>NC_133408.1:91414545-92060681 GCF_049350105.2 Macaca mulatta
AAGTTAGGTAATGAGGAAAGTGAAGCCATGAATGGGGTGATGGAAAAGGTGGCAATGTTAAAAGTCACAGTAGGATCAAAGAACTTTTGGAATGTGTTGCGAGTTGCAACTGATTGGAGCCAGCATTGTGGGTGGTAAGATAATTTACAAAGACAGTAGTGAGTTAAAGCAATGGGCAGCACAGCAGAGAAGAAGCTGTCTGCAAAGAGACAGGATCTGGAGGGAAGTTTTATAGTGGTGCTGGAGGGGCTACCTACAGATAAGTTTGTGCTGCTGGGGCTACATTCAAAGCAAGGTATTTGGGAACAGGATGTTGTGTCAGCAGGTTGTTGGTGGTTAGCCTTCTCTCAGAACAGTTGTTCTCTCCACACCTGGGGCATCTTCCTTGCTGTTTACTTATCTAATCAGGACTCCACAGAATGGGCATACTAGAAAGAGTGAATTGGAAAGACAAGAGATGGTGCTTGTAAACTTAAGACTTCAGCAATGATTCTGTATTGTCAATGACAGCGCTTAGGCTACAATCACAGCAAAGCCTGCTTTAGGAGATTATAAAGAACAAGATCTTTGGGTTGAGGAGATTGTGGAACTGAGAAGCTAGATACTGGATAGATCATCTGGGAGGATATTGAAGTTACTAAGAATGATGATAAAGAGAAGGGTAAGAAAATTGTCCATGAATTGTGGCATGACCAGGTGGAGAGTAAGTACCATAAACAGGGATAGTGGGTAGTATAATGTCAGGCACTTCAAAGGAACTGGGCAGGGGGTTAGGGAGTAAAATGGATGGTGGTCTGGAAGCAGAAAGGAAGAGCAAGAGGTACACCTATCTGGCCTTCAAGACCAGCAGTACCAAGGGTGTGGGACAAAAAACTTAGGAGGCTGCAAGAGAATAGCAGTTGCCTGGAGAGTCAGCTAGGTTTCTATCAGGGCAAGAAAGAGAAGCAAATGCCTGGAGAAGATATATGAGAATTTACTGATGACAGACCCTGAGGTACAAAAGGCACCTTGGAGAGGTTTGGTGATGGTAGAGAAGTAGGGAGATAGGAGCTTAAATTAGGGAGTAAGCAGAGCCTTTGACACAGTGGATCTGTGAAAACCTGGGTGTTATGGGATAAGCTGGATGGAGTCTTGGGCTCCTGCTCCTGACTGAGGTACCCAGGAATAAGAGGTGTGACAGGGCTGCTTCCAGACAGGAGAATGGGATACTCAGCACTAAATGTAGCTACTTGTTAGGACTCTTATTTATGGTGGGCAAGATTGGAGAAGGGAGAGTGAAAATTGCACCAGAAGCTCAGGGCACCATAAGGACTTTGTGGATAGATCATCTGTGAGGATATTGAAGTTACTAAGAATGATGATAAAGAGAAGGGAGAGTAAGAAAATCGTCAATGAATTATGGCATGACCAGGTGGACAGTAAGTTCCATAAAGAAGGATGGTGGGTAGTATAATGTCAGGCACCTCAGAGGAACTGGGCAGAGGGTTAGGGAGTAAAAAGGATGGTGGTCTGGAAGCAGAAAGGAGGAGCAGTGGTCCAGTAGGGGCTGCAGAGCTGCAAGGGCTTTGCCTCAATCCTGTCAAAGGCAACCTCAAGGTTTCCAGGAGCCATACCCCTTCATTTGCTCATTACTTTCTAGATTAGGAAATCACCACTCAGCAACTGGGGTCTTTGCCTGAATGCATTTCGGAATTACTAAGTTGGTTGAATGCTTCCACAAATACTGTTTTCATGGAGAGCACTTCATATTTACATTGGAAAAGAGCTGGTGCCATCCTCTCCACAGAAACAAGGCTGACAGCCCTTAAATAGCTTTGGCTATCTCTTGGGGAGATCACAGTTTGTGGGAAATCGACAACATTACCATGGAACATAACTTGGAAATGATATTTTTCTTTGCTCACCACTGAGCATTTTGGACTTGGGAAACAGGCTACCAGAAGAGTAGTTATTGGGAAACGGCAATCAACACGCGCTTACCTTGGCTCATGATTTCTTGCCATTTTTTCCGGCATTGTAATCAAACCTGTAGGCTACTGATTATTTACTCATTAAGTTCCACTTTCTCACTCTTCCCATTTCAAAGTTGTCATTTAAAAAATTGCCCAATTGATGATTTTTATATAGGAACAACATATTTTTGATGAAAGTCTTTTTCACAACTGCTAAAAAGCTTTGTCACTATAAGCTGTCACAAGATGGCATCACTTGGTAGTCTTAAAGTCTAATTAGTTTTCTTGTACGCCTGGGTGCATTTTTGAGCTATAAAATAAAACTTGTTGAATAAAGTGACCTTTTTTTTATATGCAGTCTTGCCTATTTCAGAATTGTCCTTTACACACATGTAACATGATGATTGATCGGATGGCATTTGGGTCTGAAATTACTTCTTGGATGTAGAAGAGAACAAGGCCTTGTTTTGAAAGTTTCTGACTTAATTATTTTATTTCAAAAAAGAAAAGAAGGCAAATGCAGAATTTGAAGGGAATTATAGATTCTGCCCTGACTAAGAGAAGGATAAGAACATCATCAATGGATTGTGGCATGACCAAAAGGAGAATAAGTAACGTAAGGAAGGCTGTAGTCCCATGGCAGGCACCTCAAAGGAACTGGGCAGGAGATTAGCAAGTGGAAAGGATAGTAGTCTGGAAGCAGAAAGCAGAAGCAAGAAGTATACCTATTCAGCCTCCAAGAAGTATGTGTAGCCTTCAGGGCACCCTAGACAAGAAAAGGCTTTCAGAAAGGGAACAGATACTGCAATAAATAAATTTGAGATGTACACCTATTTTGCATCACACGGTGTGCTAAGAGATAGAGATCTAAACATGAAAAAGGGATCTTCTAAAGCATCGAATGGTCTAGCAGAGGAGAGAGACGTGGAATCCAGTAGCCCAGTTGAGTTAGCATTAGACTGAAACAGAGGAGTAAGAACAGTTTATCTTCTTGGGTGAGTAGGGAGCTGGGATCCTACAGAGAACAAGAGTGGAGATATCTGAACTAGACTTTGAAGGATATCAAGAATTTACCACCCATTTTGGATAAGAATGGGCTAGAGGGTGTCAGGGAAGGAATTTAAAGATGAGGCAACAGCCTGAGTAAAGGATTAAGGGCACGAATAGGGTAGACTTTGGGACCCTGGGGATGTAGCAACAGACAGAAAGAAGTGATTTGGATCCTTACATATGGAAAAGATTCTGTGAGTTTCCTGGCACCCAACCTTTGACAGATTTAGGATGAATAAAAAGATGTATATGTGTTTCCAAGATGCTGCAGAGAACACATATTTACTTGATACTTATATACTCCAGGATATAAGAAATCAGGTTACTGTACTGAAATAATGCAGAATTGGACCATTTTTCTGTGACAAGTCTAAATAATTTATCTGGTGGGTGTTTTCATAAAGGAAGGTTTTACACCTGTTCAGTGTGTGGTTTTTCCAAGTACTTTTACTTCGGAATTTCTGCTTGAAAATAGATTCTGTATCTTTTGGCGAATGGGAGCCAAGGGGTATAGTGGTGAGTTTGAAGGGAGAGGAGATAGTGTAGAGAAACTGTAGTGTAGAAACAGATAGTACAGGAAAAGAAGATTTGAGCTGAGAGGAGGGTTTATTTACTAGTGTGACCAGTTAGGAGCTACTCGACCTTAGACTAAAGTCCCTTGACCTCCTGGAGTCTCATGCCTTCGGCCATGTAGAGGGAGGTGATGAGCTATTCTGAGGCTCCTAAGATACTGCGTGTGAGGCATTAGAGAACCCCTTTGTGTGCCATAAAACTGTAGAAATGGGAGCTCGTAGTCCTCCTGATCTCTTGGTATACTTTGAGAATTTAGCTTTGTTACAACTTTAGGGTCACAGGTTAAGAGATGAATGGCTCATTGAATGCTTCTCAAACTTCTGGGATGCAGAAACATGTCTCACCTGGTATGCTTGTAAAAACATCAAATATTGGGAACCATCTCCAGAATTCCTAATTTAATGGGATTGGGACAGGGTTTAAGAATCTGCATTTTGAGCAGACATCTCATGAGTTGCGAGGAAGGAGGACCGAGGAGACCATTTTCTTGTAGAAACTGTCCTAAAAGATCTTAAAAGTTATGTGCATCCAGTAAAATCAGGCCAGAAGTTGCCCAGCCTATTAATAAAACCTTGGACTCACCTTCTGAGAGAAAATGCAAGCACCCCTTGCTAGGCTTCTGAAGGTCTTCTTTGACAGGCACCCCAGCTGAGATTGGCCTTGTTCTCCTGCACCAAATAAAGGAGGTGCTAGCATTTTTGAACTCCTATGGTATGCTTGGGGTGGAGGATTCAAGAACAGATTACCCTGCTTGCTGCTAGCAGAAACTCAAACCCACTGCATTCTCCCATCACATTGACCGTTCATTTGTCAGCAGTGCCCCTGGGTGGGAATCAGGCTAGCAACCTTCCAAAACCTCCCATTCTGTCCTTGCTTCCCCCACACCCCTGCCTCAAGGAACATCTATGATGCATCGGAAGGTGACCCAAACATTTGGCCAGAACCCTAATTCTGATACTTCTGCTTCTGTGACCCCCATTAATTCCCTTACTTTCTAAGCCTCCAATTTCTCACCTGTGAATGAGCAAGATGCACCTGGGTTGCAGCATTGCTGTGAAGATGAAGCGAGTGCTTCAAGCTCTGTGAGATCCTGCTGTGTGGGGTCTGCTGTCCAGATCATGAAGAACTCTTGCCCCTCAGGAACTTGTATGTAGATGCTCTTCTGAGCAACAACAGTGAATTAGGAAATCCTGCCTAGGGATCAGAGCAAGGGTCCAAGTTGGGGGCATGGAGTGGAAAGTAAAAAAACAGCTTTTTAATTTTTACTAAAAGATAATTAGCTTCTGAATAAAGATAGTAATTTTGTATTGAAACATTTAATTCCCCTTCTTCCAAAGTTCCTACTGAAATGACTAATACACACACGCACACGCACGCGCGCACACACACACACTCAAAACATACCCTATATACTGTACCAGAGCTGGAGCAGGGAAGAGTGAAATCTACTCATTCATTCAGCAACATGCAAAACACACACACCTTTAAGTTGCCAGAATCTCAGTGGGTTCATTTTATGTGGCTAAGATTGTTACATGTTCAACAATAGAGGAAATAAATAAAAAACTGTATTGTCCTTAAAGATGATGGTGTATAAGCATCATTTACATATAAAAATATTGTTACCTTAAAAAGATTAAAAAACAATATATACAATATTATATATTGCAACCATGCTTAGAAAGACTTTTAAAAGGATATGCAGCAACATTTTTGACATTTTCTGTAAATGATAGGATTAGATCACCTTTTAAAATACTGCTTATCTATTCTGTCTAGTTTAATTACTTTGAATCTAACATACTTGTATGATAAACATCTGTCTGACAGATAGTAATAATTGGGGCTTTTAGACTTCAGCTGCAGACTTAAAAATATTTGCATAGCTCATTAGGGGCTCTTGTGTGATGTCCGTCTAAATGTCAAGAGAGTAGTACCTTCAAGAGTAGTATGTCAAGAGAGGTGCGGGTAGATCACGAGGTCAGGACATTGAGACAATCCTGGCTAACGGTGAAACCCCGTCTCTACTGAAAATACAAAAAATTAGCCAGGCATGGTGGTGGGCGCCTGTAGTCCCAGCTACTCGGAAGGCTGAGGCGGGAGAATGGCGTGAACCTGGGAGCTTGCCGTGAACCGAGATTGCGCCACTGCACTTTAGCCTGGGCGACAAAGCGACACTATCTCAAAAAAAAAAAGAGAGAGAGAGAGTAGTACCTTCCATTATTTGGCATGCTGACCTTATTATATTGAAATGTCTTGAGAGTCGTTCACTCTCCAGTGGGTCACCTAAGAAATGCTTTGGGAGTAACAAAGAGGTCTGTCTCCTCCAAGAGATGATACTGCTCTCTTCCTCCTCTGCTCTCTGCGTATTTTTTTTTCCTTCCCAGGTATTCACACACCAGTAGAATTTCTCTTATGTAAGTGGACCTCTCTTGAGACTGTGATGGAAAAGAATGTATTCAGTTTTTTTCCCCTCTTTTGAAAAAGCATCATTACAATTCCTGCTCCCCATCCATTCATTTTCATAACCGAGTCTAGAGTGATTTCTTTTTTCTTTGAACTGTACTTGAATGTATCCTGTCCCTTTCACAAGAGCTACTTTTACCTGGGAGCCTCAGAAGGTTAGAGTGATGATATGGAGGTGCTGCCTTATTAATCAAACGTTTGCTCTGTACTGGGCATTAATCACTTAAACCTGCACAGCTGGATAAGATTCATTAGTGTCATCTTTCACTGTGCTCATCTCCCCGCCCCACTTGCTCTTGGAGGCATTCATTAAAATGCCACCAGTGCTTCCATCACCGGCTCCATCTCTCTCCCACCTCCTGTGGCCATGTGCTGTGTTTGGCCCCTGGGTACAAAGAAAGATCACTAAGAGGTTACCAAGCAGAACATTAAATTACAGGGCCTCTGATGGCTTCTTTGACTGATTTCCTTTCAAATCTGCCTGGATCCTCTGGAAGCTTCTTCTCAGGATGCATGTTCCACACTGAGCCCAGTGGCTGCCCTTGGGAGTGGATGAAGGCCTCAGAGACACTGAGCATCTCTCTGGCATGGGCTTGTGTGGGATGCACCTGTTCAGCAGTCATGCCCCCTCCATCTGGGGACATCCTGCTGGTGCCAAGACCATCCTCCCTGCTTCCTGCTTCCTCGCCAGATCCTTCTCTAATCTACTTCCTGACTTCCACATAGAAGTCTTTGACTTCAGAGTCCCTTGCTTTGGCCTTTAAACGCCCCTTCATTTAATCATTCTTCAGTAAACATCTATTGAGTGCCTACTGTATGCCAGGCTCTGCAGCAGTCACTGGGGACATAATTCTGAGCCAGAAAAACATGGTTCTGACCTCATGGAAGTTTCTAGCAAAGACGACACGTAAAAGAAAAACAGAAGAGTAAACAAAGCAACGTGGTCTCAAGTGTAAGAAGTGCTATGAAGTCAACAAAAAGAGACAGAGACAGAATCTACTAGGAGTGGGCACCATATTTTGAATAGCATGGCCAGAGAAGACTGTAGTCCTTGGACCAACACCATCAGCATTGCCTGAGAACCTGCTAGAAATGCAGATTCTCAGACCATATTTCAGACCCGCTTCAGTCTGATTCATCAGAGACTCCCCCAGCGGTCTGTATTTAATGGGCCCTCCAGGTGGTTCTAGTGACCACCCTAGATTGAGAACCACTGATTTAGGCTATGCCTGCGTGATGGGAAGGAGGTAGGTATGTGAAGTGTGGAGGAAAGCACCTTCCAGGCTGAGGGTCCAGATGAGCAAAGACAGGAGAGAGCTTGGCTTTTTTGAGGAACTGAAACCAAGACCATTTTGGCCAGAGCCAAGTGTTGGTGATGTGGGCTGGGATTAAATCAGATAGGCTCTTGCAGACCAAAGTGAAGGGACAGGATTTTAATCTAGTTCAGAAGCCCTTGAAGCATCTTAAGCAATGCCTTGCACTGATCTGGACTCCCTTTCAAGATGATCTCTATTGCTGAGTCCAGAATAGATTGGAGTGGCTTAAGAATGGAAGTGGGAGACCAGGAAGGAGGCGGATGCACAGGTCCAGGAAGTAGATGGAGGTGGCCTGGACCAAGGTGGCAACAGTAGGAATAAGGTAAGAAGGTACTTGTGAGATATGTTTTAGAAATAAGCTCAAAAAGACTTGTTGACTGATTAGGGGTGTGGGCAGGGGTAGTGGTGGAGAGGGGGAATCATGACTGACTTCCTGGTGTCTGGCTTCAGTAACTGAGTAGATGGATGGGTCGTTTACTGCTCCAGAGAGGCAAGAAGTGGACATGCCCTCTCAACCTTCCTCTCAGACACTCTGTAACATGCTGGGTCTGAAATTCCACTGTAAACAGCTTCATGGAGTCCATCTTCAGCTTGTCTTCGTGGGCCAGTCCTCAGTTCAGCCCAGACCCCTGAGCCCTCATGGAGATCAAGGAGCCATTGCTTTGATCTCCATAAGTGCTCTGTCCCTCTAGCACAATGTCTTGTGTGCAGTGAACATTTGAGAAATACCTAAGTGACTCGGTCTGCAGGAAGAGCAGCATTCCTATCAGAAAAAATATTGAGTCAGTCCCCAGCCTTGATTAAAGATGTATAATTGTTACCTTCACCTTAGGAAGGAGAAAAAAGATAAATTGCCTGGTGCCATGAAACACAGACAGCCCAAGGGGTTGAACCAAAGACAGAAGCAGAAGATAGGAGTGGCCAGGGGCCCAAGAGAAAATAGAAGAAACCTGTGGCTTGGTGGTGAGTGACCCTTTGCCCAGTCACCCACTGTGAAGAGTGAACTGCAGGAGGGAATAGGAAGGAAAACAGATCTTTTAACTCTGCTCATCTCCTGCAGAGAAGGTGGGCTGGTTACATAAAAAGCTACTGTGGGTTGCTCAGTTCCTGAGTCTTGCGCACAGGGCTGAAGGAAGCATCACCTCTGTCTCTCACAGATACTAATAATGAGCTTGCCAGTCAGTCCAGCCAGTCAGGAGTCGTTTTCTCCAGCTGTCCCTCGCACCTTGTTGATGGTGGGTCTTGAATAGTACATTGTTTCTTGTTTTCTGTGTCTGTTTAGGATATACAGGGAGCTGTATCTTTAGATTTAAATGCTAAAAAAAATGGTGAGTTAGATGGGGAGAATGGAAATGAGATGTATAGGAGCGTGGGGCAAACATAGAACGAGGGAACTCCAACCGAAAGAGCCGTAACCTAAATCTGAGAAGCTAATTTTGCAGAACCAGCTTAGCCATGGGACTTTGGGGATTTGCTTTGAAAGATGTTTGCATTGCCTATGTGATTGGCATGAGGCCACACAGTAGTACTCAAATAGGAGGAGGGATTTTGCAATGTCTGGAGATAATTTTGTTTATCACATCTGGGTGGGGTGGGAGGGGGGCCGCTGATATCTAGTGAGTAGAGGCCAGAGATGCTCCTAAACATTCTACAGTGAACAGGAGGGATTTGCCATGGGGATGAGAGGATTTGGCAACATCTGGAGATAGTTTTGTCACATCTGGGTTGGGGGTGGGGGGCCATTGAGACCTAGTAAATAGAGGCCAGAGATGCTGCTAAACATTCTACAATGCACAGGACAGGCTCCCACAACATAGAATTATCTGACCCAAATGTCAGTACTGCCAAGGTTGAAGAACCCTGGCCTAGACCAAGTGAAGAGGACAGAGCAAGAGAACCTGGCCTGATGTCTGCCAAGGAGAGAGAGTGTGACCATGCACACTGAGAAGGGGGCTCTTCAGCTGGTCTGTCATCAGAGGAACCAGATGAGAACATTCCGTGAAGTTCCACCTGTCTTTTCAGCTCTTGTGTGAGTCTCCCTGAAAATCAACAGATACTTATATCCTCCATTTGTGGCCAAGGCACAGGGCAAGGGGATATGAGGGAAACACAGTGGAATAAGAAGTGGTGTCCACCCTGCCGAGTTTCCAGTTCAGTGATAGGGTCTCCTATCACACAAGGCAGATTGAAGTAAGTACCTCTACCATAGGGTGAAAAAGTGTTATGAGAGCTTTGAAGAGCGAGTGAGTAGGCCAGGCATGGTGGCTCAGGGCTTGTAATGCCAACACTTTGGGAGTCCAAGGCGGGTGGATCACCTGAGGTCAGGAGTTCGAGACCAGCCCGACCAACATGGTGAAACCCCTTCTCTACTAAACATACAAAAATTAGCTGGGCGTAGTGGAGGGTGCCTATAATCCTAGCTACTTGGGAAGCTGAGGCAGTACAATTGCTTGAACCTGGGAGACAGAGGTTGCAGCGAGCCAAGATTGTACCATTGCACTCCAGCCTGAGTGACAGAGTGAGACTCCATTTCAAAAACAAACAAAAAAAAGGAGTGAGTGAGCAGTACCTTCTATATAGAGCATATCCTAGAGGCTCTGCTATATGGTGGGAACATGTTCGAAGCCCTTTTGCGTCTTGATATATATAGCATGGTGGTTAAGAGCATGGATTTAGGAACAGTGAGAACTGGGTTTGTATCCTAGCCCTCAGTTTCCTTCTTCATAGGAAGGAGATAATTGTAGGGTTATAGTGTAAGAAAAAAAATGAGATAATCTAAAATGGTTCAAATAGCACCTGGCACACAGTCAAGAGTTCAATAAATGGTAGAGACTGTTGTGGTATGGAGGAAGTTACTGCTCTGTGGAGGGGTAAGAGCTGTGTGATATTATACAGTTGGTTTAATTTTTCTGAACTTCAGTTTCCTCATCTGTAAAAGAGAGATGAAATGATGTGCTCTGTAGAACCTTTGTAAGGATAAAAGGACAATGTATGCCAAGTGCCTGGTGCATAGATGACATTCTATAACTCAATGTGAAATCTTCTCCGTACTCCGGACTTTGGTTGAAGGAGTCTGGCGTCTTCTGCACACGATGATGTCAACTTGGGTTCCGCATGTTGCCTTAGTGTCCTTCACCCAACCCACCAGTGCAGGACACAGTGACCCTCCCCACCCCCCCCCCACCCCACCCACTGTCTACCCCTCTAAATGATTCTAAGAACCAAGTGTTTGTCCTCTCAAGTATTTATAAGCTTCTCTAAGATAAATATTTTATATAAAATCAAGCACCTCTTGATTCTAGTTATGTTTTTCACCACTTATCTATTCAAACTACATTTATTGAGCATCATCTGCATGCTAGGAACCGACATAGGAGTTGGGGATAGTAAGTCAAAGAATACACAATAACTCACTTGACTGTCTATGATAGACAAGTGTTTACCTAGCTTATGTCACTGGAACTCGACCTTCATTAATTTTGCAATATTATTCAATTAAATAAACCTGGGCTACATCCTGAAGGAGGACAGAGAGTCAGCTAGGAAAAGAATCCCCAGGGCCTACGTGGTTGTGGGGAGATGATGAGACATTCCAGGCAGAGGGAGTGGCCTCTTGGGTGGAGGCCAGAAGAGAGAAGGATGCTTCTAGGTCACTGGTCAGAGTGTGAGGAGGAAAGGGGCAAGAAATGCAGCGGGCGAGGTGAGGTCAGCTTAGGAAGGGCCTCGTATAAATTGCTGTGTAGCTCAGACTTTGACCCAAGGTTACTGAAGACTACAGAAATATTTTAGGCTAAGGAAAGACATGATCAGATCTGTGCTTTGGAAAGAAAACTCTTTGGATTGAAAAGATTAGGAGGCCAACGTCTGATCCAAGCTAGGAGATAAACACCTAATCAACGTCGTGTCCCAGATTGGGAATGTGGTCAATAGATGTTTCAGATGTGGGATCAACAGGTTTGGGTTGTTGATACGATGTGATGGAGACTGAGTTGGAGAATGAGAAACTGGGGATGATTTATTGGTGGGTAATAGTACCTCCAGTTGAGATAGAGAATGTGAGAATAAGAGCACACCAGGATTAGGGGAGAGAATAGCTCAGTGGATGAACTAGCTGTGAAGTGCTTTGGGCACATCCAGATGGAGATACTGTGCTGTTCAAAGCTAGAAAGTGAATTAATACAGAATCAAAATCAAATACCGCATGTTCACACTTATAAGTAGGAGCTAAACGTTGGGTACACAGGGACATAAGAGTGGAAACGGTAGACACTGGGGACTCCCAAAGCAGGGAGGGAGTGGGGCAAGGTTTGAAAAACTACCTATTGGGTACTGTGCTCACTATTTGGGTGACGGGTTCTATAGAAGTCCCAACCTCAGCATTGTGCAGTATTTCCATGTAGCAAACCTGCATGTGTACCCCCAAATCTAAAATAATTTTTAAAAAATAAGATAAAATAAATTAACAGTTAAAAAATAAATTTTGCTGAAGAGCCTAGAGAGACAAGGTGAGTGAGATGGGCTGGAGAAATTGGAGTGACAAGAATTAGATAAAATTGTTAAGTCATTTGAATAGATGATCTCACCGAGGAAGCAGGTGGGGAGTGAGAAGAGAAGAAGACCCCAGGACTGTGCATCTGCATTTAAGGGACAGGCAGGAGAAGATGAACTCCCAAAAGACTGAAGAGAATATTCAGAGAAGTAGAAGAGATTACTATTTTCAGTGAAAAATGGAGGATCTTGATGATTTTAGAAGAAAGTGGGTTTTTAGGGAGAGCCCCCAACCCCTCATACTTACCATAGATAAGTACCTTTGGAAGGCATGGAGCAACACAAACACAGAGATGGTTGCAGTAAATGCCATTCTCATTTTAACCAGGGGTGGCTTTGAAGATTAAATTACAAAGAAGCAGTTGGGAGAATTCCAGTTTTGGGTCCTGACAACTCTTTGTCTTCATAGCATAGCAGGAGGGTCCAGTGGCCACTTGGACGACAGATGCACTTACCCTGTAACCATGAATACCACTCATTCTTTCACTTACTGGGAGGGGACTGTAGTCCTCATAGCTGCCCCCCCAGTCTCCCTTCCTAGTGATGGAACTTTCCATTATTGACAGGGAAACAGCAGGCTAATGGCACAGATGAAATGTAAATTTTGACAGCCCCGACAGGTAAATATTGGCTTTGCACAAACAAGTTTCTATAAATAACCTGTCTGCTGTAGAAACTCCACAGATGGCAGCAGGGCTGCCCAAGTGTTGATTTTTCCCAGGGTGCTTGGTGCAGAAAAGCACAGCTGTCAGCTTTGCTGTTCCTATTCCCAGCTCAGGCTACCTCTGCTGTGCCTGCCGACTGTCCATATCCCATCTTCCTTTGGCAGGGAGAGGCAGGGACAGGTGGAGATCAGTCATTTCAATAATCTACCTCCGATGCCTTTCATTCCAGGATTCCGAAGGGGTTTCTTAAAAATGTCACTTCCTCGGGTTCTATAGTCCAAAGTGGGAATTTGTCTGATCTGGGGATGTGTTCGACCCTTTTAATTAAAGTTGGTCCCGTTGAAAAGAAAATTGGATGGAGTGAGATACAGTCACTCTAGACTGTGTGCCACATGGCCCTGTTGCTAAAAATAGTACCTTCAAGGACTCTGGGCAGCATGTCAGGCTATTATGTTAGCAGGCGTGGACTCTGACTTAAGGGGAATGTGAGGGGTATGGAGCCACAGCGGGTCATCTCACTGGGGAAATTTGCCCGATTTAACCCCATCCTGGGAGCTAAGGGAAACACAGTGAGCCACCGTTGGAAAAAAGAGGCTTTCTTATTTTTCAACTATGTGACTAAGAGCCCATAACTGTAAAAAAGCCGATTGAGGTGATGGCATTCTAAATGATCGTTTTAGGGATGCCCAGAAAGCTTCGTGCTAAGTTAAATGCCCGTCACTGAGGCTGGTCTCTGGTTTGGGGTATGCCTGTACCTCCCTCCTTCCCTCCCTGGGGTTTATATTCTGCTCCAGTTTCTTTCTTTGGGCTCATTGACTTAATGCATTTGTATTGTAAGCCCCTTCAAGACCCTTTGGGAAGAAGAAAAGAAAGAAACCATATAAAAGTGAGTCAGAGGATTCTGGAAGGTACCTAAGATAGCAGTAGTAACTTAAACAATTTTGTATCCTACAAAGGCTTTGAGAAAATGTATGATAATAATGGACCTTGTGCATTTAAAAACAATCATAATTGAAAATTAGGAAGAAAACAATGTTGAGAACTGGAATAGGAAATCACCTGTGAATAACAAAGTAATGATGGTACCACACCCAAAGCAGAGTTATTGTGATATTTTCTTTACCCTTATCCCCGGAGAGTAGAGCAAAGCTGCCGTGAGTCAGCAGGCATTGGAAAGGACAGCAAATACACTTGCCATTGCTCTGGGTTCACAGAGTGAATTCAGGACCCTTTATTCCCACTTCAAGGCAACCAGTCACTGCTAGCAAAGGCTCCTTTGCTTTTCTGGTGGGGCAGCCCCTTCTAGCTCTAATTCTACATTAAGAAAGTGTACTAGTGTTTTAGGGCTTTGGGCCTTTTCTCCCAAATCTTGTCTCCATGTGTGAGGGCCTATGTTTTCAGTAAGGGCTGGGAACACTTCCCGGGCTGGGCTACATCCAGTCCATTGTGCTTCCCAAGTACTTTCTATACTACCTGGCATCCAGCAGGCAACAAATCAATGTTTGTGAAGCCCCGTTGACTTCAAGGAGCCCTGGTCATCAGAGAATCTGATCTCCACATTGGGGAAGAGACCAGAGATATGCTTCGTGAGTAAAATTACAGCTTGATATTCACCAGTAGAGCTTAGCAAGATGCTGAGCAGAGAAAATAATGAATCATCTTTTGCTCAGCCTGTGAGGATAGAAAATATTATACGGGAGGTCCCAGGAGTAGAGTGAAAATCATGTGGGCTTTGAAATCAAGCAGACTTCAGTTTGAATCGTGCACTCCTTCGAGTGAGCTGGTGGACTTCGGTCAAGTTTGAGTCTCTTTGAATCTCAACTTCCCCATTTTAAAAATACACATGATAATAATTGGATTCTTAGGATTGTCGTGTCCAAGAAGCAGTCTAATGTTAGGTGGCAAGCAGGGATTCTGGAGCCAGATTGCCGAGTTCAGATTCCTGCTCTGACATTTACTAGCTGAGTCATCTGCAGCAAATTACTTAGTCTTTCTATGTTCATGTCTTTATGTTTAAAATAGGGAAAGTTGCCATGAGGAATAGTTAATCTATGTAACGTTCTAAGATCACTGTGAAGCACATAAGAACTGCATGTGTGCTTGTGACAATACCAGGTGGCACTGAGCAGAGATGCCCCTCCTGTGGTACTCCCCACCTTCATCTTGCTCTCTTACTCTCCCTGTTCTTTTCTTGATCATTTTTATGTTTCCTGATCATTTTTTGAATGTGAAACCAGCCCCATTGTTGTGATTTTCCTAAAGGATTGTGCAGACCCTGTCTAGTGTATATCCCCCCTCATAGCAGATGTTGGCACGACTTTCATGGAAAGCCAGGAAGGGAGCTCTTGAGGAAAAAGATGAATGTTGTTACTCAGAACTGGGGTTAAGGTTTCATTTCTTTTTTGTTATGAAAATATGCTCTGCAATTGAAAACAAAAGTGCAAAGTGTTCTGAAAACTAAAAGTAATATACATGTTTCTTGAGTAAGGAGTGAATAAACTATTCAGAGGCATATAATACACTTCACTTATTCGAGGCATTAAATATTCCAGTTATTCATTCATTCAAACTTTCTTACATAGCAGTTCAGTTATACATGGTTCTATGCCAGGTTCTGGGGATAGAAATAGGAACAGGACAGTCCTTATCCCCCAAAACTCCAATCAAATTGTCTATGAATGAAATTGGTGATACAAGCAATTGAACAAAGAGCCGCTCATGACGGAGGATCTAAAATGCCAACAGAGAGCACAGAGACGAGGGGAGGCCGGTGGCCCTTGTGTTAGGATGAGTGTAGCAGCTTAGCTGAGGCAGAGCTTACAGAAGATGGGGAAAAGGGAAGACTGGATTTATATAAACACCATGTTACTCTGAATTTTTTAAGCATAAAAGAAAAGGTATTGTTAACAGTCACAGAACTGCGTAACCGTAGTAGATAAGTGATACCGAACATACGCAGTGGAAGGACTTTAATGAATGTGTTGCCTGCTCATTTGCATGTTCACCCACCTCAACCCGCTGTAGTGGCCAGTGTTGTCCCCAGTGTACAGATGCGGGAACTAGAGCTCAAAGGGAATGAGGCAGTAGCCCTCACCATGAGCACGTCTGAGGTAGGACCCGGGTTCCGCACGTAGTCTGTGTCACACTGCACTGTCCCCCATGCCAGCCTGCTGCGACCGTGATCTGAAGGTGGCTGGTCATGGTGATTTTTGATCCATGAGAATTCTGGAAGCTCTCAGTGGTGTGCTGTCAGGACTGCCTTTTTCCTTCCAGATCCTTGGACATCTTTTCTTCTCTTTCCTGGGAGCATCTTATCAGTTACTGGGAAAGGCCTTTCTGTACTATGTATTCATTTTCTTGGGAAGTGTTCATTATAAGTGTAGATTTTTTACAGAGCCTAAAAAATTTCCTGGCTGGGGTACTAAATCTAATTAGCATGCAAAGCCGTATATGATCTCCTGTTATCATTCCTTCAAGCCAAAACACAGTGAACCCACCATCAAAGCAAGTGCTTTCTTCAAAAAAGGTAAACCCTGCCATTTGTCCAGATTTATTCCCTCTCCATACAAATCTATATTTTTTATGTGACTAAAGATAATCTGTCGTCTACACCAAAGAAAACGTCCTCTTCATTTCCCTCCTGAAATCCCCTTCCATGTCATAAGCCGCCTCAGAGGGCGGCAGCACCCACCTGTCTCCTGAGACAGAGAAAACGTTACTTTTAAGCCTCACTACAATTTGAAGGTTGTCACTTGTAATTACTTTATATTTCTATTTTAAGCATTGTTGACATGCTCTGGTAAATCATTTTGTTTTTCTAGTATAGCTGAGGGGTCTTAGAAGTAAGTAATGTGCAGCTGCACTTCCTGATAGAAGAGGAAAGACGTTCTAGATATGGCAGAGAGGGGGATGCCTCCTTAGTAAGTCAGGGTGGGATGCCTCCCAATGGCCTTTACTATTTTTTGATCCACGTCCACCAGGTTGTGAACCAGCTACCTGGAGGTCTGGACTGACAGGGGAGTGCTTTGGACTATTGTACCTTAAAAAAAAAATTTGTCTGTGTATAGCCATTGGTGAAATGATGATTGTATAGTCCATTGGTTTTATGTAAATTACAAATCAATGTTAACCTCTACCTCTAAAACTCTTGCTCCCTGGAAATCATTCAGCACGAAGCTAAGGTGATGCTAGCTTACTAACACGATTTCAAAGCCAAGGCACCTGGGGTGGAGTGAGCAGAAAGGCTTAGGAAACAGAATTCAAGTCCTGCCACTTCCCAGGCGTTTGATCCGAGGCAAGTTGATTTACATCTCTGAGCATAAGTTTGCTCATCTGTGAAACTAGAGAAATGAGGCCCCCTCTCAGGATGTTTTGTAGAGTGAATGCAGTGTCTTCCAAATGGAGAAGATGAGTTCAATCCTTTGAAAGTACATGTTTGGCCATTTACCCAGGACTGGTCACAAGACCGAAGCCATGGAACTTCTTCCTAGAGATCCAAATTATTAGGTTTGACATTCTATTCTAATGACCCTTTAGCAATGCCATGGCAATTGCTCAAAGTGACAATTTCTAAAGGGAACTGAGAAATTAATAGGTGTCATGCTAGGAGATAAAAGGCCTCACATGACCAAATGTTTGTGATATGCTAGGTTTAAGAAATCGAACAGATTTAACATGTAGATGTTAATATGTTTGTACATAAAAGATGGAGTTTCTCAAAATGTTACATCATAAAGTCTTTTCCTTTATCTCATGCTCCTTTCTTTCTTTTGCCCCACCCAACATATCATGGAACCTGTGTAACCCAGAGCTTACTCTGAAAAGCGTTGATCTAAGGAATTCCACAGTTAGTGTTCTCAGCTCTTGACACCTGTGCTACCAGAAAGGCACATTGTCATAGACAATGCCAATACCAAACACTATATAAAAAGCAAATATGTGACTTCTGAATATACCTTATAGGAAGTGAAGGTGATTGGTTGAAGTACTAGGCTTTTATTCTGCATGTTTTTTATTTAGCTGAAATTTCAGAAATCAATTTATTCTTTTAGAGCCAATCTGGATAAGAAGTGATGGGATATATCCAAAGAGTATACTACATAATTGGAAACAAACTTGGAATTTCGTTTACATTGTTTAGGCATATTTCATAAAATACAGAGCTCAGGGCCAATGCTACCTCCTTCATGAACCTTCTCTAGATTTCCCAGCTGGAAGTTGTCTTTTCCTTCTCCAAACCACTTATCACACTATCTGTGCCTCTCCTGTGCATTTATAACTTTCCTAACTATATAAATCTTCCTTTATAACTGTCGCTGTTAATGCAAGAGCTAATTGTGTGCGTGGCTTGTCTCTCCTGCTGATGAAGAAACTCTTGTTGTAGAGTCCCCCAGTGCCTAGCAGAGAGCCTGCACATGCTAGACACTCAAATGTTTGACTTGGTGAGACTTTCTTGTATTTCCCTAAGATTGTTAATTTGTCATTATTATTGTTGCTAATAATTAGTTGTCAATTAACTAATATTTCATGAACATCTATGTGCTAGGCAATTTGCATTGATTACTGTACTCAATATTGTCAACAAAACTCTGCAGTAGATACATGCCCTCTCCAAAAAGAAACCAAGGCTTTAAGAATTCATAAAATATCTTGCCCAGTATCAGAACTAATATTCTAAACTACAATTGTATCTTGCCCAAGCCTGTGCTTTAAATCACTAAATTACCCTCTTAAGGAGTAAAGAATATACAAATACCCACAACCCAAAAGGGCAGCCTCAGAGGAGCCTTGGTAGTTCCCCATTCTCCTTAAGTCCCACTGTAGAGATAATCACCCCTAGGGATGAAAGACTTGAATGCTACTACCCAATTGCTTTCTCACATACAGTGTGAGTGTAGAAGGCTCTCCTTGGCCTATTCTATCTAAGGTTGCTTTCACCAGATTTGCCCCAGTGTGACTGTAAGCCCTTGTTAAGCTTGGGTTAATTGCCAATTTAGGCAAGGTTCTCATTTAGAAAGTCCCTTCAGGGAAAGCAGCCTCAGAACTAGGAGATGGTTGTCTATTTACTCTTCACTCACCCAGCTGCTAATGGGGTTAAGGGGATGGCAACAACATATGCCACTCCAGATTCTTCCTGTTTACAAAGTCTTGATCATTTCCACACTCAAAATCCTGTCGATTGCCACCTGTGGAGTCAGGCAATAAAACCAACCAGTATTTATTGAGCACACGCCACATGTAAGGATAGGGTGAGTGTTATGAATTCATTCATACTGGTTTGCTTTTGCTAGGAGCATACAGTGTGGTGAAGAATGAAACAGGAGATTTGTTTTCTCACTGTGGGTCAGTTGCCACTCCATGCATGTCTGCCTCAGACCAGCCACTTGGCCCCTCTGCTTCCCAGATCCCTCAGCAGTAAAAGCAGGAGAGGGGGCTTTCGCAATTCCTACTCTCTCCTTCTCGGCCTGGCTGAGAGTGGGGCATCCCCCCCACAATCCCAGGGAAAGGGTTGATCTGCACTTCGAACATGGGGACCCTTGTCTATGTGTGGCATGGTCCAGAGCCACAGCAATGCTTCTCATGTGTTCTGTTCACCACTTCATCTCTGAGAATATTTAAAAAATGCAGTTCTTGGTTAAGTGAGCTGGATCAAAACAGATATCCAAGTTGGAATAGGATCTACTCTGTGTAGACTTATTCTTGCAGGAGGTGAAACACACAGAGCCTGCAGGAAGAGTTCTATGAGTACTTGAGCCCCCAGCCTGTCTAGGTTAAGTCTACTATGAGTACTTGAGTCCCCAGCCTGACTAGGTTAAGTCTTCTATGAGTACTTGAGTCCCCAGCCTGACTAGGTTAAGTCTTCTATGAGTACTTGAGTCCCCAGCCTGACTAGGTTAAGTCTTCTATGAGTACTTGAACCCCCAAGCTGACTGGGTTAAGTCTTCCATGAGTACTTGAGCCCCCAGCCTGACTAAGTTAAGTCTTCTATGAGTACTTGAGCCCCCAGCCTGACTAGGTTAAGTCTTCTATGAGTACTTAAGCTCCCAACCTGACTAGGTTAAGTCTTCTATGAGTACTTGAGCCCCCAGCCTGACTAAGTTAAGTCTTCTGTGAGTACTTGAGCCCCCAGCCTGACTGGGTTAAGTCTTCTGTGAGTACTTGAGCCCCCAGCCTGACTAGGTTAAGTCTTGGAGCAGTTCTTAGACTCTGTCTTCAGTAAGTGGCCAAGTCTTTGGCCTTTGTATGCTGTGGCTAGGAGATAAAAAAAACTCATGTCTTAGATGTGTCAGAATACAGTTATGTCCATAGTGCTTTAGGGGTTAGTCTCTATTTTTATTAGCTTAAACAATTATGCAGGGAAATACATGTTCATGTTTTTCTTAAATCAGCAATGTCTATAGCTTTGTTTTTAAGAGAGAGGGTGTTGCTATCACACAGGCTGGAGTGCAGTTGTACGATTATAGCTCACTGCAGCCTGGAACTCCCTGGCTCAAACAATCCTCCCACCTCAGCCTCCCAAGTACTGAGGACTGCAGGCATGCACCACCATGCCCAGCTAATCTTTGATGTTTAAATCAATTGAATTTGTAAAAAATTGACGTCACTGAACAAAATAGACAAAAAATCTCTCTCATGGACCTTACATTGTAGGTAGCCATTGATGACAACTAAAATAGAGAAATAGGATTTTCCCATCCAAGAACACAGTATGCAAAATGAAGAAACTGTAGTAAAGGCCCTCTTAGCTCATGTAGCAGGAGTTAGCAGCTAATTAGTTAATTAAAAAGTTGATGACAATGGTTATGGTTAATCATAATATGACATATGTATACCTTAAATATTTTATTTTAATGTAAAACATACAAATGCATGTTAAATCACCCACTTTTTAATGTGAGACCCAAGCTTTTTCTTAAATTTGCAGATTGGAGTTTCTAATTACCATTCTTAGATAAACCATGCCAAAAAGACATAATCTGTGATTTCCAGTTTCAGTTTTCTTAAAGTGGAATGAGCTCTGAAGACACTTTTGAAGTAATCTAAGTACAATCTCTTCTAGTTTTTTGTGGTTGACCCTCCCACATGTGGTTCGACAGCAGGTTTGGCTTGGTTTCAGCAACTCGTTTTCATCCAGTCTTTCAAAGCATTCAACTTGAAGCTTTTTCTACTCATATTTCATCAGTGTATATAATATGCAATCAAATTACATAATTACAAGGACAAGTATAACTGGAAGAAACACATTTAGGAGACAAAGACCCCTAAATCTCACATCTCAGCTGGTAGGAGCAGAAACCCAGGGGCATTCCAGCATCTTGACTATGAGCTTGGAGTGTCAGCCTGGGCAACAGCCAGTATATTTTACAAAAAGGATGGAGGGTGTTTCTTAAACTGGCAAGTCTGTTATGGTGGCCATCTTTTAAGAGAACTCCTACTGTACTCCTGGATGTGACCATAAGCGGACATTATTTGCAGCTCCTAGAACAGTGTTTCTCAGCCTGAGTTCTGTGGCACCTGGCAGTTCCATGGGTGGCCTCAGGGGCCACCAGAGAGTGTTGCCAGCAAGTCTGAAACCCCCCAGCTTCCTGCAGCTGTGGGAGCTCCACTTTTGTTTCATACCTCTCACTGCTGCATTTAATTTTATTCAAATAGGAAGACAGGGCAAACCATTATTATCTTTAAACAATGGATATTGTGGTGCTTTTAGAGAGGAAATCTTAGACCTTTAGCAGTAGCATACACTATTATCAATAGAGGACATCTGATAACAGTCTGAAATCTTTTCAAGAGACAAGTGATTTTAAATGTCTGGTTTACAGTTGATTTTCTTCCATTACGTGTTTCTGAATAGGCACTGTGTTCATTGCCTAGAGCTGCTGTAACAAAGTACCACCAATGAGGAGCCTTCAGACAACAGGAAGTTATGGTCTCGTAGTTTTGGAGGCTACGAGAAAGTTATGGTCTCCTACTTTTGGAGCATGGCTTACAGGGCCTTGCTCTGTCTGAAACCTGCAGGGGAATCTTTCCTCGCCTCTCACGGGTTTCTGTTGAATTGCTGGCCATCCTTGGCATTCCCTCGCTTGCAGCTGCATCACTTCAGTCTCTGCCTTTGTTGTCACGTGGCCTTCTCCCTGTGTGACTGTCTTCATATTGCCATCTTCTTATAAGGACACCAGTTATACTGGACTAGGGGCCAACTCTGCTCCAGTATGACTGCATCGTAACTAATTACATCTGCAATGGCACTGTTTCCAAATAGTGTCACATTCTGAGGTACTGGTATGAGGACTTCAGCGTATCTTTTGGGGGGAGCAAAATTAAACCCATAACCGGTGCTAAAGATTTGTTTAATATAGTTCTTTTCCCTGCCCCTAGAAACTGCCAGAAATAAAACAAAGCCTCCTAACATTTAAAATGCCAGTGATGTCCCTGTGCCTGAATAAAACTGAAGTAGATCCCTGGGAGAACCCCCTAACTGAGGTGAGGCAGTGGGGCCCAAAAAAGAAACTACAATAAAAGGAAATACCATATTTTCAGTGCTTACTCTATACTTAATCCTGTGTTAAGCACATTCTTTTTTGAATGTATCTTCCCTCAAATCCTAACAGATATCTTTAGCATTTCATATGCTTTCATTTGTAAGCAACAGAAAACCAAATGTTAATGGTCTCTAAGAAGAAAGTGGGCCAGGTTCAGTGGCTCACACCTGTAATCCCAACACTTTCGGAAGCCAAGAAGGGAAAATGGCTTGAGGCCAGTAGTTTGAGACCATCCCAGGTAACATAGACCCCATCTCTAAAAAAAAATACAAAAATTAGCCAGGCATGATAGTGCACACCTGTAGTCCCAGCTACTTGGAAGACTGAGGCAGGAGGATCACTTCAGACTGGGAGGTGGAGGCTGCAGTGAGTCATGATTGCACCATGGCACTCCAGTCTGGGCAACAGAGTGAGACCCCCATCTCTAAAAAATAAAAATAAAAAATTGAGAGAAGAAAACGTATTGGCTCTTTAACTGGAAGCCAGACTAAGGTAGAATTCAGGGCCAGCATAATCCAGGGGCAGTAGCCCATTTCCCCATGATTCCCTGGGCTCTTCCCTCCTCCATGTGGCAGTTTTATTGCTCAGCAGCTAGTAAGGGAGTGGCAGTAATGAGGGACATTTGCACACCACAGCATCCCATGGAAGAGACAGGGCTATCTTCAGAACGTGATCCCAGAAGGATCGAAAATACATAACAGAAACACTGAGTCCACCCTCTACTTGGTCCTTGGCTTGAATTTGTGCCCACTCCCTATTTCTGAACCAAATACTGTCCCAGTAAAAGGGGTTGCACTCACACCAATCAGAGCTACCTCTGCAGGTGGGTGCGGTGGTCAGCATTCACTCAGATGCTAGGGCTGCCTGGAGGGTGAGTGGACACCTGAATAAAACAGGGTCCTCTCAGGAAGGAGAAGGGGGCAATCTTAGGTAAGCAACCAACAGTATCCACTGCAGGAGGCCCAGGGTACAGATGAAATCACTCAGATTTAGGGAGTTGCTTGCTCACTTCTTTCCAAAATCACACAGCTTGTGTTAGATGAACATTCAAGACCAAATGGCTTTGACTTTGTCTAGCATACCACCACTTATTCTCTTACTGGAGGGGCCAGCCATTTTCCTGGGCTTTTTGGAATAGTAGTGTAGTCATAGCTTTTTAGAAATGGCCTTCAAAACCCTCAGCTGTGCGCCTTGTAGTAAGAGCATCAATAGCCTCAAAATGTGTGTGCCCCTTTGAATGAAAATGCTGTTGTGCTGTCATTGAGTGTTTAGAGAGAATTCTGGGGGTGCCTGTGCTGGGAAAATGCCCCACCTGAATAGACAGCCTCAGCAGAACCGCTCATTAAATTGTTTGCCTCCTTTTGTGCCTTAATGCACTTTGATCAAGATATCAGATAGGTTGCATCATCAGATAAGGATGTCAACAAAAAACAGAGCTGCTCTCCTCAACTTTGCCGTTAGGCCAGTAGAGTACTAGTACTTTTTTTTTTTAGAAGGGACAAGGCTATATTAGTCCTTTACATGTGGCTGATAAAGATATATGCAAGACTGGGCAATTTACAAAAGAGGTTTAATGGACTCACAGTTCCACGTGGCTGGGGAGGCCTCACCATTATGGCAGAAGGTGAAAGGCACGTCTCACATGGCAGCAGATAAGAAGAGTAAGAGCCAAGCAAAAGGGGTTTCCCCTTATAAAACCATCAGATCTCGTGAGACTTACTCACTGGCACGAGAACAGTATGAGGGGAACCACCCCCATTCAGTTATCTCCCACTGGGTCCTTCCCACAGCACGAAGAAATTATGGGAGCTACAATTCGAGATGGGGTTTGGGTGAGGACACAGCCAAACCATATCAAAGGCAATACCCAAACAGCCTCTCAGGAAAAACTTGCAGTGGTGGAGACCACGGTGGTCCTGATAATATTGTTCACAGTAATAGCAAATCTCCCAGATGGAAGAAAAATTTTCCTGTGTCCCTGGCATCTCACTCAAGTGACGAGAAATGAAGAACAAGCTTCCTCGGCTTAGACCTTGGGGACAACGTGGGTCCTTGGCTCGAACCTGGAGTTGAACTCCTTCTGTGCATTTTTCTTTAGAATTTCTCTGGCCCTTGGCTATTTAAAGCTTTCTCTAGTGTCACCAGAAGAGGATTACAAAATCCAAGAGTTTTTCAAGGACATTTTCTTTAGTGAGCATCTGACTTCTTGTCAAGGAGAAAAAAACTATTTTGCCCATTATTAACCTTTATGCTAATTGTTTCTTTTTTCATCGCCTAATCATCAAAAGCACATGTTTTCATTTCCATTTCAGTCATTTCAATTATTTGCATCCAAAGCAGAAACAATCCCAATGTTATTAACTTTTATAATGCCCAAAAGTACACAGCTGTGAACCCTACCTAGCCATGCCTGAGGGTTCCTGTTTCCCTGGGAAGGCACCCTCAGCAGGTTTGGTCTCTGAGCTGTGTGCAGGGAGAAGGGACTAGAGTGTGGATGGTGCGAAACCTAGCGCTCCTCCCTCCGTGCAGAGCTGCCAAAGCAAAGGCACATATTGTCAGCCCTTGCCTCACTTTCCAGAGCCACTACCCAGGCCACTCTCTTCCTGAGCCTTTTAGGAAAGCGTTGCAGCAACCTCTCTCATTTTCTTGGTTGGGTAAGGGCTGAGTTAAATTGGCCAGGCACGTGACTTGTCATCCACATTGCCCTAGTTCGCCAAAGTCCGCTTCTTACCATCATGGCCCAATCTCTACAAAAACTTACTCTCCCTTGCAAATTCCCTCCAAAACTGTGACTTACCCTCAACCCAGCCCTCTTTGCTTCATTCCCAGAGGGGTCTCTCCAACCCCACAAGCCACCCAAAGCTGCCAGGATCCTGCTGGGAGAGCCTACATTTCAGACCTTCCCATACCAAACCCTTTCTTCAAAACAAAACAAAACAAAAAAGGCTTAGAGGAAACTCAGTAAATAATTGCTGTACAGCAGAGCTGTTGTCATTCAGATGGGAGGGGCAACTTGAAGTCCTGCCCCTTGGCACTCCGAGGTGAGCCCTGCCTCTTTTGAACACCGAAGATCAGAGACCTGAAGTCACACGCCTGCAGCCATGAAGCCTCAGGCCTGCTGCCTGTCTGGCAGGTGCCTCAGTGCTACCTGCCTCTGCATTATCCTCTCCAACTTCTGCCTGCTCCGCCAGATTCCCCAGAACTCCCTGAGTTGTCATGTGTCTGGAAGAATCCCACAGGGTTGCCCTTCATCCCACAGAGATGCAGCCTCTTAGCAGGAGAGCGTTGCTCACATCCTATTGCCCTGGTCCTAGACTTCTGTCCTCCCAGCGCCCCACACCTCTCACTCTAGGGCATCCAAGCACACAGAGTATTTCACACAGAGCATTTAAAGTGCTTCCCATGCAATTGTGATTTCACAGCTCACTTCTCACCTTAGAGGCTTAGCAGGAACTATTATTCGTCTTCCCATACCAAGTTCCAAGGTAAGAGTGGAGATGTAAGCCCTTGTGGATCTTCAACTAGAAAATGACCTGGACTTGTTAGAGAAAGCGACTAGTTCTTCCTATCTGGGGCACCTTGGACCAAATGGATTAATATCCTTAAAAATGCCATTGTACACTGTTCCTGTATCATTTTAGCTGTAGAAAGTTGGTGACACTGTGAAGAGTCCTATCTAAGCAAACTTGGGGTACAGTGATTCCTCGCCTACAGCCTGGTGTCTCATAGTCTTCTCAAAGCATGGGTGAGTGGCATAAAGGTACTGTCTAGCCCCATGTGCTCTGAGCTGCTTTGAACAGAAGTTAACTGGGCCAAAAGGACACCTCGTTGTCGCTCTATCATAGCAGTGCGGGATTGTGATTGAGAATGGGACAGAAGTGATAGCTTCACATCTTTTCCAAGTCAGTCTCTACGCTGAGACTCTCTGAGCCCTGGCTGGAGCACCAGCCCTGGGAAGGCTTCCACCCACTGTCTCTGCAGCACCCCAGAGGATCTCAGACATGGACAGCAAGCATTTCCCACTCATCTGTTGCCTGAACAAACATCTAGAGAGCTCTTGCTGTCCGGGCACTGAGCTTGGACACTCAGTGATGAATGGAGCACACACAGGGTATTGCCAGCCTGACAGAGCAGGCTGAAGAGGTACAAGGAGCCCACATCTTGGAAACATCCAAGAGTCTAATGGATATTAGAGACACAGAAGAATGAAATCAGATCTCATCTTTGTTCTGTGTCTGTCTCCTCTCTGATCCTCTCAGCCTGCTTTTTCTTCAGTTACAGAAGCATAAGACTCCGTAGAACCTTCCAGCTTTGTTTCACTTAGTTCACTTAGTTTGTTTCGCTTCCTTTGCACTGTATTCTCCCTGCTGCCCTTGCCCCCACAAGAGTAAGCCACAGTCAATCCTTTTCTGAAGTACAAAGACTTCATTTAGCAGGGTTTGAATTCAGGACATTTTTTCATCCATACATTTCAAGATTCTTAATTAGAAGTAGATAGACTCCTAAATCTAACATGCTTTTTTTCTCCATTCATGAAACGGGAAGTGACAGAAGGGTATTTAGCACATTGCTTTCTCTTATCACTTATCACCCAATCCTGAATTGATTTTCATTTGTCTCCTAGTTAATCAGGGAAATCCTTGAGACAGAGAAAAGAGAAAACTAATACTTTTTATGAAGGAGCCTGAGCCAGGTACTGTGTGGGAACCCTTCCCTGTGTGTGGACAGGAGCCTTCAATGGTGTCTAGTAGTTGCCCTTCCCACAGCTATACTCAGTGTTCTGTGAATGAATGAATGAGGTTAACCCTCCAAAGAGCAGATCATCTTACACCTCAGCATGTGTTTTAGTATCTTCAGTCTTTAAAGTCTTGTGTATAGTTTCTGGTTACCTGAAACAATATATTATGCTGAGCTTTCTGATTTTCTTACATATCCTTAAAGAGAGAAAGATATACCCAAAAGATCCCAGCACATAAAATTTGCTCAATTAGTGTTTAATACACACAGATGGTTATTAAGGGAAGTCTGTAGCTAGGGAATACCATTCTCCCTTTCGTGGAGGTAACTCCACGTGTGCCCAAGGTTATACAGCTCAAGCATTGGATTTGTGTTCAGGTTGCATGTATTCAGGACCCACCATGTGCTAGGTGTGCCACTGGGAACTGGCCACGTGCTTATAATTTAATACTACAACAACTCTGCAGAGTATATATTAGTGTGGTGATTAGGGAGATGATGAAACGAGGTCTTTTTTTTGAGACAAAGTCTCACTGTGTCGCCGCCAAACTGGAGTGCAGTGATACAATCTCGGCTCACTGCAACCTCTGCTCCCGGGTTCAAGAGATTCTCCTGCCTCAGCCTCCCCAGTAGCTGAGATTATAGGTGCCTGCCACCATGCCCAGCTGATTTTTGTATTTTTAGTAGAGACAGGGCTTCACCACATTGGCCAGGCTGGTCTTGAACTCCTGACCTCAGGTGATCCATCCACCTCGGCTTCCCAAAGTGCTGGGATTACAGGCGTGAGCCACCATGCCTGGCCTGAAACTGAGGTCTTAAGAAGAGTTTTATTTAAGGCCACAAGTTTTTACACCACAGGACCCTATTCCAGTAGCATCCATTACAGCTTAAGCAGCTAGTACTGGTCCTGGGAGACTGACTCTCTGGGATAAATCCCGAAAAGCTGCCTTAAGTGTTCTAAAGGAAGCACATTTTATTCCAAATTTGTATCCATCCTTTTCACTCTAGCATGGTGCCCAATAAGCATGATAGTGACCAAAGCTTTCATTTTATTAAATTCTGCATTATTTTAGAATACATTTCTTAACTATCAAATTGACAAAAATGGATCAAGTGCAATAGGAAAGGAAGAAACTGTTATCCATTCTGACCCCTTTCGAGGACTGATGGAGAAAGAGATAGGAGACTGAAGGTGCTCATGTTCTCACCTCAAAGGTGAGTCTGAAAAGATTCACTGAATTTTTCTGCACGCCCCCTTTGTGCAGAAAGAGAGGAAGCATGTCTTTCTTACCCTTGAAAACATGCTTTGACCATTTCTGCACTTGCCTTATTGGAAAACAGTTGCAATTGTGAGCGTGACATGTTTGGAATGATAGACTTTCTCACTAAGGGAGGGAAGCAGAGTCAAGTTTATTTTAAAAAATCAGTGAGGTGGTTCTAAAAACACAGCATTAAAAAATGAGGTGCCTGAGCATGCTCTGTAGAAGATGATTTTATCCTATCTTAGCGGGTATTTCTATTATGACTACTCTTGTGAGGAGCAATGCCCCTGGAATACAGGAGTGAGTAACAGAGCACAGCCTGTGACTTGGGAGGCTTCCCACTAAATGCAACTCAGAAAATTAAAACCATAAGTAATTTTTGTTTGTTTGTTTTTGTTTTTGTTTTTGAGACAGAGTCTCGCTCTGTCGCCCAGGCTGGAGTGCAGTGGCCGGATCTCAGCTCACTGCAAGCTCCACCTCCCGGGTTCACGCCATTCTCCTGCCTCAGCCTACCGAGTAGCTGGGACTACAGGCGTCCACCACCTCGCCCGGCTAGTTTTTTGTATTTTTTAGTAGAGACGGGGTTTCACCAGGTTAGCCAGGGTGGTCTCGATCTCCTGACCTCGTGATCCGCCTGTCTCGGCCTCCCAAAGTGCTGGGATTACAAGCTTGAGCCACTGCGCCCGGCCAAGCATAAGTAATTTTAATGACAGCCTAAGAGAAATGAACCTTCAAAGGTTAGGAAATTGTAGTTTTCATTGGGGGAATTGCATGGAGTTAGACTTTCTACTCTATCTTAAAAAGGCACATCGAAAAATATTACAGTATATGAACATGGAATAAAATTCACTGAATCTGCCATTTGGAAGCAAGATACAGCTTTTGAATTAGCCCAACATTGGCTTGCTGTTGATTTTATTAACATAACTACATTGGGCCCAAAAAGCCACCTAACCATTTCTAGACATGTCCAGAGGGCGTAAACATTCCCTGGAAAATAGTAGCTTGCCCATGAGCTGGAGAGACCCGCACACCAGGGTAGTCAGTTTGGTTGCATTTTATACAGATAACAAGCTCATGACTCCTCAGTCACTGGATGTGTTTCCCAGCTCTCTGTGATTTGGGTCGACCAGTGCTCTTCACAGTAGGGATGCTACCTAATGAACAACGTAATCTCTAAACATAATTTAGGGCCTTGTGGAGATGCATTATTTCATTAGGCCACTTGGATCTCATGGAGCAGCAGACTATTCATTTTCCCAATTGCTCCCGAAGGAGTATGCAAAGCTGATGAACCTCTTTACTTATACTTTGGGAGTAACTCATTGACCGGACAAGCTCTGGCTTGTTTCCAGGGGACTCACTTGGGAGTGATGGTTTTCAAGTGCATTTGAAAGCCAATACAACAGATTTGACCATCATAGACTTGAATATATAATATTTTAGTATACATCGCCAGCTACTTTCACATTGTTCTGTTGCAGTGACTCTAAGACATACTCTATAAAAACCATCAGCTGCTTGACCCATTCATTGTTTATTTTTTCAACAAGTATTTTATGAGTGCTGACCATTCTGAACTGGGCCACAATAAACACTGAGCTGGAGGACCATAAAGCGTGCTTAATAAAGGTTTGGAGAGTGGCATATTGCCCCAGTAAGAAATATTTATATGATCATTTTAATCTCAACTTAAATAGAAAAATTTTCAATCTGCTGCCTTGATGTGTATTTACCTGTGCCTTGATGTGCATTCCATCACATCTAATGCCTTGATGTGTATTTACCAATGCTTTGATGTGCACTCCGTCAGAAAACTCAGATTTGGGAGGCAGGAGACGGAACAGGGGAGTGACCCTAGGGAACTAAGAGGAGGTGGCAGCACTTGCACTTTCATGTGGAGCTTGACCCCACTTCTATGTGGATGAAAGAGTCAGTGCAGTGCTGGTGGTGCAGCCAGCCTCTGGACATCAGGAAGTAAGCCCGGCAGAAGTCCATACCCCAATCTGTAGCTGCCTAGACCAAGGTAACCCCATTAGAGGCAGTACTAGAGAGTATGGGCTTTGGTTCTTGCAGAGTCTGCTACTTGCTAACCAGGTGCCCCGAGTAAAACTCTTAACCTCTCTCAACTGCCCTTTCTTAGTAATCCCCGCTATTAGGGCAGATGCAGCCCGTAGCTCAGTGGCTGGCCAGATAAAACTTCCATAGGTGAAGGTTGCCCATGGCTAGTGAGGTCATGCTGCTACCAGTCCCTCCTGTCTTTCTGGTCCCTCGTTGTGGGTGCACATGCTGTGCAGCTCTTTGTCTGTCACATGCCATACTTTAGTACATTCTCACCATTCAGAAAAGCTCCCTTTCACACTTAATCTAGTGGAAGAAGATCCCTAGCTCCTCAGCAGGACCGTGTGGTTCCCTGAGGCCTCTCCCACAGCCCTGGTGGCTGGGATGACTGACTGCACTTTAGACCATAGGTAATAGTCACAGTCTGGCCTGGGAATGGGGCTGAGAGTTTACTCGGCCTGCTCCTTCAAGATGAGCATTATTAACCAGGCAGTGGGAACCAAACAGGGCTGAAATAGGTGTCACTGCCCCTGATGCATTTCTTGTCAGTGCTTCTTGGAATAGAAGGAAAAAAAACGATGGTGTAATATACTGTTCTTATCAGAGACTTCACTTTTCAAATACAAAATGCCATTTGTATGTCACTGAGGCTGTTGTAATTGCCCTCTGCACCTGATTTATAGATGGTTCTTTTTGCCTGGTTACGCTAAATGATTTGCTTAAAGTCTTATTGATTGGATGGGGAAGGGTAAGCGTTGCTGTTAAGGCCCTGTTGAGTCAGTGGGAAAGGAGGCAGAAGGAGATTTAGAATGTCTTAAAATAATCCTATTCTTGGATAGAAGTGCAGGTGGCAAGAGACAGCCAGCTTTCTGTTTTCTCATGCAGAGCGAAGATGCACTTACGAATCCTGACGTTAATCCTGAAGCCTCACTTGAATCAAAGGAGTTTATCTTCTTGGTTAACAAGTGACAGATAAATAAATAAATAAAACTTTTGAATCTTCTTTTTCTCTCATTTGCCTTTTAGGATTTTCAGAGATTTACTATCACCCAAAGACAGTACTAAACCACAAAGTGATAAATTTTGGATTTCTGAACAATCAGAGATTGACTGGCATGAATTATTAAGATTATCCCAAGGCTGGCTTCCAGAACTGTTTCAAGATCAATCACCTATTTACTGATATTTGAACTCCCAAATCTCTTCCCCTTGAGCCCATTACTGTAGTTAAAATGACAGTCCTTGGAAGTAACCAATTTATTTAAATATGTAAATAGCCCTTGGGCCCCTGTCAGTCATTCATACTCCAGTATGAACTAGTTCCTTCAAGTTTAATCCCTAGAGTGATGCTAAATGTATAGGGAGGGGTATGTGTTTTACCATAAACAAAATAGTGTGGGACTGTCTCCCAAAAGTAAGGCTGAGTATGGAACCACTGTGTGGTCCCCAGTTCTGGGCTGCCTTGTATACCGTAAGCTTTCAATTCTGCTACTCTGACTCTTCACAAGGGAAGATTATAGCTTACTTCTTGGTGTTAGTGTGAGAATCGGCCTAGGTAAACTCTAGAACTCTACTAGCACTAATTTAAACAAGGATTTCTATATGTGGGCTTGCTGTTGAGCAGCAGATTGTAAATTATATTCCATGGAATAAGTGTTCAAGATACTGTTAACAGGCATAACACGTAAAAGTGTTCTGTCGCCCAACAAGTTTGAGAAGCATTAGGTTAAAGAAACAATCTTGATTTCACTAGTTGTTTCTAAATCTCCAGTACTATATATCTTTTACATTCTTCCTTGTTCATTAAACTCATTTGTTAAGGAATGTCTCTTGAGGCAGGGATAGCATAGTGATTAAGGAATTTGGAGCCAGACAATCTAGGTTCTTGGCGTGGCCCCAGGCAAGTTGTCTCGGTTTTCTCGTCTGTAAAATGGGAATGATAGTATCTACTCCTAGGGTTGTCGAGACAATTCAATGAATGCAACCATATAAAGCATTTTAAAATGTCCCTAATGCATGCTAAGTTCTCTAGAAGTGTTAGTCTTGTTATATTTTTTGAAACCAAAAGGCTGGGTATCTTTTTAAATGGTACTAATCACCAAGAGACAATTCCCATAGGAACTAATCTTATCAGGCTAATTATTGTTTGCTTTAAAAATAAGTTATGGGGATTTTAATTTTTCTCTAACATGTATCGAATTAGGAAAAAAATTAATACAAAAAGCAGAACACATACTAAATTATGGGATTCTGTTGCATTAGAAATAAAGAAAAATGTAACTCATGAATATCAAATAGGAGTTGAAAGAGGCCTCTGAGCTTCAGCAATGAGTTACTAAATGGAAACACTGGAGTACCAGATCTTATGTTATTTGCAACTCCATATATTAAGAGCACATCTGAATGAATTGTCTCTTAGGGTTAGTGTAAGACACTAAGTAGCTGGATTTTCTTTCTGTCCTTTTCCTCCTCACACTAAGGGAAAAAGGAGGAGAGGGGAAGGTTTAGTCATATGTGTTTAAGTATAATTCTGAGTGGATCCCAAAGCTGGAAAAAGTAAAACCTGAGACTCCACCCTTAGTCGGAGGGGTCACCTCTCCCATGGGACTCTAGGGGGGGGTCACAGGAAGAACTGATTTGCCCTAATGCTGCCATACTGAAGAATGAAGGAAAAAAAATGCCCACCTAGGCTTAAAAATTCAAAGCCAAATTCTTCAGGAGGATGGGAGTTTAGTGAGGTCTGAGTCCTAACCTTGTCACTAACTATATGTGCGATCTTGAGTAAGTCACTCCAGGCCCAAGCATTGTTCTTCACGTGTAAAACAAAGGGACTATCTGCGATTGTCCTGAGACTTATGAAGCAGAGTAGAGATGAGGGTGGAATTTGGAGTTCTTCCCTTCCTCCACCCCTTTGCCTCGGGCAGCTGGGATCTTCCTTATGTAACACGTTCAGGAAAAGGAGGGCAGGAAGGTAAAAATATTACCCCGCAGTTATAGCCAAGCTGGGACCGCACTGGGTTCTGGGGATGGAAGAATGAAGATGAAAGGGACTTGGAGGGAAATGGGAAGGAACAGAGCCCATGTAAAATCAAGATTGATTCCTCTGGACCTGGGCAGTCATCTGTAGTCAGTCCTCGGTGTCGTTGCTGGGTCTGTGGCTGAAAAAGAGGCTGAGGGGGTGGTGCTGGGGGATAGAAACATCCATCACCATTGCTCAGAGTATTTAAACTTCCAGAGATTGTCATTAAACAAATTTCTGCTGCAGCCTGGCAGCCCTCACAGACATTTGTTGGAAGAAAATTACGAGTAGGTGATTTGTCGGAGGTAATAGCCAGGCTGAACTCTGGATCCTTAATGGCATTTGGACCTTTTGCCTTTTTAAAAATTGCTTGTTAAAAAATTCATTTTCCAGCCTGTCTTTGCAATTAGAATTGGAGGGATCAGGGCAAAGTGAAAAGAAAAGGACGAGTTGCTGGGCTTTCAGGCCCTGCATTGGGGCCCAGGAAAATTGAAATGGGTTGGGGGCAATATAGGGACCCAAGGAATAATGGGACAGGAGAGACTCTGCTCATAAGGAAGGGAGGCTTTCCTGGAAGTACCTGGTCATTACCTGCCAGGAATAGCATCCTTTCATAAATTAAGGTCTTATCTTTTGTGCAGCAGCCAACCCAGATAGGCCAAGGCCAGACACGGCACAGGGAAGATCTGAGGGGCTGGGAGCTATGTATAGATTGCAGGGCTGCTCTTCCCAGACTCTGGAAGCATTCAAGCACTCAGAGAGTCACGAAAAAAATGATCGCTCTGTTTGTTCCTTGAAGTATAAAAATGGTTTTATTTTTAGATTATAGTGTTTTTAAAAATCTACTGGCAGTTGTCTTCAGATGCAGCCTTGGGAAGTGGAATGGTGCAGGCAAGGGTGGGTGCAGGCAGAAACTTTACAAGGAGTCAAAGGTTTCTCAGCCGCAGCACAGTGGGCATTCTGGGCTGGATAATTCCTGGCTGGGGGGCTGTCCTGTGCATTGTATGATGTATAGCAGCATCCCTGGCCTCTGCGCACTAGATGCCCGTGGCACCCCCGCCACCACTGGAGATAATCGGACATTGCCCTGTGTTCCCACAGGGGGTAAAACTGTTCCAAGTTGAAATCACTTCTCTATCCTCAAAGTCATCAGCTTTTTTTCCTCCATAGAATACAAAGCGAGGGCAGAAAACACAACCTTTCCTACAGCTGGTGCATTGTTTTTCTTCAGTTTTCAGTTATTCCCCCAGACCACCAAGCTCTCTTGTGCCCACCTGCCTTCCAGTTGGCCAGTGCCACCCCCCCCCATGGGGGTGCTGTTCCCCTGCGTTCTCTGATGGCCTCCATCAGATGAAATGATTCTACATTCCTCCTCCCCCCCATAACATAATAAGTTTAGTGCACACTGTTCTTGTCATGAAATATTTGCATTATATTTACCAAATATATTTCCTTTAAGTAAAAGTTTGCCAAATGTGCTGCTTCAGCAGGAGAAAACACATTTTTACTCTGTGTTTCCATTTGGTTTTGTTTATGTGTGTTTTTTAAAGGCAGCGCCAAGAGGACGTACTCGTCCTGAGGTCTCTGGGGTTCTATTTTTTGGTACAGCATTGGTTTTCTTTTACACTGTTCAGTATTTGGGGTTCCAGAATGAGAACAAGGAGATATGCTCTGCCAGCAGGAGGGCCCTCGCTGGGAAGCACCTACATATCATGTAGGCTGGTGGTGATGCATACTGAGTGGGCACAGCCTCCCTCCCATGGATTTGCACACCTCCCGCACCCAGTTTCAGCACACCCCCAAAGAAGAATGAGAGGCGTTTCTCCTAGGAAAGGCAAGCTAAACCGTAAAGTCAAGGCCAAAGCTGTTGGGCAACAGTCGAAGATCTAAATGTTTTATAAGATCTAAATTTAGACTTTGGAAGTGGAGTGTGGTTGAAATGAGTGGTATTTAGAAGAGCAGTTGTTCTAATACACAGTTCTCATGACCTCAGCACTCCTTGTTCACAACCCTTTAGTGGCTCCTGCAGAATGAGTTCAGCCTCCTTGGCCTGGAGTGCAAGGCTCCTATAATTGCCCATAATTGCCTCATCACCAGTCTTTCCTCCAGCGAAGCTTCCTCAATGTTTGTGTTCCACACATACAGAACCACTTTCAGTTTTCTCGATGTGCCAGGCTATTCCACAGCTTTGCCTGGAATGTCCCTCTCTTCTTCCCTTCTGCCTGGAAATTCCTACTCATCATTCATGACCTACCTCAAACATCTCTTTGGTGCTACTTTTCTGCCTAATATCTATAGTATATTATAGTTCTCATAATCGATTGGAATTATTTATGTTCCTTTCTTAATTTCCAATACGTGATACAAAGTAGAAATTCCCTGAATGTAATTGAATGGATTAAGGCATGATCCTTATCCCACAGAGGTAATTTAGGATGTGCCATTCTTGAGAAGATTTTTTTAAAATCAGTTACTGAAGTTCTAAATTCCAGAAAGTGCCTAGAAAATTCTACAGTCTTCACCCAGCCTCTTCCTCTGGGGAAGGCCTAGATAATCTTAAGCCCACACACCAGGCCCTCTGATCCTGTGGATCCAACCAATACAAGGGTTTTTATCATTATTTTCTTCCTTGTAGGTTTTCAATGGTCATAGCTTCCTTGGAACTGTTTTCTTAAACTGAAATTGAATTTCCTCTTGACCTTTACTCTCCTACCTGAAGATATAACATTGACACACACTGTTTGACTGCAAGATGTGAGTCCAGTTTCAGAAGAAATTTCACTCATTGTTATGCTAACAAACCCATTAGTTCTATAAGATTGTGTTCTGTCCTATGAATGTGGTCTTTTTCCTCCTTTTCTTTAATTAATTAATTGGCATCTGAGGGATGCTAGAAAAGAAAAAATACCAAGGACCTCACAGTTCAGTGAGGTAGCTAACCCATCTCATAGTTCCACTGCCCACAGAAGGGGCTTCCATGGATACAGGTACTAGAATTTGAGAGAGCCGATTGGAAGGAGTGGCAGCTTGTGGGAAAGTCTGGACACAGCTTCCCAGATGAGGGACTGGGCTGTGACAGTGAGATCCCTAGAGACCAGTGGTGTGCCCATCCTCTATGACCACTTTGCTGGTGGTCGTTTCCACTCATCGTCACCTTTAAGACAGGAGGTGCATTGAGAGACTCTGAGCACTTTCCATAGAAAACATGCCATTAGAATGAACTTCTAGGCTAACACTCAGCCATTATTTAAAAAGCTGTCATGAAAGACGAATATGAAAGGGCGGTTCTTAGGCCTTGATCGGTGCTGGCATCTGAGTGTAGCATCCACATGGAAACACTTAGGATTGCCTGGAACTCAGCCACCATGCCCCTTTGATGCCCTCCTGGCAGCAGCAAGTTAATTGTTAAGTCATATTCATTTATAAGACGGAGCTTGTCATTTTTTTCTTTGTCTTACTTGTTTTCCTTCCTTTCCCTTCTCTGTCAAGTCATCTTTGGGAAGGTTTCTTAATTTGCAGAAAGAAAAGATCCCGCAATCCAAGAATAAAACTAATTATAATGACAAATTGGCCAAAATTAAAAAAATGACAAATAATCTGTGGGCTGAAATTTTCCCAAAAGCCAAGAATAAATAAAATGTCTTTTAAAGTGCCTGGTGGAGGAGGCTGATAAAAGAACTCAATTATCTGTTGTTGTTTTTTTTTTTTTTTTTTTTTTTTTTGCAAGTCTGTGATATCTGACTTTAAAAGAGAAAAAAGTGATAAAATGTTTAAGAGTAGAAAATAAAATAGAAGTTCATGAGCTTTTGTGAATTTTGAGGTTGAGAGAAAATATAGTCTTAGTAAAAGAGCTAATGAATCTGTGGGTTTGCTTTCAAAAATAGCATCATTCAGTCCGCTTCCTCTCCTCTTTGTTAACTTACTTCAGTTGCACAACTAGACACCTGACCACCTATTGATTTTATTAGAACTTTAAACTGGTTTACTGCAAACAGGTACCATACTTTGTTTCCCCCAGATTTGCTTCATTTCCTTAAGGGATTAGAAAAAAACAAAATTAGCAAGGAGCAAATATTTAGAATTTCAAGAGTTTGACGGGGAATAGGGAAAGCTCCACAAGAAAAGAGATGTGACGGTGCCACACAGGCATATGCAGAGGGATCTTACCACTCTTAGGTATTATTTGACTTTACCTGGGCACTGTCCAATCTTTAAAGCCCAGCAAATACCCCAGATGAGATCCTTCCTTAGAGAACTTTCACAGGAGACATACAGCCTTGAAAAATAAAAGACTACCATAATTGAGAGGTTTGTGCAAGGAATCCTATCCTAGCACTTTCTTCACTGAAGAGCATTTTGGGAGCTTTTCTGTGTGGAAAATGAGGAATTCTAGAGAATACATTATAGTTAGTAAATGCCTACAAGTATAACCACAATTTTACTTGACTCTTGAACCAGGTGCAAGAAAGAGAACCTCTTCTACCTGTCAAGGAAATCACAAACTAGGTGAGAAAGGAGTAGTAGTCATAACAATAACAATAATAATAACATCAATAATAATAAGAGTTGTCGTTTTGCTTGCTGCTGTGTTTCTGATGCCAGGACATAAATGTCTGCTCATGGGTTTCACAATTTTCACAAGATTTTAGATACTGTTTTTGTCCTCATCTTACAGTTGAAGTAACTAAGACCAAGAGAGGTTTAATAACTTGCCTATATCAGCTAGCTAGTAAGTGGCAGAGCCAGGTTCCAAAGGCAGAAGATTTGGTCCAGTGGGCCTGCCTGGTCTTGACCACAAGGCCACACTGCTTCTCAAGGACATTGTGTTGGTCCATTCAGACTACTGTCACAGCGTACCTTAGACTGGGTAATTTATAAACAACAAAAATTTGTTGCTCACAGTTCTGGAGGCTGGGAAGTCCAAAATCAAGGCACCAGCAAATATGGTACCTGGCAAAGCCTTACTTCCTGCTCCATAGATGATGCCTTCTTGCATCCTCACATGGTGGAAGGGACTAATAAGCTCCCTTGGACCTCTTTTATAACTTCAATAATCCTGTTCATTACAGCAGAACCCTCATGACCTAATCCTCTCCCTTCAAAGGCTCCACCTCTTAATATTTTACTGCACTGGGGATTATATTTAAGCATATGAATTTGGCGGGGGGAGACACAAACATTCAGACCATAGATGAAGACCTTGACACTGCTCATAGAGACCTATAAAAAGGATTTGGGGTGCATAGAGAAGAGAGTGACTTGTGGGAGAGTTAAGAAGGACTATTCAAGCAAGATGGCATTTCAGGAGACACAAGGTGGTCAGTCTAACAGTAGAAAATGAAATCAGCAGTAGAAAACAACATGGAAAATTCTGTTCTTAAATTACCATGTTGGAGAGGGATTTAATATGCTATGTTTTATGCCAGATTTTTTTAAAAGCCTTTCATGCATAAAACTATAGTGATCTATTTAGATTCATTAAAATATGTGCACATATATATGCATGAATCTCATTATGTGGTTATGTAAATTAATGTATTGGGTGAGAGATTATATTTTAGAATATAAACCAAAAACCATGTTGTGATTAACTTTAAAGAACCATCTAGTTTTGGACATTGTGGCAGTTGTTTTTAATATCCACAAATCAGCTGAATTAGGAAACAAACTATATGTTTGGACTTCATATTTAGAGCTATATGAGGTCAGTCTCTTCCTCCAGAGGCACTGCCAGATGATAGTTGCTTGCATGGGGCAACAGTCCAACGAAACAATTAATCCAAATCTCATTCAGAGATGAGAAGCAACTCATTTCATTCACTCATTCATTCAGTTTCACAAACTCATTGACTCTTTTATTCAACAAATATTTTTCAGGTAGTTCCTAAGCCCTATAGTTGGCTGTGAGGCCTGGCCAAGGGGCATGTTAGCCAGAGTAGAAGAGGCAAGAGCTAGGTCTTGGTGGCCAGGCTGAAGGGATAAAGTGTGAGGTTGGCCCTTGAAAAAAAAAGTGATTGGACATCAGTCCAGACTAGAATACCCAGAGGAAAGAACCAAAGCATCCCTGATCCAGGCCACTGTTGATGTCAAAAGGGGTGGGGCTTTTGGCATCTCATAGGGAGTTCCCAGTCATGACACGTTATAGTTCTGAATGGTCCACATAATTAAGGCATTGATTAATTCCTTAAATGAATCAGGGGGAGGGAGATGGAAATGATTAGACAGGTTGTTTCAGTTGCAGTCACATTAGCAATGGGGTTCAGGAAGGGCTCCCATTCTGATGGGAGCTTTGAATTGCAGAAACTCTTCCCCCTGAGCCCAGCATCCATCACAGAGCTTGGAAATACCAACTGGAGTTTCATGAGCAATGGGGAATCAGAGCTTCTTTTAGGATACTTGATACTGGGTGTGCAGCAACACACTTGGATTGCCAGCAGCCTCCCTTCCACAGTTGCCAGGCCTACTCTGTTCTAGGCACTAAATGTACATTATTTAATTATCATAGCAACCCAACAAGGTTGATGCCATTATCCCATTTTGCAGATGAAGAGACTTAGACCATAAGCGAGAGAACCAGGTTTCAAACCCAGAGTTCTCTGACCCCAAAGCCCACATTCTTCCTAGTTTACTGTGCTACTTCTCCTGTGCCAGTCTGAGCCTCAATCACTTGCCAGAGAGATTGGTTCAGGAATTTGTCAGGGATAGCCTGAAGTCTCAAAGTCTTCAGCCAGCATCTGAGCAGTGTTGGAAAAGGCTGAGACTCACACGATACTAAATGCTATGGGAATAGTAATAGATATGAACGATTGTCCTAGTCACTATTAACCAAATGCTGGTTAACATGGAGCACATAGTGACATTCAACAGAGTTACATTCTCTGCCTTCTAGGATCTTGCAACCCAAGGTGCATATTTACTGGCTTGAGTATTGAGCTGTGAGAAGAAAAGTTGCTGTGTTTGTGCAAGTTATATTTATTATGGATGCTAAATTCCTGTAAGTTAGCTGAACCATCCCTAGAATAAAGTACTTTATTTTAGCCCAGGTGCCTACTGACTCACTGAATGAATGAATGAATGAATGAAGGCATGCTTGCTTGCTCTTATAGATTAGCTCGCTTGCTATGCTATGGGTAAACCAAAAGAAAAAAAAATATTTTTCCTTACCCCTTAAAGTGAGTCTACTTTGTTTTGTGGGAGGTAGCAATTTATAGACCTGTCTACACATTATTTTCTAAAACTCAAGTATTTTGGAAGAGCAGATGGGATACCATACTGTATACACTAATCATATATTTTGAAATGTATTTCTTTTTGAGCAATTTGGTGACGCTTTATTTAGCAAAAGCCCTTGAAAGTTTCAAAAGCAACAATCCAAAGAACATGAGTGGCTGAGAGCACAGTGGACAGACAGACCCTCTGACCCAAGGCTAACGCTTTTCAAAATGTACTGTGGACCCTGGCCCTGGCCCTGGCCCTGGCCCCTCTGCCTCCTGACCCTAGAGATGATGATACACGTTGTCACTGGGGGAGGGAATGAGTGGATTGAGCCTGATTATCTGAATTCTTTGTAAATCCCCTGGGTGACTATGATATGCACCCAGGGTGGAGAGCCAGCCTTCTACACTCATATCTGAGTGCTACTCTTCATACCTCATTCTCTTGAGACTCTCATTTTCACTTATAAAATTATTAGAGAAACAAAGAAAGGGAAACTCTATCCCCTTTTACATTTTCTGAGAGCCACAGGGGGAGCAAATAGGTGTTGAGCACCTCCTACATTGCCAGAAGTTTGACTTATAGATCTGATTTAATCTGTACAAGAACTCAACAATGTTTAAAGAATTTATTGGCCCTCAGATATGGAGTTGAGTTATGCATACTGCTCAGTGCGTAGCTTATTGTCACCCTAAGGCCATGCAAGACCCTCCTCTTATTTGGTTATTGTTCCTCTTCACCCCCATTCCCTACGCCCATTTCCTTCCCTCCAAAGAGAACCACCTAATATGCTAGAACTAAAATGAACGTGTGTCTTTACAAAATATATATTATTTTGTGTGTGTGTTTGTTTTAATTTACATAAATGATAAATCTCCATAATATAAATAGACTGTATAGAAAGTAAGAATGCTTCTTATTTTTTCACTCAACATTATGTTTTCAGATATATCTATGTTGTTGTATAAACTTCCCACATTTGCATAGTATTTCATTGTCTGCATTTATTCCATTTTGTTTATATCTTCACTAGTTGATAGACACTCAGCTCCCTGCTGCCACAAAGAATTCTGCAGCGAACATCCTTATTTGTGACCCTTGGGGACCTGTGTGAGACTAATATCTGGCATATGTGTCCAGGAGTTGGATCCTGGGGTCCAGATATGATGTATGCCTCTTTAATTTCAGATTGTTTTACTTAATAGAAATGAATGAGAGTTCCCATCTCCTTACATCACCATTTGGTATGAACCACCTTTTGAATTTTCATCATTCTGATGTCTGAGAGTGACATTTAATTGTTTTAATTCTTATCCCTTGGATTACTAGTCAGCTTGAGCATCTTTTCACATACTTTTTACCCATTTGGATTTTTCCTTCTGCAAATTGCATCTTTCTATCCTTTATCCAATTCTCTATTTTTCTAATATTCTAGGTGTGTTAAGCCCTTGTCAGTTTCAGAGGTTAAACTAATTCACTCCATTTATAATTTGATAATTTATCAATAATTTCTTTTTTGAACAAAAATCCTTACAATTTAATGTAGATAAATCCAACAATTTTCAACTGTGGTTAGTGATTTAAGTATCTTTTTTATGAAACAATTTTCCATTCAAGAGGATATCATTCCTGTTTTTGTGAATAAGGTAGTTATGTCTTATTTAGTATTATTGCCCAAGGTCACACTACTATCTAGCAGCAGGATTTGAAACTATTAATAATTACCTGTTAATAAATTAAATCATGTTATTCACATTTTAAAAGCAACCAAGTATTATTTGCACTAAAAACATTTTCTGAGTTTTAATCAGAGATCTCAAAAAAATTGCATCCTGCAGCTTCTGTCAGTCAGATTTCGCTGAATTTTCCTTTCTGCCCCTAAATTCTTGCAAAGTACCTCAAATTGCATTACAGCCAGGCTGGTTGAAATTACAGCTTTGGCCTTCATTAAGCTAATTACCACTTGTACCCAAATTGAGCCATTTCACTCCAATAACACTGTAAACCAGTCCTTCCTCTGTGATGTCTCTGCCTTGCCTAGGAAAATATGAAGCTGATGTCAGAATTTTCTGTCTCCTCAGAGCAGGAGGTTTCCAGCTATTTCTCTAAGGAGCTCTGGGATGCAGCTCAACTGTTTGATAGGCAGTATAAGAGGAACGAGGGTGGAAACTGGGGAACCAGAGGGAAGGCTGGGCACAGGTCCCCTCCTGAGTTTAACCCACACAAGTGTTGCCTTATTGGTTTTGTACTTTAGGCACTATGTAAGTAAAATCTATTGGAAAAGGGATTCTACTGCTAAAAGGAATAGGGGAGCTTGGAAGCACTGCCTTAAAAAACTAGACTACTTAATATAAACTGATATATTTTCATCTCTCTGCTCATGTTACATTTATATATAGTGCTTTACATTTTGAAAAACCCTGTTACATTATTTGAGTTTATAAAACCTGATAAGGTAGGCATATCTCAACCACTATGGCACACTTTCTCACAATTTAAGCTCCATATCACAGAGTCTGTCCCAGCAGGTGGCTGAAGGGCTGCATCTCAGGAGTGTGGCAGGGATTATCGCCGACTTGGGTAGAAGCTGGACCTAGATGATCCCTAATCTCCCTGCTCGTGCAAAGATGTCAGGACTGGAAATGACGAGAGAGGAAAGTTAACACCAAAAGAATTACCTAAACTAAATCTCCTGCCTGTTGGAGGTAGGGACGATGAAATTCCCATGTTTATGGAACACCTGTTTTGGTCTAGTCATCCAGGTGCCGCCTTCCACTGAATCCTTACAGCAACCCTGGGAGAGAGGTATTGCTGTATCCATTTTAAAGGTGACAAAACTGAACTTCATAAAAGTAAAGGGAAAAGCTTAGATTTGCTCCCTGAGCTCGCCAGCTCCCAAACCACTGTTTGTTCTTTCCACTCACTAGGATGACCCCGAATAAACACATCAGTTAGCCGCCCAGAACCTTATTTAGGCAGTGGCTGGGGAAGTTCTTTATAAGTCCTTCTGTCTCACATTGGGCATCACGTTGATGCTTGCATCTTTTCCAGTGCTCACCTCCTGCCTGGGGGTCAAGCCGCATCATCTCTGGTTTCTGGCTACATTCATCCTCCCTATTGATCAGGTCACTCGCTTTGACTCAGCTGTTAGCATCTCTCCTGCTTTGATATCTTGGATTGCCAACACAAACCCATGCTATTTTTGCTTTGCCTCAGAAAGGGAGATTGGAAGATAGCAGTCCAGCCTTCTGGTTTACCAAGTTGTTGATTCTTCTTGGCTTTCTCTATTCATTCATGAATTCTTTCTGTACTTCAAGCCGAAAAGATGTGTATGGCTGGAAAGCCCTTCGTGGTGGATCCATCTCTGAAGCCTGAATGGGGGCTGAATGTGATCGCAGCTTTGGAGATCTTTGCTTTCTCTCTTCTGACTAGAATCCTTTACAGTATGAAATCACTCTTTCCCCTTCCATAGATAAAAGAATAAACATATTGAAAAACGTGGCTGAGAAATTTTGTTTCAAATATGCATATATTATGAGCAGTGTTCTGAGCAAGATAGAAAAATTACCAAAAATAAATGCATGTAAGCTTAGCCTTTTATTAATAGGGCTGATTGTTTAAGAAACCACTTTGTTAGCACCAGGCACAGTGGCTTGAGCCTTATAATCCCAGCTACTCAGGGGGTTGGGCAGAAAGATTGGCTCACTTGAAACCACACGTTCAAGACCAGCCTGGGCAACAGAGCAAGACCCCATGTCTTAATTTTTTTTATTTTTTTATTTTTTTATTATTTTTTTATTTTATTTTATTTTAGTTAGCAGGATGTGGTGGTGCATGCCTGGATTGCATCAACCCAGGAGTTCAAGCCTGCAGTCAGCTGATTATACCTCTGCACTCCAGTCTGGGCAACAGAGCGAGACTCCATCTCTTGAAACAAACTAACAAACAAACAAAAAACTGCTTTGCTAAATGAAAACTGTATGGATTTCACAATTTGAATTTCTGAATTTCTGGAATCTTGCATTTTATACCAGAAGGCAGTTTACTCATGTGTGTCTGATCATTCTAATCCAATGGAGAGTTAAGAAAGTACATTCATTTCGGCCGGGCACAGTGGCTCACGCCTGTAATTCCAGCACTTTGGGAGGCTGAGGTAGGCAGATTACAAGGTCAAGAGATCGAGACCATCCTGGCCAATATGGTGAAACCCCATCTCTACTAAAAATACAAAAATTAGCTGGGCATGGTGGCCCACACCTGTAGTCCCAGCTGCTTGGGAGGCTGAGGCAGGAGAATCACTTGAACACAGGAGGCAGAGGTTGCAGTGAGCTGAGATCGGACTGCTGCAGTCCAGCCTGGCAACAGAGTGAGACTCCATCTCAAAAAAAGAAAAAAAAATGTACATTCATTTCATATAGTACCTTACATTTTACAAAGTGCTTTCATATGAATGATCTGTTTTACCTAATTACTCTATCGGGTAAATTTTATCATCTGTATTTCATATAAGCAAATTAAGTTGCAAAAAGCATTAAACTTTCTAATATAGTACTACTTTAAAAAGCAAAGGACATTTTGTTTGCAGTCACCTAGGCCTAACACATACAAGTAATTTATTTCTTTAGCCACAAACAATACTAAGTTGATGAAGAAATAATACTATACTTTCGGAGAGCTGATTCATATGAATCGTCATTCAGCTGACACTCAGGTCAATATCAAGGAGGCAGGATTCATGGAATTAAACAGGGCTTCATATCATCCGTGTGAAGCCAGGGCTCTTATTTGTGAGCTGCTTTCCTTACCCTTTCCTTTCAAGATAGCTTCCTGTGCCTAGCTGCCACTAGCCAGTTTCAGTCAAAGCCCCAGAAACTTTCCGGAGGTAGAAAAACACACGTGCATGTTCACAAAATACGGCACAATTTCAGTTTTGTTTGTAGAACTTTCAAGTAATAATCCTTGCTTTAAATGGGACATGGAGTTTTAAAACTCCAAACAAATCTCTGAGCTGCCAAGTCCTATATTGAGAGACTCAAAGATCCTACCCCACTGCTGTATGATTGGAGGATTCTAGCTAGGATCACAGGCTTTGTTATCAGCACAAGTCAGCAGATTAGCAAACAATTGCAGTACCCAGAAACTATAGCATAGGGACTCATTTTAACTCTTGTATACATCACTCAGAACCTTTTCCTCATGACCTTCTGCTTGGCCTGTTTCACAGACATCTCTCCAAACTATCCTCCCAGGTGGGGCTAGCAGAACACATGTTCAGGCTTTGTTATTATTTATTGACTGGTGTGTGGCCTTTCTTGTCCCAATTCGTTACATAAGGCAAAGATTCTACCGCAAGGACGGTAAGAATGTTGAACATACACTTGATCTTCCACTGTATCCTCAGCTTCAGTTGGTCAAACTCTGTGTTCAGAACTCAACTCACTTTTGCTCTAGAAATACAAACATTCTGCAATTTTCACCTCCAAATTTTGCCTCTTTCTACAAGCTGTATGTAATTTCCCGTGAAACAAACTTATTAAATACATTTTATTCCCCCATCTAACATTGCTGACATTTCTCTCCTCTAATACAATAGCCTTTCAGATCAACAGGGTCCCCAAACAGATACAGAGATATATTAAAGTTTTCTGTCATTTAGTATTTATTGAGTACTTGCTACATACTAGGTTTCTCTCGAGGAACCCAGTGTAATGAATGTGGCCAATGTGAATTTATAAATTACACGCAGTGTAAGTAACATAGCAACAGACCCAAAATTTCATGTTGTGCGTGCTCCACCGTTCCTTATCTGATGGGGTGAGTCATTCACTTCTCGGCAATATCCCTCCGGAGCAATGTGCTAAGTGCTTTGGAGATGGATCCTCAGATAAATCTTGACTTCGAGATACTTTCAGAGCTTCACAAAGATACACAAAATAAACTTTATAGTGGAGGTAGAAGTGATACATGCCATACATATACAGAAAAACAGAGGAAACTAATATTTATTGAGCACATATTGTGCACCAAAAATTCTTTTCAACACTTTCACTTATGTTATCTAATTTAATATTCCTAACTATGCTTGAGGCAGGTATTGTCTTCAGTTTACAGAGCAGGAAATTAAAGCTCAGAGCTGATAAATAACCTGCTGAAGAAATCATTGTTCCTAATACTCATGCTGTTTCCACTCTATATCGCTGAAATGCCTTACGAAAGATATCAAAATAATACAGTGAGGAAGAATATGACCCATTTAGTTTCAGTTTTCTTTCGACTTCATTGATCTTTTTCCTCCTTTCTACTACAGGTAAGTAGATACCTGAAACATCCTAAGGGGTTGGCCCTTAGCAACTTTAACGATTATGGATATTCTGGTAATTTCAAAAATAAATTCATTTGGATTTGGCCAAGCAACTCCCTCCTGTCTTTCTCCTATGATTTAGTACTCGTGTTGGAGGTAATTAACCGTGCTGCCTTTCTAGGCTGACTTTCCATAGGTATGCTATCCTAAGCATGGGCATTCCTTAAGGAGACTTGGGCGTGGCAGCACCTTTTCTTGTAATCAGGGCCTCTCATACCCTTTTTAACATAACTACTGACAAACCCTCTATAGTATCCTTTCTTGGGTGGGAATTATTACAGCTCCAGTACATCTATTCAGTATATCAGAAGTTGCTGGGTATACTCACTAAATGACCCAGATTTCATCTTTCTCACAATTTAACACTTTAAATAAATGCCATCAAGCTTCGCCGCGTTAGAAAATTACTATATGTCTGAAACAACTTGGATATCAATATTTGTCATGTAGCCTTCCTCAGTGTAACATCTAAAGCAATACTTATTTAGCTGATGTACGTTCTCTGCATAGTGTTTACCCAACAGTCATCACTTATGTTTGCTCATGAGGTGTTGGGGTGATGAGCCGAGCTGCTGTATTCTCAGCTGGGCCTGGAGCCTGCTTAGTTTGGCACTGATTAATGATGTGTGGAGAGCAGACAGTTTGCAGAGCCACCTTAGAAACCCAGTTAGCTAAAGACAAATAGCTGAAAGTTGGCTGATAGGAGTGAGGGAAGTGGGCTCTTGAGACAGGAGAGTCATTTTGAGAGATACCAGCATGACTTTTGGTGATCCTAACTAGGGGAAGGGACAGATTCTGCAATAGACATTATTTTTGGGTCTGGCTTCTTGGTAGACACCCCAGGATCAGGTCTAAGGCATGTTACAGATGTATTCACAAAACAGCATCGTTTCTGTGCTTTGAGTTTCACCATTTAGAAACCTGCTTAAAGAGCTTATCTTCTTCCCAGTCATACCTTGAGACAAAATGCACTTTATACCAGTAAACATCATGAAATGTTCGTTTGGAAGCCCTTATGCCAAAAGAACAACCATTTACAGCCTTGCTTTTTATTTACCAAGTGTATTTTACACTGGAAAAGGTTTCAATATGGCCCCATATAGTATTTATTTTGCCTTATGTCCTTCCTATGTCTCATTTTTCTATCTCATTTCATTCACCTACTGTGTCATGTTGGTTTGGCATCCACTTCTTTTCTGAAATTGTATCTTTTGTATTTTTTATTCTTTAGGTGGGGCAGTGAGGAAAGGATGCATTGATCTTGAAGTTGTAGAGATAATGTCTCAGCCCTGCTTGGGGTGCCGTCCTTTTAGTGGCATGGCAAAACCAAACACAAAATATTTTTCATTGTCCTTTCCAGATAGATCCCTTTCTCCGTAGCACCATGTGGGTGGTTGTTCCTGGCAGAGAACTCCTTTCTCTCTCATACTGTAAGTTCCTTTGGCAACTCCTGACCAGAGACAGTAGCAACATCGATTTCCTAAAGATAAATAACCCCTTCTTTAGAAGGCATTTTCTCACAAGCTTATTCAGAATACTCAAGTGAGAAGTTACAAGGATGTCCAAGCCCATTTTGGGGGGAAAATACAGAGAGGTGAAAGGATGTGCTGAAGGTTACACAGGAGCAGTAGGACAAGAAAGACACAAAGCCAGGGAGGTGCCGGGTGTCCTCCTTACCTGATAATCTTTGACTGTACCACTTCATTCATCTGCTCTAAGATCCTGCATTTCCAGCCATTGTTTATATCTGGTCCTGTCAAAGCTCATTGACCAACATTCTCTCTTTTAATCCTTGCCCTACAGTGCAGGGTCTGCACTGTACACTCCATTTGTTGGGAATCTGAGACCTAGAGAGGTTTAGGAATTTGCCCAAGGACACACAGATGGCAAGTGAGCAAGCCAAGGATTTGGAATCAGTTCTGCCTGATGCCAGTGCCTGTTTCTTTCCTTCCATATTTCACTAGAGCCAAACTGATCTTGAGCAGTTGCCTTTTCATTGACCTGCAAAGTTCTAACCATTCCCCTTACTCCACTTTTTAGATTGAGATTATACCCATCCTGCAGGACCCATCAGAGCCTGCTTTGTTCACTTAGTGTTTCCCAACCACCCTGAAATGGAAGTGGCCTTTCCTCCTGTGAATCACATGGCACTACAGCCTGTTCATTTGGCACCAGTGCCTGTAAAGCAGACAGCCTGGAGCAGGTGGGAATAGGCAGCTTTAGGTTCAAATCCCTGCTCTGGCACTATCTGGGGAATGATTTTGAGTAAGCCAATTAATTCTGTCTTGGCAGATGCATCAACCTGACCTCTAAAGTCCAGCTTAGCCAAAAACTCCAGGATTCTAAAGTTGTTATATTTTTGAAAAGAATATTGAGTGTGAGTTGAGTCCTGTACTAATCTGTGCCTCCCTCACCCATACTTTCCTGCTGTCTATGCCCACCTCACCCCTAGTTTCCTGCTGTCTATGCAATGCGTTATGCAGAAGAAGGGGCAGTGGAGTATTGATGAGAGACACTTTTTGGTCTTCAGTTGTAACTCACTCCCATTTATTTGTTTGTTTATTCATTTGGTCATTCGTTCATTTATTTATTGCTGGCATTGAATTTTTCTGTTACTTCCCAAGATTGTTTCTGACATCTTCTGGAGGCCTCACCAGTACTTTGGGACAATATAGTCATAGGTTTGGAATTAAATCCTTGAAGAAAAGGACTTTCCATTTTTTTTAAAATAACCGAAGCAAATAAGGAAAAGTCACTTATAATGTGAGATCTCAGAAGACAAAACTTAGGCAAATAACCCATAAATACTTTGTAACATTTTCAGCATTACAGTTTTTTCAGCATTTAATCAATCTTTGTGTACCTGTACATACAAGCCCATAGTTACCAACCCACACACACGAAAAAAGAATCAATTAATTTAAATAATCGGGTTCATGCCATGTTCAATGGTGCGTGTCCCCTTTTGCACCTAAAATCTTTGATCGCTTTTTAGCTTCTACAGTTCCTCGGGCATTCATTGTAGGAGATGGCGGTTCTGCCTACCCCATCAGCAGACACCATTTTGCAAAGCAGAAACCATCTTTGTCCCTTCTACCCCCAGCAAATTCCCTGACTCCCAGTTTTCACCTGTCAGATGTCCATGCTGATTCCAAGACTCCTTTATCACAATAATAACAGAAGTAAAATTCTCATGGTGGATGGATTTCATTTATAATAAACACTTTTCTTGTTTACTTACTACTTGAGTGCTTGCTTACTACTCACTAGGAGCTATGCATTACTCACTAATCTTTTCATCAACTTAGTGCAATAGCATTCATTAATCGTAGGTTAAAGTTAAAAATGTCTTTGATTCTTAATCCAGTCTGTCACTGATGGACATTTGGGTTGATTCCAAGTCTTTGCTATTGTGAATAGTGCCGCAATAAACATACGTGTGCATGTGTCTTTATAGCAGCATGATTTATAATCCTTTGGGTATATACCCAGTAATGGGATGGCTGGGTCATATGGTACATCTAGTTCTAGATCCTTGAGGAATCGCCTTACTGTTTTCCATAATGGTTGAACTAGTTTACAATCCCACCAACAGTGTAAAAGTGTTCCTATTTCTCCACATCCTCTCCAGCACCTGTTGTTTCCTGACTTTTTAATGATCGCCATTCTAACTGGTGTGAGATGGTATCTCATTGTGGTTTTGATTTGCATTTCTCTGATGGCCAGTGATGATGAGCATTCCATAGAATACTATGCAGCCATAAAAAAGGATGAGTTTGTGTCCTTTGTAGGGACATGGATGCAGCTGGAAACCATCATTCTCAGCAAACTATCACAAGAACAGAAAACCAAACACCACATGTTCTCACTCATAGGTGGGAACTGAACAATGAGATCACTTGGACTCGGGAAGGGGAACATCACACACCGGGGCCTATCATGGGGAGGGGGGAGGGGGGAGGGGTTGCATTGGGAGTTATACCTGATGTAAATGACGAGTTGATGGGTGCTGACGAGTTGATGGGTGCAGCACAGCAACATGGCACAAGTATACACATGTAACAAACCTGCACATTATGCACATGTACCCTAGAACTTAAAGTATAATAATAATTTAAAAAAAAAACCTCTAAAAAAAAAAAAAGTCTTTGATTCAATTCTCACATTCTGAAGTCAACTTCAGCTCCATGTTTCCATTATAATAGTTTAAAGCATATGCTTTCTAATTACAGAACTTGGATTCAAGTCTCTCTTCTGTCATTTACCAGTATAAATGCCCCGAGACTTGGTTTCTGCAACTGAAAAAAAAGGATAGTCCCTATTTGGTAGGATTCTTGTGACGATATAATGAGTTTAAAGACTCCAAGCTTAGAGCACTGTGCCCGTGCTTAGTAAACACCCAGGAAATGCTAATAGTCAGCATTCTGTTGCCTCTAGCAGATAGGAGGTGCTTTATATGCACCTGACTCACTTGATACTGTGCCTAATTAAGTGGGAGAAAGGGGGGTATTGAATTCATTTTCAGTTTTTAAAGATACGTTTTCTAATTCAAGGATGAGATGCATGGTGAGGTCCAACATAAGATGTATGCTCTTCTTAAATAAGAAGTTGAGAACTGCCATTACACTATGTAGTTTAAAAGTTATTTATTTTTGAAGCTGACTTTGATTGTCACTTTACAAGATGTATGCTGTTTTTTCCCTTCTTTCACATTATCTTTAAAAAAAATAACAAAACATGGTATTGGCTTTGCTATATAACAAAATTCTAATACAAATTATATCCTTTTGGGAATCATTTTGTTTTTAATAAACAAGTAGCAAGAACATTTTTGATTTATAAATAAACATTACTTCTAAAAAATCCTCAGTAATTTCACCCAAATTATAATTCTGAGAAAGTTCCTTAGACATTGATTATAGTCAGAAATTTTTTTCTAGTTACAAAATCATTGAAATTTGAAAAGAAGGAAAAAGGTGGTTGTGCTCAACATCAGTAGGTCTAGAATTTGTTCACTATTTCAGTTATTCAACAAATATTCAACAGGCTCCTTCTGAGCTGAGTGCTTGGCACTGTTCTAGGACCCATAAGCATGTCCTTACAACAACCAGCACATCATTGTCAGAGGTGTTAGTATTGACTTCAGCAGCCAAGATGGGAAGGGATATAGAAATTCTGTTTAGCTATTGGATCAAATAACTTTCACAAGGACATAAAACTGAACACAAGTTCAGGCCCCGAAAAACACTTGGTTTAGTCCTCAAGGAAGTCTAGTTAGTGCTTATTGGGACTTATAAGAAAACCTGATCCAAAGTTATTGACCCGTTCTATGTGTTAGGTAAGATTAACTAGTGCCCACCAATATAGGAGATGGAGGATGGTGCCACTGTGAATGCCAAATTTAGTGGATTGGTGGTGGCTACTTGCAGACAGAGTCCAGGTTCAGCAGAAAAAAGAAGTGCCGTGATGGATTAGTGATGTCTGCCATTGGCATGGGAGAGAGGAGTGGTGAGATATATGCCACATAATTGTCTATTCTGTGTCCTCCAAAGGACTCATCAGTAAGGAAAGGGACTGCATTCGGGTGAGAGCATGGCAGACCCAGCAGATTTCTGGAAACCATTACAATAGCTGGCTTCACAGCTGTGAGGGGTAGAACAGAGGAGCAGAAAGGAAGAGGGATGGAGTGAAGAAACACAAGAACCTTTTCAGATCTAGCTTGGGCTCATTGACTTCACACGACTGAGGAACTGTCCAGGTTTTGCAGAGTCAGGGCACTCTGGGTGGTTTTAATTGTCTGAGTTTTATAGCTGTGGTGGATGACAAGTTCCCCTTTAAAGATTATAAATGGCTTGCAATTACTTCACTTTGGAAAGCACTCTTCTGCGCCAGAACACTGTAATAACCAGTCATAGAAGAGAAAAGGCCTGGGGATTTATGAGGGTGTCCCAATTTTCAACCATTTGGGAGAAATACAGCAGGACATTGGTACAGCAGTATGTTAGTAAGAGTTAATCTATCATTGCTCCTCTCTCAACCCTCTTTTTCCCTCTGCTTAAAATGATCACAGGGATTCATCCCTGGCCTTCATGAAGACTTGCCAGAATTTTTTTTTTTTTTTTTTTTTTGCACATAACTCTAGAAATACAATCTAGTTGACCTTCAGTTTCTGGACCGAAAGGGACATTTTCCAAGTATGAGGGATTTTAAAATTCAGTAGTCATAAAAAGACAAATGAAGCATGGTCTCTTCCTTTAAAGGGCTCAAGGTCCTGCTGGGGAGATGAGTAGTGAATAAATAATTTCACTGCACTCTGAGATATATGGTTGTTAAAGCAATAGGGTAAGAATGGACATAGATTTCTAAGAGCAAAAAAAACAGTGGTGTGCATAATAATCACTTTGTTTTCCTGCCCCTAAATTGTATTGATAATAGCACTTACTGAGATCTACTCTTATAATTTGTTTACACACCAACTTTCTCCTAAGTGCCTTTTTTTTTTTGAGGTCTTGCACTGTCATCCAGGCTGGAGTGCAGTGGTACCATCATAGTTCACTGCAGCCTCCAACTCTTGGGCTCAAGCGATCCTCCCACCCCAGCCTCCTGAGTAGCAAGGATTACAGGCATGAGTCACTGTGCCCGGCCTCACCTAAGTGCTTTTGAGTTTCTCAGGGGTGGATACTGGTCTGGTTATTTTCTCTGCTCCCAGCACCTCCTCACCCAGCCATTAGCACATATTAATCTTGGTAAATGTTAGCTGAGCAAATACAGGCCTGAGTATACTTCTGATGCTTCTAACATAATACCAGGCATCAACAACTTATTAGAAAAAATGTAGACAATCAGAACATATTTATTCTTACAATATTTCATTAATAATTCGGCTGAATTTATTTGAAAACTGAAATGGTGTTTTCAATTTCTCAACAAAGAATGGGCCACTTAAAATGTGACACTGTTAGTTTGATCTGTGCTAAAAGGGTGAAAACATAATATTTTCTTGTATATATCACAGAATCTTGACGAGTAGGCTCTGAAGTTCAGCTTTGTGGCCACTTCCACTGCCTGGTCTGTCTGTTGAGGCAAGTTCATGAACAGTTTCATTTTGGTTGATTGTACTCTCCTCGCAGGGTGACTTGCTGGAGTGGTCTTTGATTTCCTCTGAGTTCACCATCCTTGCCTGATGGCAGATCAGAGCTGGTTTATGGGAACCAGACCTTACTTTTCCTACCTCATTTCCCCTGTGGTCTTGCCTGAGCAGTCTGCTTAAGAAAAGTTTATCAAATCTCCTTTCCAGAGGGGCAGGTTGTCCCATTTCATTTGTCACTATTTAACAGCTTATGCAAAACATGCTGGTAGAGCTAAGTGTGTGGGGCTTATTCACAGGCATTGATGAGAGATCATCACAGTGACCATTGACCCCTTTTCAGGCCTTACCAATGAGTTGAGTGAAGAAGGGGCAGTGATTGAGTATCAGAGTTGTTGGTAAACACCCTGAATGTTGAAAAGAATGCCTGTGGATATCATTTATTCATTAACAAAGACAAAAAGGATTTGCTAACCCTTCCTAGCATCTTGTGTTTTGGCATCATGATGGTGTAACTTGGAAAAGAAAAATCCATCTAGTCTCAGTTACTTCTTCAATGGAATTCCTCCCCTGATTTTGGGGGAGCTCCCAGGGAAGTGAATCCACCATCCCCTCCCCACCAAGGACAGGCAAAACTTAGCTGCAAGAGAGCAGCACCCCAGGAGTTACTCCATGTAGTTTAGGAGACCTTCCATATGGGAGGGTCATTCCTTGTAACTTCAGAATGATTTGTAGAAGGCTTTGTTTTCACCCCATGTTTGGCGAAGTATGGACAAATTTGAACAGGCATTAGAAAAACCAACAGTAGCATGATTATTAAAAAGGTATAGCCATTTTCTCCCAATCCTGTTGGTGAAAGAGTTTTCCAGCCTTCTTTACAAGAAACCAACTCTATTTCTTTCTGCTTTTCCCCCACCCTGTCTCCTCAAGGTCACATGTTTTGAACTGACTTGCTTGACATGTTGTTTATTTAAAGCTGCGGATTAAATGCCACCCACTAATGTGATTTGCTTGGGCTTTGCCTGAGGCAGGCTCCATTAGACACTGGTGAAAATAGCTTCCTCTTGTCCAACCAGGTCCTTCGATTAGCTAACCAGCAAATTTAGCCCAAGTGCTGTATTTCAATTTGATTCTCTATTTAAATAGGGAATCAAATTGAAATACAGCAATTGGGCTAAATTTAAATGGGGAAAAGCAGCTTTGTCACATGGCTGTTTGCCTCTTGATCTCTTGTCTCAAGAGCAGACTGCAAAGAGAAAGTGGTGACCCCAAACCTCACCTTTTCTGTCACCTCTTTTGCATCAGGTCCCTGCAGATGCTAAAGAAAGTGAGAAGGATGTTGCTTACATAAACATTGTTCTTCAACTGAGCACTAATTGAGTTTAAGATGAATTGCTGGTTAATGTGTTTACCTATTTATTTTTACCAGTTATAAAGATGCCTTGAGCCCTAAATTAAAGTGCTTTCTCATGAGGTGCATGGCAGTTATTCATGGCCTGTGTCTGAGTCTTAGGAGTGGGGCAACACCCAGTGAGCACCTGTGCCGAACTGCAGGGTAAGGCATTGCATAACAAGTTATTTAGGGGTCTAACACCAGGGCCCTCAACACTCCCATTTTGGATTATGACCAGATTCTCAGGATGCTTGAAGCTGCCTGAGCATCGCTGTCCCCTGCCATCCATTCCTGTTTCATTAGAAGCTGCAAATCCAAGCAAGGCAGTGGCAGCACTGGGAGCAGCTCCCTTCCCAACTGCTTCAGTGCCATCTGTTTGGCTCTCGAGGCATATTTGAAAAGTCACCTTTTATACTTTCATCACAGCCTGTCCTCAGGTTCCCCGGGCACTGCCTGGACGCTGCCAGCTGCAAGCCTGACCGCTCAGGGTGGGCACTCATTGCTGCCCACCTCTGATGGAGATTCTGGGAACACTGACCATCACTGCTGCCCAAGGAGGTATGAGCTACTTTGAAAGACGTTGGCTGCCCTTGCTAAAGCAGTCCCTACACAGTGCCTGATCCAGGTAGCCTGAGGCCCTCCACATGCCTCTCACTGAGGCAGCCCAGGGGGAGTGGTCTGGCCTCAGGTAGCAGGTGGTGTCTAAGGGACCCACCCAAGCAGGCTGAGAGCAGGCACAGTCCCCTGTCCGCCAATCTGACTGTCCCCAATGAGAGTACCAATCCTATCCATGCTGTCGGGAGGAGTTGAAGACCAAGTTTTAGGAGAACTGTGGGCAGTAACACACAGAGGACTCGGCTCTCTGGTTGGCATCTGTAAGTCACATTGGGCAGCACAGATGAAAGGGTGCAGGCCCTTTCTCCCTTTTCCCTGGAAGTGCAGTCATTCCTCCTTCCTACCTTCTTATGCTTCTTAATTCAGACCAGTTTTCCTCCACCCCAGCTGCGTATGCACCTCCCCTGGAGAGCTTTGCAGAACATGACCCGTGTCCAGAACCCATTCCAGGGTCAGAATCTTGAGGGATGAGGCCAGGCATAGACATCTCGTGAATTTTGTTACACAGTGAATGTTGAGAACCACTGGTTTTAGAGGCAGTTTCTTTCTGGTAGTCATTTGGTGAGCCCATTATTCATAAATTAAACAGATATTTTCTCAATCATTACTCTGTGACTGGACTGTGCAGGCTCTGGAGATGAGATAGTAATAAAGGAGGGCACAGGTCATATTATGGTACAGTCAGTGCTGTGATAGGGCTGTGATGGGAGAATAGGGACAGGAACCCTGACTTTGGGGGAAGTGTGGCAGGTCAGGAAGAATGATCAAGGATGGTAACATCTAGGCCTAGGATTAACAAATGAGCAGGGGCTAGAAGGAAGGTAGTAGTCATGGGTAGGAGGAAGGGCAAGAATGAAGGCACAGGAGTGAAGTTCAAGCACTGAGGGGATCCTAGTGAGACAAGATCGAGGGGTGCAAGGGCTCGGCCAGGTAAGGACGTCTCTACGAGATGGGAAGGTAGACGGCAATGCATTGGAGAGGCTGGCCTTCACCCAAGAGGAAATGCTGGGCCCCTGCAGGGTTTAAACAGGTGAATGACATGATCAGCTTTGCATTTTGGAAATAAGCTGGCTGGAGTGAGGAGGAGCTGGAAGGGGCAGAGTTGAAGTAAGAAGGTTGATGGCTAAACCAGGAAGGGCAAGGGTCCAGGGAGAGGTCAGTGAGAATGACGTGAAGTAGAAGGAATAGATATTCAAGAGGCAAAGTCAACGTCCCACCACTCCTGAAAACTCTGATCCTCAGAGCAAAATTCCTGACTTTCATCAACATACAGGTTCCCAAGCTCAAGAAGTTTCATTATTTTGATCACTGCTACATCACTTGCCATCGCTTACCAAAGACACCCTCAGAGTTACATATGGTCACAAATCCAGGTATATGGCGCCCAGAGAACAAGACTTGAGTTGTCAGTGGTTTGCATTCAAGAATAACCCAGGAAGAATAAAACCAATGGAGAAAGTTTCAGTCTGTTGTTGACCATTGTTTTTCTCATAGCACTTAACTTCGTTTTTGATGTGATGCACCATAAGCTTCGTGTTGGTTGGGTTGTGAAATGCCGTCCTAGAGAGGAAGACTTACAAGGACCTCACTGCCCATGCTAAGCACAGCACTGGCTTTGGCTCTAAATTAGGTGTCATCACCCCTTCGGGCAGATGCTTACAGGAGCTTAGAGCTCAGAGGGCCATTAGGGACACACTGAAGAAACAGAGGCAGGAGAAGTTAATGACTTGCTGAGTTCTTTTATTACTGGACGCCAAGATTAGACCACACATCCTTTGTGAAATTCAGAGAAGCTTTTTTGCATTTATTAATGAACAAAGTGTTTTGAATTCATCTGGTATAATTGAGGACACATGATGAAATTGAGAGGAGCCAGAGGTTGCACACTGGCTGAGCTGTGATTTCAAAGCAGTTTCTCTTCATTGACATTAAGGCTGACCCCACAGGACCCTAGACGAGGAGCCCCTTCACCAGGGGACTGCAGTGGTGGAACCACAGTGAGAGGTGAGGCAGAAAAGAGCAAGGACAGGCCAGAGCATCTTCCGAGCCCTGAAACCATTCAGGCAAGAGTTGAGAATACTGTTTGATGAAAACACCTCTCTTTAATCTGTCGGAACCAATTCTGTTCAATTTGTCCTGAATATAATCTTGAACCACCCTGCATGTATTATAAAACACCCAGAGTCATCTTGTGAAGATTCGTAAGTTGTTTGCAAGCTGCAAGGAGATGATTTTTTTTTGGATAAGATGTCTAGGACTGTGATTCAGAGGAAACGTCGTAACATATTGGGCATAATGCTCTACATCTCTTAATCCTAATTAAAGATTATTACCCCTACTTTATAGATAAGAAAACCAAGGTTCAGAGAAGTTGAGTGATTTGCCCAGCTTGTAAGTGACAGAACCAGACTTTGAAATGACTTATGCCTAACTATAAAGCCAGGTGTTGTTTTTATTTTACAGTAGGCATTGGCAAGCTACTGTTGCAGGCCAAATCCAGCCCACCACCTGTGTTTTGTAAATAAAGTTTTATTAGAACACAGCCATGCCCATTCACTGACATATTGTCTGCCATTACATAAGTTGCCATGGTAGAGTTGAGTAATTGCAGCAGACACTATATGGCTCACAAAGACTAAGATACTACTATCTGCCCTTAACAGAAGTTTGCTAACCCCTGTCTAAGCCTCACTGTCCTAAAATAAATTCAGAAACCTCAACTGCTACTCCTTGAGCCCAGACAGCACCTTTATTTTCTCTCTCCTTCGTGTTAATATGCATGACACCACTCAGCAAAGTGTCCTGCATGCATGGCCTGGCCTCGGTACTCCACTCCCTGATCTGGCAAAACTATAAAGTAAAACTATGTGAGTTTCCAGAAGCTGACCCAATTTTAAAGACCTCTATATGGAGGTAGGCCAAGGAGGGATCAGTAATTGCCCCTACCAGGTAAGCCATCAGTTTGTACCCTCACTTCTCACACTTTTTCTGGGCAAGGCCATTTCTCCACATTGTACCCTTAGAGTGTAGCCCCAAAGCGATCCCTGGCCTCTGGGAAATTATCCTTCCCACACATGAGCACTTAGGGTCTTCTTCCCCCAGACCCCTCTGCAGGCAGAATCTTTCCAATTCTTCGGTTGTTGTGAGCCTTCAGTCCTTTTGTTGTGTGTAAGGAACATTCCTAGGAAGAAAAATGGTCCAGCAATAAAGTCTCCCCCACATGAGTCATTTTTAGCTAGACTGGCTTGGCATCTGTTTTTCCTAAGACAGCCTTTTCTCCACCGTGAAGATAAATCAATTTAATGGACACCACTGATTGGGGGTAAACTGTACTTTTTTTGTAAGTATTGACCACCTGTTAGTGGCAGTGCCCAGTAGCATACACCATTGTACCTTCTCCAGAAACCCTTCACTTGGCTGTAGATCTATCGCCTTCCAGCTCTTTCCCTGGAAAGAAGCCCAAAATGACTGCTGGAGCCCTAAGACACCATCCCACAGCCACAGGCTTTGTTCTTTGGCTTTGTGAAAGTGTGCTTTATAAACCTTGTTGGCAGACTCATCATTCTGCTAAGGACTTATTTGTTGTGTCAATCTACAGATGAAAGGTGGGAGCCTAAAAGCCTCTGGCATTGCTCATACCAACCATATTACACTCTGGAATATATTGTATTAAGTAGTATGGGCCATCATACAAGTAAGAAATAGTTCCTGCCCTCCAGGGACTTACAATCTAGACAGCATGAAATGTACACCAATAACTAGCTTCACTGCTTGCTGGTGATATGACAAGACTCGCTGGAAGATGTAGATGCCATATGGAAGACTCAGAAGGGGTGCTGGATGTTTGCCGAAATCAGTGGTTCTCATACTTGAGCATGCATTAAAATCACCTAGAGAACTGTTAACATAGATTGCTGGGTGCCACTCTTAGCATTTCTGATTCAGTAAATCTGGGGTGGGCCCAGGAAGTTGCATTCCTACCAAGTTGTCAGCTGATGCATGTGTGGCCCAGGAATACCCTGTCCAAAATATTTTTACAGGAGAAGCTTCTTACATACGTAAATTCCTTCTGGGATTGTAAGGGAGCTGACATTGGTTGAGTGTCTAATATGTTCTCTTCAGTATATTAGGTAATTTGGCTATAATATTTTGTTTAGATTTCACAACACTGTGAATTTCATATTATTACTAGCACTCTACAATGAGCAAACTAAGGCTTAGGAAGAGGAACTTACATTTGCTAGATATCCAGTATGTACTGTAAAGGATGTGGGGTATTATCCAGTTTACAACTGTTTGAATTCTAAATGATTAGTACTCCTAGTTTAGGAGTGGTAAAAAAAAAAAAAAAAAAAATGAGTAAAGATAGTAAAAATGAGTCTGAGAGAGATTGAGTGTCTTGAGGAAGGTCAAAGCCCCAGGAAACATGCATGCTGGATTCAAAATCACGTGTGGTGTTCTAAAGGCTGAGAAGCTATACTGCAGCTAGTACCTGTCTGTTTGCCAAAAGCTACTAATGTAGACTCCAAAAGCATGTTTTCTTCCATGCTTGAAGCATGTACGTCCTACCTCCTTGCCTTTGCTCATGCTGGTCCTTCTGCTTAGAATTCCCTTCTCCCTCTACTTCACCTGAGTAACTCCCATTCATCCTCCAAGCAAAATGTTGTCTCAGCCATGGAGACTTCTGTAACATCCCCTCCTTACCCCAGCTAGAGCAGAAATAATGACTTCTTTATAAGCGTTCCAACATACTTTATATTATCAAATTCCTTCACAGACCCCAAAGTCCTCTGGTGACATATCCTTAGTTACAGAAACAAACAAACAAAAAAAATCCAAAGTTTTCATTTTAGCCATCAAAGCCATCCCCCATCTGACCCAGCTTGCTTTTCAACCACACCTTGCAGCTCCACCTGATTTCTCCAACTAAACAAAACTGCCGAACACTCTTCCCCACCCACGGCTATGTTCTCCTTCCCCCTCCAAGACTTCACTCAGGCTGCTGCTGTCACCAAGAATGGCCCCTCCCCTGCACCTCAGCCTGTCTGCATGTGACCTTTCCACCAGCCCCGGCTAAAGTCCTGGTGCTATGCCCTCAGCCCTTTGGGAGGGCCTCCATAAGTGTTCGTGGAGTGAACACCTGACCCCTTGCTCCCCTGTGACATCACGTCTTCCCTTGGGTGAGGCAAGTATGTGTCTTCCCACTGTCCCAGGCCGAGAGCTCATCCGGCGCAAGGCCTGCAGTGTCTCATCATTCCTTGCACTGAGTAGGTGCTCACAAAACATTTGTTTAAAAAAATGGATAAATGATGCTGGATGAAGCTTGTGGGTTAAAGGCAGGATGGGAGAACTGATTGGATGAGGAGCACATGTAGACTCAGTAGGTCTTGTGATAAAACACAGGAGCACATTTACATGACCAACAATGAGAGCAGGGACATAGGTGGACTTTGCCAGAATGCTTGATTCCATTTAGGAACCTCCTATGCTCGTACCTTTAACCTGGTCTTCCAAGGAACCAAAAGGATTTCTTAATTCGAAGTACAAATGTCTTGTGGGACTCTCACTTTTTTTGTAATTTGTAACATTATTACAGAGAATATGGGCTAAGAAGACTCCAGAAACACACCACTGACAGGGTCCAGACATCGATTGAATGAGGGGGCAATACCAACAGCGAATGCAGATTCTAAGAGTGTGCTGTCTTTGATGTCTGTGGCAAAGCACGTACTGTAACTAAAAGCTTAATTCTATTGATTTTCTGATGCCTCCACAACACCGTCTGTGGGTTTTTCAAACAAATAGTAAAAGGTGTGATGTTTTCTAAGGAAGATAGAGTTAAGGATGGTGGTTGTGAATGTCTTGATTTGTGAATGTCTTTCACATGCAAAACAGTAACAGAGACATAAAGCTATCAGTTGTAAACCTTGTAGCTAAATTGCAAAGGCACAGAGGAATGTTTGACTTATGTAACTCTTTTGTCTTCTTAAAAAAATTAATGATACCTTTCACTGAGGTTATTTTCCTTGACATGCAGAGTGACCATAGAACTTCTCAGGGCTGGTGCCAACACAACTGTGAAGTGAAGTAGGTGAAGCTAGTCTTTCACTCCACCAACCTCTGTCCTGTGCTTTATACCCACTGCTTACATCCCTTCCTCTGGGGCCAGGTGCCTGCTTTTTCCTTCTCCCTGTCAACCTAGTCTTAGGAAAAGTTCTATACTTTCTTCAAACTGAAGTATAAGTGATTTGGGGAAAATTCAAAGGATTATTCTATTTATGTATTCTTGCATCTAGCAAGGATCAAAGTCTTAAGCTAGAGGAATGGGGCTCTAGGAGTGGATTTTAAGCATAATCTATAAGTAGGAGTTAAAGAGTTCCCCACATTCCATAAGGGATCATCATGATTTCCATGCAGAGGTGCACCCATGAGCCTGTAAATGCAGGCGATTTTTTAAAGTCACTTGTTGAATTAACTTTGCTATTTCTATCCAGCTTCCCTCTCCTACTCCTCCCTTTCCCTGGACAATCTCAGCCCCACAGCTGGTCCTCCTCTTGGACATCACTGTATGTATTTGTTGGGATTCTTTGGTTGCAAGTGACAGGAACAGTCAAGCCATCATCCAAGCCATCTTCCAAAGGAAAAAAAAAAAAAAAAAGGCTCTTGTAACCAAACAACCAAATGCAGGACTTGAATTACCTTTACAGTTGAACAAGGCTTAACTATTAACATTCTCTCTCACACACACACACACACACATCTATTGTCTTCTGTGTGCTTCTACCGGCATTAGTCTCATTATCTTCCCCTTTCCTAAATATGAAGGAACATAGTCTTACAGTTCTCAATTTGAGGGAAAGAGAGCATGCTTCGGGTCTGCCTCAAGACAGAAAAGTCTGAGGCAGAAAAGTCTGGGGAAGGATGCTGATTGGTCAGCTCAGGTCACGTGACCACTTTGGCTCATTGCTGTGTCTAGGCAGATGTGGTGTAATCACCATTATCTCTGTGACATCCCCTTAAGAAACAAATGACATGAGGGAATCACCTTCTTCATCTGTAAAATGAGGGGAGTGGAGATCGCTCTAAAACTCTTAGCTTTAACCTGATTCTGTTTGAAAATCATATCTTCATTTTTGGTATTCTTATCACTATATCTTTGTCTCTCATCATGTCCAACCTCCCACAAGAAAGCCAGATATCATTGGCAAACAGTAATGATCTCCTTGGCTCAATTCTGAGTCTCTCTAAGTGGGCAAAGCAGCACCCCCTATGGTGCCCCTCATATGATACAGCAAAGCATTATAGCTCAACTTTGACCAAATTTAATCATTTTTGCCACATGATGTTAGATGGTCACAATTTCCAAATTTGTCAAGCACTCCAAATTTGGCATTTTGCCTAAGTTAAAAAAAAAAAACAGATCTGGTGAAAGATCAACTGGAAATTTGCCTGTATGACATTATGCTGGGGGCATGAAACAATGCTTATGTGACTAATTCCAATTCAGATGCAACCCAGGTTCAAAGCAGCTGATACACAGTGGTGTTCTAGATTATTCATTTATTTCCCTTCCCATGAAATGTCTTCAATGAAAAGCCTATCCACCTGCCAACAAAGTCCATCAGCCTGTCATCTCTATCGTCTCTGCACTTCTACTGTAATGATCCTTGGCCATGTCCACCTTTCTGAGACCATTAGTTCATAGAAGGCAAGAAATACATCATATGCATATTTGTTCAACATCTAGTCTATGCCAAATCCATCCTCTTGGGTTGCTTGGGATCCTAGGATTCAACTACATATGTGTGATTTGGGGCAAGTCATCAATCCTTTCTCAGTCAGTTTCCTTTCCTTTTACATAGTGGTAATGGCACCTCCACCGTATTGGAGGGAGGATTAAATAAGGTGATAAAGAGCAAACTGCCTAGCACAGAATTCAACATATAGCAGGGGTGCATCTGTCGTTTGCCTTATTTTTAAGTTCCCAAATGACACGAAGAATGGTGGCATGGGTGGCAGCATAGTCGGGTGTTTACAATCCTGATATCCAATCCCAGCTCAGCCACTTAACGACCAATGGTATGATTTTGAAGTTTCTTAAGGTTTCAAAGCCTCAGTTTCTTCATATGTAAAGTGGAGTTGATGGTAATATCTACCTCATAGATTTGAGTGGCTAAAGAAAGAAAACATAGATAAAGCACCTACCATAGCATCTGGCACATAGATTCCTATAAATGGTATCACTTGTTGCTATCATCTGTAATGGAGGGTGAAAAAAGAAGCAGCAAGATTCCACTCTGAGATGCTTCTGTGTTTTTTCTGGTCTTTTCCTGCTGTATGCATCCTGATGAAGATGAACCCACATTAATAGAGGCAGTGGTTAATTGCCTCCTTGTGGGCTAGCCCTGTCCTGAGGCAGAAAATTACCATATTCTTCTTTTTTCGTGAAGCTTCCAGTGGGATATGTCTGTTCTAATTTAATAAACCTCTTTTTTTAGCGCCTGGCTCAAAGAGGCAATACCACATGCACATTTCCAAATGCATAATTAGTATGAACACTCAGGCCCTAACTACATGGGGAAAGCAGTCTGGGAGAGGGGGGTGTGAGTATCTGTTCACATTCATTTGAAGCAGCGCCAACCAAACTTCCACAGTTAATTGTATCTCAGTGATTTTCTCCTGGAAAAAAATAATTACTATGCAGGGCTCTAGCTGCTGCTTGGCCTTCGTTCATTCCTGACTCTTGAGTTGGCATTGTTTACAATGTTGAGTCAGCAGCAGTCACATAATATGTCAAGCAAGTGGAGTCCGCCTCCCACCCCAAGATTCCCCACCCTACCAGTTCCCTGTTATCAATCCATTTCCTTTCTTGTGTTCCAGCAATACAAGAGAAAATGAAAGATGGGCATGATGGAAGTTTACTCTTTTGGAAAAGCACGCTCAAGGTTCATATTGAGCATGCATGCAGAGGGCACCAGGGAAGCAGGGAGCCCTTAACTCGGAAAGACTTTTCTGAATGGGAAAGGTCAGCCCCCAGAAAAATGATGGTTTTCCTTTCATCTGCAGGTAATGCAGGTGGTGAAGGAGCAGGTTATGAGAGCACTTACAACCAAGCCTAGCTCCCTGGACCAGTTCAAGAGCAAACTGCAGAACCTGAGCTACACTGAGATCCTGAAAATCCGCCAGTCCGAGAGGATGAACCAGGAAGATTTCCAGTCCCGCCCGATTTTGTAAGTTACCCCGTATTGACCTCTGTCTCCCAAAAGACTCTAACCCACTATTTCTCGAATGATTGCCTATCACGAAGCTGGGCTGTGCCGTGAGCTCCTCAGGGAAGGTCAGCAGAAGACATTCCGAGGGATCTCTTATTTAGTTAGGGGAGTCTCAGCAGCTCCTTGAGGAAGGGCTGGGCTGAGTGGAGTGGGCCAGGTGTTGGAAGAATGGATCTAAACCAGGAACTGGCCCCTTTAGTGACAAGTCTTCCAGGGATTTGTAGCTTAAAAGTTTGGACCTTTTCCAACACTTGGAACAATTTTTTTTCCCTTTGTCCAGTAAAACTATATTTCATGCAGGTGCCCTTTGAATAGCAAGACCTTCCGAGCCAGCCAGAGTGAGGCCCATCCATAGGTAAAGCAATATGAAAATGAAAGTAGCATGAGTCCAAATGAGTGGGAGTGAGAGCTTGAGAGGAAGAGAGTGAACTACCTCCTCTTTGCCCTGTTGGCACTGGTTGGCATCGCAGCATGCTATATGGCCTTCATGACTATGAACCTACAGTCCTACAGTGGGGAGGCAGCATGCCCCCCTTCACAGGACTTTGCAAGAAACGCCACTTGCAAGCATTGCAAAATTTCATGTATTCCAATCTTTAAAATGTTCTGAACTCACACATGAAGGGTATTTTGCTTGCTTCATCTTTTCTTAGAACTGCTCTGTTTCCCTTCCTTTGTCCTGTTCTAAGAGCTGGGTCAATTTTAAAGAGGAAAAAAATAGGGAAAGGCATATGTGTTTGATATTTATTCTCATTTTGTCCTCAGAAGACTGGACACAGCTTCTTCTGAGCTTTTGCATGAAGCCAACTTGTAACATAGTTTTAATTCTGAAGGCTATACTCCCCTACCACGCACACATGCTCTCTTTCTGTTTCTGATTCTTTCCCTTTTTGTTTGTTGACCTCCAGTATTTGACACTTCTAATGCTTGGCAATTTGTAAAGCACCCTTCATGCTATTTCATTTCTTCACATCCCTGTGAGATGGGCAGGCCTTACTCCCATGCAAAGGCCAGGATAGGCAGGTCTTATTCCTATGCAAACGCTAGTCTGGAGGGGTGAGCACCATGCTAACAAGTGGAGGAGCCAGGACTGAGCCTCAAGTCTATGACCCCTCAGCTAATATTTTGTTTGCCCTGCCCAAGCTTCTTTGCAATGTGAGAGACTGAAATGAGGTTTAAAAAGTGCACAGGTCTAAAAGGACAATAGCTAAGCAGTAATATCTGTACATTTGTTTTCCAATCTTAAGAAGCACTGTTAGAAACTGTGGAGTAGAACCCTGCAGACTAGTTGGCATGAGGTCAGTCAGCTGGGGAGGGAAAATGCTTCCAAGGTGCTTTGGTTTCATCATTGCAAAACCTAAGTCATACCTGCATAAGCATCAGCTAGCCTTGACAAGAGGTACTGCTGGGGTTTTGCATTGGTCCTCAGCCAGAAGACGGTAACAGCTAGAAACACCAAGCAGGATGCACTTTGGATAAGTGACTGGCTCCTCAGAGATGCAGTTTCTCACCTGCAAAGAGGGACAATGGCTCCTTGCCCCATCCCAGGGCCTACAGTATACTGGATTTCATAACATGTTTCAGCAGATGTATAAACATAGGACACTTTATTATGCTTTTGATAATAAATCTTAAAACCTGAAGGGAGACTTGTGGAATCACTTCCGTTAAAGGCAAGTGACTCTGAATTACATTTGATGAATTATGTTTGACCTTGACTTTTTTCAAGTTAAGACTGTTAACCTCATGGCAAGTGCGAACATTTTACTCCTACTTTGGCTTTATATCTTCACTTCCTAAGACTTTGCCTGTGACATTCTGAAGTTTCTTTCCCCTTGTATTATAAGATGCTCTTATCTTTGAAACAATCCAAATATGAAGGGAATCTTCTGCATGGATGTAGCTTTTGCATCATCCCTCGGCCAAGGACCGAGAAGTACCATGGCCCACTGGAGGTCTTGATATCTGTAGCTGCATATCTGTAGCTGCAGCAAAGTCACAGAGAGTGGTTAGGAGCCACAGCATTTAAGCAGGAGGGCCAGGGACCAGTTTGATATTTACCCCAACCTCTGAAACCGGCAGAGGGTAGCTGCGGTATGTTTTGCCTATTAGAGCGATCTACTAGACAGGAATTCATTATGGGGTTACATGAAGTCTAACTTCTGCCAAAATGGCTCACACAATAAACCCAAGTCACCTAAGAGAAAGGAATAGAGGAGTAGACCATGTATGCTTGTTTTCATTCATTTGTTCATTTCACAAACATATATTGAACAATTCCTACATGCCAGGCCCTGCGCAAGGTGCTGGGGGCAGGCAGAGACCCAGAGACACTTGGCCTCCTTCTGTCACAGGCTAGGATTAGGGGTGGCGGATTTACCATAGACTGGGCTCAGTGCTTAGTTACACGAAGAGCACAGAGGAGATGGATCTAACCCAAGCTTGAGGGTTAGGATATTGGGATTTTTGAGCTGAAAATCACCCTTAAGGCCATCCAGTTCAAGCTTTTCATTTTGCAGACAGGGACAGCAACTTGACTGGGGCCTGACCACCAGTGGGGAATCCCAGTGGCCATCAGGCTGCCTGCTGCCTCTGTGTATGCCACACACAGCATGGTGGCAAACCTCAGCTCCATGCAGACCACTTGAGCTGTTAATACACCCTGTTGTTACAAAATGGTTATGTTTCCTGAGAAGAAAAATGTAAACTCCATGTGAATAAATATTTTGGGGAATATATATTCAGTGGGTTGAAGAAGCTCTGTTTTATTTCTTAGCTCTTGACTAATTGTTTCAAAGAGGAGGTATTTGTTATGTCTTATTTAGTGCAACTTACCAAGGAAGATAAGTCCATCCACACAATTAATCGGAGTTAATGGTTATAAAAAGTTTGAATAGTCCAAAAATGGATCATTTAACACTATGTTGGAAAGGAAGGGGAGATGCGAGGACAAACATCAGTGAAAGCAGTGAAGCAAAATGTGTAAAACTTCGACCCAGTTTGCTATCAGACTGACCTGGGGTCATTTACAAGTGTAGCTCTGTAAGCAAGTTTAAGGCTCTCTAAGCCTGCTTTCCTCATCTCTAAAAATGAAGATATCAAAAGTGTCAAAGTGTCTACATCACCGGATTGTCATAAGGATTTGACAAAGTAATGCATGAAAAGCACTTATCATATGCCCGGGCCTTAATATTCACTTGAAGAAATGTTCTGTCTTACTAGCCTGTAATCAGAATTTAACAAGTTGTGATACTGTTGATATGTAAATGATAAAACTGACACTGTGCATGTATTTGTATTAATATATGCCTCTCCCTTGTCTTAGAAAGTACAACAGAAATCAGTGGGAAAGAAAAGCAAAAACAAAGCCAGGAATAAAGCTGATGCCTACCCTGCAAACCTGCATCCTCGCTAAAGATCTGCCACATGCTTCACTCAGAGCTTTCTCATAACCAATGCGAGGGAGACAGTCTGGTCAGTTATACAATGTTCAGTGTTCAGACAGCTGACAAATATCTAATGAGCGCCTGCCACGTGCCAGACACTATTCTATGTGTTGGCAATTCAGTAGTGAAGAGAACAGACCTATTTCTTGCCCCCACAGTGATTATATTTTAGTAGGGAGAAAAAAGGCAATACACACGGTGAATAAGATGATAGCATGTTAAGAGGAGATACATGCAGTGGAGGCACAAGGCAAGATAAGGGAAATAGAGTGCAGTTTTAAATATGTTGGTTAGAGTAGCTCTCTAATTAGGATGGTGCCAATTGAGTACAGACTTGCAAGGGACTAAGGGAGCAGGCCATGTGGGTATTTGGGAGAAGGGTATTCCAGGCAGAGAGAACCACCAGGGCAAAGGCCCTGAGGTTGGAGAGGTCTGGGTGTTTAGTGAATAAAGAGGAGGCCAGTGTGGCTGGAGCAAAATAACTGAGGGGGAAAGAGCAATGGAAGGTGAGGCCAGAAAGGTGCAGGGAGCTCCATTACACAAGGCCTTGTTGGGGAGCCATTGGAGGGTTTTGAGCAAAGGAATGATGTGATGTGACTTAGGTGTTTAAATAATCTTTCTATTACTGTATTGGAAATAGACTCTGAGAAAGCAAGTTTTTGGAAGCAGGGAAATCAATGAGAAAGCTATTTTAATAACCCAATCAAGAGGTGATGAGAAATGATTATAGTGTACTGAAAATGAGATCCATTTTGAAGAGAAGGGACAAAGGTATTTCCTGATTGATTAGGAAATATCTAGGGATGTAAGAGAAAGAGAGAAGTCAAGGATGAACTCCTGGTTTTGGGCCTTAACAACTAAAGGACAGACCAAGTGGAGCAGGGGATCAGAAGTTCGGCTTTGGATATATGAAGCTACGAGACGTCCAATTAGACAGTCAGACAGCTGAGCTTGGGGTTCAGCAGAGAGATGGACAGTGGGTAGTTGCTCAGTAGGGCAGGCCCCAAGTCAAAGAAGGAATCTCACCAGTCTAATGGTGCTGTCTGCCTTCTGTGTATAGCAGTGGCCTTACTGGACCTGAACTTGAAATTGTTTTCCAGAAACAGTGCTAGACTTTGAATTGCTCTTCACACACTCTTTAAATCCTTTCTCCTTTAATCTTCTTCCTTTTATTTATTGGCAAGGCCTTTGGATAGAATGAGAAAGATATTTATCAAAGCAAAGCTAGTAAACCCATAGCTCTGGCCTGATTGACCCCAAGCTCAGAATTTCAAAAGCCAGTTGTAGCCCATGAAGCTATTACCTGGCTTACCCCAGAGGGCAGATATCAGCCACAGAAACATACTGTAGGGCTTACTTATGTTTTCTTAACGTGTGTGAATTCTACGGCTACTGAGTCCATTTGCCAGGAAAGAAGAAATTGCTTCGAAAAAGAAAGAGCTGGTGGGCACCTGCTATGAGCCAAGTAGTGCAATAGAAGGAAAGAGCTGTCTCGTTTCCTTCGTTGCCTGGTCACATTTTGGAGTCCTTGGGGGCTTATAACAAAAAAAAAAAAAAAAAAAAAAAAAGGAGTAATTCTTGTAGCAGCAGATTCTCTTATTCTGATAGTGCATCCTCACAATATGGTTCCATGATGAAATGTGTTGTGGCAGGCACCTCTGGGTCTTACACGAAAAAGTCATAAAGCATCAATTAAGATTACTCAGAATTCCTTCAATGGTTTCCTTCTCTTGGTCTTCATCACTGCATCCTCCGCTCCATTTTAATAACTCAACCCTGGCCTAGTGAAACTATTATTTAAATATATATATCTATAACCTAAGAATTGATGAAATTCCAAAACTCTTTCTCCCAGATTTTCTCCATCCTCTGGTACCATGTCTTTGTGTGCGCCCGGTCACCTGGACTTGGAAGTTGATTTATAAATAAAGTGATTTATTGCTGTGTGCAACTCCCTGGCAGATACCAGCTTTCTTTTCCACTCAGTGCAGGGTTCATCAAAGCTGCAATTTACTGAGTCCATTTTAGAAGAGCTACGCGCTGATAATAAATAGTTTAGTGATCTGAAAGTCTGAAATGAGACCCTAAGAGACCTGTACAGGGAAGACTTTACAAATGTCCCAAACTATTATTAGGACTGAATTTCCATATTATGCTTTATAGATGTTCAGTTGCAACAGTATCAAATGAGAGAATGTTTGAGGGCACTTAAGCCTCAAAAAAATGTGTTAATGGAGTACTAGAATACCCTGTTAGATGGCCTTATCCTTTTATGTAACTTTTTTCTTTTTTCTGATGAGTAAATCAAAGCAGTTTGCACAAGGAAAACCTAAGTCTGTGCCCATATTCTACACGTAACCTCTGTGAGTTGTTTCCCCTTCTGTAAGATGGGAATGATGAAATTAATACCTTCCCCAAAAGATGTTATTTTCAGGAGGGAGGGGAAGAAGATTAAATGAGCTAAAACTGCATATTGCGCTACCCGGCTCACAGTAGATGCCCAACATGCATGAGTCCCTTTCTCGCCTTGGAATGGAGCACCATGTGAGAACAGGTTGCTGGCAGTTCAGCGTGAGGGCAGGTCCAGAGTTAAGGTGGAAGCTGATGAATGTGTGAACCTTGACTACAGGGTAATATAGGCCTATGAACTGTTTGGCTTGAGGAAAGGAGAGAATGTCACCAAAGCAAATTCAGTTGTGCCTTACATTCCTGCTCAGTGCTTAATAAAGACTTGTACTCTGTCTCATTTGGGAGTCACAGCAGGAAAGATTCTTATTCCCATTTTATAGATGAAGAAACTGAGACTTAGATGAGCTACGTGAAATGCTAGTCATGGGGGCAGAGCCTAGACTGAAGCTCTAGTCTTCTGACTTGTAGATCTATGTTCTGGCCAATGCTTCTTAGAACACTGCTGTGAGGAATGGGCTCTGGGTCTCTCTGTCCAGCTTCAACTAGAATAGTTTTGGCTTTACTAGACTCAAATGCTAGGGTGCTATGTAAAATTTCCTGTGATAAAAATTTCTGCTCTAAAAAAAAATAAAACCATTTCACTCTATCATGATATCTTTGCAGCATAATGGATCTCAAACTAAATTATATTGCATTAGCCTGAGACAAGATGCAAATAATCTTTCATTTATCCCATGATTATCTCAGTCTCTGTGGGCTAGAATCTGGGACAGTGTTGTCCCCATTTGTGAATGATGGAATTTGAAGCAAAAGTGGTCCTGTGGTTTGCTCACTATACAGTGTTTGCTGTGGAATAGTAATCGTGTGATTGCCTAATAAGCCTGTTTAATCATCACAAATACAGTCTCAGAGTTTACCTGGTACAGGGGAAAAAAAGTTGACCAAGGATTGATTGTCTTAGCAGTGCTGAATGGATTTTTGTGTAAGTTTATATCTGTGGCTTTGGAAAATAAAAGAAGAAATTTCTCAGGACACTTAGCTCCGGAAAAACATCACTAAAGTGACTGGTGCTTTGTGGAATTCTGTAAATGTCACAGAATCTATTGTGGTGTTGTACTTATGCCCCTGGCCACTGACTCTTAATAAACACTTCTCTAAAGCGCCAAGTTGGAGGTATTAGATGGTCATGAAAAGATGCACTTGTTCTCCCCTGCCCATCTGCCCATGATGCCCACCAAGCCACACTCTGTTTCTCAAGGCATGCTGTGGAATGTGTTTTTCCTCTAACAGGGAACTAAAGGAGAAGATTCAGCCAGAAATCTTAGAGCTGATCAAACAGCAACGCCTGAACCGCCTCGTGGAAGGGACCTGCTTTAGGAAACTCAACGCCCGGCGGAGGCAAGGTATTGTTTCTGGGGACACTCCAAACTTGGATAGGGTAAACAGTGGCCTGCTCCCTGGAGCATCACAGGGGTGTGGTGTTGGTTTAAGGGTAGGCCATGCAGCATTGTACTCAGGACAGGAATAGCAGTCCAGGTCATTTCTGCTTCCTATGCACATCCAGAGAGAATCAAAGTCCACAATTACCAGAAGAGCCACAGAAATGAAGAGCCATTCTTTGCCATTTAGTGCCACAAAACTGCTAGTGGTGGTGTCAACAATAGCTGACGTGTATATGAGCCTACCATGTGCCAGGTGCTTCTGAAACTCTAGTCTTCTGACTTCCAGATCTGTGTTCTGGCCGATACCTGTTACAATGCATTACTTTATCATGCATTTTATCCTCACCATAACCCTAGGAAGTAACTACTAGGATTATGCCCAGTTTACAGATTAGGAAATGGAGGCGCTAAAGGGCTAAGAAACTGGCCCAAAGTCACAGAAGAGCAAGGATTCAAACTCCACAGCTCCAGGACCCTTCCTTTTAATGACTCCCCTTGGTGCAGGAGAGCTGGCACCCACTGTTGGGTTTGATCTTGAAGCTTTCAGCGTGGATGGCCCTTATTGTCAAATCCCCCACACTGCTTCTCTTCTAGGACAGAATTATTTCATATGGGGATATAAGTAAATGAACTAAGATAGGGTAGCATCACTTACATAATTTCTCAAGACAGATTTCTGAATTGTCTCTATAAATTCTAACTTCAAAATGTCAAATCCAAATGAATGTCAAAAGACTAGACTCAACAGGTGGGAAACATGTCTAGCTGTTTCTTTCCTGGACAAGTAAAGCACCCTTGACTGTTTTCTTGCTCTCTTGACATGCTGCTGATTGCACAGCTAGAGTCTTCATACCACACACTCCTAGAAGCAAACAGCCAGAACATAAAACTGTAAAGTAAGATTTGGGAAGAGGCAAAGAGATTGAAGAAGAGGCAGGAGCAAGCATAGGCATTAGCAACTATACTAAGAACACCAGTTATGGCCCAGGAGAAACTTTGGCAGATATTTTGAAACCTGCTGAATGCCCTGCTCAGCCACAGAGCTCACCCACTAATGACAAAAATCATTTTGTGTTTGTCAGCTGAACTCATCCCCCGGCCATTTACTTTAACTGCCCTGTGCTGCATATTCAGTAAATTGGAAGTGTTTCTCATGTCACCATTAAACATCACATTGAGGAACTTCCGAAGGCAGAACTTCATGGAGGAAGGAAAATGCAGTTTCTTCACAGAGGATGAGAAGCTCTTAGAGTGAATTTCAGGCTGAGCCTCGGGAGAGGACAATAGGCAGAATAATAAGGGCTGAGTTACAGAGAAAGCCTCCTATTAGTGAGAGCAGTGGAAGAGGGAACTCCTCCCTCCCGTTCAGCCACTGAAGGATGAGTTCATGCCTCCTCTCATCGCATTCCTTGCATCAGGTATCATGTCGGAGTAAATGGTGTTCCAAGAAGACCACAGGGCTCAGTGGCAAGGACATAGCCCCAGAACCGGGCAATGTGGGTGCGGTCTTGCCTCTACAACTGTCCAGCTGTGTGACCTTGGGCAGTTTCCCCATCTGAAATGGGGATAGCAATGCCTGTCTCCTAGGGCTATCGTGAGGAAGAGAGGTGATTATGAATGTGGCAACAATAAACAACAAGAAAAGGGAGCTACTATTGTTCTTTAAGATTGTGTAGGAAAAAAGCAGTGAGCCAGAGTGAGTGGACTTGGTGCTAGGCTTCTCAGTTCTTTAATGAACCATCTAGGTGTCTTTAGAAGGACACATGACCTCTCAAGGCCCCAAGTTCTCATCTGTAAAGTGGGAGGACAGGATTAGGGGATCCAGGATCTCATTTAGTCAGAGAGCCGATTGTATGCCCTGATGTCTTTTTTGCCTTTGGAAAAAATCAATGTTTGGGATATACTGCCCCCATAAAGATGATTTATAAGATTTTTACTTACTTGACATTGGGCAAAGGACACAGAAGTTTGGGGATGGGAAATGGCAAATAGACACCCAATGCTTCTACTGCTGCCCAGCTAGAATCCCTCACAACCTAGCTCCTAGCACCAATTTAACCTTCTAGTCTACTGCGTCATGAGAATTCCCTGACTAGGTTGAAGTGGATGGGTTCTATCAGAATAATCCTGTTTCTAGATGTATTAATTAACAGCGTTTTTGTTGTTGTTGTTGTTGTTGTTTAAAAAATGTTAGTCCCGTATCTGTAAATTTTTCCAATTTTCTAATAATGAACTACCTCCTGAACAAAAAAAAATATTAGCATCTAGATTATAAATTTATGAGTTGAGCTCCCTAGGGAGCATGACCATCTGTGTTTAATACAAAATCATCCTTCCGAGTGCAAAAAGGAAGGCTTTTTGGTATTTGGTAAATGGATTTCAAATCTGGTGACTGGTTCTGTGCTTAAAAATAGGGATTCAAAGCAGACTGTGCTGAAATTGGTTTCCTATCACCCCATCAAAACATTCCATTTAGATTTACACAGATTAATGAGAACATGACATTTTTAATCCCTTCAAAAAATATGCACTTCTACATGAGACCTCAGACTGGGATGGACAACTGCCTGCCAGATGTCATCACAGGTTCAAGAGCAGACACTCCCAGTGCAGGAGCCAGCAGCATACTCCCTTTAAACTTGTCTGACAATGAATAGGATACAGATGAGTGAATTTTTAAGTCGTTAACTTTATAAGGGAAAATATGAAAGAACTTACAGTTCCACAGAACTGGAAAGTGATGGAACAAATAGAGAGTACTCGACTATGCCACGTTTGGCTAGAAGATCCCTGAGTTGATACTTGGCGATCCTTCTGCCTGTCTCATGTGCAACTCTGCTACTGGAAGAGTCAGATGCAGACATTTAGAGATCTGGGTTTCTGGGAATTCTAACCACATTAGAACTGGGAGGTAATATTTCTCAAAAGACACAATCCGCTGGGCTGAAGTCCCTGCTCCCTACTCACTAGCTGGGTAGCCTCGGGCAATCCGCTCAATGTCTTTGTGCTTCTCTTTCTTCTTCTTTCAAATGGGGATGATGTTAGTTCCTCTATCAAATAGCCGTAAGGGGGTAAGTAAAATTATACATCTATAGCACTTTGATGCTGGGCAGATTATCAAACATTCATTGATGATGTTGACTATTAATTTTAGCTCGTAGCGCCTCAGAATATAGGATTTTTTTTTTTTTTTTTTTGGAGACAGAGTCTTGCTCTGTCACCCAGGCTGGAGTGCAATGGCATGATCTCGGCTCACTGCAACATCTGCCTCCTGAGTTCAAGCAATTCTACTGCCTCAGCCTCCCGAGTAGCTGGGATTACAGGTACCCGCCACCATGCCTGGGTAATTTTTTGTATTTTTAGTAGAGACGGGGTTTCACCATGTTGGCCAGGCTGGTCTTGAACTCCTGACCTCAGATGATCCACTTGCCTCACCTCCCAAAGTGCTGGGATTACAAGCGTGAGCCACTGCACCTGGCCAGAATATAGATTTCTAAACACAGGAGGTGGAGTGGCATTGGAGGCCACTAACCTGCATCACTCCACTCTCTCCCCAAGCTTATACTTACTGACCATGAAGTATAAGCCCTGGTCACAGAATCCTTGGCATGGAAATTGCCTGGCTTCTGTGTTCCCTGGACTCCTGCAGGAGAGATTTCAGATGAAACCCCAGAAGTTGTCTGTGTTAGGGACACTGTATGAGTCCATTCTCGCATTGCTATAAAGAAATGCCTAAGACTGGCTAATTTATAAAGAAAAGAGGTTTAATTGGTTCATAGTTCCGCAGGCTGTACAGGAAGCATCACAGCTTCTGCTTCTGGGGAGGCCTCAGGAAACTTCCAATCATGGTAGAAGGCAAGGGGTGAGCAAGGAACTTCACATGGCCACAGCAGGAGGAAGACAGGGAGAGGGGAAGTACCACACACTTAAATAACCGGATCTCAAGAGGACTTTATCACTATACAGTACCAAGGGGAGGATGGTACTAAAACATCCATGAGCACTCCGCCCCCATGATCCAGTCACCTCCCACCAGGATCCACCTCCAACACTGGGGACTACAATTCCACATGAGATTTGGTGAGGACACAGATCCAAATGATACCAGCCACTATTTGCTTCATGAGAATCTGTAGGCTCAAGAACTGCCCCCTACTTCTCTTGTATTTCAGAGATGAAGGTCTTTCAGAATCACTTACATTGAATGGCCTTGGTGAGAGTCCAGGGCTAACATTGGAAATCATTTCAAGAAGTGATAACATGAAACCTCCTGCGGAGGACAGTGTCTGTTTGATTGACTGGCATTCCCTAAGTGCTGACATGACAGGCTTATCTTGGAACTCAGTGTTGGGCAAAATGCATGCCTACCACTCCTGCCAACAAGGCTGGTATATCTTACATTGCTCTGGAGGCCCCGTCAGAAGACCTAGAGCCAAGTGGTGTGTTCGGGCACAGTAACCATATTGCCCTGTTGTGGGGAGCAGGTCATTCCTTTCTCCATCCTTGGTTGAAATTTTATTTTAATATTTTGTTACAAAAAGGCAGGTATAAATAAATACATATTTTCAAATTATGAAAAGCCAGTTCATTTTCAGGAAAAAAAAAAGGCACTTCCCAATAGGTCAGAATAATGCATAATCATTGTTCCCAAAAGATGGAGGGACAGTAGTGTGGACGAGAGGGACTACTATTGACTGGAAGAGCAGGAAAGTACAAATATGTTTTGAGAACCAATTCTGGAAGATGTAGGATCCATACTTTATGTGTATTTTACTCATATAATTATGACCATTATACTTATGAAGAACAGGGATTTCTGAGGTTTTTATAATTAGGCCAAGGCCCCGAAGCTAATAAGAATCAGAACCAGGTGTGTCACCCAGGTATGTGTGACTTCAAGGCATCTGTTAGACCAAATCATCTTGAAAAGTACCTGGGGACTCAGGGGTCATTTGCTGTGAGCAGCTGTGTCCAGGGAGGCAGAATTCAGAATCAAAACACAAATCTGTCCTTTTAAAGAAAGCTCAATGAAGTGAGAAAGATTTGATGCCCTTCGTCGGTATCGATAGTTGTTTCCCTTTTTTGCACCAACAAAAAAAATCTTAGATCTCATCACCCGAAAGATGACATTTCCCTTTAAACACATTGCTGGGTCCCTCTTGTTTTGTGACTTGGAAAGGTTGGACCTTAGGCAGAAAGCTGACCTTGTTCTGAACACACAGAAGACTTGGCACATTTTAGGTTATCCTTGGGAAAATTCAGAATCCTCATGGAAGTGTTCTAAAGACATCTTTTACAAAAACCTGTTCTCCTCCCTAATATGGGACTCTTAGGGCCCCCGGGGTCAGCCCCCAGCTGCTGACAGCGGGCTCTGCACTCAAGACAAAGATGTGTCCTGATTCCACGGCAGTCTTGGGGCTTGGTTCTTGCTGTGCCCTGTGTCTCACTGAACTGGCTGGCATTTCACACCTAGCAGTGGTTGCTACTGTTCACCTTGCTGGGCTCTCCCAGAGACCTGGGGACCAGCCCCAAGCTTATCTTCAGCCTGGATGATGAAAACAGACAGTGGGCTACACTATCTGATAGAACTACCTATGGCTGTTTAAGTTACTTAAAATGAAAGAAAATTTATAATTTGTTTTCTTAGTATTGGATAAAACAGATAATAGAGAATTTCCATCATTGCAGGAAGTTCTGTTGGACGACACTGCAAAAAATTACAGTTGACAGTGGTTATTAGCTCCATAGCAATCTATGTGACATTGGGAATAGCTTTAATCAGCCCTTCTTACCAGGCTCGTGAGCTGTGGAAGCAGCTTTTCCCTCTTATCCTTCACACACACACACACACACACACACACACACACACACACACACACACACACAAGATTGAAACACAAAATTCTCCCCATATTTTGTTTTGGGTTTGGAGACCAAGCCTGGCTATTAACATACTCTCATTAGTCATTGACTGGAAGACCTCCATATTAACTCTTATTTTCACCTAAATGCTAGTAAACAATCTTTGGTAATGTTCTCACTGCTTCCTGCTAATTGCTTTTAGTGATGCAACTCACTCTTTCATCGCCCAGAGGGATAAAGGAACGAGTAACATCATGCTGGGGTTTGAAAGGAAAATACACATTTTTCTTGCCATAAAAGAAACTGCAAATCAAGCTGCTGCTGGTGGCTGACACTGAAACTGTCTCACCCAACATGTCGACGCACTGTGCTGATGCTATCCTTGTAGCGGCTTTCCCTTCAGGACAGAAATACACAACGTCTAAGCCTTCCAAACCTTAGGACTCCCGTTTTACTGTGAGGAAGATACTGGCTGAGTAGCCTCCCATTTGATTATGAGTCAAGACAAGTTTCTCAGCCTTTTCAGCCCCTTTTTCCAATATTTTGCCATCCATCCAAGACTTTCTAATTGGTGAGGAGGAGTGGAACACATCACTTATATCTGTGATGTACCGATCTTTTTGCTTTTTATCATTTTAGTAGTAGACAGAAGAAAAGAAACTTGTATAGGATAAGAGAATAGAGGTAGGAGGAAAACCAGGACAAGATGGTGTCATACAAGTCAAGGGAATTTAAGCTCTGGAAAGGAGGAAAGTCTGTCTGCTGCAGACCCTTTGAGTTTTCTTTAAACAAACATCAACTGCAACTTTGCAAGGAAGATGGCTGTTTTGCCTCTTGAAACTCTGATAAATAGCCACTGTTCTATAATCATTTCCAAATGTAAGAATGTGTTGCACAAGAGATTTCTGCATTCCTCTTTTTCTCCATAGGCTAGCCAGAGTTACTGATTTGTCCCAGTTCCTACTTCCCAGACCTGGGAAACAACATCTTTCTCTCTTAGCTGCCATGAAGAACTGAGGGAGCTACTTTTCCTTGAGCTCGTTGGCCTCATCTTTCATGTCTGCCTTCCATTCTAAAGATGTTTCACTACACCGAGTAGAGTGCTGTGTGCATTGTAGACAGCCACACAGCAAGTATTCATTGGATAAACAAATTTATCCTGAAAGTAGAGCAGCAAAATTTTTGAAATCTTACAAATCAATATATCTTACATGTGAATATTAAGCTGTGCAATTTACTCTACAATAATGTATGTTTGTATTATACTGTGCACCAGTTAAATTTCTTAATTCCTCTCCTCAAAATCAATTGTCATTGATCTTGTTTGATTGTGACACATTGGCTTGGCTTCAAGTCCCACTGCTGACCCCTAGAGTTTACTTACCCCAGCTCGAGAAGTAAGGGATTCCTATAAAGCACAGGCTAAGATTTAACTCACAATAAGCCCAGCATGTCCAAGTACTACTTCTCACTGTCTTCCTTCCCAGCCTCTATCACCCTTTAGTTGCTCACTTAGCCAAACATATCACCTAGATGCAGCAAGGAAAGGAAAACTTTATGGCAGATTTCTCCAGCTGGCTTTCTGACCATCACAGCCACGAAGGGCAGGGGAAAGAACCTGTGCGGAGAGGCAGCTGCCACAGGCCCCCAACAGCACTGTTGACGTTCGGAAAGCCATTGCCTCCTGCTCTGGAATTCACAATTCCTGTTGTGAGTTACAAGTCAAATTCCCAAAGTTGCTGTCCTCATGGAAAACCCATAAGTACACATTTGCCTAATTTAAATGTCTGTGAATTACTCAGAGAATAACTGTTTTCTCCCTTTGAAATGCTCTCCCAGCAAAATGACCCATGTTTGGTATATATATGGCATAATTTTGAAACTTAGCAATTTCAAATGTTTTCCTAGCTGTTAAATGACCTTTTTCCTGCTCAATTTTTTCCACCAGAGTTCAGATTCCTTTAAATCTATGGATTGCTGTATTCTGACTATGCTTCGGAATTCTCAAACCCTATTTAAAGACAAGGAAGATAAGAATCACAGAGACGCTCTCCTTTTGTGGATCAAATTTGGGCATTTTCTTTGTTCATTGTGTGGCTTTTACTTCCATTCTTAAAACTTCTATTTCTATTAAAAGAATCATAATTAAACCATGGGTTTGCAGTGACAGCAATTTTAGAGAGAAAACCACTTTTTTTAAAATATAATGAAGAGCTTTTTAGTCAGAGTGGCTTCAAAACAAATTATATTTCAGGCACAATAATGAGGTAACTTGGCCAAGGCCTCAAAGGGTACCAACCGCACAGTGGCGCAAAGGGGCTTGTAGGTGACAGACACTTCTTGCCTTAGGCATTTTGATCAGGTCCCCTTGGGTCTTCATTTATCAGCTTAGCCAACACCAACTGTGCAACTTTTATGTGTCAGACACTGTGCCAAGAGATTGGGACATTGCAATTATGAAGACAGTGACTGTCAACAGAGAGACTGAGAGTCTTCCACACTGTCAGGGCTGGAGTCCTCTTCTCCTATCAGTATTGTTCACAATACACCCTCAAGGGCAAGTTGCTTACCTAGGGTCTGTAGCAGATAATGGGAAATACTAAGGTGTTAACATTAGGCTCCAATATTGCCAGTCCAAGCCAAACTGGTGGTGCAAAGGAGACTCTAGAACATCTCAGAGGATGGGGAGAGGCCCTTCAGCTGCAGGGATCAAAGGGGGCTTCCTGGAGGAGACAGCTGCACAAGCATTGCTGTCACAGTTCAAGTCCCTAATCTATAAAAAGTGCTCTTTGCCTCTTTCTTCCTGCCTCATAGGCTTACTCAAAATTTCTTCTCACTTTTGAGAGACTGAGGCAGTAAAGTTGAGGAAGTTGTTTAGGAGAATGATTGTGCATGTCCCCATTCTGTAGCTAAATCCCTGAATTATTTAGATGAATTCCTCATGAATCCCACCCACCGTGTGTATCACCAGTTGCCTAACAATTCGTTCATGATTAATGTGTGTGTAGTAGCCTAGGGTAGGGGTTTGTTGTATCAGCTAAAATATGGCCTTGGACACAACTGTCTCAACAGTCTGAAATTCTCAGAGAGGAAAGTGGAAGCAGAAACATTCTGAGAAATCTGTTTTTTTCTACATCTCCCTCCCTCTTTTGTCTGTAAATGAATACGGAGCAGTTCCTATGGTGGTTATCATTAGTGATAAAATACCCTCTGGAAACCACCACCTCTTAAAATCTATTGCTGTTGAGCTTGAAGGGGTCGATGACTTTACTAATGGTTACCAAATGTATAGCAAGCAGGACAGGTGATAAGTAAGTATCAAACTCAAAAGGGAAGTTACTGTGCAGGGCCCTAGAATTCATCCTTCCTCAGGACTTAAAATCAGATGAACTGCTTGTTTCCTCCAGGCAAGAGTATTAAGAAATAACCAGGATCATATTTCTATAAACCAGAATCACTTACCTTGTAAACTTGTGTTTTTTCTCTCAGACAAGTTTTGGTATTGTCGACTTTCACCAAATCACAAAGTCCTGCATTACGGAGACTTAGAAGAGAGTCCTCAGGGAGAAGTGCCTCACGATTCCTTGCAGGACAAACGTAAGTAGCTCTCCTTGGCAGAAGCCTGAGTGTTGGTCCGTTGGTTGTTTCCTAATCACAATATATCATGCAGCGAAACTATCAGCCTAAGTAAGCCCTTTGAACACATCTCATCTAGTTGTAAGTCTTGGCCTGAGCCATCTCATCAAGTGCAAGACCTGGATGGACTTGGGCTTTGGAACTGAACAGGGGAGAATGTAAAATGGATGCAAAGGTATCTTCACTGAAAGACGTAAACTTGGGGTTCAAATGTCCGCTTTTTACATTGTTTATCCAGGTGCTGTGTCAAGGAGCAAAACCAATACAAACCTGACTCTGTCAGTTGTCTTTTTCTGAAAACCCATAATAATTTCTTATTTTCATAATGTATATGCCTGACCCCTACAACATTTATTCTTTACAATTTTGTGTATCCCATAGTTATGACACAGAGTTAATGGCAGGTCCAAATATAGCTAGTTTCCCTCAAAGACACTGAAAATGATGATCAGTTACCTCTACTGTTTGCTAAATATTTCTCTTGTATATTTTTTGACTTTTTCTGTATGTTGTCTGTTTTAACATGCATGCTTTTGAAGAGACAGTAATGTGCAGGATTCTTTTAGCCCCACACGGAACCAGGTGCCAGGTTATTTTGACAGTGTTAGCCATACAAATTAAACAAGTATTGTAGAAACACTGAAATACACAAGGGTGATAAATTAATTTGAGGAGAAATGAGATAAAATGAACGTAGCCTCAGAGGATATCCCAGGTAGAAAAATCCGAGAGGGAGAAAACATTCAGAGCACTTTTAAATAACCTTTAAAAGTCACCTTGACCTTGCAGTATTCAGATAAGCGTGTCCCAGATAGAGTCCTTACCCAGAGTCTCACACCTTCTGTCCTGTCACCCTGGGGCCCATGGAAGTCAAATCTGGATTGCCTTCCTTACAACTCACGGCCATTGAAGGCGAAAATAACCCAGGAGTGGGAAATTTCCTGACACATTCAGACTCTGCGCTGACATCTCAGGCAGACAGCCTGGAACATTCACTCTTCCTCCAGCTTAAAAATGGGACAGTCTGGTCTTTGTAGTGTCATTTAGTTTCAGAAAACAATCTTGTTTTCTTTCATAGGAGAACTTTCTTCCCAGCCCACATTATTGGCTCCCTAAGTCAGGGTTTACAGAAAGAAATCTGAAATCCACTGCTACAGAGAGCCTGGGACACTGTCTATGCCTCCCTGCTTTGGGGCAGGAGTTAGGGGTGTCCTGGGCCTCTACCTGTAAATGAGGATCCTCCCTTTACAGTTCAAGCCTTCCCCACCCCACCTTGGCCAAGCTATAGACCAGTGATTCTCTAAACGTGGTCCCTGGAACATCAACAGCAGTATCACCTCGGAATTTCTTAGCAATGCACATTCTCAGACCCCATCCCCAGCCCAGCTGAATCAGAAACTCAGTGGGTGGGGACCGGCCATCTCTGTTTTAACAGATGTTCCAGGCGGTTCTGACATGCATATTTTGAGAGCTGTGATTCCCCAAACGTGGCTTTCACTAATAATTATAAAAAAAAAAAAAGTTTAAGTAAATTAATAGTATGTTGCTAACTTTTAACTTGGGCCAAAAAAAAAAAGGGTATTAAAAAAATAAAATCTAACTAAAGTTTAATATCACAACCCTTTCATGAAAGAAAGGTCCCTCAATTACCAGAAAATAAAAAGTAAGAAGGACCTAATCTTAGATAAAAGACAGTCCCCTCTGCTAAACTAAATTAGCTCGCTGAAAAACTCACACCGGTGTCCTCATTTTTCTGCATTTGCTATTAACTGGTGAAAATCTCACTGGTGTGAACTCCCCTGTGAACTAGGAACTGACCAGAGCCCAGCGATGTGGAATCACTGCTCTGCAGTGGTTAAACAGAAAGAGTTAGAGGTTATTGTTGGTTGAAACAAACAGCAGCTCCCCAGGAGGTCCGGGCCCCACAGCCCCATTCTTAACCTGTCACAAGGGGAAAAGTGGTCAGGACAGAACAAACACAACCTGACTCCCCATATGGTCCAGTGAATCTGCTCTCCCACTAACAGGACATAGTGTTTAGCCCCGTGTTTACAGGGATGTAATCACTTCTCAACCCAAAGATAGGCACTTGACTGACAGGTTTACCAGGTGTTAGCACAGCACCCCCATGCTAAATGGCCAGCTACCTAGGAAATTGGCAGCCACAGCAACAAAGCCTTGTGTAGGGGCAGTTCCTGGTCTTGCCCACAAGCTGATGTCCCCCAGCTCTGCTAAGACCCTCACCCCCAAGACTCCAGGGTGAAAATAACTAACCTGGAACCAGAGGTGCTGATGCCAGGGAGAGCCGGCTTGCCAGGGTGAGTGCAGGAGAGCAAGGCCACAGCTGCAAATCTCCACACAGCTTTTCACAGTGGCCACTGAGCAAGGCTGGTTCTTGAAGGGGTTGTGATAGCCCCTCCTGACCATGCCTCCAAAACTCTTAGCAACCGTTTTCCTCTGAAATGAAGTTCCAAAGAGCTGCTCCAAAAACAGTTTATCCATTGCATGATGAACTAAGATTGCATACTTGTGCGGATCTATTTATCTGCACAAGTATTTATCCACACCTTGTGGGAGAGTGTGTGTGTGAGAGAGAAAGAGAGAGAGTGTGTGTGTACTAGTAAGATTGTATCCTTCTGCACGTATGTGCTAGAGAAATGGGGATACTCATGTAATGAGTTGAAATGAAGCAATACTGTGCCTGAGACAAAAAAAAAAAACGGCCTAGGAAGCTGAGGTTTCCTGCTGCAGGCCTGCCACCTTGGTTTGCATTTAATTCCAATTCTGCATTCTGCCTAGAGCAAAATAGCCACCTTTTGGAACCCTTAAAAGTCAGAAACCCCATTCCACTGGAAAAATGAGTCGTGCCTTTAATTAATGTTCAGTGTCTTTGCTCTTGCCATGTACCATTGCCCTCTCTTGAGACCAAGGCAGAGATCGTCTTGCGCCCCTTGAGTTAATCAGTGCTGAATAATGAGCTATTGATAAATCAAATAGTAAAATGGAGTTTTCTTAATACAGACAGTGCACATGATTGAGGGTGCCTCTTCGGCTGTCTTCTCCAAAGCTTTAGGAAATCTTTCATTTTGTGTTGCTTTTCTTTGTCAGGAAACTTGGCCTTTGAAAATCGACATCTTCTTACAGCCCCACCTTCCCCATATCCCTCCCAAGCTGACTTACAGGTTGTCATAGCCCCCAACACACACAGGACCCCATTGCTTTGCAGCCATGCCCTGGGTTCCTCACTGCCTCCCTTTGAAAGAATCTAGGCCAGCATTCCTCACTCCCTCATCAGAGGGGGCAGGGAGGAAAGTGCTGGCTCACCCGCCCATGTGGAGATTAAGCCTGCTCCAGTGGATGCGGAGAGCAGCAACACAGGGAGGCACCGTAGGCAATTTGGGTCACCAAAGCACACAGAATAATTCAGGTCCCTCCATCTACAGAATTAACATTATCTGATTATTGATAATGGGAATAATTGCAAATGGCATTTATTGAGTGCTTACTATATACCAGGCCCTATGCTAAGGGCTTTACGTAAATTATTCTCAACAACCTAAAGAGGTAGATAATATTGTCCATATTTTACAGAAAGGAAACTGAGATACAGAAAGATTAAGTAACTTATTCAAAGTCATAAGATTAGTAAATAGTAAAGCAAAGATCTGAATGTAACTGTCTAACTCCATGGCCCAGATTTTCACCCACTACTGTATACTGCCTAGATTAAAAATCAACAGTGATCTCAGCTCCAGCATCAGGATTTAACTCTCAGAGCAACCATATGGGATAGATAATGTTAGAGTTACACATTGCAGACAAGGAAACTGAGGTTCTGAAAACTTAAGCCCAAAGTAGTAGTGGGCTAGTGGATGTAGAATTCAAACCCTGGCACTCTGATTCCAAAGGCACATCTCTCCCCACCATTCCATGTCATGTGGCTGATCTGCTAGGCCAAAGAGACCAGATTCTTCATGCAGCTATCCTGGGATCAGCCTGTACCTCCTCATATTTCTACCCACAGGAGCTTCTACTACGGAGCTGTGCACACAGCAAGAGCTCAAGCCTTCCTAGCTACTTCCTCTGAATGGTTTCTGCCTGAACTTGGATCTCAGTGATGAAAGCTGAAACTGTTTTCATCGTGGGTGGCCACATTTGCTTTTTCAGTAGTAGTTTTGTTTTAAATCACAATTAAACTTCCTTCCACGGGTATTAGCAATCAAAGAGTTTCCTGAACATCTGAAGTGATAACTACATTTAGGGCTGTGCTCAGCATGATTTAGGGGGCTGGCCCCTTACAAAGGGAGAAATCATGGCCTAACAAGGGAACATGGAGTGGAAGAAGAATCACTAAACCCAGCTCTTTTCCCCTACTAGCCTAGCTCTGTGTCATTGCATAATTGATTTCTTCCCTTTAGGGTCAGTCTTCCCATCTGTAAAATAGGAGTGTTGAATTAAGATGGTCTCAACCCAGCTCAAACTATAAAAAGCATAGAAAGAAATGAGGCCATGCCCCAGGGGGTAAATGTGGCGGGAGGGTTCGTTCTTCACTGGTGACCCTGATTCTCACAGATCTGGACCCCCCTTCTTTATAGTGCTTCCATAAAAAAGGCCTCATCAAAATGCTAGCCTGGCTTTGAAGTCATCAAGAGCTCCCTGCGGTCTCCTTAGAGTGTAGATTCCGGAGATATGGGTCTGACCCCTCTGTTTCTGCTCATGAGAATAGAGAGGCCAGCATTTGAGCCTTTCCAATGCCTAATCTTCTGGTGCATCTAGAGACAAACTATGCAAAAAGCAACCTTTAAAAGCTACACTGTATTTTTAGAACTTTTTGTTTTCCTTTTAGTCATAATCCTATGAATGATGTAGCAGCTGGTCTCTAGGACAAGGGACAATGCATGTTAAAAAATATACATGTACTTCCACAAAACCTAGTGAAAAAGTGACTCTTCTCCTTGGAAGCCTTTCTGTTAGAGATTCTGAAGACCACCCCCAGGACAGACTATGGTGTTACTCTTATCACATTCCATACAATGGGTTTTCAAAGCTAAGGGCTAACTTACCAATTGTAGACTGTGGACACTCTCTCTAGTTCATGGACCATGCTGTATATTATAACACAAAAACTTTCTACAAGGCACTTGTGACTCAAACTCTATTTGAATCTTGAGAACGTTTCTTAGAATGAGTTTGTTGACTATATCACATTCCCTTCAATGGTGGTTTTCCATTGGAAAGTTAGCCAACTTCCCAGAGTATCCAAATGTCCCTTCCTAGGGTAGGGATTAGGCAGCCAGATCAGCTACTGAGGGAAAGGAGGCCAGTTCTTGGTTATGAAAATGGATTTGAGGAGAACTGAAGTCAGTGTTCATGGTCAATGGTGGGTTCAGGAATCACAGAGACCACCCACAGGAAGATGCCAACCCCAAGGGGGTCAGGCAAAGAGGCAGAAAAGGGATCTGAGATCAGTCAGGTGGGGCTATATTGCTACCATGTGCTGCAGGGATAAACAACCCCAAAATCTCCATGGCTTGCACAACAAAAAGTTACTTCTCACTCACTTTATACAACATACACAGGTTGGCAAAGGGCTGCTCCATATAGTCACTCAGGAACACAGACCAGTGTGCACCATGTCTTCCATCTTCTCACTTCCTGTTTATTTCCAGCCCTAAGAATTGCCCTCTGACTATCGTCACCTTGTCTTCCCTGAGCCTCCTCTGCTCATCCATCCATTCCCTGAGCCTCTCCTGTGCCATCTGGATGGAACAGGTCACTCCTTCAGTTTCTGCGGCAGGGGAAGACAGAATGGAGGGCCTCCACCTAGAAAAGTAGCATTTCCTTTCACATTTCATTGGCTAAAATTAATCACATGACCTGACTGCAAAGGTTGCTGGGAAGTGTAGTTTTCTATGTGTCCAGAAGGAAAGGAGAGACAGCTATTCATAACTACAAGTAATGTCTACCAGAAGGGTCCAGAATCAGGTTGCAAGATGTGGTGAGATATGGCAGGGGAACCTACAGAGATTCCTGGAGGATTCATCACAACCCCACTCTTCTTAGGGTTACAGAGAGGCCTAGGAGTGTCAACAGATATGGACAAAGTTCTTAGTAATTTTAGGGCACCTGGAAAATGTTAGCATTTGAGGCCTTCTTGTCTATTGTTTTAATATTCTAGGAGTGTCAACAGATATGGACCAAATTCTTAGCAATTTTAGGGTACCTGGAAAATGTTAGCTTTTGAGGCCTTCCTGTCTATTGTTTTAATATTCTAGGTATTCTGTAATTTTATCCTTATCTCTCACCTTCACAACCCAGTTGCCCAATAAAAAGATGTGAGCTTTAACTATGAAATCTCTCATCATCTTCATCATTAAGAGAGTCTAAGGAATTGATTACTTGGCATTCCCACATATCCCAAATTCTTGGTAAAGCCACACTAGCCAGTGTGCATACCTTGATTCATAAACCCATGTGGGGCTGAAGGGTTAGGGATTGGAGAGGGGCAGATGACTTTGCATTACTTTAAATTAAGGTTCCAAACCATCCTATTGCCTTCTTTCTTACAGTTGATCTTTTTGTTTTTAATTTTTTATTTTCATTTCATTTTTTGTAGAGACAGGGTCTCCCTATGTTACCAAGGCTGGTCTCAATGTCCTGGCCTTAAGCAATCTTCCTGCCTTAGCCCTTCAAAGTGCTAGAATTACAGGCATGATCCACTTACTATTCCCAGACTCTTTCACCTGATCTTAACAAAAGTTTTAAGTGCACAAACCCTTCCATATCTTTTCTTATCTTCCTCCAACTCCAGAGTAAGACATAAGATAACATCATTTTGTCTAACTGCATTATTTCCAGAATCCTGTATCAGAAAGGAATTCTCCCTTTGTTTAATTGAGTTTAGTTTTGTTGTCTGTAAAACAGGGATAATAAAACCTGCTTTACAGAATTAATGAGATGGCAGAGAAAGAGATTTTGGAGAGTGAGAGTTCAGAACTATTTAGAGTGGGATAAATTTTTTGAGGGAGGGCTGCTTTCTCTCATTATCCAAAAACTCAGAAACTAAATAGATGCAAATGCTATAGCAAGAGATACTGATATATGTAAAGCACTTGGCATTGCTCTTGTCACACAGGAGCCCTCTGTAATATCAGTATGAGTATCACTGTTATTACTACGGTCACTGTTATTTCTACTACTGCTTCTAATGCCATCACTTCAAACAGTACTATGATCGGTGTTTTTTTATAGGTCTTTGTTTCACTGAACCAAATTCTGCTTACAAGCAAGTTCTTTCTCCCCAGGGATGCTTTTTATGAGAATATAAGATATATTTTAGTTTATAGTCCTGGGACAGTACCTGGCTTCTCTTCCTCTTTTCCACAATCTTCTTTTCTCTTTTTGCAGTAGTTTCTGGGAATGACAACCACAGTAGCGGACCCAGTGCTTAGTCCTGCTTCTTTATTGACATCGAAGCTTTCACATGGTGTAGTTACTTGCATTTTCTTTTATGAATTGCAGTGCCGGTGGCAGATATCAAAGCCGTGGTGACGGGAAAGGACTGCCCTCATATGAAAGAGAAAGGTGCCCTTAAACAAAACAAGGTATGATTTCCAGATTATTGCAAATAACTCTGTTTGCCCAATGCAGTCAGCAACTGCAGCCAGCCCAGCCCTCCTTTATAGCAGTGTTTGTGTGTGTGCATGTGTTCCGACACACCTCTCTTACTCAGCTCTCCTGTTTCCTGTCCCGATTCCATTTACATCTCTTACCCTCATTCTTTCTCTTCCTGATGACTTTTCTGATGCTCACCATCTCTTCCATTCTCTCACTTCCTGTCTACTTCCAACCCTGAGAATTGCCCTTACTATTGTCACTTTGTCCTCTCTTGAGCCCCCTCTGCTCATCCATCCATTCCCTGGGCCTCTCCTCACCTCCCCCATTTATGTTTATTTCTCTCTTCTCCAACTTCCACCCCAACATCTTTCATTTTCTCCTGCTGTAATCATGCTCTTAATATCCTCCCCGGGCTCTCAGCGAAGCCTAGGACAGGCAGAGAGCTGCTGACTCAAAGCATCTTAGAAAATTTTAAAGGCCTGATACCCTTTAGCATTGTGGAAAGTAGGCTGTGAAATATCTCCAACTCAGACTGAAGGAGAAAATTTTCCCAGAGGTGTGTATTAAGCCCTGCAATACCTTTCATACTGCAATACCTTTCACCATCCCCTCCTAGTTTACCAACCATTCCATTATCATTCCATTACAGAGGGCACAGGAGGGAACATTATTTGAAAAGATAAAAGAATTTCTCTTGCCCGCTGGAGAGGCCATCAGGGAGCCAGTTCTTTGTTTATGCCTCTTAGAATCTTGTGATCTATACCATTAATGAACAAAAGTATCCAGATTATCTGGAGTACCCAGATAATCTGGTACCAAAAATGTCACATAGAGCAATAGATTGCATCTTTATTTCCAGTGTCAGTGTCTAAGAGGGACACTAAAATGATATACAATCTATTTACCAATCAGAGTTAAAATAAATAGTTTCCACTCTGTAATTTCTATTGTTGTAAGACAAAGAGAATCCAGTTCTTTGTAGGATGGCCCTATCTATAGTTAAGGAAAAACAAAAGTGCTGTGAAAATACTGTTCAGGAAGGCAGAGGGCAGGGGATGCAGCTGAAGAGGCTGATTGTAAGATCTTTCCTTCTTAAGTTCTATAAGTATAACTCACCTCAACTCCATGGGAACTCCTACTTTGTTGAGCCCAGCACAGCACTGTCATGTAACACATTTGATTGGCAAGCATACTGATGGCAGGGTATGCCCAAGAGGCCAGGATCTATGGCCTCTCTGTTACACAGCACCGACGGGGGTTTCCGTTTCTCTCTTCTGCATGCTGTGGGGAGACAGAGATTCTATAGCTGAGCAGATTAGAGAAGCATCCTTAGCTTTAGCAGCAAATCTCCAGTTTTCATGGTTCGCCTCTTGTGGGGCAGACTTTCTTCAACACCAGCCAGGATTACCATATGCTGCCCATGTCAGGTGTTCTCTCCACAATCTCGGAGAGCACTGGTTCTGCTTCAGCCAAGAAGGTCCCCATGTTTACATAACACTTGGGGCTGAGCTGGAAACAGTGTGGAGAAATTGGCAATAATAGGGGTCTGGGAGTCTGCAACCCAGAGAAGACCAGGAAGGGTGTACCTGGAAAAATAGCAACCTGCCAGAGTTCAAGTGTGCTAAATAAAGACAGGGAATTATGTAAAATAGGTGTGGAGGGACCACCTGTTTCAGCCCCAACATGTAAAGAGCTTGAGAGTTGTGCTCCCATCCTCACAAAAAGGAGAAGTGGGCCAGGTGCGGTGGCTTACTCCTGTAATCCCAGCACTTTGGGAGGCCGAGGTGGGTGGATCACGAGGTCAGGAGTTCGAGACCAACAGCCTGGCCAACATAGTGAAACCTCGTCTCTACTAAAAATACAAAAAAGTAGCCAGGTGTGGTGGCAGGCGCCTGTAGTTCCAGCTACTTGGGAGGCTGAGGCAGGAGAATCGCTTGAACCCGGGAGGCAGAGGTTGCGGTGAGCCGAGATCACGTCACTGCACTCTAGCCTGGGCAACAAGAGTGAAACTCCGTCTCAAAAAAAAAAAAAAAAAAAAAAAGCAGCAGAACAAAGTGAAAATCAGCAAGTTTTCTTGGACCTATCCTAGAACTGAGGTTGAAGGCAAACCATCACCATGGAATGTGGAAAGTCAGATGTCCAAGAAGACATAATAATCCTTAACATGTCTGAACTTAACATGAAGATATCAAAATACATGAGTTATGAAACTGATAGAACAGAAAGGAGAAATAGACAAATTCATTACTATTAATATATCGGAGACTTCAACATCCCTCGGTCAGTAATCAATACACCAGGCAGGCAGAAAATCAAGAATATTGATAACCTGAGCAGCACCATAAATCAGCTTGATCTAATTGATATTAATAGAATAATCCACTCAGCAACGGCAGAATACACATCCTTCACAAGCTCAAAGGAAACATTCACCAAGATAGACCACGTTTTGGATTGTAAAACATGTCTTAAAAAATTTAAAGAACAGTAGTTATACAAAGTATGTTCTCAGATCACAGTGGAATTAAACTAGAAATCAGTAGCAGAAAGACAGCTGGAAAATCCCCCAAATATTTGGAAATTTAACAACACACTTCTAAATAACCCACAGTTCCAGGAAGAATTCCCAAGAGAAATTGCACAATGTTTCAAACTAAATAAAATGAAAATCCAGCTTACCAAAATGTGTGAGATGCAGTGAAGGCAGTGCTTAGAGGGAAATTTATAGCATTGAATAACTACATTAGAAAAGAAAAAATAACTAAAATCAATAAAGCTTCCACCTTAGGACACTAAGAAAGGAGAGCAATTTAAGCCTAAAGCAAGCAGAAAAAAAAAAGAAATAATAAAATTTAGAGTAGAAATCAATGAAACTGAAATCAGTAGAGAAAATCAAAACCAAAAACTGGTACTTTGAAAAGATGAATAAAATTGATAAACTTTTAGCCTGGCCAACCAAGAAAAAAATGAGTGTCACCAATATAACAGATGTGGAGATGATTTCATTTGAACATGTGAGGTAGTATATTTGGCCTTCTTGTATCAGACTCCTCTCTACTTAAAGGAGACTAAAAAAGTAAAACCGAGTAAATGATGTTTTGCAACCTTTATTTTTCACGTATTGTCATGACACTCATAAAACACAGGATGGATGATGATGGATAGATGGATGATGGATGGACAGCTGGAGGATGATGGATGGATGGAGTACGCTACTGTAAACAGATAAGACTGCAAATAGAGGCTAGTTCCTGGGACTCACTGGCCCATATTTCTAGCTACCCTGGGCCCTTCCAGTCTGACATGAGGGATGATACTAGCAGAATTTCAAGCAGCCTGGCCCTTTAATTGGCAAATATATGGAATTTACTTGTTTTGCAATGTTAATAGCATTCATATATACCATGTCATCAAGCAAAAATATCAAAAGGCAGAAGGAAAGCCACAATTTTACCTGCTGAACCCCCCAACCCACACCCCTTTCCCTGTACTCCAGAGGTGCCCCCCTGTCTACCTCTGGGATTTCTGGGTAGGAAAGGGGGACCTGCAGCCTAAAAGGAGAATCGACCAAAATGTGTTCATAAGAGGTCTGTCAGTGCACAGTGGATGGACGATAACCAAGGCAAATTGCTGGCTCTTTGGACAGTGTTTCCAGCTGTGGAACAGCTTTTGACATTTTGTGCCATGAGACCCATGGTTAACTTAATGACCGAGCAAGGCAAACTGAGACATTGGCATCAGTAAAGGAGATAGTTCGTTAATGGCAGAGTGTTGGTAACTGATCATCCTCTCACCCACTCAGTCTCTGCTGATGTTCCCAGCAGGACCCTGAGAACAGAAAGAAGAAAATTGGTCCTTTCCCTTGGGGTGTCTGCTGCAGAGGCATTTGTTCATGTAGTCAGTCATCCAGTCAGCCAGCATGGGAGTGCCTGAAATAGCATAGGATGTAAATGGGGTAGCCGGGGTCCTGTCTTTCTGGAGCTTAGAGTCTACTCTGTTTAACAGAGGTCAGTGCAGCAGGCACATTTTTATGGAGACAAGAAATGCTGGGTTCTTCACACAGGGATCAGAAAATTTCTCATTGAGACTTGAAAAGAATTGCCATGAGTAGATGGAAATTCAGTTGGAAGGTTTAGATTTACAAGGATTAAGGATTCTAAATTCAAACTCTATAAAGATAAGCTGGTTTGTGGCTGTGTGCTTTAAGGTGGGCATTCTTGGTACTTGTTTGACTGGATTTGGGGCTTTTAGTTCAACAGTCAACATGAAACCACCAGAGTGAAGATTCATTGATTCAGATAGGAGTGTATTTGGTATATGAGAAGCTTCCATCTTCCTATTTGCCAGAATTAAGCATTTGTTTTTCTAGTGTGGTGCTTAAACCTGAAATAAGAAGCATATTCTACTGAAGCTGATGTCCTTGCATCAGTTTGAAAATCCTGGTCTTAGCCAGAAAGCCCTTTATTCACATTTACTTCATTCATCATCCACTCATTCATTCATTCAGCAATGTATTGAGCATCTCCTTTGTCCTAGGTGCCAGGAATCCAAAGATAAATATGACCTGGCCTCTGGTCCTAGGTGTCCAGTAGATAAGATTTATATTTAAATATGCAATTACAATTTAATATGTTTATGCCAAAAAAAATTAAACACAGAGGGAGCCTGGAAGAATTGAGAAAGGCCGATGCCGGAAATGGCATCTGATCTAGCTTTTGAAAAGGAATTGGCCAGGCAGAGAAGTGAGGAGAAGACTTTCCAAGAGGAGGAAACAGTCTGAAAAGGCACAAGGGCCTTTGCTCATGTGAACAGCATCCTCTAATTGGGAAACACTGAATTTGGAGTATAGGATGGATGGGGATGAGGAGAAGAATGTGAGTTGGAGAACTCTTGGCCAGTTACACTGCTAAGATAGATGGGGGCTGGAGAGTTATAACTACCTGAAGAAGGTAATCTCTGTTGTGTACTACATGAGTGAGTGGATGATATGAATGATTGGTTTTTGCCTTCTAAAATAGAAACTCAAATTCATAGATATCTGGGCAGTAATACACTATAGCTCTGAAATCTACTGCTATTTCTGTGACCATAATTTAACACCCACACACATGCCAAGTTATATCCTGTGTCTTTTATCAAAAGGTTTTGCCCTCATGATGACCTGGATAAATAGAGAACCAGCATAGTTAAGTGAATGCTAGCAAAATGGCCAAATGTGGTGCGTTACCCTCCAACAACATAAGGATTGACAGCCAACACTGCACACTGAAAATGTGTTGCATAGAACTCTACTCTTGTCATCAATCAGTCCCTCATTTGACCCATGGAAGATGGCAGTCCCCAAACCCAGGAACCATTTTCCTGAGCATCCGCTGACACAGTGTGCCTTGTCATCTGTCCCAGGGCCAGAGCGTTGAGTACAAAGGTCAGGGGCCTCAGGGCATGAAAGGATGTTCGGTTTCCTCTGCCTCCACTTTCCCTAGAACTCAGGCTTCCTCCACATGACAAGGTGGCAAGCAGGCATCAGTGCAGCAGAGAATGGAGAGAAGCTGCTTCTAGATGTAATTTTTCACTGCATTAAAACCAGAGGAATAAAAGAGCTTCAGTCATGAGCAACAAAGCCCCTGAGCATTCGATGTCTAAGTGAGTGTTGTGGTGTGTGGAGGCAAGTAGGCCCTGAGAGGGACACAGATCAGTGACAGTCTACTCCTTCACCACCTGGCACCTTCTCCCTCATGGACGGTGTGGACAGGTGGCAGCTTCTGGAGTGTTAGCCTGAGAGGTGCCATTGCTCCCAGCTCTGCAGCCTCCCTGCTCCAAGTGCTGAAGAGCTGACCTTCACTAATGACTCAACAACAGCAAGCCAGAGACATCAATAAAACCCATTATAAGCGATAGCACCCTTTAACACAGACATGCAGCTCAGAGAATTAATTCCTCCCACCCCCTCCCAGGCAGCTTTGGTGAAATTAAAGTGGGAATTGACATTCTCACGAATTTCCCATTTCTTGCCTGTGTTTATCAGGAATCTAGGTCATGACAGTTCCGATCATTCACGTCGTGAGTGGTATATGTCATAGAAGGGCAAAGCCCAAAGTTCGCATGCTCCCTCCTTTTCCTTCCTTCTCCATCCCCCTGCAGAAGAGAAAGTATCACAGCAGTAACCACGCTGACACTCCGGTCTCGAGTGACTTCAGCATCCTGTCGGGAGCACATCTGGGCTGTGGTGCTGTTCACACCAGCTCCTGTCAGCCAGGGGTGATCTCCCTGAGCAGTCAGGCACTTGTCACCCAGGGTCAGCCCAAAGGGGCCTGGATGAACTTTACCTTTTCCTGTTTACCTCTGAGGGCCCCCTGTAATATCCTGACTGGTTGTTCAGAAGCAAAGTTCACTCCCTCCTTTTTCTCCAATCTCTCAAGTATGAGTCAGAGAGTTTGCCTAATAAATGACTCCAAGATTAGTGAAGAAATTGTCATTTTAATGAACATGCCAAATCTGAGAATAATTTTTATGAATTTTTGAAATTATAGCATAGCATTTTGTTGAAAAAACAGTTGTAAGAAGAGATAATGACCTATGACCTGTCACCTTACCATAATTATTTTCATTTCCCATATTTCTTTCCAGTCTCTGTCCATAAGTAGGAATTATTCATAATTGTGATCAGTGTGTACACGGTGTTCATGTCTCATGCTTTTCTCCACTTAACTTCGGCTCCCCATAATTATCTTACTGAATGATTGGCCAAACATATTTCCCTTGGTGGCAAATTTATGATATCTTTATTACCCAAAAGAGGGAGAGGTTAGTTTCTCATAATGTTCTTTCAGATAATAATATTTGGCTTTTGCTTTCTTTTGAATTTTTCTTTTGAAATTATCTCAGGCATAGCATCTCTGGTTCTTGATATGATTTTCATACTGATTTTTTTTAAAGGATGATATGAATTTATAGTACTAATAGTAAGTCTGTGACTCTTTTAATTTATAAATTAAAAGTCCCAAGAGAGATGGTTATGGAAACAGATGCTGTACTTAATGGCAAATTGTTTTTGTTTGCTTGTTTCAGCAAACTTCCTTTTTACATTATTGTCTTTACTGGGTAGGCCTGAGTCAGGGCCTAAAGAAGAAGAATAGAAAATGAGGAGAGCATTTTTGCAGAATAGCTCCCACTCCACGACTCAGCATTCTTTCCTTCCCTTGTTTCTATTTCTGTCAAGGTGAGGAGACCTTATGAATGTGAGATGCTGGTAGGTCTATCCTCAGAACAAGTCCTGCCACCTCTCATTGAGGGACAGCTGGAGGTGAACCAGACACTGAGAACTCCACGAGAGCCAGAAATAGTTAGATGATGGACTGTGTCGGGAGAGGGATGCAGCCACTTTGGAATAATTCTTTAATCCGTCTGAAATTCTGAAATCTGTAGGCACTGACCTCATCTTTTTGCCTTTTATCTTTCTGGAGCATTTTTGCTGTGAGTCACAGGTGAAAGACAAACTCTCTAACAGATATCAAGGTAGAGAATGATGTGAAGAGATCTGGCTCCCTAAGAAAGAATGCTTTGTGGGCAATTACTGAGCAATATGACTCTCAGATCACAGGAGGGGAGAGGGATGGTCATCCCTGGTGCCTAATAGAAGCACAGAGAAGGAAGGCATACTAGAACCTCCATGCTGGAACAGTGTAGAGCATTGGTTTGGATACACTTGGCCCTTCCCCTCCAGACTAGGAGTCCTCAGGATGCTGAGATGAGCTGATGATTCTCATCTTCTGCTGACCACTCAGACCACTAGAATGATCGTCCTACCCAGTATTGGTACAGCATGTACAGTCTGAGAAGTGTGGTTTAATGTACATATTAGACATGGCACTGAGTGCCTTGGCCATTGGTCATTCATCTGCAATGAAATGAAAATGTCACTTGGTCCCCGGACCTTTGGGGCCTGGCTAATTGTGTGTACTCCGTAAGTGATCACCAATGAGTGAGACCATGCTTCTCGATCATACCTTGGAGTCTCTGCTGGGTAAAACCTAAGCTTTGTGTAGCCTTTACTGTACAGTAGCTCAGAGGTCAAAGGACAGATGTAAAGATAATGGGTTCACCTAGAAGCCTCCTTACAGCTGGCGTAGCGTCCACATTTTAGTGAATTCATACCTCGGTGGGCCTCTCTGTCTGTCTTAGGATGATAGAAGGAAGGACAGCCCTTAATGCTGTTGATTGGGAGTTTACTGTTTTTTTGTGGCCTCTCTGGAAGGGAGATGCAAAGAAAGGAGAATAACACGGTTTTGGTGGCGGAGGCGGGGGCTGTCACCTTGGACACTCATTGAACCTCTCTAAGCCCCGCCTCGTAAAGGGGATGAAAACACTTGCTACATGGGCTGCATGTGAATTAAATGAGATGGTACACAGACCGCCCTGAATGGAGAGAAGGAATCATGCCGTGAACCTTGAAGAACATGGTTCCTCCTTCCATCAGCCTCATTGCAGCTCTGCTTGTCTAGACAAGCTGGCCCTGTTCCATGGTCAATGTGCAGCCATTTGCAACAGCAAAATGAAATGTGCCGATTTTCCTTAAGGTGCTGTTTTCTCTCATCTCTTGTAGGAGGTGCTTGAACTCGCTTTCTCCATCTTGTATGACTCAAACTGCCAACTGAACTTCATCGCTCCTGACAAGCATGAGGTAAGGGTCTCAGGGGGGATAATTTATGAGAGAATGTAATCTTTTCTCAAGAAAAATATTAGAAAGAAAGAAATTTTGCTTAAGAAAAATAGATCTGCCCAAAAAAATGACGCACCAAGGGGCATCTTGCTGACTTGGAGTAGAATAGAAACCTCTTGACAAACTGCCCCTTGCAACAGATTCAACTTCTTAGTAGCCTGGTAAAGAAAAAGGATGTAAAAGGCCTCAAATGCAGCAAAGGCATAGTTGTTAATCCAGAGAAAGAAGCGGCCCTGGTTACAGCTTTGGTTTTCATTGAATTTTTCGTTTTTGGTCTGGATTTTCCCAAGATAAACTGGTCTCTCTTCTTTAAAACATCTGAGGAAGTAGGTTTTCTACCAAATTTCTTTAAGCTATTTTAAGAGGTTTAGGGCTGTCTCTGCTGTTGGGATTTTATTTTCGAGATGCTTTTATTCCTTTCTGACATCTTGTTATATGTATAATTTGTTTCTCTTCTTGCAGCACGCTGTCAGCTATATTTAAAATATTTAGCATAAATCTAGGAAAATGCATTTGTAAGATAAAGTGGCAGTTATGGCTGATTTAACTTTCTTTTATAAACTGGAACCCAACATCATGGTTGAAACTTTTATTTTTAGATGATACCATTCAAATTTTTGTTTTGCATGTGGTTGTATAAACAGCTTTTAGAAAGGAAGAGAACATTTTAATAGAATCTGATTTTTGTTCCCCATTTCCCCTAGGACATTTAGCTCATTTAGAAGTTATTCAGTATCTGGTTTTCACTGGTTTGAAGCTTTTGAATAAAATTGTATATCCCAAAGAGAGAGGAAAGATTAGACACAAATCCTGCATTTAGAATGGTGCTTAAATATAATTCTGTGTCACTTGACATTTAGTTTGCTGAAGGGTAAGACTTTGTCTTCATCTTTCTGAAAATAGATACTGTGTCCTACTGTTTCTGTTTTTAAATAAAATTGCGGTTCTACACAGGCCACCATATTCAAGATGTATAGAGCTGTATACAAAACTACTTAAAATAGTAGAACTTTGGATGTTATTTAAATCTATGCAAGGCTGTTTTCCCCAGTGTACATTAATTCCAGATCAAGATAAATGCTCTGGGACTGCCAGATTTTTATTCATATCTGCCACTTCTTATAGATACAATGAAGAGAAAAATGCCATATGCTTGTGAACACTTTTAATTACTTCAGACCACTTTCCTCTCTATTACCTCATTTTATTTCCATAATTACAACATACAATAGAAAGTTCTATTACAGACATTCTCATTTATCAAATGAGCAGGGAGAGACCTCCCAGAACTGAATACCCTCAACAATAGAAAGGTTGATACAGTTGCCCTTGAACAGCATGGGGGTTATGGGCACCGACCCCCCACACAGTTGAAAATCTGCCCATAACTTTTGACTCCCCAAAAACTTAACTGTTGATAGCCTACTGTTGACCAGAAAGAAGACTTCCCCATAGCATAAGCAGTTGATTCACACACATTTTGTATGTTATGTGTATTATATACTGTATTCTTACCGTAAAGTAAGCTAGGGAAAAGAAAATGTTAAGAAAATCGTAAGGAAGAGAAAATATGTTTACTATTCATTAAGTGGAAGAGAATCATCATAAAGGTCTTCATCCTTATTGTCTTCACATTGAGTAGGATGAGGAGAAGGAAGAGGACAGGTTGGTCTTGAGGTCTCAGGGGTGGCAGAGGCTGGAGAGGTGGAAGAGGTGGAAGGGGAAGCAGGAGGGACAGGCACACTTGGTGGAAGTTTTACTGAAAAAAAAAAAATCCATGTATAAGTGACCCACACAGTTAAAACCCATGTTGTTCAAGGGTCAACTATAAGTATAACGACCCTGGCTTACTCTCTGCCAGGCACCATTAATGCTTTATATGTATATTTCACCCCAGTTAACCCTCATATAACTCTGAAAGAATCCCCATTTACTAAAAGAGGGAAATGAGGCAAGAGAGCTTCAGAAACGTGTTCAGGGTCACACAAGTAGTAAGAGACGGAGCTGGGATTTAAACACCGGCAGCCTTGCTCCAGAAGCCCCTCACTTAACCCCTACACTGTGGAGCTAGGAAGAGAAGGAGCAGGCACTGAGCTCGCACATTCCTGGCAGGCCCATCACTCAGCTTCTGCAGTCACCAACTCATGGCCAATCTGGTTCATCTGTGCTCCCATCTACTCTTCCACCATCACCCATGATTATTTTGAAGCAAATCTGGATATCACTTTATGTATAAATATTCCTGTATGCGTCTCCCAATAATAAAGACTCAATTTAAAATCTGTAACTGCAATACCCTGATCACAAATCAATTAATAATGTGGTATTTATTTATTAAACCATGTGCCGTCAATTTTCAGATTTCTCTAATTGTCTCATTTGTGTGTTTTTTTCTTTCATACTTTGTTCAAGTCAGAATGCAAATAAGATCCATGCGTAGCAGTTGGTTGACATGTTTCTTAGGTTTCTCTGAATCTACAGATTTCTCTTTCTCTGTCTCTCACAATCATGAGCATGTGCCTTTTTTCCTTGAAATTTATTTATTGGGAAAAACAGGTCATTAAACCTGTAATGTTAATAGTCTAGACTGTGCTGATTATAAGTTTATGTATTAGCTTACTGTTGCTGTTGTAACAAACTGCCACAAATTTAGTGTTAAAGAACACAAATTTATTATCTTCCAATTCTGGACTTCAAAAGTCAAATGTGAGTATCCTGGGCTAAAATCAAGGTGTCAGCAGGGCTGTGTTCCTTTCTGGAGGCTCTAGGGAAGAATTTTCCCTTGTCTTTTTCACTCAAGAGTCCACCTGCACTCTTTGGCCTCCATCCATTGCAATGGCCAGTTGAACCTTTTCATCACATCACTTCAGCCTCCTCTTCCATAGTCGGATCTCCCTCTACCTCTCACTTCTCTGACTCTGACTCTTCTTCTGTTTCCTTCTCTCACTTTTAAGGACCTCTGGGATTACATTGGGCCTGCTTGGATAATCCAAGATTATCTCTCTATTTTAAGGTCAGCGGATAGCAACCTTAAGTCCCTTTTCCACAGAACCTGACATATTCTCAGGATCCAGGGAGTAGAATGTGGGTATCTTCGGAAGGCGGGTATTATTGTTCTCACCACAACCTGCAGTATAATTCATATATTCATCTGTCCCCTGTATGTCCTATGAATTGTAGTTAAAGGATTAATCAAATTCAGGCTCCCTTTCTAAGCAGTAGCAGTGGTGTTTGTACTTTCATGGTGATTTCTTGCTCCCCTTTCTTGGATGTTAGCAGGCACTGATGATTGTTGTCTGGATCCTTGGAACCATTAGAGGTTGCAAAAGGTTGATATCCTAATTTTATAATTCCTTCTTTATTTATTAAAGGGATAGAGAGAAACTGGCCTCATCAACTATTTGGTTATCCTAAAGTTATACAATTTACATATGGTAGGCAGGATAAATACTTGATTCTCTTTACCAGTTTTCAAAATAGTGTCTTTCAAAGAAGAACAATGAGGCATTTGGGGGCAGGAGTTGAGTAGGAAATCATGCATTTAAACAGAATTATGTCTCAATATGTTGCAGTTATTGTCATTATTAGTTTCTTAGTTATCTAGTCTGGAATAAATAGGAACACCATTGGGTTGGCATCTGAGTCCTGTTGGGAGGACCCCTTATGTCTTTGACAACTTTCTGGCATTCTGGTATGATGGGGTGCTCCAGGTTTATCTTTGTTTCCTGCCTTTTCTCTGTGGAGCCTTTATTACTTGTAGTGGGAAATGGTATTTAGTGACCAGAATCTAAGCATGAGGTATGTTTATGGTCATTGCACACCATGGTGCAATGGTTCTTGGTTGGTCATTATTTTATTTTTTAGCCCTTTCTGGGGACAGAGCTAGGAGGGTTTTTTTTTTTTTAAAGATAAACTACATAATGAATTGATACTGATAGTTCCAACTCAAATTCAGTATCAATACTACAGGGTTTTTATTTATTGGTCGATGTACTTTCAAATAAAATTTTCTGTGCCTGTTGTTTCTAAAAAGAAACGCACTGCAGAAATGGATGGTTAGACATGTTCAGAATCAGATCATGAGGACACTAATTCTTCCAGAAATCCCTTAACACGAAATTGATGTTTCGATGGGTTAAATGCTTTGGCTGAGATCACCTAACCACTGTAGAACGAAAGCCTTCCAAATCAACGCTGCCCTCCTCAAACACGGATCTCAGAATACACCCATTGTGCACCTCCTCAGCTTAAAAAGTAGGACCACCGATGTGCATCACAGAAGATTTCTATCACATCATAGTGACTGGAGATTTATATAGTGTTTTTCTGTATACTTTGGGTACTTTTATGTTGAGATCTGCTACCATGGAATACAGTCCAGATAACCACAGTGCCAAAGGAGGTTAAGGAGGGTCTGGAATTGCCACTTGACCTAGTGAGGCAGAAAAGTTGGGAATCTGAAGTGCATGGTAGAAGGAAGATCACTTGAACAAAATAGGAGAATAATTGCTGTTATAGAATCCTATACAGGACTGTTAGAAACCTAACTCCAGTGTGTGAGTGGAGCCCAGCATCCAGAACGCCAAGCAGCTTTCTGTGATGCAGCAGGGGTGCCTCTTCCACCAGGTGTCATGGTTCTCTGTCCAGGTCAGTACAGAACTCCAGCCTCTGGGAGAGAAGCTAACAAGAGAAAAGCAGGTCCTCAGACAAGGCACAGTTCCTCCTTCTCCCTCAGAGAGATCATAGTCTCCTGGAGAGACAAAAGGCTATGAAAGGAGAAGAATCAGACTCTTAGTTGGGGACTCTGAAGGTCTTTCCAAAACAGATAATGTCCCCCGGGATCAGGCCCCAGAGACCTGGTGAAAAGAAACCTTAGGAACTGGAGACAAAGGCTAAAGAGGTCCCCAGACAGGCAGCCAACCCTCCTCCCATTAAGATTGCCCAATAATTTTAACCATTTTGGCTGCTAGACACTGGGCAGCAGAAGGCTATTTCCTAGCCCTTTAGCTGAGAAACACCAAGGTGGGACTACTGTTGGCCATTGGCTCCAGGGTGGGACAGGGCTGTCATTGTGAATGCTAGGAATCAGACAAGACAGGCAGAGATGAGATACTAGACTAGGAGCCATGACTGGAGTCAGAAAGAAGCCAGCTTCACCTGATGTTGAGTCCAGGACTGGTAGATTCCACCAATACCTAAAAGTCATAGACTACCACATAGGTGTTACATTGCAAGTCATGGAGAACTCCAATCCTCAGCTGTTACGGAGAGCCATTCTTTGCAGAGAAGAGCACAGGCACTGGAGTCAGATTGCCTGGGTTCAAATCCCACCCAGTCTATGTAATACTGAGTCACTTAACTTCTCTGTACCTCAGTTCCTTCACCTATAAAACAGAGATGATAACAGAAGTATCGACTTTATATTGAGATGTTGTGAATATGAAATGACGAAGTAGGCAGAGCACTTAGCGCAGAGCCTACTGAGTGATGAGTATTCACTGTTAGCTATTTTTACTATTAATACTTCTGCAATTGCCACGAGTAATGATCGCTGTTGCCTCCCTTCCTGCCAGTACTGTATCTGGACGGATGGACTGAATGCGCTACTCGGGAAGGACATGATGAGCGACCTGACGCGGAATGACCTGGACACCCTGCTCAGCATGGAAATCAAGCTCCGCCTACTGGATCTGGAAAACATCCAGATCCCTGATGCACCTCCGCCGATTCCCAAGGAGCCCAGCAACTATGACTTCGTCTATGACTGTAACTGAAGTGGCCGGGCCCAGACACGCCCCTTCCAAAACTGGAACACCTAGCTAACAGGAGAGAGGAATGAAAACATGCCCACGCCTTGGAACCCTCCTTTGGTAAAGGGAAGCTGTGGGTCCACACTCCCTTCAGCATCACCTCTAACCCCGGCAACTTTCAGCCCCTAGCTGGCATCTTGCTCACCACCCTGATTCTGTTCCTCGGCTCCACTGCTTCAGGTCACTTCCCATGGCTGCAGTCCACCGGTGGGACAAGAGCAAAGCCTACTGCTAGTAAGAAGGCCAAAGGGCCCTTCCATCCTAGCCCCCCGCAGGCATGCCCTTCCTTCCCCGTGGCAGGAAAGCCAGCAGCCCAGACTGCCCCAAAACTTGCCCACCAGACCAAGGGGAGTGCCCCACGGCCCCTGTCTGGAGGAAATGGCCCAGCTATTTGGTAAGAAGACCAAACCCCACATCCTCCTTTCCCCTCTCTCTAGAATCATCTCGTACCACCAGTTCCACTTGAATTGAGATCTGTGCTCAAATCTCCTCCCACCTCCCTCCCTGCTTTTGCCTTGCTCTGTTCCTCTTTGGTCCCAAGAGCAGCAGCCGCAGCCTCCTCGTGATCCTCCCTAGCATCAGTTTCCCGAACAGTCCACAGGTCCCACGCCCACTTTGCGTCTGCACTGTGATCGTGACAAATCTTCCCTCCTCACCAGCTAGTCTGGGGTTTCCTCTCCCTGCCCCAGGCCAGAACTGCCTTCTTCATTTCCACCCACACTCCCAGCCTTTTAGCTGAAAGCACAAATGGTGAAATCAGTAGTCTCGCTCCATCTCTAATAGACTAAACCTAAATGCCTCTAGGACAGGCTGTTGCTATCCAAGGGTTTGGTGTTACCTTCTCCTGGGAGGTCCTGCTGCAACATGAGTTCCACAGGATGGTCAAACTGTCAGACATCCAAGTTTACATCATTGTAATTATTACTGGTATTTACAATTTGCAAGAGTTTTGGGTTAGTGTTTTTTTTTTCTTTTTTTTTTTTTTTGGCTTTGTTTTTGTACAAAAGAGTCTAACATTTTTTGCCAAACAGATATATATTTAATGAAAAGAAGAGATACATAAATGTGTGAATTTCCAGGTTTTTTTTAATTATTTTAATCCCAAACATCTTCCTGAAAATAACATTCCCTTAAACATGCTGTGGAATAAAATGGATTGTGATGATTTGGGGAGCTGGTGTTTTGATTTAGTAACTTAGGTGCTTGCTACTAAGTCATCAGCATCACCTAGGAGCTTGTTGGAGATGCCAGCTCTTCAGCTCTGCCCCAGACCTGCTGAATTCGGTGATGTGTATGTACATTGGTTTGAAAAACACTGCTGTGGGAAACCCTCCACCTTTACTAGGTCACCATAGGCTCGGAGCATCAGTGGAGAATGTTACTTCTAAGAAGACCATCTCTACTCACTGAGAAAATCAGACCCACTGTATGAAAATATCTATCCCTTTTACATTGTTGTCTCTTGACCATGACTTTCTCTTCTTTTTCTTTCTTACCATGATATAATTTATAGAGTGGGTCAAATTAAACACATCACAACTTTGAGGAAGTACATTTAGCAGTGAAAAGAATGCAAACCCACAGACCTGAAATAAATTAAGCCAGAACTAAATAAATCTAACTGTGGATTAATTATGGGTCAGAGCCCAGCAAAGGATGTTTCTTAGGTCATTTCCACTGGAGGCATTATCAGGATTGTAAACTTCCAGCCCTGGGAGGGATGTCAGAAGGGTCCAAGGTGCAGTATTAAGTGTGGTGCAGCACAAGCCACTCTGGCCTCACAGCACAAGCTGTGGAAGCATCCAGGTCATTGCTCTTTACCGTCATCAGGATGTGCAATTACAGATTGACCTGGGTTGAGATGATATGGTCCAGAGCACTGCATGCATTGCAGGAAAAAAAGTCCTTTGCAATCCAAAGCCATTCACAGGAGTTCCTTCTTCCCATCAGAGCACTCACACCTGAGTGTTGAGCTGTTAATTCGTTGATCATTAAGCTTCGATGTTATTAACATGTACTTGCTGTCAAGAGCATTTATTAATCTACCCATCATCATGATAAAACAGTAACTGTTAGGTCAAAGAAAGCAAACAAAGTCATATTATTTTTTACTTATGGGTTATAAGATCCAATCCATGAAAAAGGGAATTTTCTGGACCAGGATCTCTGAGGTCCTGAGACTCTGGGTTTAAGAAATGTATCTGTCCTGTGACCTTGGCTGGGAAGATCCAGCCCCTCTCTCTTCTGGCACTCCGGCTTTGGTGCATTTAATAGAAATAAATCTTTTCAGGACTATAAAAGGCAGCGTTCTCCAGCTCCTCCCTAGACCATCCTTTGGACCTGTGAGATCTGAAGAGTATGCCATCTGTTTCCCTTCATTTTGTGACCATGTGGGGAAGGATTGTTGCCCATATTTGGCCACCTCACCTTCTCTCTCCAGGCTGCCCAAGGCTTTTTTCCCATGCAATAAGCCTACCGCCTCCAACTCATCTCCTGTTGCCTGCAGTTTCCTAAGCCTGGGCAATTCAGCCAAATCCAAGGCAGAAGTAAAGTAGGAAGACTGATGTCATGAAGTCCAAGTTGCGTTCTCCCATTCGCCTTGCTCAAAATAAAACTGATAATTTGAATCTGCTGATGTTTAAATTCCTATCTTATTCTTGTTCAGAACACATAGGAGGAAGGAGAATGAATTGGCCTCTCAAACTTCTGTGACAACATTTGAGGGCAGGGAAAGCTAATAGTAATTGCAAAAGAGAAAGTGCAAGGCTGAATATTTCCTGAGTCTAATTGCAAGTCCATTCTAAGCCATCCTTCAGTTATCAACTACAGCATGTCCTGTCCACCTGCTTTTACAGTGAACAAAGCAATGGGTGTCCCCAGTGACATGCATACCTTTCATCCATTTTGTTTTAGTTATGAAAATACAATTAACACAAACCTTTCATTTTAAGGGGAATGAAATATCCATTCAATAATCAAAAGTGTGCTTAGAGATAGGCCCTAGGAACTCAACAAGAACAAAATTTGTAAAATTAACATTTGTAAAAATGAGAACAAAATTTATCAAGTCAGGGAAATGACAAGCAACTTAGTCAAATATAAAACCAACAAGTTGCAGCACAGTGTGGTAAATAGCATTATATAAATAGGTACAAGGTAGAATAGTAGAAAGGAGGTTGTGACCAACACTTTCCAAAATGGTATAAGGGAAAGCAAGAGAGGAGTAGAAACTTGAGTAAGATCTTGAAAAAGGGATTTTCACCATGTAAGAGAGAAACCTAAGTAGAGCAAAGTGCGAACAAAGCATGGAGGCAGGCTGATCTGGAACAACTCAAGAATCTGTAGGTCATTCAATGTGGTTGCTGTGCAGGATGCTTATGAGAGAGCAAAGGGTGATAACACTGCAGAGGAAGAAAAGCACAAATCCTGAAAATCCTGACAGAGTTGGCAAGGATGTTTACTTGAGGGCAAAAGAGAGTGCATTAAGAGGTGTGATGTCAGATTTGCCATTCAGAAATATCACAGATACAAAACAGCCTTGTGCGGGCAAACTTGAAGTGGGAGAAAACTGGAAGCAGAAATATTAGCAAGGAGATTTTTGAAATAATCCCAAGCCAGCATTATTTGAGCCTAGACTTTGGTAGTAGCAATAGAAATGGGGAGGAGGGTAAAGTTATTAAAGAGAAGCGAAGACTTCATTAGCATGGGGGTGAGAGAGACAGAAGAGTGCAGAGGACTCCTGAGCTCCTAGAATAGGTAAGAGATAGGGCTGTGAGCAAAAATCAGGAAGAGAGGAGGAACAGTAATGAGATGAAATAATGAGATAGTGTGCATTTGGTGAACTTCTCCAAACAGATAATTTGAGGCAAGTCATTTACTGTGTGCCTGTTACTCATTTATAATGGAAATGTTATTACTTGTGAGGATTATACGTGAGGTGGCTGAAAACTGTCACTGCTCAAAAAGGAAATCCCCTACCCTCCCCATCCCTTCCCTTTCCTTCCTTTCCTCTGTTATCCACGGTGGTTTGAGGGAGGGATCTTTAGCATAGCTTAACTAGATGATATGCAATCAATCCCTCAAGATCCATGGGGGATTGGTTCCAGGAGCCTATGGATACCGAAACCCAGGATGCCCAAGTCCCTTATATAAAATGGCATCATATTTGCATATAACCTATGCATATCCTCCTATATATTTTATATCATCTCTAGATTGTTTATAATACCTAATACAATGTCAATGTGACACAAATAGCTTATACTCTATCATTTTCAAAATTTAGAGTTTGTATTATGTTTCTTATTGTTTGTTTCCCCAAATATTTTCAGTCTCAGTTGGTTAAATCTAAGGATGCAGAACCTGTAGATATGCAGGACTGTTTTTCAACCAATTCAGTCTGTTTTATGGTAAAGAAAAATGAGAAAGAGAAAGGAAGGGTGGAAAATTTAAGAATTTTGATATACTTCTTGAATTAAGGATTGGAGGTAATGCAATAAAACCACAATTTAAAATAAATTCCAGTGGGGAGGTAAGGGTGTATGCTGTAAATGCATATAAAAAAATACCCTAACCACTTGAGGCATTAGAAAGAGGAAACTTTCATGGCTGGAGAACAGAGAGGAATATGGGAGAGAGAATAGAAGATAAGATGGGAAAAAAATGTAAAGAATCTTGACTGTCTTGCCAAGAAGTTGGAAATATATTCTTTATGTGATCAAGAACCACTGGCACATTTTACCTGGGTAAACAGCATGACCAGATTTGCATTTTAAGATCACGACTGTCACACAGGCAGCAGCACAAAAGAGGAGTTGGGGAAGAGTGGGACTGGAGGCTGAATATGTGTCAAAAATGCTTCACTTTCAAAGAAGGCTGGATGTATCAATCATTCAATCAATCAAATTACTGGAAGCAAATGGAATCCAACAGAGATTATATACAGGGTGCTGTAGAAGAGATGAAACTTGATCATTATTGCAAAAGGTAGCAAAATAAAAGGCTATACAGTTAGCCCTTGAACAACATGGGGGTTAGGGGTATCAACTGCTGGCAGAGTCAAATAATCCAAGTATAACTTTTGAATTCCCAAAACCGTAACTACTAATAGCCTACCTTTGATCAGAAGATTTACCAATAATATAAACAATCGATACATATTTTGTATATTACATGTATCATATACTGTATTTTTTTTAATTTATTTATTATTATTATACTTTAAGTTGTAGGGTACATGTGCATAACGTGCAGGTTTGTTACATATGTATACTTGTGCCTTGTTGGTGTGCTGCACCCATCAACTCGTCATTTACATCAGGTATAACTCCCAATGCAATCCCTCCCCCCTCCCCCCTCCCCCCTCCCCATGATAGGCCCCGGTGTGTCATGTTCCCCTTCCTGAGTCCAAGTGATCTCATTGTTCAGTTCCCACCTATGAGTGAGAACATGCGGTGTTTGGTTTTCTGTTCTTGTGATAGTTTGCTAAGAATGATGGTTTCCAGCTGCATCCATGTCCCTACAAAGGACACAAACTCATCCTTTTTTATGGCTGCATAGTATTCCATGGGGTATATGTGCCACATTTTCTTAATCCAATCTGTCACTGATAGACATTTGGGTTGATTCCAAGACTTTGCTATTGTGAATAGTGCCGCAATAAACATACATGTGCATGTGTCTTTATAGCAGCATAATTTATAATCCTTTGGGTATATACCCAGTAATGGGATGGCTGGGTCATATGGTACATCTAGTTCTAGATCCTTGAGGAATCGCCTTACTGTTTTCCATAATGGTTGAACTAGTTTACAATCCCACCAACAGTGTAAAAGTGTTCCTATTTCTCCACATCCTCTCCAGCACCTGTTGTTTCCTGACTTTTTAATGATCGCCATTCTAACTGGTGTGAGATGGTATCTCATTGTGGTTTTGATTTGCATTTCTCTGATGGCCAGTGATGATGAGCATTTTTTCATGTGTCTGTTGGCTGTATGAATGTCTTCTTTTGAGAAATGTCTGTTCATATCCTTTGCCCACTTTTTGATGGGGTTGTTTGTTTTTTTCTTGTAAATTTGTTTGAGTTCTTTGTAGGTTCTGGATATTAGCCCTTTGTCAGATGAGTAGATTGCAAAAATTTTCTCCCATTCTGTAGGTTGCCTGTTCGCTCTGATGGTAGTTTCTTTTGCTGTGCAGAAGCTCTTTAGTTTAATGAGATCCCATTTGTCAATTTTGGCTTTTGCTGCCGTTGCTTTTGGTGTTTTAGACATGAACTCTTTGCCCATGCCTATGTCCTGAATGGTACTACCTAGGTTTTCCTCTGGGATTTTTATGGTATTAGGTCTAACATTTAAGTCTCTAATCCATCTTGAATTAATCTTCGTATAAGGAGTAAGGAAAGGATCCAGTTTCAGCTTTCTACTTATGGCTAGCCAATTTTCCCAGCACCATTTATTAAATAGGGAATCCTTTCCCCATTTCTTGTTTCTCTCAGGTTTGTCAAAGATCAGATGGCTGTAGATGTGTGGTATTATTTCTGAGGACTCTGTTCTGTTCCATTGGTCTATATCTCTGTTTTGGTACCAGTACCATGCTGTTTTGGTTACTGTAGCCTTGTAGTATAGTTTGAAGTCAGGTAGCGTGATGCCTCCAGCTTTGTCCTTTTGACTTAGGATTGTCTTGGAGATGCGGGCTCTTTTTTGGTTCCATATGAACTTTAAAGCAGTTTTTTCCAATTCTGTGAAGAAACTCATTGGTAGCTTGATGGGGATGGCATTGAATCTATAAATTACCTTGGGCAGTATGGCCATTTTCACTATATTGATTCTTCCTATCCATGAGCATGGTATGTTCTTCCATTTGTTTGTGTCCTCTTTGATTTCACTGAGCAGTGGTTTGTAGTTCTCCTTGAAGAGGTCCTTTACATCCCTTGTAAGTTGGATTCCTAGGTATTTTATTCTCTTTGAAGCAATTGTCAATGGAAGTTCATTCCTGATTTGGCTCTCTGTTTGTCTGTTACTGGTGTATAAGAATGCTTGTGATTTTTGCACATTAATTTTGTATCCTGAGACTTTGCTGAAGTTGCTTATCAGCTTAAGGAGATTTTGGGCTGAGACAATGGGGTTTTCTAAATATACAATCATGTCATCTGCAAACAGGGACAATTTGACTTCTTCTTTTCCTAACTGAATACCCTTGATTTCTTTCTCTTGCCTAATTGCCCTAGCCAGAACTTCCAACACTATGTTGAATAGGAGTGGTGAGAGAGGGCATCCCTGTCTTGTGCCAGTTTTCAAAGGAAATTTTTCCAGTTTTTGCCCATTCAGTATGATATTGGCTGTGGGTTTGTCATAGATAGCTCTTATTATTTTGAGGTACGTTCCATCAATACCGAATTTATTGAGCGTTTTTAGCATGAAGGGCTGTTGAATTTTGTCAAAAGCCTTTTCTGCATCTATTGAGATAATCATGTGGTTCTTGTCTTTGGTTCTGTTTATATGCTGGATTATGTTTATTGATTTGCGAATGTTGAACCAGCCTTGCATCCCAGGGATGAAGCCCACTTGATCATGGTGGATAAGCTTTTTGATGTGTTGCTGAATCCGGTTTGCCAGTACTTTATTGAGGATTTTTGCATCGATGTTCATCAGGGATATTGGTCTAAAATTCTCTTTTTTTGTTGTGTCTCTGCCAGGCTTTGGTATCAGGATGATGTTGGCCTCATAAAATGAGTTAGGGAGGATTCCCTCTTTTTCTATTGATTGGAATAGTTTCAGAAGGAATGGTACCAACTCCTCCTTGTACCTCTGGTAGAATTCAGCTGTGAATCCATCTGGTCCTGGACTTTTTTTGGTTGGTAGGCTCTTAATTATTGCCTCAATTTCAGAGCCTGCTATTGGTCTATTCAGGGATTCAACTTCTTCCTGGTTTAGTCTTGGAAGAGTGTAAGTGTCCAGGAAATTATCCATTTCTTCTAGATTTTCCAGTTTATTTGCGTAGAGGTGTTTATAGTATTCTCTGATGGTAGTTTGTATTTCTGTGGGGTCGGTGGTGATATCCCCTTTATCATTTTTAATTGCGTCGATTTGATTCTTCTCTCTTTTCTTCTTTATTAGTCTTGCTAGTGGTCTGTCAATTTTGTTGATCTTTTCAAAAAACCAACTCCTGGATTCATTGATTTTTTGGAGGGTTTTTTGTGTTTCTATCTCCTTCAGTTCTGCTCTGATCTTAGTTATTTCTTGCCTTCTGCTAGCTTTCGAATGTGTTTGCTCTTGCTTCTCTAGTTCTTTTAATTGCGATGTTAGAGTGTCAATTTTAGATCTTTCCTGCTTTCTCTTGTGGGCATTTAGTGCTATAAATTTCCCTCTACACACTGCTTTAAATGTGTCCCAGAGATTCTGGTATGTTGTATCTTTGTTCTCATTGGTTTCAAAGAACATCTTTATTTCTGCCTTCATTTCGTTATGTACCCAGTAGTCATTTAGGAGCAGGTTGTTCAGTTTCCATGTAGTTGAGCGGTTTTGATTGAGTTTCTTAGTCCTGAGTTCTAGTTTGATTGCACTGTGGTCTGAGAGACAGTTTGTTATAATTTCTGTTCTTGTACATTTGCTGAGGAGTGCTTTACTTCCAATTACGTGGTCAATTTTGGAGTAAGTACGATGTGGTGCTGAGAAGAATGTATATTCTGTTGATTTGGGGTGGAGAGTTCTATAGATGTCTATTAGGTCTGCTTGCTGCAGAGATGAGTTCAATTCCTGGATATCCTTGTTAACTTTCTGTCTCGTTGATCTGTCTAATGTTGACAGTGGAGTGTTGAAGTCTCCCATTATTATTGTATGGGAGTCTAAGTCTCTTTGTAAGTCTCTAAGGACTTGCTTTATGAATCTGGGTGCTCCTGTATTGGGTGCATATATATTTAGGATAGTTAGCTCTTCCTGTTGAATTGATCCCTTTACCATTATGTAATGGCCTTCTTTGTCTCTTTTGAACTTTGATGGTTTAAAGTCTGTTTTATCCGAGACTAGTATTGCAACCCCCGCTTTTTTTTGTTCTCCATTTGCTTGGTAAATCTTCCTCCATCCCTTTATTTTGAGCCTATGTATGTCTCTGCGTGTGAGATGGGTCTCCTGAATACAGCAGACTGATGGGTCTTGACTCTTTATCCAGTTTGCCAGTCTGTGTCTTTTAATTGGAGCATTTAGTCCATTTACATTTAAGGTTAAGATTGTTATATGTGAACTTGATCCTGCCATTATGATATTAACTGGTTATTTTGCTCGTTAGTTGATGCAGTTTCTTCCTTGCCTCGATGGTCTTTACATTTTGGCATGTTTTTGCAATGGCTGGTACCGGTTGTTCCTTTCCATGTTTAGTGCTTCCTTCAGGATCTCTTGTAAGGCAGGCCTAGTGGTGACAAAATCTCTAAGCATTTGCTTATCTGTAAAGGATTTTATTTCACCTTCACTTATGAAACTTAGTTTGGCTGGATATGAAATTCTGGGTTTAAAATTCTTTTCTTTAAGAATGTTGAATATTGGCCCCCACTCTCTTCTGGCTTGTAGAGTTTCTGCCGAGAGATCTGCTGTTAGTCTGATGGGCTTCCCTTTGTGGGTAACCCGACCTTTCTCTCTGGCTGCCCTTAAGATTTTTTCCTTCATTTCAACTTTGGTGAATCTGGCAATTATGTGTCTTGGAGTTGCTCTTCTCGAGGAGTATCTTTGTGGCATTCTCTGTATTTCCTGGATTTGAATGTTGGCCTGCCCTACTAGGTTGGGGAAGTTCTCCTGGATGATATCCTGAAGAGTGTTTTCCAACTTGGTTCCATTTTCCCCCTCACTTTCAGGCACCCCAATCAGACGTAGATTTGGTCTTTTTACATAATCCCATACTTCTTGCAGGCTTTGTTCATTTCTTTTTCTTCTTTTTTCTTTTGGTTTCTCTTCTCGCTTCATTTCATTCATTTGATCCTCAATCACTGATACTCTTTCTTCCAGTTGATCGAGTCGGTTACTGAAGCTTGTGCATTTGTCACGTATTTCTCGTGTCATGGTTTTCATCTCTTTCATTTCGTTTATGACCTTCTCTGCATTAATTACTCTAGCCATCAATTCTTCCACTTTTTTTTCAAGATTTTTAGTTTCTTTGCGCTGGGTACGTAATTCCTCCTTTAGCTCTGAGAAATTTGATGGACTGAAGCCTTCTTCTCTCATCTCGTCAAAGTCATTCTCCGTCCAGCTTTGATCCGTTGCTGGCGATGAGCTGCGCTCCTTTGCCGGGGGAGATGCGCTCTTATTTTTTGAATTTCCAGCTTTTCTGCCCTGCTTTTTCCCCATCTTTGTGATTTTATCTGCCTCTGGTCTTTGATGACGGTGATGTACTGATGGGGTTTTGGTGTAGGTGTCCTTCCTGTTTGATAGTTTTCCTTCTAACAGTCAGGACCCTCAGCTGTAGGTCTGTTGGAGATTGCTTGAGGTCCACTCCAGACCCTGTTTGCCTGGGTGTCAGCAGCAGAGGCTGCAGAAGATAGAATATTTCTGAACAGCGAGTGTACCTGTCTGATTCTTGCTTTGGAAGCTTCCTCTCAGGGGTGTACTCCACCCTGTGAGGTGTGGGATGTCAGACTGCCCCTAGTGGGGGATGTCTCCCAGTTAGGCTGCTCAGGGGTCAGGGACCCACTTGAGCAGGGAGTCTGTCCCTTCTCAGATCTCAGCCTCCGTGTTGGGAGATCCACTGCTCTCTTCAAAGCTGTCAGACAGAGTCGTTTGCGTCTGCAGAGTTTTCTGCTGCGTTTGTTATAGTTTACTGTGCCCTGTCCCCAGAGGTGGAGTCTACAGAGACAGGCAGGTTTCCTTGAGCTGCTGTGAGCTCCACCCAGTTCGAGCTTCCCAGCGGCTTTGTTTACCTACTTAAGCCTCAACAATGGCGGGCGCCCCTCCCCCAGCCTCGTTGCTGCCTTGCGGGTAGATCATAGACTGCTGTGCTAGCAATGAGGGAGGCTCCGTGGGTGTGGGACCCTCCCGGCCAGGAGTGGGATATGATCTCCTGGTGTGCCTGTTTGCTTAAGGCGCAGTATTGGGGTGGGAGTTACCCGATTTTCCAGGTGTTGTGTGTCTCAGTTCCCCTGGCTAGGAAAAGGGATTCCCTTCCCCCTTGCGCTTCCCAGGTGAGGCAATGCCTCGCCCTGCTTCAGCTCTCGCTGGTCGGGCTGCAGCAGCTGACCAGCACCGATCGTCCGGCACTCCCCAGTGAGATGAACCCAGTACCTCAGTTGAAAATGCAGAAATCACCGGTCTTCTGTGTCGCTCGCGCTGGGAGTTGGAGACTGGAGCTGTTCCTATTTGGCCATCTTGCTCCGCCCCCCCATATACTGTATTCTTAAAACTAGAGAAAAGAAAATGCTATTAAAATCATAAGATAAAATATATTTGCTATTTGTTAATATTAAGTTGAAGTGGATCATTAATAAGGTCTACATCCTCATCATCTTCACATTGAGTAGGCTGAAGAGGAGGGATTGGTCTTGCTGTCTCAGGGGTCATAGAGGCGGAAGGAAATCCACGTAAAAATGGATTTGCACAGTTCAAACCTGTGTTGATCAAGGGTCAACTGTATTTTCAAAGTTCGATATATAAATACAAAAATAGAAATAAGACCAAATCTTTCTCGGACTGGCTGAAAAAGCAAAATCTGGACAAATGCTGGTTATAAGATATGTGCCTAAGACAAAATGACACACAATAATTGCAAATGCAGAGTTGACCAAGAAATACCAGCAAAGGCAAAGTCCCAGTGCAATGAGTCGGGAGAGGAGGTGGCGGGGAAAGAGCAAATAAACATCAGGCAAAGTAAAATTGAAAATACAAAGATACGAAAAAGAAAGTTATTTTATAATACACATGGTCCTCAACTCGCAACAGAGTTATATCCCAATAAACCTTTTGTAAGTTGAAAATATCTTAAGTCGAAAATGCATTTAATATACCTACCTACTGAACATCTGAGCTTAGCCTAGCCTACCTTAAATGTGCTGAAAACACATTAGCCTACTGGGCAAAATCAGCTAACACAAAGCCTATTTTTTAAGAAAGTGTTGAGTATCTCATATACTGCATATTGCAAGCCCAGGAGAAGATCAAAATTCAAAATTTGAAGTACATCCAAATTACAACAGTTTCACACTATCACAGAGTCGAAAAATCTAGGTGAACCATTGTAAGTTGCAGACCCTCTGTACTCTTTTATGTTGGTACTTTTTTTCATGTCTCTGTCTGTGTGCTAAATAAAATAGAATATTTTATTCATCAAGAATATCTACATGCTAAATAAAATCACCTTGAAATATATAAACCAATACTATTATATATAGAAGAGAAGTGATGAGCACCATTCCTTAGGTAGAGACTTCAAATAATGGCATATATATGATTAACTGAATTTGAAAGATGTTTTGGATCTCTTCTCTACAAAAAACTTAAAAAGCCAGACATGGTGGTGCATGCCTGTAGTCTTAGCTGCTTAGCTGAGGCGGGAGGATTGCTTGAGCCCAGGAGTTCAAGCCTGCAGTGAACCATGATCGAGCGACTGCACTCCAGCCTGGGCAACAGAGTGAAACCCTGTGACCAAAAAAAAAAAAAAAGAAAAAGAGAAAAGAAATAAAAAATAAAGATGTTTAGATATACATAGTCTACAAAAAATATACATAATATATCTTTGGAAAATGTTCCTCATATAGATGGCCACAAAGAAAATCTTTACACCATGAGACAGAATGTAAGTATAAAGGTTTCATAGCAATACCCAAAACATCCTCCCCCAAAAACAATTATTTCAAATATGACTAAAATTTTAAAACAATACAGATCATTTTAGATGATTTCTCTGATCTTCTATTACAAAAAGGGAAATCCACAGGTGTCAGTGATAAGGAAAGAACTGAAATCCAAAGCACTAAACTTGTGGCTGAGGCTGTGGCCTCCCCAGGGTGGTAGTTGTCTTGAGAGAGGTGTAAGTTCTAGTGTCCAGGTGGGGATTTAGAGAACAGGCCTCATTTGCATATTAATGAGGAAGAGAACTGTTTTCCCACAAAAGCCAGGATCTTAAGAGGGCTACACCCTCATTTGCAAGTTAGCTGGTGGGGGAACCCTAACCATTGGCGTACGAAGCTAACATGAAATCTTCTCTGACTAGGCTGTGGGAGAAAAAAGACTCACAATCTATAATGAGTAAGAGTAAGATTAGACACCCCAAAACTTGACACAATAGAATAAAAACATGAAAATCAAATAAAGTGCCTGCCTAGGCCTCCCAAAGTGCTGGGATTACAGGTGTGAGCCACCATGTCTGGCCTAAGATAAACATATTTTAAATAGTATTGAAATCCCCAGAACAATAAAGAGATGACAAAAGCAATAAAACATGAAAAATATAGGCTTTGGAAAAAATGAACTCAGTGTTATGTTAAATATAGGTTAGACACAACTGAAGAGAGAATTAATCAGCTGAAAAACAGATCTGAGAAAATTACCCAAAAGGCAGTGCAAAGAATTGAGAAAAAAAAATGACTGTTAGGCAGCTTGAAGGTGAGAACTCTTAACAGAAGTTCCAAAAGGAAAGAAGAGCAATTGGTGGAAATGCAGTATTTCAAGGAATAATGGCTGAAGATTTGCTAGTAAAACAAATCCTTAGATTTGGAAATATAAAAACTCCCAAGCAAGATAAATAAATATGCATTGATAAAAATCACAATGACCCTGAAAAACACCAAAGACAGAGAAAATGTTAGAGAGAAAAACGATCACCTTCACAGCAAGTGTTAGACTAACAGGTATTGCTCCTTCAGTAGCAACAATGGAAGAGGGCTCTGAGTAATTTTTTTTTTTTTTTAATATACTTTAAGTTCTGGGATACATGTGCAGAATGTGCAGGTTTGTGACGTAGGTATACACATGCCATGGTGGTTTGCTGCACCCATCAACCCATCATATACATTAGGTATTTCTCCTAATGCTATGCCTCCCCTAGATCCCCAACCCCTGACAGGCCCTGGTGTGTAACGTTCCCCTCCCTGTGTCCATGTGTTCTCATAATTCAACTCCCACTTATTATTGAGAACCTGTGGTGTTTGATTTTCTGTTCCTGTGTTAGTTTGCTGAGAATTATGCTTTCCAGCTTCAACTACGTCCCTGTAAAGGACACAAACACATTCTTTCTTATGGCTGCATAGTATTCCATGGTGTATATATGCCACATTTTCTTTATCCAGTCTATCATTTATGCGCATTTGGGTTGGTTCCAAGTCTTTGCTATTGTGAACAGTGCTGCAATAAACATACGTGTGCATCTGTCTTTATAGTAGAATGATTTATAATCCTTTGGGTATATACCCAGTAATGGGATTGCTGGGTCAAATACTTTTTCTGGTTCTAGATCCTTGAGGAATTGCTACACTGTCTTCCACAATGGTTGAACTAATTTACACTCCCACCAACTATGTAAAAGCATTCCCATTTCTCCACATGCTCTCCAACATCTGTTGTTTCCTGACTTTTTAATGATCGCCATTCTCACTGGCATGAGATGGTATTTGGCATGGTGGTTTTGATTTGCGTTTCTCTAATGACCAGTGATGATGAGCTTTTTTTCATATTTGTTGGCCACATAAATGTCTTCTTTTGAGAAGTGTCTATTCATAATCTTCTCCCACTTTTTGATGGAGTTGTTTGTTTCTTCTTGTAAATTTGTTTAAGTTCTTTGTAGATTCTGGATATTAGCCCTTTGTCTGATGGATAGACTGCAAAAATTTTCTCCCATTATGTAGGTTGCTTGTTCACTCTGATGATAGTTTCTTTTGCTGTGCAGAAGCTCTTTAGTTTAATTAGATCCCATTTGTCAATTTTGGTTTTTGTTGCAATTGCTTTTGGTGTTTTAGTCATGAAGCCTTTGCCCATGCCTATGTCATGAATTGTATTGCCTAGGTTTTCTTCTAGGGTTTTTATGGTTTTAGGTCTTACACTTAAGTATTTAATCCATCTTGAGTTAATTTTTATATAAGGTGTAAGGAAGGGGTCCAGTTTCAGTTTTCTGCATATGGCTAACCAGTTTTCCCAACATTATTTATTTATTAAACATTATTTATTTTCTCCATTGCTTGTTTTTGTTATGTTTGTCAAAGATCAGATGGTTGTAGATATGTGGCATTATTTCCGAGGCCTCTGTTCTATTGTTCCATTGGTCTATATATCTGTTTTGGTACCAGTACCATGCTCTTTTGGTTACTGTAGCCTTGTAGCATAGTTTGAAGTCAGGTGGTGTGATGCCTCCAGCTTTGTTCTTTTTGCTTAGGATTGTCTTGGCTATACGGGCTCTTTTTTCGTTTCATATGAAATTTAAAGTAGTTTTTTCTAATTCTGTGAAGAAAGTCAATGGTAGCTTGATGGGGATAGCATTGAATCTATAAATTACTTTGGGCAGTATGGCCATTTTCATGATATTGATTCTTCCTATCCACGAGCATGGAATGTTTTTCCATTTGTTTGTTTCCTCTTGTATTTCCTTGAGCAGTGGTTTGTAGTGCTCCTTGAAGAGGTCCTTCACATCCCTTGTAAGTTGTATTCCTAGGTATTTTATTCTCTTTGTAGCAATTGTGAATGGGAGTTCACTCATGATTTGGCTCTATGTTTGCCTGAGTATTTTTATGTCACAGAGTACATTGAAAGTTATGATGCCTGCACAACACACGAGGGTAAGCAGATAAGGCTGCTCATCAGGAAGGGCCACAGCCCAAGCCCTGCCCTGACACCCTGACAACAAGACCATCAATTCTTCTGCATACCAGTGCCCAGTCAGCAGTGCATTGCAATGAGGAGAGAGGTATATGCTGCAGCACCCGTGGAGAAGCTCTGGAATGGAGGGCTGATGATATGTTTTCACAGCATTGAAAGAAGATAATTTTAAGTAGAATTGTATTCCCAGTTAAACTGTCACTCAAGAATGGAAACAAAATAAAGACATTTCCAATAAGGTTAAAGGGAATTTGTCACTCACAGATGATCTCTAAGAGTAAGAGAAAGAAGGATAATTTTGAAAGCAAATCTAAACCAGAAATAGCTGTGTAAAAGACACAATGATAATAACTAATTTAAGGTGTATTAAGTTTTAACACACCTTTTAACTAATAATAACTAATTTAAGGTGTCTTAAAACTATGTGGAATTAAAATACAGAATAATGTAACGTACAATGAAAGTCTATAACATAACCTAAACTACTTTATCCTCCTTTCAGTTTTCAGAAGCTTAGAGATACTGATAATCTTTAGACTTTAAATCAACTCTACATGTTAAAATTGGGGAATAACTATTGAAAATATTAGAAACAAAATGTGTGACTTCTCTATCAACAGAAGAGGAAAAAGATAAAGAAAATTAAATTAATTCAACAATAAATAAGAAAAAATGAATGATTCGATGAAAAATGTAAAAAGGAAATAAACAGGCAATTAACAAAATATCAGTATAACTGACCGGGGAGTAATTGAAAAAAATACCATCAAAAAAACTTGAAGAAATACACATTAAAATGATACATGTTTTTGGCCTATCAACTTGGCAAATTTTTGTATGATTAAAGATGATTTCTCTTAATGTATAAGTGGTATTAAAAAATCAACAAAAAACCAGAATAATTTAGCATAGTATAATCCAAAATAAATGTGGACTTAAAATAGTAAATAAATTATCTATGAATAAGCAAAGAAATCAATAAACAAAGAAAATGTTTAAGGTCACAAATAATATTAAAAGGCACATTCACATCGCAAGACAAAATTTGAGAACATTTTTTAAATATTCAGTGATGGTGAAAGGGTAATAAAACAGGCTCTCACAATCTCTCTGGAAAAAATTTGGTTATATATAGCCAAAGTTTTCAAAATATGACTGACTCTTGACTTTGCAATTTTACTCATCAAATGGAGCTGCTCTGTTTGTTTTATCTGTTTATTTGCTACACACCTATGTATGATTTTGTTTCATGAAAGGATTCCAGTGTTTAAAATAAAATTGTAAAACCTCAGACTAAAATAAACTATGAGACATCCATTTATACCGTGACATACATGACTAACATTCACAATCATGTGAAGTGGTCCATTGAAAGGAAAGATGTTAATAAGATGTTAACTGAAAAAAATAGCTCATAAAACTCTATGAAAATGCATATGGATTTTATTTTAGAATGTCAGTGTGTGTGTTGTATATATGCCTAGAAAAGCATTCAGAAGGATATACACAAATGTGTTTTTTTTTGTTTGTTTTTGTTTTGAAACAGAGTCTCACTCTGTCACCCTGGCTGGAGTGCAGTGGGGCGATCTCAGCCCACTGCAACCTCTGCCTCCAGGGTTCAAGTGATTCTCCTGCCTCAGCCTCCCGAGTAGCTGGGATTACAGGCACCCACCACCACACCCAGCTAATTTTTGTATTTTTAGTAGAGACAGGGTTTCACCATGTTGGCCAGGCTGGTCTCAAACTCCTAACCTTAGGTGATCCTCCTGTCTCGGCCTCTCAAAGTACCGGGATTACAGGCATGAGCCATCATGCTCAGCCCTAATAATGTGTTTTTAGTAGTTTTCTCTGATTGACTAGAACTCTGGGAATTTATGTTTTCTTGTTTGTGTAATGAAAGTCTATATTTCAGATTTTTGTAATGGGAGCATGTCTTGCATTTGAAATAAGAAAAGTTTATTTTGAATTTTTAAATTCAGTGTCAGCAGATTAAGGACCTGGACTAACTTTATCCACTCGATCCCCTACATTACCTTCTTGCCCACTGCACTCTAACTTCCTGCTTCATTCCAACCTCTACCAATACACCATGCTTCTATTTATCTACCACCTATTGTTGACACTCAATTTGCTTCCCTTGACCTCTGACCTCAGCTCTCCCATTTCTTCTCTCATCTCACTCCTTCTCTCACCAGGCCTTCCTGTAGTCTCATGGGCAGTGGTACCCCTACCCTCACTCCTACTCTGTCTGTCTCAGATTTTTGCAAAAGTTTCCAACAGCAATGAGGATACCTGCCTATTTGGATGATGCAATTTAATGGGTAAAATCACAGACTCTTAGGAGTCACTAATCTGACCCACTGTCCAAGTATAGGAAGTCCATCCTCAAGCCAGCCTCCGCTGGAAAACTATAGAGCCAAAAACCAACTACCCGCCAAAATGTCCCCCTTTGAACACAGAATAATCTGAATATACACAAGAATATAAGAACATTCATTACATTTAGTGACTTCCCTCTATGCACTCCTTAAGGCCATATGGATACATTTAATTTGACTTCTTCACAACAGCCTTTCAATATTTGAAAACAACTATTATGTCCCTTTTAGTTTTCTGTTTTTCTATTTCTTTTCAACCCTTCCTATGTGACATGGTTTGCAGCTTAGCTTCAACAGATAAATTTTCGTTCAGTGATGTTCCATTTAAAATAGATCACTTGAAACCCATTAGTTTTCTAAATGTGTTTTGACAGTCCAGCAAACAAAAGGCTTTACTTAACTTGCAGAGTAGTTTTGCACATTTAAAGCTGAAGAACACAACCGTTTTAATTTTATTATGCCATTTCATTTTGTTTTTGGAATCAGGTAACAATGTTGCCCTAAAACTCTAAGAGATTGAGCAAGATCTGTTGATACCAAACATAGTTTTTAAGATGAGAGGCATAAAAAATGAGACACTAAAAATTAATAATCTATGAGTGCTTTTCTAGCTAACTCTTCTGAGTGTTTGAGAGGAAGGAAGAAACAAAATGTGTGTGTGTGTGTGTGTGTGTGTGTGATAATTACTAATTGTTGAGGAAAGGCCTAATTTGGGGCCAATGTTAGAGTTCTTTAGTTGTTAAAATATATATATATTGACTTTGAAGGCCTGTGTCAATTCCATATTCAACACTTGCTTGCTGTTTTGACTTCAGGTAAGTTATTTCCTGGTTGGTAAAACTTTGTGCAATCTTTACTAACAATGGTCGAAGGATTATATTAAATCGTGTTTATACATTTCAACGAATAGTGTCTAGTATATAGTGAATACTCGATAATTAGTGCCTAGTAAATACTTATTGCTAGACCTTTCTAGTGCCCAAAATCAAGCTCATGCCACTTGGAGGCCCCCCTTTGAGTTTTGGAATCAGATTACACTCATCCCTCCTCCCAAATGTGTTGTTGACCATGTGGATTTTACAATTAACTAAAATCCTCATATTTCTTTCTCATGAATTAACAGTGTCTCATTTTCCAAATCCCACTATCCAAATCTCACCCCCACCTTCCTATGTGGTGGTGCTAGGTGTTATGCAAATAGGCCCAATTCCAGATAGATATTACCTAGAAAACCAACATCTGTGGTTCAATCTGCAGGAGTAGAGCTAAAAATGGAACCTGAGTCAACATGCAGGAGTCAGGCAGAAGCAGCAAAAAATGGCACCAGGGTCAGGAGCTAAGGGGTATTCTATGTGGCACCAGAAATAATGGCAAAATCCCTGCGACGTGCCTTTATTGGACATCAGGCATGTGGTGCTCATGTGGTTTTGGCTGCCACTGATACGAGTTAGCTACTGTTGACTGACAACCTGGTGCAAGGCATTGTGCTAAATACTCTCCTTGCATTTTATCATTTCTCTCTCTGAATACTCCCAGGAGGTTGGTATTACTACCTACTTTACCTATAAAAAGTCAAAAGCTCAGAGCATTTAGGTCACTCCCCAAGGTCACACAGTAAGAAAGGGGTTAAGTAAGGGGCTGTTAGGCTTTATCTGATTCCATGGGCTCTGCTGTCCTCAAAAGGACAGTTTGTGTTAGACTTTCACACGTTGATAATTGTGTTATTCACTTTTTTGATCCCAAGTTTGGGGCTTCCCATTTCTCTTTTGGATGGAGGAAACAGGCCACTACATTTTGCTAGTGGATGTTCTGGTCATAAGTTGTAAGAGAACGTCCTCTCTGTTCTCAGTATAACCCCCAAACTTGGATTTATCCTGGGTTCTCCCAACTTTCCTCTACCTGGTCCTTCTCTCTTCTATATTTGCTCTTAGTTAACTTCTCCTTGAGATCACGGTGGTCCTTGAAAGCTGCAAGGTAGTTCTTTGAGAGGGTTACATTCCAAAATATATGCTAGAAGTTGTTATTCCGAAACATATGCCTTTCAGCACCATAGGGTCACTCCTTTGCGACAAGAAACATCCACAGTTCTTCCAATAAACAGCTTTCTAGCTTTCTCACATTACAGACCAGTAGCTCTTTGAAAAGTGAGAACATTCCTTCTCAAGACTGGATTTTGCATTTTTCTGTTTTCATTTGGAAAAGAGTGATATGCCATCATCACAAAATGCAAAGCAGAAGGGAGAGTAGGAGCCTGGGCGGGGTGGGGCTTGGCCTCAGCGGAGCCTGCTGTGGGCGATATTGCTGTGCTGGTGCAGTTGCCAGCTGCATGCAGCTCTCTAGGAGCAGGTGCTCAAGGGTGACATCACCTCTATGAAGAGGAAAGCAATGTCACATCCTCCTGCCCTGGCTTGAGGCCCTCTGTCTCTGGCACCTACTGCGAGTAGAGTGAGGAGAAATGAACAGTCATACATGCAATTTCGTTTGGCTCAAGTCATCTCAGCATCTGTAAAGCAAGAATACATCCATCACCAAATAAAGTCATTATCGAAGCAGCTGTTACCCAGACATGACTCTCAGCTGGGGAGGTGGGAGAGCAATTTATCTCTTAGCAGCAGCTTGCCAACATCTAACCTGTGATTTACAGAGGAGAAGAAATCCTCAGAATATAAAGTTCAGGCAGACATATAAGGAACGACTCTTCAATTCTTCTGTAAAAAATATCCATTGTTTTTTTAATATGTAAAATACTCAGAGAAAATTTAGAAAGTTCAAAAACAGCTACCCAGGGGAAAAAGTTATATCTATCAAGAAAATAACTATCATTAGTATTTAATATATATTCCTTCCAGGCAAATAAAACCGAGAATATTCTGTATATTTATATGTACTTGTATCACCAGTTGAATGGAATCAGCTGGGGAGAATGAATCTGTCATACACTTGCCCTCGAAGTAGCCAGGTTTCCTCAGGGTCTCCTTCAGTGATCCCATTCATCTTCTTCTGAAGTTTAATATCTTGTTCCTGTGACCATTCCTCCTGACCTCTGGAAAAGCCTCCTGGCAGGTCTAGCTGCTCTTGACTTCACACACAAGATATCTCTGTATGTTTCTCAATATTCAGCATTCATGGGTGAGAAGGACAGCAAAATTAAGTAAATCCTACATATCACATGGAGGAAAGCTGCAGGAAATACTTCGAGTCAGGGGCAAATGAGAAGATGCAGGATGCTAGCAGGCCGTTCACAGACCTCCACTTGAAGAACAAAGAACATAGAAATACTGGCCAAGTCAGGCTGGATTTAGATCTGCTTCCCTTATGCTGAGTAATTGGAACTCACTGCAATTCCATTGGAGTACTTTTGCTCAGCCCTCTTTAAAAGCTCTTCAAACAAAAGGGATACAAGGCATACTCCTTAGGGGAACCCATGAATGCTAATATATATCATCCTCTAGGGCCAGGCATTATTGACATTTAGGGCCAGATAAGTCTGTTGTGGAGCTGTCCTGCATGTTCTGAGATGTTTAGCAGCATCCCTGGCCCCTCCCCACTAGACACCAGTAGAACCTGCCCCTCTCCTCCTAGTTGTGACAACCAAAAATGGCTCTAGACATTGCCAAATGTCCCTTGGGGGCAAAATCACCCCAAGTTGAGAACCATTGAGCTACATATGCAATAATCCTACTTGCAAATCACAGGAAAACATTTAGTAACAGCATCCCTAGGGTCACTAGTGCTGAGAGCATCACAGCTTTCTGGGATTGGAGAGAGAAACAACATAAAAATGGATCCACATAGCTCATTTATTTAAATCCTCTCAACAACGTTCCAAAGCAGGCATTATTTCCTTCATTTAACAGGTGAGAAAACTGAGTCTCAGAGGAGGTAAGTAACTTGCCCAAGATCACGTAGCAGGTAAACAGCAGAGCTCCTTCCTCTGCAATAGTGTATCTGGCCAGACAAGATACACTAAGATAAGATAGTGTTCCTGGATCTCAGGCAAGAAAATCTTAGAAATTCTAAATGTATAAATTCTAAATCAGAAGACCTAGAGCATGAGGAGATGGGCTTGAATGGAGGCCAACTTTAGTGACACCAAAACTGAGTAATTCCACAAAGATTTTACCCATTTCTAAATCCTCTGGTCTGTTTAGAATTACTTTGTCAGCAAAACTGTCGTTAGAGTATTTTGTGTACTGATTAGACCCTGCAATTAAGCCTCCTTTGATAAAGGCACGTTAAGACTAATTTTAAATCCTATTACCGTCAGCATGACATCCACTTGAGGCTGTTTTTCAAACAAGTGGCAGTGATTTGCCCAGGGATGTCAGTGTCAGAGTTCATTGCCAGAAGTCTCTGCAGTGGCATCGTCCTCTCCCATTCCTGTCATCCCCTCCAGACACTGTCTGTTCACAGCATGTTAAGCTCAAAGTGCCTTCATACAGGGAAAACCCCGGTGCATCTCTCAAGAGCCCAGACATGCCATGTGTCTTAAGTGTTGGCCTGAATCACATAGCAACAGAAGATTGAGTGTCTAATCAGATTAGTGAGAGGAAAGGCTCTTGGGCCATGGCCTGCAGTCCCTTGACTTGAATTCTCCTGTATTAATAGAAGTCATAGGTGACTTGTGCAGTCCCTGCTTCATTGTGGAGGGATAAAAATAGAGAGATTGATGGAGATTATTAAAAAGCCTCTGGGCCCCAAAGCCTTCCATGGTCACTCAGATCTCTTCTAGTCTTCCTTTGAATAAAACATATGCGCCGGGCACGGTAGCTCATGCCTGTAATCCCAGCACTTTGGGAGGCCGAGACGGGCAGATCATTTGAGGCCAGGAGTTCGAGACCAGCCTGGCCAACGTGGTGAAGCCCCGTTTCTACTAAAAATACAAAAAATTAGCCAGGCTTGGTGATGCGTGCCTGTAGTCCCAGCTACTTGGGAGGCTGAATCACTCGAACCTGGGAGGTGGAGGTTACAGTGAGCTGAGATCATGCCACTGCATTCCAATCTGGGTGACAGAGTGAGACTCCATCTTAAAATAAATAAATAAATAAAACATACGCTAAGCAAGGCGGGAACTGTTAAAGCTGATCTCTCCAGACTTACTTCAACCAATGGAGGAGCCAGCCAGTCCATTTCCATTGCTTAAAATGACACCATGCCCAGAAGTCTGCTGAGTCATGCCAAGTGAGGCAGCACGGGGCAGGACCAGTGGTATGGAATTAATTCTAGAATTACTTCTGGACATCGACCTGGACCCAGTACTAACCATCCTTTTTCTGACTCAACAGTCCCACGTGACTCTGAGGTTGCCTGCTTGATTGATTAAATTGATGGTGGAGACATTACAGGGCTAAATGAGCACAGAGTGGGCAGGGTCGGGGTGGAAGGAACAGATCCGGAGGAAGATGTTTGCATTTATTTAGGACATAGGAGTGCGAGCACCTGTGGGACATTCCAGGAAATATAACATAGGAGGAGGTGAGCTTTCTCTGCCACAACCCCACACTGACATGCCATTCTCCCCATTCACTTGAACCCACCAGGTCCCTGCTCCCTTATCTAGTCAGACTTCTAATTGAAAGGGGGACCTATAGGGAAATGGCAAGGCAGGGTCTTACAATAAGATTTTGGGGGGGGTGCGAAATGAAGGGAGAAGAAGGAAGCTACTGGTTTCTTTGCATTTGAGACCAACCCTTCAAATTCTGGAAGAGCAACTGGGCTACAGCTTTGACCTCCAAGCTCAGTTACAAGGGCCTCAGTTCTTGCCCCCGAAGGACCCCGGGGTATGGAAGTGTCCATTGCTCCACAAACAGCAACTTACTTATTTTCATGTGCTTTTCTTTATTGATATTATTATTTTTAATAACTGTGATGGTTTGAGTGTTTGTGTCACTCCAAAATTCATGTTGAAACTTAATCTCCAGTGTAATACTATTAAGAGGTGGGGTCTTTAGGAGGTGATGAGGCCATAAAGACTCCTCCTTCATGAGTGGGATGAAGGCCTTTATAAAAGAGGCTTCGGGGAACATTTGGCCACCTGAGAATGCAGCAAGAGGCACTTATAAGACGCCTAATGCTGGTGCCTTGATCTTGCCTTGGACTTACCGGTCTTCAAAACTGTAAGCAATAAATTTCTGGTGTTTATAAATTACTCAGTCTAAGGTATTTTGTTATAACATCACAAACAGACTAAGACAATATCTCGACTTTAACATGCTTTTTTGTTGGGTCATTTTAGTGTTCCTTATCCTTTTGATTTTTGTTTCTTGCAATATTTTTTTGCCTTTCTAAAGTGTCTAGAAACTTTAGAGAGTATTTAACTGCTTGCCCATTCAATCATTAACCTTCTGGGTTTTAGAGCCAGAGCTTCCTTTTTTATTATTTTTTCATGCCTTCATCTTTGACATTCTAGCTTACATCATAGTATATAAATTTAGGTTTGTTTTGGTTTTCATTTTAGCTTTTGAGGTTCAGGTTTTGTTTTTAATTGTTTAAATTTTTATTTAAATCTTTCCTTTTATCTATTTGAATTTTTATTTTAATCATTTTATTGATTCATTCAAAAGAACTTTTTTTTTTTAACTTTAAATTCTGGGATACATATGCAGAATGTGCAGGTTTGTTACATAGGTATACATATGCCATGGTGATTTGCTGCACTCACCAACCCTCATCTAGGTTTTAAGCCCCACATGCATTAGGTATTTGTCCTAATGCTATCCCTCCTCTTGCCCCTCATCCTCTGACAGGCCCTGGTGTGTGATGTTTCCCTCCCTGTGTCCATGTGTTCTCATTGTTCATCTCCCACTTATTATTGAGAACATGCAGTGTTTGGTTTTCCGTTCCTGTGTTTGTTTGATGAGAGTGATGGCTTCCAGCTTCATCCATGTCCCTGCAAAGGACACGAATACATTCTTTTTTATGGCTGCAAAGTATTCCATGGTGTATATGTGCCACATTTTCTTTATCCAGTCTATCATTGATGGGCATTTGGGTTGGTTCCAAGTCTTTGCTATTGTAAATAGTGCTGCAATAAACATACTTGTGCATGTGTCTTTATAGTAGAATGATTTATAATCCTTTGATATATACCCAGTAATGGAATTGCTGTATTTCTGGTTCTAGATCCTTGAGGAATTGCTACACTGTCTACCACAATGGTTGAACTAATTTACACTCCCACAAATAGTGTAAAAGTGTTCCCATTTCTCCACATGCTCTCCAGCATCTGTTGTTTCTTGACTTTTTAATGATTGCCATTCTCACTGGCATGAGATGGTATTTGGCATGATGGTTTTGATTTGCATTTCTCTAATGACCAGTGATTATGAGGTTTTTTTCATATGTTTATTGGCCACATAAATGTCTTCTTTTGAGAAGTGTCTGTTCATATCCTTCTCCCACTTTTTGATGGCTTTTTTTGTGTGTATGTAAATTTGTTTACGTTCCTTTTAGATTCTGGATATTAGACCTTTGTCAGATGGGTAGATTGAAAAAATTTTCTCCCATTATGTAGGTTGCCTGTTCACTCTGATGATAGTTTCTTTTGCTGTGCAGAAGTTCTTTAGTTTGATTAGATCTCATTTGTCAATTTTGTTGCAATTGCTTTTGGTGTTTTAGTCATGAAGTCTTTGCCCATGCCTATGTCCCAAATGGTATTGCCTAGGGTTTCTTCTAGGGTTAAAAGAACTTTTTATTCTACGTTTTAAAAATTTCTATCCTTAAAATTTTATCCTGTCTCTCCCAATCATTGTCTTAATAACATTTTCTTTTTAATTTCTCTTTAATAAATTAATTCTTATTTTAAGTCTGTTATTTTTTCCCATTTATTTGTTGTTGCTGTTGTTCATGTTATATAAAAAGCTAGGCTTTTTCATGAAGGTTCTAGATATATTTCCCCAAATTCTCGCACTAACCAGAGATTAGATTTCTTTTCTCTTCTAGCTGTACACTTTCTCTCTGGATAGACCCAATAGATTTTTTCATATAGATTTTTAGAAATGAATTCTAAAACAAAGTATATACACATACACACATTCACTCCTCTTACCTCATGAAACAAAATTTCTTCCTGGTCAATAATTCTTCCTCTGCAGATGGCATATTTGGAGGGCTGGAATAATGATGTGTCACTGCTTGACATTATAAAGAGGAAGGATGGGCTTATCTCTGCCTCCAAATAAGTCAAAGAACAATAGACAAGAGGGATTCCAATGGGCTATAGTCTTGTCCAGGGAGAATAGATGTCATGGGAGCAATGGAACAGGACATTAGACCAATTAATAGAGGTCATCTGAATGCTAAGTTAAGGTTGAGAGGAAAGAGCAGTTTGAGAGAGAGTTCTTGATCTCTACCATGTGCTGAAGGCACCATCCTAAATATAGACATTGCTTCCTTTCATCCTTATAATGACAACTCTGTGTGGAAGGTATTACCCCCATTTTACAGATTAGAAAACTGAGGCTTAGAGAGGTTAAAAATTTGTTCATGACCACATAGGTACTAACTGTTAGAACCAGGGGATGAACTAATGCTCTCTGGTTCTAAAGTCTGTGCTCTAGATACTATCCTCCCCTTCCTCCCTGGGGCAAGATGAAGGAGGAAAAGATTGGAAAGCAAAGAGCAGAACATGGAAAATGTTCTCCAAATACATAACCAGGGAATTTAAGAACTCTGAGGTAAAGAGGAGCTCTACTATATGTGTTTGCTGCATGGGAAATCTGGAGATGAATGGGAGGAAGAAGACCAGGACATTCACCATTGACCAGAGATAAGGCACACAAGGGAGAGAAGGGGATCACAGTAGGACTAGAAGTAGTAACAAACCCTGTCTGCTGGACTCATGCCATTCAAGTGGGAAGTAGTCCCCGGCTGGTGGAGAGGAGTGCAGTTTCCTAGGGCTGTCATAACAAACTGCCACAAGCTGTATGGCTCAACTCAATATTCTCTCACAGTTGTGGACCTGAGAAGTCCAAAATCAAGGTGTCAGCAGGGCCATGGTCTGCTTCCCAGCCCTTGGTCATGACAGGCATTCCTTGGTGTTCCGCGGCTTGTAGCTGCATGACTCCATCTCTGCCTCCATCATCACATGGCCACCCGCCCGCTGTGTGTGTCTTCACATGGTGTTCACCTCTCTGCTGTGTCTCTCTGTGTCTCTTCGCCTCTTCTTATAAGGACACCAGTCAGATTAATGGCATACCCTACTCCATTATTATCTTCTCTTAAATTCATGAATTACATTGACAACAGCCTTATTTCCAAATAAAGTCACATTCTGAGTTTCAGGAAGAACATGAATTTTGGGGAGCACTAGCCAACCCAGTGCATGGTAAAAAGCAAAGTAGCAAAACCTGGAAGAGCCTGAAAGACTCTATCACCAGAATCTCAACCTGGAATTCTCAAACTCGGCTGCACTATGGAATCGCCTAGACTGCTTTAACCAATCTTGCTGCCTGGACCCACCTCTAGAGATTCTAATTTAATTGGTGGCAGTACAGCCAGGGCTTTGGAGTTTTCTAAAGCTTCTTAGGTGATTCAAATGTGTAGCCAGGATTGAGAAGCACTGCATGGAAGCTGGTGTAGTTGAGAAGTCAGCCAGGCTCCAGTTCATAATGAGTCAGACAGTTGGGGTGGTTTTATCTCATAGCCCCTTAAATTCAGAAAGCTATTAGATTAGAGTGTGAGGAGCTCTGGACTTGGTCTTACACACAGGTTTAGGTTTAGCTCCCGTTTCATTAGTCATTTACCCTTTCTGAACCTCAGATTCTTCTCTAAAATGAAACAGTTGGACTAGATGTGATCTGAGTATCATTGGTGCTATTAAAAAACACTCTATATCACTTTATCACATTCATTATTTGGAAGTATTGGGCATCTGCTTAAATGGCTTCTTAACCTCAGTGACTTCCACCAAAAAATAAGAATAAATCTTGGGTAAGCAGCCTACCAATTTATACACTGGGTAGAGGTAGAACCCATGTTCATTTTTTTAAACCACTATCTTCTTAGAACATGGCATAGTGTCTGGCACATAAGGAGCACTCAACAATTAGCGGTTCACTGTCTGATTGGTGTCTGTATAAGGAACATTCCAAAGCAGGATAACCTACCCCAACTCCCACTCAGGTCTGTGGCCACAGTAGCAAATCCAATGCCAATAACTAACACTTGGTCTGACATTTTGAAAATAATAAGCTCTGGCTCCTCCTTTTGCCAGCTGAAAAGTGTGTAGAAGTTTAATCCTTTTTCCTGAACCTCAGTCCTCCCATCTGTAAGATGGGAGTGATAATTCTTACCTAGTGAAGGAACAGTAAAGATTGTAGATAAGTAAATTTTGTAGCATGATGGTTGGCAATAAATACTGAATTATCTATGTATATGTACTGGCCCTATTATTTGATATTTAAAAAAAAGAAAAGAAAAACCTCTTAGGGGTTATGAGGAGATTTACATCTAATTTCAGCCAGAGGACTACAGTATTGTTAAATAAAAAACAGGAAAGGGTCCCTTCTTAAGGTGTTACTGTTTAGTACTGTTAATATTTGGAATTGAAGTAAGTTACATCTATAGAAATGTTAGCCTTTGATAATGTTAGGCATTAACTTGTCACCAAACCTCACCTGTGACATAAAATATATGATGTAAAATATGTAACTATTTTTAAAGGTAGCTAATGGGATCAATAATATACTTTACAGCATTGTTCCTCATTAGTTATCTATTTTTCTGCCATAAATTTCCATAAAATTAGTGTCTTAAAATAATAAACATTTATCATTTCACACAGTTTCTATGAGCCAGGAAATCAGGAGAGGCTGAGCTAGATAGTTCAGTCTGTGGATCCCTCATGAGATCTTGTTCAAGGCGTCAGCTGGGGCTGCAGTCATCTGAAGGCTGGACTGTGGATGGAGGACCTGCTCCCATGTGGCTCATCACATGGCTGGCATGCTGACACTGGTTCTTTGTGGGAGGCCCCAGTTCCTTGCCATGATGACCTCTCTGTAGGGCTCCTTGGGTGTCCTCAGGACACAGCAGCTGGCTTCCTCCAGAGGGGATGACCCAAGAGAATCCAAGGTGAAAGTTTCAATGACATTGATGATCTAGTCACAGAAGTGGTACTTAATTGTGTCTGCAATATTCTGTTGGTTACTAAAGTCAACCATGTTTGATACAGGAAGAGAAGCACAGGGAATGAATCCTAGGAGATGGTGATTATTGGGGCTTATCTTGGTGCAGACCCCCTTCATCATTATCTTTGGTTAAAAACATAAATTCCTGGGCCCCATCTGCATGTTTAGCAAGGCTCTTGAATAACTGCATGATCTACACTAAAGTTTGAGAAAAATTGCTTTATTGTACTTAGATATATCTACATATATACTTTTACATACATACAAAAACACTGAAGTTATAACTATTTGTTTTGGAGAGTGAGTTAGGGTGTCAGAGTAAATGTCACTTTTAAAATAATAAGTATGTGCTACTTTTATAACAAGAGTTTTAATTAAGTGATTTTAAAAATGTTATTACACAATCCCTTTGGATTATTGGGATGACCGAGTCTCTTTGACTTTAAGATAGAAAGTAGAACAAGTGATAAGAACATAGCCTCTAAATACTGAGACTATCTCCTACTACATTAAGACAGAAGTTAGAATTCCATGGAGTACCACTAAAGGAAACTCACCTGTTCTGGCCCTGCCCTATTCCTCTTCAACAAATTGGAAGCTAATCAAGGAGAGCCAAGGTGGCCCAGTTTCTCTGCCTTTCCCTGCCTCTCACTTAGCTTCTATACACATCTACAGCATAGAGATCAAACATTTTGGCAGAGATAAACATTTTGGCAAAGAGTTCATTGGTGCGAGTGAATGAGGATGTCCTTGTTTTAACACTCCAACTGTTTTCATTGTCCTACTTTTAACATTGTTACTCATGCCCCTTCTAGAGATGTTTCCAGATCAAAGCTCCCCAGCTGATTTTAATTGGTCAAGACTAAAAGCTAATCAGTCTTCTCTCCAGGGATTTTAGCCAAGGTCAGGCCCTGAGCAATTGGGGTAAGTATAGAAAGAAGAATGGACGGGAGAGGAGGAAAGGAATGAGACAGGAAATTCACAATTCACATATCTGGTGGGGCACTTGGATTAGGGCCTTGGGTCTATCTGGCTTGGTATTCTAATATCCATTATGGACACTTCTCAGTTCTTCAGAAAGTGTGGGGGCAGGGCCTCCATGCCCAGAATCTCTTGTGTGCTGCGAGTCTCTGCCTCCATCCCTCTTTGTGTTTATCATTTGGGCACTTTTGCTTCACTAGGACAACCCTGTGGTTAATGCTTTTTTAAATTAATCCAGATGGCATTGCTAATTATCTCTTTAGGACAGAATCCTAGAAGTTGAATTACTAAATCAAAGAGTATGAATAATTTTGAGACCCCTGATTCATGCCCATTCATGAGGCAAGTGTTAGTTTTTCCTAATCAAATTATAAACAAGTGTTCTGTAACTGATATGTATTTATTGGCATATGAATAACAAATCATTGGAAATAGCAGGACTTTAAGCCCATTAATGTACATGAAGTTTTACTTCCTCCAATCCACTGGTATTGGTTGAAATGTTTGAAACTGTTTGCTTACTGGTAGTCCCCAAGGCTTTCAAGGAGAATGTCAGGCTCTATGTAAAATTTGAGGATTCCTGATCCAGGGTACCCAAACCAATGTGGAATGTATAGTTCAGATGATCCAGCCTCTGTCAGCTGACAAATCAATGAAAAAGTCCATGCATCTTGATGGTTGTGGAAATGTAGGCCTTTGCATACAATATACTAACACTAAGGAAGGTTTTTTATTTAATTGAACTTTAATTCCCACACCATAAGATTCATCCTTTGAAAGTGCATTCCAGTGGTTTTTAGCATATTCACAGTGTTGTGCAACCAACACCACTGTCTAATTCTAGAATATTTTCATCACTTCAAAAAGAAACCCTATATTCATAGTGGTCACTTTCCATTTCTCCCTCCCTCCAGTCCCTGGCAACCATGTCTGCTTTCTGAATTATTTTGCCTATTCTGGGCATTTCATATAAATGGAACCACACAATATGTGGCCTTTTGTGACTGGCTTTTTTTACTTAGCACAGTGCTTTTAAGGTTCATCCACATGGTAGTAGATATCAGTACTTCACTCCTTTTTAACACTGGGTAACATTTAATTGTATAGATATGCCACATTTTGGTCATTCATTCATCAGTGGAGAGCTTTCCATGTAAACTTTTAGGTATAAAATTCATTGAGAAAAGAATACTAATCATAATCGTACATTTGACAAATCCTCACCAAGTGAGTAACCAGTACACAGATCCAGAAACAAAGCATTACCAGCACCCCAAGAGCCCCTGGGGTCCCTTTCCAGTCCCTAATCACCCTCCAAGCATAACCTTTTAACTCTGTAAATTAGCCTTGCCTGTTCTAACTAACTCCTTAGGTTAGTTTTGTCCGTTTTTGAAATTTTTACAAATGAAATCACGCAGTATGGATTCTTTTCTCTTTGGTTTCTTTCACTCAACTTTATATTTTTGAGATTGATTCCTTTTGCTGCATATAGTTGTAGTCTTTCTCAGTGCTGGATGGGTTTCCCTTGTGTGAACACATACCACAATTTAATCATCCATCCTACTATTTGGGTTTTTATTTTGGTTATTGCTACTTCTGCTGCTCTTAATTCTTGCACACATTCTTGGTGAATATAGGTACACATTTCTGTTGACTATATATCTAGGAGTGCAAATGCTGGCTCCTAGTGTGTGCCAATATTCAGTGTTAACAGGTACTGCAGAATAGTTTACCAAAATAATTATGTCAGGTTACATTCTCACCAGCAATGTGAGTTCCAATTGACTCATGTCCTTGCCAACACAGAGTATTGTCTGTCTTTGTCATTTTCGCCATCCTGGTGAATGTATACTGGTATCACCATTGTAGTTTGAAATTATTTCTCTGTTGACTATTGAATTTCAGAACCTTTTCATATAGCTAGTGACCATTTGGAAGACCAGGTTTTTGAGTGTCCATTCAATGGTTCCCCCATATTTCTATTGGATTATTTGTCTGTTCCTAATTAAATTGTATAAATTCTTTATATTCTGAATTTGAATATTTTATTTGATATAGGTCTTATAAATATGTTCTATGCTGTGACCTACCTTTTCCACTCTTAATGATGTCTTATGAAATAGTTATTAATTTTAATGTAGTCCAGTTTTCCTTTATGGCTAGTGAATTTTTTAAGAGATAGGCTCTTGCTATGTTTCACAGGCTGGATTTAAAGGCCTGGGCTCGTTGAACCTCCAGCCTCAGCCTCTGGAAGTGCTGGGATTACAGGTACATGCCACCAAGCTTGGCTAATTTAAAAAATATATTGTGTCTAAGAAACCTTTTTCTTCCCCAGGTCTTGAGATTGTGTTTTGACATTGAAATGCTTATTACTTCTCCAATTCATACTAAATGGTAAATGTATTTCTCTTATGGCCTCATCAAAAGGGATACTCAATGTATTAGAGATGTTCTGAATGGAAATAAGAACAAAGGAACAAATCATAGCGTACAATTTATCAACACCTGGCAGAAAACTGCAGTCCTCTGTTAGCCTTTAAAGGAATCCAATCCAGGGTTATCTCAACTAGTATTCCTTCCTGTATCTCTAATTCTTTCCAACTTGTATATCATACTCATTTGTGGCAGCAATTAGTTTGACTCATTAATCTGTGTCTTTTCATCTGTGTATAAACCATACTTCATGACCTATTAAGTCAGTTTGTAACTGGTCCAGACAGGAGTAAGGAACTTTCTGGTAAGAGCTGCTCAGCAATGTTCTGATAAATTTATCTCCCCATCTGAACCCTTCTTGAAGATGCCAAGTGTTCTTTCAATTACCAATCTGGTGACACTTTGAGCATCATTATAATTTATGTTGGAGAGAGTCTAGGGGGCAGGGAAGATAAATTAACCAGATTTTCAGTGACATTGCACTGTCACATGAAACAGAAGGACTGTACACAGGCCACCTTCTCTCCAAGGGTCACAATGCCTTCTCCAGATCACCCGAAATACACAGTATTGGTATCAAGCTAACAGTGATGACTGATTCTGACAATGTCACACTGCAAAATGCAAAACATTATCTTCCTCCAAATTAATTGATGCTAAACATAAGCAGAGTCACACAATCGGATTGTGTAAGAAGGAATGATTCACTGGGTGCTCAGAACAGCTGGCCAGTGCATCAGAGGGTGTCTCGTGCCCTTCAGAGCTCAGCACCTGCATTTCGTAGGAATGGGAGGCTCTGTTTAAGCAAGCTTCCTTAGGAAGCATAACAAGACTCATAAAATGGGGCTGATGGGAGAATTAGGACAGCAAGGGAATGAGAGACACAGACAAAATGGCATGTATCCACCCTGGTGAACTCCTTAATTCATTCACACAGCAGATGTGGGATATTGACTAGGACTGAAAATCGTGGGATTGCTTCCTCAGAGGCTGGGTAAGAGTGTGGATTGAGGAAATACGACAAAATACATTTCATCTTGTCTCCAAAATATCCAATTCTCTCAAAGTTTGAGAGAAACCCGTAAAGAGAAAGCTAAGAGTATAAGAGTTGCTTGTTAAAAACTGCCAGGCGTGAAATTCAAGGATTCCCAAATACTATCCAGTAATAATCATATTTCTTTTCTAGCTTATACAACAATATTTCAATAAAATAATATATGAGAATGTTTCCTATTGCTCTTCAGAAAGGGCCAGGGGTGTTTGGGGGGAGAGGAAACTAGAATTAGCCACCTGCTGAAGGGAAGGGCACTTACCTGGGCACCAACATCTTGAGAGCCTCTTAGGTGGGAGTCACGGGGTTCGGATGTGCTTTTTAAGGGAGGAGGTCCTCTCTGGTCCCCTTTGCCAGCTTAGGGCCTTGTTCTTGACTTCTTCTGCCTGGGCTTCCCTTCCTTGCCCCTTCCCACGGCCTGCTGTTTTCACCCTTCAATCTCAGCAAATGCCACTCTGCAGAGAGACCTTCCCTCCCACCCTATCAAGAGAAGTCGCCTCCCACTCCAGCCCTATAGCCAGTTACCCTCATTCAGGTCATCTGTTTATTTTTTCTGTGCATGTTATCATAAAATGCAATTGCCTTTTAAAGTATTCATTTACTTTTCATGAAGCTTGTATGAGGTAGGGACTTTGCCACTGTTGCTCACTGCTATATTCATAAAGCCTAAACCAGGAGCTGGTACTGCAGATGATCAAATGTTTGCGGAATAAAGGACTGACAATGACAAAAATGGGTTGAGAACTACCGACCAACATCCCAGAATTTAAGTGACATAATTGACTAAAGCATCAATAAATTACAAGTTCTGAAGATAGAGAGTCATTTCTGATAATAAATGTACAGACTTTCTCACAGTGAAGTTGGCGTGGTGTATTAGTTATCTATTGCTTTGTGGTAAATGCCGGTAAAACTCAGCAGGTGAAAATGATAATCATTTATTATCTTACAGTTTCCAAGGGTTCAGGGATCCAGGACTGGCCAAGCAAGGCGACTCCTGCTTAGGGTCTCAGATGACGTTGCAGTCAAGCTGTCACTTGGAACCGCAGGATTCACTGAACGTGCAGGATCCACTTCTAAGCTTACTCTCATGGTTTCTGATAAAAGACATCAGTTCCTCCCCAAGCTGCCTCCCCATAGGATGGTTTACAGAATGGCTTCCCCTGAGCCAGGTGATCCGAGACAGAGACAACACAGACAAATGAGAGAGTGCCCCCAGACAGAGGCTGCACCCTTCTTCAACCTAATCTCAGAAGTGACGTGTCATTACTTAGGCCATCTGCTATGGGTCACACAAAGCAACCAGGCACAACATTGAAGGGGGCTATACCAGGGTGCAGATACAGGGGGCAAGATCATTGGGTATCATCTGAGAGGCTGGCCACCCCATGTGGCCAAGAGAGGGCTCTCCATTCTGGTCTAGTCTGGTTCCCTCATCTCTCTGGCTAGTCTAAGATCTGCTGATCATTAGGGTACATCCTATTCTATTCTTGCTCCAGGTTCATCTGTCTTGAGATGTCTGTTTTGAAGCAGGGTCCCTCATTCTCAGCTTGTGAGTGAACTCACTATTCACTTTAATTATACACATTTTCAGTGATACAGTGATTTTACTTCCCTCAAATATAGCCTGCAAAACATTGGCCACTGATAACTTTTATCCTCAAGTGAGTTTTATTTATTAATTTGTTAATTAATTAATTGGTTTATTTTTGGTAGCATGTTGCCTCTGTGCTCTAATTGAAGCCTCTTTATTCTGTAACATCAGTGTTGGTCCTGGGTTCAGCCTGCCCTGTGGAGTGGGGAGTGGAGTTCCTTCTACTCTCTTTGGTCTGGGCTGAAAGTGGCAGACCTTTCAGCAGAAACACGTGGTACTGTGAAATATCATATGTGGCCAGTTAAGCGTTTGCCTTTCTGCAGCAGTCAGAGATATAATCACTTAACTAATGATTTCACGGATGGACACCACATTGTATGCAGCACAATAAATTCCAAAGTTGGTTCATCTGAAGAACTCCCTGGGCAGCTTCTGAAAAAAAGCCCATTTCCTAGATATGATTCCAAAATATGTGGGTTCATTTTGTCAATCTTCACTTTCAAGCTCCTTTGGTGATTTTGATGATCAAAGAAGTTTGGAAACACTTGGGGTAGGCTAACATAAACATAGGAAGTAGTAGAGAGGCATTAAAATGAAGACATATCAACATTTCATATGTGCTAACACATGTCCTGAAAGCAAATGAGATGCTATTTCTGTAACTTGCTTGGGCAAAGTCCTGAGAATGAATTCCCCAACCATATTGGCTTTCCCCCACTTTTTTAGCCCCCAAACTCCTAACGTACATGTTTTCTCTTTCTCAGTGGGTAGGGAGATGGGAAAATCTGACCCTTCCAAATCTCACAGAATGGATTCTTCAACTATAAAGGGAGTTTTTTACCAGAAGAAATGGGAAGAGAGAACAGGATAAACAAATACAGATGGACACCTGAGCATGCCACCATGGAGAAATTGCCAACAGCTGGCATTATATATTCATTCATCCGTTCAGTTTGTGGCTTTTAGTAGTGCAGTCCAGCTTAGAAAGAGGAAAAGACAACAGGCTAAACTACCTCTTCAAGTCTCTTCTGAGAGGTAGATGATGCCAAACTTGAAAATATTGAACAGTGTCACACCCAATTTCTGCTCCTGGAGGGATGTCTAATGGTGCTGCAAAGAAAACATCTTGGTGCCTGTGTTTAAATATAATGAGGGATGATTTCAGCTCTAGCTTTAAGTCAGAAATGATTTTTCCCTCCAAAAAGAATTTTAAACTTGCCTACAGTATGCTAAGCACGCAGTCATCAGAGCTGAGAGTACGGGGCAGAACAGCCAGAACAGAGACTCACGGAACCTACACCCATAGCCAGTGCTGGCCAAGTACATTGGTGGCAAACAATGCCTACTCTAGAAATCAGTGATAAACACTCAGAATAAACATGGTATTTGTAGAAAACACAACCAAGTACTAAGACTTTTTAACCAAGTTCTAATAAGGGTGAACAATCGGTCATCTCCTTTATAAGTCAAGAGAAATGTGTAACACCCAGGAAAAGAATAGGCCAAGGATGGATATAATACAGGAGTTCCCAGTCCCTGGGCTGCAGACTGGTACTGGCCCATGGCCTGTTAGGACCCTGGCCACACAGCAGGAGGTGAGTGGTGGGAGTGAGCATTAAAGCCTGAGCTCCGCCTCCTGTCAGATCAGCAAAAACATTAGATAAATTCTCTTGAGAGCGCGAACCCTATTGTGAACTGTGCATGCAAAGGATTTAGGTTGTGTGCTCTTTATGAGAATCTGACTAATGCCTGATGATCTGAGGTGGAACAGTTTCATGCCCCCACTCCAGGTCTGTGGAAAAAATTTGTCTTCATGCCAAAAAGGTTGGGGACTGCTGCTGTAACACAATCTCAGAGAGAATAAGCCAGGGATTAACAACAGAGTTTATATCTAATTTTTTTTTCTTATTTATTGTATAAACATATACGTATATGTTTTCTTTTATTTCTTTTCTTTTTTTTTTCTGGAGACGGAGTTTTGCTCTTGTTGCCCAGGCTGGAGTGTAGTGGTACAATCTTGGCTCACCGCAACCTCTACCTCCCGAGTTCAAGCGATTCTCCTGCCTCAGCCTCCCGAGTAGTTGGGATTACAGGCATGTGCCACCATGGCCAGCTAATTTTGTATTTTTAGTAGAGAATGGGTTTCTCCATGTTGGTCAGGCTGGTCTCGAACTCCCGACCTCAGGTGATCCGCCCACCTCGGCCTCCCAAAGTGCTGGAATTACAGGTGTGAGCCACCGCGTATGTTTTCATTAATCATTCAGGTCTAGATTTTCTCAGTGAGTCCTTTGGTTATCTCTATCCAGTCTAAGCCAAACTATTCCTCTGAGAATTGTGCCAGGTGGTTCTTAGTAGACAAGGAGAGCTGAGATTCCAGGGTTAAAATCAGCTGTATACTTTCCCTTCCAGAATTCTATCTCAACAAAGCTCATTTATTTCTAGGAGTATACAACTGTCTCCAATGCTATGCGACCACACAAATCCTTCTAAAACAGTTGCTAATTTTTAATCAACCAAATTTATATGTTTTGAATACAAATTTTCTTTTTAAAAATATCAGATGGCATTTAAATATTTATTTCCTTCAGTGTTTCTTTCATTGATTTGTTCCAGAAACTGACAAGAACTTGTTGTTAATTATGTTTATAAGTTCTATAATGAATAATACATTGTTTTTGACAATGATAATTATATTTCTCTATTTATAGAAAATGAGTGCAAAGCAAAAAGAAAAAAAGTAGTCATTTCCATATCCTCAATTATTTCACCTAGCAATGCCTTCACATTCTAAAGAAGAGCTGTTTAGCTAGATTTTTAAAAACTTAATGTCTGCTTATGGTTTCCTTAATGAATTCCATTACTTTCAGTTGTCTCTTATCTTTTCTTGTAAGCATCACATTATTTACTCTCTTGCTGCTTACAAGCCAGTCTATATCCGAATATGTATGAATATGTATGAATATATCTCTCTTCATTTTGGCACACGTAAGAATAGGCATATCTTATTATGCCCATGAACACACATGCACATGTGTGCAGACATATGTACTCAAACACATATGACATACTTATGTGATCCCATGCAGAAAGAATTTGTCTCCCATAATCAAACTTGGAGTCCATACAGTACAATACATTAGCAGGGAAAAGTAGGTTATTGTTATTTGATCTTCTCCAACTCCATATACCATACATTTTTAAAATTTGATTTTTATTTTAATCGAAGTTATACATGCATACTTATGCAGTCAAATTGTTTTACCAGAATTATTACCAAAATCAAGCTGAACCAAAACAATGCCCTGCTCCCCACCTACAACCTCAAGTTTCCATTCCTAAAAGGCTACCTTTGCAGCTTTTTAAACTATCGCTCTTGTTTTTCAGCTGCATATCAATAAATAACATATGATTTTTAGCACTACTGTGATTTTCAGCATTAGGCAGCATAAAATGATTTCCCACTGTGGAAGATAAGGATTTAGCTCTTTTATACTCTTTGCCCCACCATTATCATCTCTCCTCTCTCTGTCACACACACACACACACACACACACACACACACACACACACACACACAAACATTTCTCTTCCCCTCAAACTCCAGTTATACTTATGTCAAATTTTTGATTAATTCAATATTTAATATTGATATTATTACTATACAAATATAAATGCTATTCTCAGTTGAGTCACATAAGATATGCACAGCTATTTGTTTTCTGAGAAATTAATAACTGGACTATTTTTTAAACTGACTTAGTTTGATGGTTGATTTTATGTGTCATGTTGACAAGGCCATGGGTGCCCAGTTATGTGGTTAAACATTATTCTAGCCATTTCTGTGAGGGGTTTTCTGAATGAGATTAATATTTGAACCTGTAGTCTGAGTAAAGCAGAGTGCCCTTGCTGATGGGGTGGGCCTCATCCAATCCACTGAGGAAGTGAATAAAACAAAGGCTGAGAAAGGGAAAATTTTCTTTCTCTGTCTATCTTGGAGCTGGAACACTGGTCTTCTCTTGCCTTCAGACTTGAACTTGGACTGGAACTTACATCATCAGCTCTCCTGCTTCTCAGGCCTTTGGACTCAGTCTGGAACTCTACCATCGGCTCTCCTGGGTCTCTTGCTGAATACAGATCTTGGGACTTCTTAGCCTTTGTAACTGTGTGAGTCAATTCCTTATAATAAATCTCTTTATCTTTTCATCTTTCTCCTTTTCTCCCTTTCTTTTCCCTTTCCTTCCTCCCTCCTTCCTTCTTTCCTTCTCTCTCATCTATCATCTATCTATCTATCCATCTGTTATCTATCGATCGATCGATCGATCATCTGTTTGACTATCTTTCTATCCATCATCTCTCTTATTGGTTCTGTTTTTCTGGAAAACCCAAATGAATACACTTAATTTCCTTTATATTTGCTCAGATTCTTCCCCAATCTTCAAAATCTCCTCTCAATATTTTTGAACACATCAGGAGCAATATCAATTTCATCTTCTCACAGATATTCTCCCAGAAGCCACTGAACTGGTTGCTCTCTATCTTCCATGCACAGTGGGCATCTAGGAACTTCCTTCACTATCATCCTAACTCTTTTCAATGTATCTCCTGTTTCTTGGATCCCATGGCTTCTGCTTTCTTGGTTTTTACCCTCATTTTGGATTTTTAAAATTGAGATAAAGATCACAAAACATAAAACTCACCACTTTAACAATTTTAAAGTGTACAAGGGTTTTTAGTATATTCACAATGTTGTGCAAGCAACACCACCACTATCTAATTCCAGAATGTTTCATCATCCCCCCAAAAGAAACTCCTTACCAATTAAGCAATCACTCCACATTCTACTATTTCCCTAGCCTTGGGCAATCACTATCTAATTTCTGTTACTATGGATTTGCCTATTTAGGACATTTCATACAAATAGAATCATATAATACATGTCCTTTATGACTAGCTTTTTTAACATAATATTTTCAAGCTTCATGCGTGTTGTAGCATTTATCATTACTTCATTCTGTTTATGACTGACTCATATTCCATTGTATGAATGCACTAACTTTTTTTTTATCCATTCATCAGTTGATGGGGATTGGGTTGTTTCTACTTTGGGCTATGATGAGTAATGCTACTATAAAGGTAGCATTAGTGTACCTCTGTTTTTAGTTCTCTTGATAGATACCTAGGAGTGGAATTGAATTGCTAGGTCATATGGTAACTCCACATTTACCCTTCTGAGGAACTGCCAGACTTCCACAGCAGCTGCAGCATTTTGCATTCCTACCAGCAATACACAAAGGTTCAAATGTGGGCCGGGCGCGGTGGCTCAAGCCTGTAATCCCAGCACTTTGGGAGGCCGAGACGGGCGGATCACGAGGTCAGGAGATCGAGACCATCCTGGCTAACACGGTGAAACCCCCTCTCTACTAAAAAAAAAAAAAAAAAAAAAAAAAAAAAAAAAAAAGGTTCAAATGTGTACATCCTCACAAAAAATTATTTTCCTTTTTTTCTCTTTATTATAGCCATCCTAGTGGAAGTGAAGTGGTAACTCATTGTAATTTTGATTTTCATTTCCCTAATGATTAATGATGCTGGGCACCTTTTCATGTGCTCCTTTGCCATTTGTGTATCTTCTTTGAAGAAACATCTGTTCAAGTTCTTTGCCCACTTTTAATTGGGTTGCCGTCTTTTGTTTTTGAATTGCAAAATTGATTTAAATAGTCTATTATTAGACCCTTTGTCAAATATAGGACTTGCAAATATTTTTTCTAACTTGTGAATTGTCTTTTAACTTTATTGATAGTATTCTTTGGTGATGCAATTTTTTATATTTTGATGAAGTCCAATTTACCTATTTTTTTGTGCTTTTGACGTTATGTTTTAAAAAGTTATCTATCCAAGATCACAAAGAATTACATCTACCTTTCCTTCTAAGAGTTTTATAGTTTTAGCTCTTACATTAAGTCTTTTGTCAATTTCAAGTTAATGTTTTTTCATTCAAATATTTATTGAGCAGCTAAGGAGATACAAAGGTGATTTAAAACATGGTCAGAGGTGAGGCAAATGCATGAGTAATAGAAAGGAAAAGGCAAGGTTCATTGAATCATAGCAGTCAGAAGAAATTACTGATCTTTATTTCAGCCATGTTTTGCAGTTTTAGTGTACAAGTCTTGCACTTCTTTGGTTAAATTTATTCCTAGGCATTCTTTCTGATGCTATTGTACGTGGAATTGTTTTCTTAATGTCATCTTTAGAATGTTCATTGCTACTGTATAATAGAAGTATGATTGATTTTTGTGTATTGATCTTGTATCCTATAAACTGTTTTATTTATTTATTTATTTATTTATTTATTTATTTATTTATTTTGAGATGGAGTCTCACTCTTGTTGCCCAGGCTGGAATGCGATGGCACGATCTCAGCTCAATCCAGCCTCCGTCTCCCAGGTTTGAGTGATTCTCCTGCCTCAGCCTCCCGAGTAGCTGGGATTATAGGCACCCACCACCATGCCCAACTAATTTTTGTATTTTTAGTAGACATGGGGTTTCACTGTGTTGGCCAGGCTGGTCTTGAACTCCTGACCTCAGGTGATCTGCCCACCTCAGTCTCCCAAAGTGCTGGGATTACAGGCGTGAGCCACTGAGGCTGGCCATATCCTGTAGCCTTCATGAACTCTTTATGAGCACCAATGTTTTGGGGTTTTTCAATGGATTCTTTGGGTTTTTTTTTTTTATATATAAGACCATGTCATCTGTGAACAGATATAATTTTACTTCTTTCTTTCCAGTCTAGATGCCTTTTATTTCTTTTACTTGCTAATTGCCCTGGCTAGAACTTCTAACATAATGTTGAATAAAGGTGGCAAAAGTGGACATCCTTGTCTTGTGTCTGATCTTAGAAGAAAGTTTTCACTCTTGCATCATGCTGAATAATGTTATCTGTGGGTTCGTCACAGATGACCTTTGTCGGGTTGAGTAGTTTTCTATTTTTTGGTTTGTTGGGTGTTTTTAGTATGCAAGAATTTGGGATTTTGTCAAATGCTTTTTCTGCATGTATTGGAATGATCATGGAAGTTTTTCCCCCTTCATTCTATTAATACAGTGTACTACACTGATTGATTTTCCTGTGCTCAACCACCCTTGCATTTCTGGGACAATTCTCACTTGGTCATGGTTTCTAATCCTTTTTATACAATTCCAGATTTTGTCTCTAGTATTTTGTTAGGGATTCTGCACTTATATTCATAAAGAATATTGGTCTCTAATTTTACTTTTTCTTGTAATGGCTTTGTCTTTTGGTATCAGTGTAATACTGGCCCCATAGAATGAGCAAGGAAATGTTCCTCTCTCTTCTATATTTTGGTGTTAATTATTCTTTAAACATTTGGTAGAATTCACCAATGAGGCCATCTAATCTTGAACTTTTTTTGTTGAAAGTGTTTTTTTCTCATTGCTGATTCAGTTGCTTTGCTTATCATAAATCTGTTCAGATTTTATATTTCTTCTTGAGTCAGCTTTGGCGCTTCTAAGAATTTGTCCATTTCATCTACATTATCTAATTTGTTGGCATACAATTGTTCATAGTAGTCTCTTGAAATCTTTTTTAGTACTGTAAGGTTGGTAGTACTACTATCTAGAAAATACCTACGTTCTCTCCTGATTTTAGTAATTTCAGTCTTCTCTCTTTTTTCTTGGTAAATCTAGATAAAAGTTTGTCAATTTTGTTGCTCTTTCCAAAGAATCAATTTTTTGTTTCATTGATTTTTATCTATTGTTTTTCTATTTCTGATTTCATTAATTTGCACTCAAATCTTTATTATTTTCTTCTTTCTGTTTGCTTTTCTTTTTCTCTTCTTTAAGGAGTGATAAAGTTATGTTATTGATTTAAGATAAGAAAGTTGTTTATAGAATTTCCATCTGAGCACTGCTTTTGCTGCATCTCATAAGTTATGATTTGTTTTATTTTTGTTTTTTATCTCAGAGTATTTTCTAAGTTCTACTGTGAGTTCTTTTTTGACCTATTATTTATTCAACTGTGTGCTTTTACATTTTCTACATCTTTGTGAGTTTTCCAAATTTTCTTTTGTTACTGATTTTTAATTTCACCCCATTGTGGTCAGAGAACATACTTCAATCTTTTAAAATTTATTGAATCTTGCTTTGTGGCCTAACATATGAACTATCCTGGAAAAATATTCCATATGCACTTGAGAAGAACATGTATTTTGCTGTTGTTACGTAAAATTTTCTATAATGTGTGCTAGGCCTAGCTGGTTTATAGTGTTGTTTAGGTTTTCTATTTTCTTGCTGATCTTCTCTCTGGTTGTTCTATACACTATTGAAAGTGGGGTATAAAGTTTTCCAACTATTATTTCTGAACTATTTCTTCCTTCAGTTCTGTTAGTTTTGTTTCATGTATTTTGAAGCTCTATTGTTAGGTGTATACACATTTATAATTGTTATATATCTTGATGGTTGGTCTTTCATTATCATATAATGTCCTTATTTAAAACATTATATACGTTTAAAATAAGATGTGAGATAGGAGAAAAAGAAGAGCTAAGAAATTTGTCCTAATGTCTGTTGAGTCTGGTAGTAGATGAGCCACTTCAGTTCATTTTGGGATACTGTTTGCATGAAATATCTTTTTTCATCTTTTTGCTTACAACCTATTTGTATCTTTGAATCTAAACTGAGTCTCTTATAGGCCTAATATAGTTGGGCCATGTTGTTTTTTTTTTTAAATCAATTCTCCTAATCTCTGTGTTTTGATTGAAAAGTTGAACTCATTTCCATTTAATGTAGTTACTGATAAGAAAGGACTTACCTCTGCCATTTTGCTATTTGTTTTCTACATATCTTATGTCTTTACATTCCTTAATTCCTCCATTACTGCTTCCATTACATCCATTGTGTATTGAATAGATACTTTAGTGTACTGTTTTAATTCTCTCGTTATTTATTTTACTATATATGTTTTAGTTATTTTCTTAATGGTTGCCCTAGTGATTGTAATTAACATCTTAAGCTCTAACAATCTATTTTGTTAATTTTCGTAAGTTTACTTCTGTATACCTCCTCTCCCTTTGTGTTTTTGTTGTCACAAATTATATCCTCATCTGTTGAGTGCCCATAAATATGGTGTCTCTGTCAACTCAGGCTGCTGTAATAGAATGGCATGGACTAAATGCCGGAAGCAACAAAAATTCATTTCTTACTATTCTGGAGTTTGGGAGGCCCAGATTAAATTGCCAGCAGATTTGGTTCTTGGTGAGGGCCTCTTCCTGGTTTGAAGACAGCTGCCTTCTCCCTGTATCCTCACATGTTAGAAAGAAAGAGATCTTCTTATGAGAACACTAATGCCATCCTGAGGGCCCACACACCTGACATCATCAAAACCCAATTACCTCCCAAAGGCCCCACTTTTAATCACCATCATATTGGAAATCAGAACTTTAACATAGAAATTTTGGAGGAAGAAAAACATGTACTCTAGTAAATGTAGATTCATAATTATTGTGTTTTAAATGAGATAGGAGAAAAAGAAGAGCTAAGAAATATAAAATTCATTAATACTTACTTATATATTTACATATGCAGCTATCTTACCAGTGTTTATTATTTCTTCATGTGATTCAAGTTATTGTCTACTGTTACTATCTAGAGTTCTTTCATTTCAACCTGAAGGACTACATTCAGCATTTCTTGTAAAGAAGGTCTACTGGCAACAAACTCTCTCAATTTTTGTTTATCTAGAAATGTCTGAGTTTTTCCTATTTCTAAAGGATAATTTTGCTGAATATAAAGTATGGCCTGCCATCAGAATTCACCTGAGCCTTGATGTCAAATGTTTTTAGTTAGAAGTCAGTCACATAGGCAAGCAGTACCCATGTAGCTGACCCTAACTTACTTCTCAGTCTCCAGCCCTTCCAGAGATCAAACTGATACAACATGGCCCAAGGCCCTAGATATACAAAGACACTCTTCTCAGACAGTATATTCCAAGGGCTGAGAAATTATCTCCCAACAGCTGGCCAAACACTAGTCCTGAAGACCTTTGGAATGTGTAGGATATAAACAACCTAGGTCAACTAAGTCAGTGCTTAACTACATATATATTAACACATTTAATTTTTATAACAATCTTATGAGATCTTCAATTGGTGCCCCAAGAAATGTTAAAAGATATTCCACAAAAAGAAATATTTAATGGTTACAAGTACTGGAAATACTGTACACTATTATCAAATTTAATATTCATAATGTACATTAACATATTAAAAGCTCTGAGAAATCCTGCAAAAAAGAAACCTGTTTAATTTTGTTTAATCCAGCTTTTCCTAAATATGGGTGTCTATGGACTCTATTTTCCAAGGAATGCCTATCAAAGTACGGTTTGCATTGAACATAGTTTGGGAACTGCCAAGATAGAGACAACCAGTTTTACATGGAACAATTGAGGTTTAGCAACTGACATCATAACATGCAGCTAGTAAATGATAGTGCTGGACCTCAAATCCAGGTTTGATTCAAAGTCTTATTCTTTCCATCATTTCATAGTGGCTCCCAAGGATACATTTTCTAAGCTTTTTGCGATAAGAAGATGCATTTTAAAAACTGAACAAAATTCATACATTGCCTTTCAGATTTTTTAATTACCCACCCTCTATATGTACATGAACGTGATCTCTCCTTACCGAGTGTCTCATATCTATTGCTTTATATGTTATGTTAGAATAGAGATGTTATCGCTTGAGAGGAATCCTGTAGGCAAAGTACTCACCCCTTCATTCATTCATTCAATTTACTAAACATTCTTTGAGTATCCACTATGTCCCAGGCATTGTTCTGGGTACTTGGAATATGTAACTGAACAAATAGAACAAGATTCCACCTTTTTGGGTTTCTAGTTAATGGAACAGAGATATAATGAACTAAAAACATAATAAATAAATACTTATTCTGTACATTACAAGGTGATATGAGCTGTAGAAAACAATAGAGCAACCTAGGAGCAATCAAGAGTGTAGAGTGGAAGAGGTGCAATTTAGAATAATGGGGTCATGGGAGACCTCTTTGAGAAGGTGACCTTTAAGCAAAAACTTGAAGGAGGTAAAACAGTTAGCCATGCAGATCTGTGGAGGAAGAGTATTCCAGGTTGAGGAAATGAGCACAGCAAAATCCCCTTGATAGTTGTCCCTGGCATGTTCAGGGTCAAGCAAGGAAATCAACATGTTTGGAGCAGGGTGAGAGGAGGGTAGTAGGAAATGACTCCGAAGAGGTAATGGGAGTAGGCATTGTGGGCAGGTTATACAGGACCATTGTTAGAACTTTGGCTTTTACTCTGAGTGGGATGGAGATACATTGGGGTCTTGACTAGAGGGATGACACCATTTGGCTATTGCTTTTAAGTGATATTTTTGCAATGTTACAAATAGAATAATAAGAGTAGATGGCAAGGTAAGAAGTAAGAGAAGAATTAGGAGGCTTTGGGAATAATCTAGGTGAGAGATGATAATGGCTTAGATCAAGGTGGTACCAGTAGAATCTGGATATATTTTGCAGGTACAGCCAAGAAAATTTCTGATGCATTGAATGAGAAGTATGAGAGAAGATAGTAGTCAAAGATGGCTCCAAAATTTGTGGGCCACACAAGCAGAAGAAGAGAGCTATCATCAGTTGAGATTATTAAAAATGTGAAAGGAATAGATTGGAGCAAGTAAGATAATGAGTTTAGTTGTGAATATGCTAGGTTTGAGAGGTCCATTAGACATCTAAGTAGAAATAACAAATAATTAGACAGAAATATAAGCCTATTGTTTAGAGAAAGGCTGAGGTTGGAGATACAAATGTGGAAGTGTCAGCATATAGATTTAAAGCCATGAGACTATGAGCTCCTACTAGATGGAGAGGAGAACACAACCAAAGACTTAGCCATGGGGTAATCAGTGTTAAGTTGTTGGAAAAAAGAGGAGAAACCAGCAGAAAGGCCAAGGAGGCTTAACAATTGAAATAAAAACCAAATAAAGAAACCAGGTTAAGGACAAGAAAGAGAAATTACCTGTCAAATGCTGTTAAGTCAAGTCAGATTATGACTCCTAGCTAACCAATAGTTTTAGCAGTATGGTGGTCACTGGCTGTCTCGACAAGAAGGGTTGCATTGGAATGGTGGTGAACACCTATACAGAACTCAATTCATTTATTCACATGACAAGTACTTAGTGTTACCAGTACCTAAAACCTATAGTTTGATGCCTTCTTAGATGCCACTCTTAGATTTAAGCTATAAAATCAACACCTAATTGTTCCATGGGAGATATACAGAGGTAAGGTTAAAAAAAAAAATGACTCCCTGGTCAACAAGGCTTGAAAATAACTTGTCAGAAAGTATCAAGAGATCCAAGGTAAGACTAAGTCTACTAGGATGAGAATGAGTTGACAAGGAAGTATAGAAAGAACTTCTCCAGTTAATGTCGGTTCTATCTGGGGAGCAGAGAGTCTTAGTAAGCATCAAGTATTCCTATACTTTTAACATTGAGTTCTCATTTAAGTCCATAAATTGATGTTTTTGGATCAATGCATTAGCCTTATGAATATGGTTAATGTGACTCAACTTCTGAGAAATGAAGCCACACTCATTGTCTGTGTTGATTAGATCAAGTTTCTGGGTCCTTAATGCTGAGCTGGAAAAAAAAACCCTACTCCCTGATATTCCCCCTGTGGGGAGACAGCCTTCCGGACTGCCTCCAGGAGTAGCCCTCTTCATTGCCGTCTGAATTGCTATCCCAAGAACTTTTTATGTGCAGACACTTTGTCATGAATTTAGAGTTTATAGGGAAGTAAAAGAACATCCCTGGGCTCAAGCGTTCACAGGTTCACCAGGGGCAATAATACGTGAAAAGTTAGTAGCTAGAGAGAATGACAAAGCAGAAATGGCACATGGTAATATATCCAAGGGCCAAATGAAGGTGTAGAGACAAAACTTTCTGCCAGCCCCTCTCCTTTGCGCAGACTTCTCCTTGGGACAGAGCTGCTATTGCCAGTAGTTCAATTCCTTTGGCTTTGAACAGAGTGAATATCACTTTCCAGACATTCCTGTTTCATGTGATGTAGAAAGAAGATGCAGTTAGTTTGGAAGCAAGACCTGTCTCCTAATTCTGTCTCTTGCATTTAATTGTGGCATGACATTTGGAAAGTCAATTAACCCCTCTTGGCTGCAGTTCTTGCTCCTGTAAAACCAGAATGAAAACCACTTTTCTTGTAGGGTTTGGTGAGGATTAGAGAAAAGGTATAGAAGAGCCTGGGAACATAGATGATAAAACATAAAAGATTGCTTTTATCAATCCTGATGCTTGGGCTAGTCTGTCAGATCATTTCCCTCTAAGCCAGTGTGTCACAGTCCATGGGCTTGCGGAATTAGCTGTAAGTTGAAGTTGAAACTTAATGCAATTCACTCAACCTTTACAAACCTCTGTTTGTTCTTCTGCAATGTATAGATTTTAAAACTCATTGGGCTCACTTAAAACTGAGCCACTGAAACAGTGTCAGAAAGTGGTCTAAAGTCAGGAATATAGTCAGGCACAAATTCAAGGTCCCCTCATCTTATCCTACTCCCTGTCTCCACTGGGATCTGGCCTGTCCAGCTCACTGATGGAGATGATGAGGTTTGGTGAAAGCAGCTGAACATCAAACCCCATATCATTTTTCTTTTCATTTCTTATAAAAACAGTCATTTGATAGTAACTTTAGCTAAATCTATGCCTTTGCCTGTGTTCTGTACTGGTGAATTACAATCGTAGAATCTTCATACCGTTTGCTAAGATGGTTGTTGGGAAAATAGCATGCCATTCTTGGGATGAGTGGAGCTTATCAAGGTGCTTCATATTCCATTTAAACCTCATAGCAACCTGGAAGGTAGGTACTGGTTTCCATGAGTTGTGATCCACCCACAGGTCACACAGCAGGTGCGTGCAGAGCCAGAACTAGGTCTCTGTTCAAATAACTCCCTAGGACACATCCAACCTTCATTCTCCTATGCTTTCTATCCCTATGAGCTCAATGCTAGTCCCTTGTAAATGTCAATCAAGGTTACCCACATTTCAACTCTCCCACTGGCCTGTGATTCTGCTATATTTTGTTTGGGTCCCTCACTCCCCAAAGTAGCACAGGCAGCCCCTTCAGTAACCAGGAATATGGTCAGGCAAAATATCAGCCTCTGATTGGGCCTGAAATAAGCTGACTGTAAGGGCCAAATGCTTTAATTTTGGAACATGAGCTAAATAAAAAAAAAGATTCACCGTTTGGGAGGGTAGGAAGAGAGTCCATCCTGCTATGGTGATTTCTAATTAATCAGAGCAGTGTGGAGTCTGTGGGTTTGGCTCTGTAAATAGAAAGCAGATGCCACCATGGAGGCTGCCCAAATAAGAAAAATAGCAGAAATGGCTTCAATCTGTGACAAGTTTAATGAAAAGGATTGGAAGAAATGATGTGTAAGTTTTTAAACATCTTATTATAATTAGTAGGAGGTGTGTGTAGCCATAACACCTTATTCTTTTCAGAGAAAAGCGGCCTAAAATATGTTTCCAATAAAATTTCCCAGTCTCCTTATCAAAAGCAAGCAAACAAAAAAGATTTGGGGATGTAAATCATTATCGACTGGACTTTCAAAAGGAACCTATATTTACAAAGTGCAATCCTGTTCTCTCAAAAGCAAGATCACACATTCAGTGGGTCTAGCCTATGCCAGACACTTTACAACTGTAATCTCATTGAATTCTCATAAAAACCCAGTGAGGGAATTGGTTTTTTTGTTTGTTTTTTGTTTTTCTAATTGCCTTCTTCTTGATGAAGAAACAGAGACATAGAGAGTGAAGCCAGTTGCTCTAGGTGCCACACCTGACCAGGGGAGGCACTGGGTGTGGACCAGATCAAACAGGAGAAGCTATGGTGTTGTTGCCTGGCGGTTTGGAGCATGACTTACCTGGGTCTAAATGCCAGCTCCGCCCTTACTAGCTACAATGCCTTGGGTGAGTTACTTAAACTCTTTGTGCCTCAGTTTCCTAGCTGTAATTTAGGGGTATTATACAAACGGACAATGGCCAGACCATATATGACAATGGAGCTCCGATCCTCAATCTCTACAGTAGTTGGCCCAGAACAGTCAGGATGTGGGCAATGACTGCCAGCTTCCTTACTTTTTTGCCCTTCCTTCCAACCCAGAACCAACCAGAAAAAGCCAAAGCCACATATGCTCCCTTAACAAATCCCATAAGATGCCCCACTTCTAGCTAGCAACCTCTGCTTTGCCATGCCAACAGAGCATATCTGAAGCCTCCCTTTCTAAAGCTTTCCCACTTCCCTGCCTGCCTTTGAGTCACTGCCAAACACAAGAGGTGGGGGCTGACTCTCTCCTGTAAGTAAGCCCCGAAAAGCCTCTGTTTGTTCTCCTTTGAACTGTCTTAGTTTATTTCCACAGGGATAATAACAGTACCAACCTTGTAGGGTTGTCACGATGTAGTTAGTAATGCAGGTGAAGTGCTTAAAACAGAATTTGACATATTAAATGCTCCCAAACATAGTTATAATATTTAAAAATCAATTTCACAGTAGAAAGGCAGCTTCCAACACATGATTTGCACATGAGAAAGTTTAAGAACTACCGTGGTGTGGGAATTGGAGCAGATATATAGTTGAGGCCTCCTATGGCCTATCCTAGGCAATATTGTTCAGTATTTAATTCCTTTCCCTCTCTAATTGCCAAGACAAAGATATAAAACAATTAAGAAACCAGAAGGTGGACAGGACAAGCCCAGCTATACGCCCCATTCCCTAGCTCCCTGCACCCACTATTTTAGCTGAGAGGAGCCAAAAGTCAGAGCAGTCATTGGGGCCCAGAGAAAGAGGCAACTCTCAGCCTATGAACACTTGGAAGTACAAAGAATGCAGTTCGTTCACCTCCTGATTCTAGCTCTCATCCCTGTGAGTTGGAGCGGGAACCCTTCTTAGGGGCCTGTGGGCACTGCCAAATAGGGAAATGAAGGAAAATCTTGAGTTCCTTCAAGGAAAATTCTAGGCACCTACCTAACTCTGAGATGTAAATGAGCAACTTGATAAACAAGAAGGCAGTAATAGTTTTAAACAATAGCCATGGGGCTATTGTTTAATACTAGTTTTAAACAATAGCATGGTGACTCACACCTGTAATCCCAGCATTTTGGGAGACCGAGGTGGGTGGATCCCTTGAGGTCGGGAGTTTGAGAGTAGCCTGGCCAACATGGTGAAACCCTGCTTCTACTAAAAATATAAAAATTAGCCAGGCATGGTGGCTCACACCTGTAACCCCAGCTACTTGGGAGGCTGAGGCAGGAGAATCGCCTGAACCTGGGTTCAGTGTTGTAGTGAGCCGAGATTGTACCACTGCACACCAGCCTGGGCGATGGTGGGACTCTGTCTCAAACAAACAAACAAACAAACAATAGCCAAGGAAGTTAGAGTAAGGAGATGTTTTGCTCCCTATAAAAACTAAGAATAGGATCTTAACATATGTCCCTGAGTTGTTTTCAGAAACCCAGACCCCCACCAAATGAATCTGCTGGCACACAGACTTCTGATAAGGGGGAACTGGGACTGAACTCTGACTGCTGTTCGTCCGTCAAAATTTCTTCCTGAGGGGCCTGGAGGAGATCAAACCCATGAGCCAAAGCTAGCATTCTTTTCTGCTGATCCCAAATTTTCAGACAAAGCGTCACCTCCTAAATCAAATCAGAAACTCTTTGAATCCACCTATGACCTGTACCCCTACCCACCTCAAGATGTCCTGCTTTTTCAGTCCAAACCAATACATAGCCTTTGTGTATTGATTTATGGCTTTGCCTGTAACCTCTGTCTCCCTACCTTTAAAAACCCTTCCTTGTCAGCCATTGAAGAGGTTGGGTCCTGGGCATGAGTTGCCCTGTAATTAATGCTTCACTTTCTCAAACTGCAATCCTGATGTCAGTGTTTGGCTTTGCTGTGCCAGGCAAGCAGACCCCAGTTCAGTTTGGTAACAACTGCTGTCTTTGGAATGCATGTCCCCTATATTGGACTGAAATCACCATCGCTATTCATACTTGAGAAAGAAAGACTTCTGTCTCTCAGAGGAAGCAAACGAAGGAAAATCACCAGACATTTGACAAGATTCAGTACTTCAAAAGACAGAACTTTACACAAGGAATCAAAGAAAACATCTCCCTACACAACAGACTAACAACAACCAAATACAAACATTTCTGAAAAATATGTTTTCTGCATAACAGAATTTGAGAGAACATCATACCTTTGAAAGGCAATCAAAATGATGAGAGAAAAGATGACTTGAATATGAAAAACGTGGTTCGTGGATTATTAAATGCATGAGCTGATTCAGACAATGATGGTCAAAGGCATCCCAGTGCTTTGTAAAGGGAGAGCTCAGACTGAAGTGATTACTATTGTTAGTGGTGATTGTCTTAATATCAGGGAAGAGGCTTTAAGGCAGTTCATCCAGACATTACCTGCCTCCAGATGTGATGCAGCAGGAAGCCCATGGTTCCGCCTCTGATTGAGCCTCGCCAAAAAAGGTGAAACACAATCCAGTCAAATCTTTCAAGGTAACCATTTATAGAAAACCTGGGTGAAGAGAGAAGGAAGGACCAGTTAATTGACACCACCAGGATGCAAATACTGAGTACAGGACATTTTATAAGACAACTGACTGGTATAAAACAAAAAGGAAGGAGGGAAGAGGGCTGCCCTAGATTAAAAGGGACTTACGAGAAAAAAATTACCAAATGGGAAGGGAAGAACTTGTTTGAATATTAATTCAAACAAACCAAGGCAAAAAGACATTTTTAGAAATGTTCAGAGAATCTTAATTACATGATTGAATACTGTGTGATACCAAGGAATTTTTGTCAATTTTATTAGGTGTGATAGTGTATTCAAGAAAATGTCCATCTAATCTTAGACATGCATATGTCAAAGTCCAGGGATAAAGATGACATAATGTGGGCTGGGTGTGGTGGCTCATGCCTGTAATATCAGCATTTTGGGAGGCCAAGGTGGGAGGATCACTTGATTCCAGGAGCTCGAGACCAGCCTGGGACATGTAGTGAAACCCCATCTCTACAAAAATAAGAAAGTTAGTCAGGCATGGTGGCACGTGCCTATAGTCCCAGCTACTTGGGACGCCAAGGTGGGAGGATCACTTGAGCCCAGGAGGCAGAGGTTGCAGTGAGCTGAGATTGCACCACTGCACTTCAGTCTGGGTGACAGAGTGAGACTGTATCTCAAAACACACCTCACATACACACACACATAAATCACAAATGACATGATGGCTGGCATTGTTTTAAAATATCTCAACAAAAGGAAAAAGAGGAATAGACAAAGAAAATGTTGCAAAATCTTGATTATTACTGAATCTGGCTGCTGGTGATATGGAGGTGTTGTAGTTTTCTTTGTTTGATCTTGAGGTCTCCCTTTGAAGATGGGCTGTAAGCGCTAGCCCTGCCCTGACAGTCGTGAGTGCTTAGAGTGTCTCTGGCAGGATACCTGTGGATGGCCTAATGCCTCAGTGTCCAACCCATGACTCATGGGAAACTTGTTTATACCGGCAGATGCTTTTGTGGCTCTTGTCTGACTTCTGTCTGGTTTATTCCTTCCAAGAAAGTCATTCTCTAAGAGAGCCCTGATGGGGAATGAAGTTAGGTTCAGGTGTGTCAGTCAGTGGAGACACGAGATACAGGGAGGGCCACTCAACAAACCACAGGAAGTAACAGAAGCAGTGCATTACTTACAGATCCCAGAGAAAAGGGCAGCCGTCCTCACAGGGCCAATGGGGAGCTGGTAACATGCGTAACCCAGGTGGGTTTCCTGTGGGAAGTCCAATTGATGGGGTTATAACTAGCTGGCCCCAGCTCTGTGGAGGCACACTGTAACTGAGAGGTGTCACTGTGGCACGTCTGTGCAGTCCCTGTGAGGTGTGGGAGTCAGTGGGGTGAGTCAAGCAGGCATCTATATGTCCCATGGGGTAGTGGTCACCAGGAGGCAGTTGTATAAGGCAGATATCTAGATCAACCAGATTGAATAACTGGGAAGAGGTACAGAACTGGACACTATGTTGAGGTTGACTAAGCCCTGCTTCTGGTATGATAAAGTCCAACTAATTTCAAACATGGATGCTGAGGCAACATAAAATTATGGGAATTCACTTCAGGCGGTTTGTTGTGCTCTTCTCTCTTTTGATTTTTTTTAAATGTTCATTTTTAACAATTACATAAGTTACAGTCAAATGGACGTCATGTTTATCTGATTCGTTACTCATAACAGGCAGCTATTGGAACAGAATTTTCTTTTTCTGAATCTTCCACTCAGTCTAAAAATCATCACACCTGGACTTTGCACCTTCAGATCTACACTGGAGTACGTGGTGGGTGCCGGGATGCTCTGTCTATATCCCCTCTTCAGGGTGGAGAAACTATTTCCCCAGCATCTCAGTGGGTTGCCTACTGATGTCTAAAAGCTGAATCCCTTCCCAGGAACCGACCTTGGCCAAGGGGAGCTGCCCCTCCCCAGGGGCAGTTCACATCCATTTTCAAAGCTATATAGGATAAATAAAGGCCCCCTTGCCTCAACATGGAAGAGCGCTGAAGGGCTCCAAAGCCTCCCATAAGATGGCTGAGGTCTTTGTTGTGATTGCTTTGCCACTGAACTTGTCCTTCTGATCAAGCCTGCTCCCATTACTCCCCCAGGGGCGTTACTCTTTACAGCAGTGACCGATAAACGTCCTACATACAAATCTCTATCTCAGCTTCTGTTTCCCAGGAAACCCTAACCTAAGCTAGTGTGGAAAGGCCTCCACTACCTAATGTTGAAGGAAAAAAGCAGGTTGTAAAACAGTATGAATAGAACGTTTCCACATAAATAATGGAAAACAACAACAACAACAACAAAAGCATACATTTCTAGATGGGTATAAATACACAGAAAAAAAGATGGAGATATGTATCTTTTTACTTTGGGAAACGGAAATGAGTTGGGAAGATGTTAAGGGCAGTTTTCACTGTATTTTAATTGCTTCAACTTTTATCTAAAAGATGAATTAATCTGTTATTTATATTTTTCAAAATAAGTCAATTTTTTTCTTTTTAGACATGCAATGAAAGCAACATTCTGCAAATGGAATACTACAGACACTTATGTGAGTCAATAAGAAGATGATATTATGTCTTCCAAAATTCAGACAAAAAGGCTAAAGAAAGAAGTCCATGTGAATACATTTAAAAAGATGAAAAGTAATGGCTGGGCGCAGAGGCTCACGCCTGTAATCCCAGCACTTTGAGAGGCCGAAGCTGATGGATTGCTTGAGTCCAGGAGCTTAAGACCAGACTGGGCAACATGGCAAAAGTCCCTCTCCATAGAAAAAAAGAGAAAAAAAAATAGCTGGGTGTGGTGGCACATGCCTGTAGTCGCGGCTACTTGGGAGGCTGAGGTGGGAGGATCACTTGAGCCTGGGGGGTGGTGGTTACAGTGAGCCAAGAATATGCCACTGCACTACAGCCTGGATGACAGAGTGAGACCTGTCTCAAAAAACAAAAAAAAGATGGAAAAGTAGATCCAGAGAATTATATCTATGTGTGTTTCATATGAAAGAGAAATTTCAGAAGCAGGGGAGAGCAAAGGAGAAGCAGCAATGGTTAAACAAATCATAGAAGAAAAATTGCTTTGTTTCAAGCAATCTTCTGAACAAAAGGTTTCCAGGTACCAGGCAAAATATCCAGAAAGAAATGCAAACCTATGTGGTGGAATAAACTCAAGAGACATGGAAAAAATTTTACAGGCATTCAGGGATTAAAAACAAGTCTTCCAAATATAGAAACAATTTAGTAGGCACCAGACTTCTTGAAAAATACCAGATATCAAAAGTCAACAGAGAAGAACCGTGGCACTTGATGGGGAAATATCATGGCCTGGGGCTTCCGTATCCAATAAAGTCATATTTAACATGCACAAGAACATCAGAAGGATGTCTCATACATGCTAGGACAAAAAGCAGCGTGTTGGGACACTTATTCTTAGTAGAAATTACTTGTGGAAGTATTGATGGACAGTTTCTCCAAACCAAGAAGTTGAGTCTGGAGATTGGATAGGAAATTGATGGTGATGAACAATAAAACAAAAATTCAAAGGTTGGAATTACTCTAAATAATTGATATTAGTGTGAGTGAAATAATGCAAATGTCAAAAATAGTCCTTTAAAGTTAATGCTCATGACATTAAATTAACCAGATAGCCATTACTATTATTAATCTGGATGGAAAGTCCAGTGTCTATTGGTAAAACCCAAGGGGACATGGTAGGCAGGAAGAGAAGAAGAAAGGAGAAAGCATGAGTCTGCTAACTCTCCTATAGTTTATGGAGGTATTCAAAAGAAATATATTGTCAGCCGAAGATTATCATTGGTAGACAAAAATTTAATTTCTAAAGAAACAGAAAAAAATAGGAAAATCTGGTCAATGTAATAAAATGTAAGAAAAAGGTGAAAAAAAGTTTAAAAGTACAAAATAAGATGATGAAAACGGTGAAAAAAGTTATTAAAGTGAATACGAATGTATTAAATAGAAGAATTAGAAATAAGAAATATTCAGCTTTAGTTGAATAAAAAAATTAATTAAATGTGGTTTTCCAGAGACTTGACTAAAATTAAGTAAGAAGGTTTAAAATGATGAGGTGAATACAGGCACACTGGGCAATAAAAGAATGTAGGGATGGCAATAGTAATATCAAATAAAGTTGAAATAAAGAGAGTTACTAAATGGGACAGAGGGCTGTTTTAAATTTTGAACAACATCTACAGTAAAGATACAACAGCCATGAACAATGACTGAGTCTATTCACCTAATCACATAGCATCAAAATATTGAAAAATATATTCAAAATAGGAGGAGACATTGACAAAAAAAATGTATCCTATAGTCAACTTTATTATACTTGTCCCAAAAGAGTAGCAGAGAAATTCACTAAGAATATAAAAATTAGTATAATTAATGAGCTTATATCTCTAGCTAGGTAGCTAGCTGTTGTTGATTACATTTATTACAACCATCCACTGTATATTTACAAAAAAATCAGTATCTTAAATTAAAAAGCAAATCTCAATAATTCCAAAAGAGACATTATATCAACCAGATTTTTCACCAAAATGCAATGCAACTGCAAACTAATTGCCAATTCTTTAAAAAAAAAAAAATCTACTGGCCAGGCGCGATGGCTGACGCCTGTAATCCCAGCATTTTGGGAGGCCAAGGCAGGTGGATCACAAGGTCAGGAGACTGAGACTATCCTGGTTAACACAGTGAAACCCCGTCTCTACTAAAAAATTAGCCGGGCGTGGTGGCGGGCGCCTGTATTCCCAGCTACTCGGGAGACTGAGGCAGGAGAATGTCGTCAACCTGGCAGGCGGAGCTTGCAGTGAGCCAAGATCGCTCCACTGCTCTCCAGCCTGGGCCAACAGAGTGAGACTCCGTTTCAAAAAAAAAAAAAAAAAAAAAATCTACTTAGAAACTGAAAAACACACAGCTAAGTAACACTGGAATCAAAGAAGAAATTAAAACTGCAATTAAGGATGATTCAGAAAGTGATTATAATGACTAGAATGAATCCACATTTTAATTGGCTATGGCCAAAACTGTATGAAAAACATTTCAAAAAGAATAAAAACACATGACCCATACTTTTACCAATATTGATGGACCTATTAATCATGAAAATGAATAATAAATGTATACAGTAAACTGAAATTCATAAATTAAAAACAGAACAGTTAACAACCAAAATAAGGTGATTCAATTTTGACAAAGCTAACTAATAAAACAAAGGAGATAGAACACAAATATACAACATTAAGAGTAGAAAAGCACATATTACTGCAGAAAAAGAAAAATATTACATTATTAGGGAGGACATGAATGAGATAAAAATGAATATAAGTAGGCTACATTCTTGTAAGAAAAAGATCCTCAAATAAAAGAAGATTTTCTTAAACAAGAGACGCATCTAATAGCAAACAATCAGAAAGTTTTAAATGAAAGAGAAAGGGAGAGGTCTACCAAGTGAACATAAATACACAAAAAGTTTAGGGTGGCAAAATTGTCTGACAAGGTAGAATTTAGGGCAAGAGCATTAAAAAGAACAAAGAGGCTTATTTTTAGTGGATAGGAAGATAATTCACATTGAAAATATAGCAGTCACACACCTTTACATGTCAAATAACATAGCCCTGGGCTCAAGTGATCTTCCAGCCTTAGCCCAGAAATAAACAAAAACAGAAAGGCAAGAAAAGCAAAGACCACAGTTGTGATATGCAGTAGAAAAACCCCTGGAAAACCTGTTTTAATGGGCTGGGGCTCTTTAGTATTGCCATGTGAAACACCATCATTCTCATTGGAAACAAATGGAATTAATATAATAAACTGGCAGTTTTTCCAAGCTCCATATTCCTTCCCAGGGAGACCCTGTAATGTTTGCAAGATTCCTCTGAGCACTCTCTCTGTGTTTGGAAATGATGCTTGCTTGCCGTTTAATGTTTCTATTAGGGAAAAAGAAAAACAAACAAAGATGGTCCCTTAGCATTTCAAATCTAATAACATTGTGACTTGATGTGATCCTTGGGCACCCTAATTACACTCCAGCGGAAGTAATAAGAGAGGAGGTACCACCACCCACTGGGGACCAGCCACCTAGTAAAGCCCATCAACCTTGACTCCTTGTGACAAGGCAAACTTCTTGTGCTTCCCTTTTATTTGAGGAAACTAGACTGATGTGGGAGTTTGAGATTGGACAGTAACAGAAAAAAAAAATGTTATTGTTCTTCTTTAGCAGAGGAATGAAAGCAATCTGAGTAACATCTAAAGGTTGTTTATTCTTGTTTTGTGTTGTTTGGGCTATGTCTTTCAGGCCATCATGTCTCCATCTCATGGCTTTTAGAAGATTCAAAGTCTAGCTCAGAGAAATATTCATCCCTACTTTTGGCAATGTTTAAAACCTGATGGAAGGTTTTATGCAGTTTTCTTATGAACCAGGAATTCAAACAAAAATAGTAAAAATTTAGAGGCTCTGAAACATATATTTGTTTTAATAAATAGATATAGAGCTGTTTACCCCACCAAAAAATACGTTTTTAAAAATTACCCCAAGATATTTATAAAACTTTGTCAAAATTGACTAAAAAGACAAACAAATTCAAGGGTAGAAATTCTATAGGTCTCATTCTCTGATTCTTCCATTCATTCATTCATTCATTCATTCATTCATTCAATATTTAATGAGAGCCTATTATTTGCCAAGCAATATGCTAGGTGCTGGTTATAGAGTCAGAATGTATGAAAATTAAAAAAAAATTATGGTAAACAGAAGAAAAACCCTCATGTTTTTGAGTTTGGAAGGAACTCAAAAACTATTTCTCCCTAAATAACTCTGGAATCAAGAATAAATCAAAAGTGCAATTATAAGTTACTTAGACAATATTAATGATAATTATGCCACATTCTAGTGAAAATTGTACTTGGGGGAAATTCATAGCATTTAATACATTATTAAAGAAGTAAGATTTAGAATAAATAAATGTAGTGCTTCTGTTAAGTTTCTTTAGCTGCCAAAAAACAACAACAACAACAACAACAACAACAACTAAAAAGCTGATTCTGGAATGTATTCAAAGGATTCTCCAGCCCTCCGTGAGCTATCCATTGGGAGACTCCAATTTTTCCATTGGAATATGTCACAGAATCAAAGAGGAAAGAAAGGGAAGTCAGAACTAAACGTTAGGAACTCATGGACCTTTCCTTCAAGATGCTGAAACTAGGATGCCGCAGTTACAACTGCCATCCATCCCTGAATGTCTCCACACCAGATTCAGCTTCCCAGGAGAGAATGTCTGACTGAATTATCTCAGGTGATCTATCCAAGGTGAGCCAGGATCCCATTGTTGGGGGCCCAGTGGAATCACAGGTGGCAGAGGAAAGAACAGTTTCCTAAAGAAGAGGACGCTGGACCAAAAAAAAAAATGAGAAATGTCCATGGCACTAATCATTCAATTCCAGATGCTAGAAAAACATGACAAATTAAACCATAGGACAGTAAACACAAAGAATTAACAAACAAAAGTAGCTAATGTCCAGTAGAAACTCTTCCTACCACAATCAGGAGCAGTTAACTGAAAAATTCAAAGAAAGCCAGGAGTCATACAAATTAACATATGCTTTATTTGAACCGACAACATAAACGTGCAGTCATTCCTCAACCTTTTATGGCAGTCTTTTCTTTACATGGGGCCCACTGATTGGAATGCACCATCATCTTTTTCACATAAACCATTCCCATAATGCATCTTCTATAACTGTTATTTTCCATTTCTTTAAAGTGAGAAGAGAAATAAACAACCCCTTGAGAAGTAATATGAAAACTAAATCCTAGTGTCTTGAAGCTTTTCCCCATATGTTAGTCATTCATTCACTTATTTATTTTGAGATGGAGTCTCACTATATTGCCCAGTCTGGTCTCAAGCTCCTGAGTTCAAGTGATCTTCCATCCTTAGCATCCTGGGTAGCTGGGATGACAGGTATGCACCTGGCTTCTTTCCTGATTCTGACAGTTGCCTCTTCCACATCTAACTCAACAGCAATATTTAAGCAATTTTTTAAAAAATGAAGACTTTCCAAAATATTCAACCTAGTTTTCTAGGAAACAACTTTTTCTAAATTCATATTCATTGGTTAATATAATATGTAAGTAGATTATATAATTGCAATAACATTCACAACTGGCATAAACAGTTTTCAGATAATCCCACTCAGCTGGGGAGAGAGGGAGAGGTACCTATGAAAAACTTAAGTCATAATTGTGAACATTTTAGATACATCAGCTCAGGTGGTACATTTTACGATGAGTGAAAAAATTTGATAAATGCAGTGAGTCAGTGGATATTGGATTAAGAGAGCTTCTACTGTATTGATAAAACCACTACTCATTTCTCTTAATCCCTCCCACTCCCATACCCTGATTCTAAAGGCGACAAATCTGCAAATTTTACCTCCTATCTCCATTCCCTCAAAAAAGAAATAAACAAATACATTAGGAATGAGAAAGAAACCATTAACTGCAGACATGGCATGTAATTAAAAACATGGCGAAAGAATTTAGATAAAGTGATATGCCAGTGAATTTCAAAATATGAATTAAATTGTTTTCTAGAAAAAATATAGATTCCAAGAAAAGGTAGAAAACTCGCATGGAACAGTAACCAGTAGAGAAACTGAAAAAACAAACAACAAGGTAATTGAACTACATCTATCCCAAAGTCCAGATAATTTTATAGGAAATTTCTTTTTTTTCTTTTTCTGGTTTTTTTTTTTTTTTTTTTTGAGACAGAGTCTTGCTCTTGTCACCCACACTGGAGTGCAGTAGTATGATCTCTGCTCACTGCAACCTCCGCCTTCTGGGTTCAAGCAATTCTCGTGCCTCAGCCTCTCAAGCAGCTAGAATTACGGGCATGAGCCACCACGCCCAGCTAATTTTTTAATATTTTTGGTAGAAATGGGGTTTCACCATGTTGGCCAGGCTGGTTTTGAATTCCTGACCTCAGGTGATCTGTCCACCTCAGCTTCCCAAAGTGTTGGCATTACAGGTGTGAGCCACTGTGCCCAGCAATTTTATAGGAAATTTCTATCAAATCTTCAAAATACAGATAGTCTAGTTTTATTTAAATCATTTCAAAAAATAGAAAGAATTAAACTCTATAAATTCTTTTTATAAGGAAAATATAATCTCTATACCAAACCCTGAGAAAAAATAATACCAAAAAAAAAAAAAAGATCAATCTTAGGATTATAGGTATAAATATTGTTAATACAATATTAGCAAACTGAACCCAGCAGGGTATAATAGAATTTGGTATAATAGAATAATATACCATGAGCAAGCAAAATTAGCTGTGAAATGCAAGGATGGTTTAACAATAGAAAATCTCTCTTGGCCGGGCGCGGTGGCTCAAGCCTGTAATCCCAGCACTTTGGGAGGCCGAGACGGGCGGATCACGAGGTCAGGAGATCGAGACCATCCTGGCTGACACGGTGAAACCCCGTCTCTACTTTAAAAAATACAAAAAACTAGCCGGGCGAGGTGGCGGCGCCTGTAGTCCCAGCTACTCGGGAGGCTGAGGCAGGAGAATGGCGTGAACCCGGGAGGCGGAGCTTGCAGTGAGCTGAGATCCGGCCACTGCACTCCAGCCTGGGCGGCAGAGCGAGACTCCGTCTCAAAAAAAAAAAAAAGAAAAAAGAAAATCTCTCTGTTACCCACACATCAATTAGGGTTTCCCTGTTTCTCAGGAATCTGGACTCCAGTCCTGAGTTACGGAGCAACATAAAGCAGTTCTTGTAAATCCCAGGCCTTATTTCTTTGGGCTTCTGCCTCCTCACTGTCTCTCGCCAGCCATCTAGGGCTGGTCACATAACAAACTGTAAGCCTTTTCTTTTTTTCTTCTCCTTTTTCCACAAAAAAAAAAATCAATTTCCTTATTTATTTTTTGAATGTTCTGAAATTTATTTTACATGGTTACTTTACTAAAAATATAAACATATCACAAATGAGGAATCCTGTTGAGGGGTTTCTGACCCCATGGTGATGTTCTTCCTCCAACTTCATCACCTTCTAAGTCCAGTACTCTCCAGAGATGACCCTTCCTTCATCTGGAAAATGTAGTCCTGATTCCAGCTCCCACTTCCCCTCTGATTCCTTCTCACCTACTCATCCCCCATACCACTCTGGAATTTATCTGAAAAAATATATTCTCATCAGAAATCATTAATGTAATTATCACATTAACTTAACGAAGGAGGGGGCAAAAACAAAATCACCCTATTAGATACCCAGAGCCATTTGATAAAATTCAGCTTTCATTCTTGAGTTTTAAAATAAAACAATCTTGTCGAAGATCATGAAGATTTATTTCTTAATATGATAAACAAATACCTAGATCAAATACTTGGCATTATGCTTAATAGTAAAACAGTAGAGCAAGTAATCAGGAATGAAACACAGGTGCCCATCATCACCTGCATCTATCAGGCAATCTTGTTCTGAGAGTGCTAAGATATGCAATTGAACAGAAAATTACATAAGAACTATAACTATTAGAGGCACTTTACCACTATTTTCAGGAAATATAATTTCCTCTTTGGAAAACATATGAGAATTGCCTGAAAAAAATATTAGAACTCATAGGAGACTTCAGTAAGATAGTTACAAATAATAAAAAAGTTATATAGCCTCCCTACAAATCAACTACACCATCATTATATAACAAAAAAGCTACACAATAACCACACAAACAGAATTCTGAAGATTAATTTTAATCAGAAATGTGTTAGACTTTTCTGAAGAAACTAATTTTTTTTCCTGAGAGGCGTAAAAGAAGAAAAATAAATGGCAAGGCTGCCCATGTCATGTTCTTAAAGAGGGAAACTTGTAAAGATTGCATAATTGTATTTCTACAACAAAGTAATATTTAAGTTAAAAATATGCAGTATGTACTTTTGTGCCATGCTTGTAAGAGTAGATGTGCACACATGCACACACACACACGCATGCACACACACACACACGCATGCACGCACACACACACCTGAAATTATATTCCTCCAAATCTCTAGTGTGATTACTCTAAATTGTGGCATTGTTGGCAATGTATCTATTTATTTAAAAATTCTTCACTGTATTTTTATTTTTAGGTTTCAGGACAGGACCATAGTTTACTAATGAAAAAAAGATACTTACATCATGGAGGGAAAAACTGAGTATTATTGAGTTATTCTAGATTTTCTCTTTTCATTAAAAATTAACTCAATGTAGCCTAGAGTTCCAGGTAAAGAGCTGGCATTGACTTCCTTTCTATATTTTTAATCTTTCTTTGGGCTATGTATTGCATAATTGTCCATCCGTTCATGATTTCTGAATTCAGTTATATTGCCTAACTTTGCCTCAATCTGCACTGGTTACTTGTGAGATAATGAAGGTAATAAAACATACAAACATGTGCTAAGCGATAGGGTAGCCTCTCTGGTAGTATCTTCCCATCTGCTGAGCCTGCCCCACCTTCATCTTGCAGCACTTGGTAGCAGCTGGGAATGCCTCAAAAAAACTGGGAGTCAAGACTCAATTCAACTTGTGCTGAGATGTCACGTGCTCTTACAGCGGTAGAAATACCACTTAGTACAGATGTGTGCTTGGTGAAGGGGGCAGGCAAGCAGAAGGAGGGGATTCCACTGCCCTCAGTTTCCATTCTCACCTACAATAAGACAGGCTCTTGGAAATGCACACAGGCACACTCAGCTGAATAAAGCCTTGCAGCTCAGAAGGAGCACCTGTGGCCTAATTCCCCACACCACAAAAAAGGTGCCCATGACTGTCCTGTGCAAAGTCCTGGCTGGGAAGCACAGATGTTCGGATCACAGTCACTGTGGACCAATGTGCAAAGTGCTTTGAGCATCAGACAGGCCAGGGGTCAAAGCTTGACTCCATTGCTGGCTCTATTGCCCTCAGCAAGTCATTCAACCTCCCCCGATGGGCTAGGTCCTCACTTAATGTCATCAATAGGTTCTTGGAAACTGTGATTTTAAGTGAAACAGCATATAACAAAATCAATTTTAGCACAGCCTGAGTTAGATAAACAGAAGTGAAGTTCCTATGGCGTATTTCTGGTCACAAAAATATCCCCAAACTTCTTAAGGACTCAAAACACTTCTAATATTAAACATTGAAATGATAGTGAGTAAAATGGACATCTAAGAAAGGTTCATAAAAACAAGTAAGATAATTATTTAAGCACATATTCCAGTTCAGAGTCTCAGGTGGCCGGAGCCTCTCCTGGCAGCTCAGGGCACCAGACAGGAACCAGCCACGGACCAGGCGCCATCCCATTGCAGGGTGCGCTCACACACATCCACACTTAGACTGGGACAACAGAGACACGTCAAAGTACCTGACATGCACATCTTTGGGATGCGGGAGGAAACCTGAGGCCCTGGAGAAAATCCACGTAGGCACGGGGAGAATGTGTCAACTTCATGTAGACATTGGCCCCGGCCAAGAATCAAATTTTGTTCTCATCAGTGTTATAACAAAATAATATTAAACAAAACCATTTTATTTGAGGCCTCTTGTACACTGATAAGCAAAACCAGATTTGCTCCTGGAGCTTAGGGTTCAGCAAGATCCCGCTTGTGAGAATGGGGCTACCTCGTAGTGCTATTATGAGATTTCAGATGGGGTTAACATCTGCAAAGCATGAATGTGAACTACAGCAGGGACTTCTCAATTGTTCTTTCTCTTCAACCCCCACCTCCACCTCCCTCATTGCCTCCCTTCCTTGCTCTTATCATTCACTCTATTGTTTAGTAGCTCCTCCAAATGAACCAAGACAGAAGATGGTAAAAGACAGCAAGCCCAAATTAGTAAAGCTTTCTGTGGCTAAGACTAAAGTACTGTGACACTGGGAGCTAACAGTCTACTAAAAACTCAGCTAAGGAGTATCTACAGAGTCTACCTGGACATAAACACCCCTGCCCATCTGTAGTCACGTCCAAAGGTTGACACATTATGTGTTTTTGTCTGGTTAAAAGTTAGCTTATCTGTAAAGTCACGAGCTAAAAAATAACCAAGTCATCTAAATGTTTGGGCAAACTCTAATGAGAATGGAGCCTTCCAGAGAGCTGTGTTTGTCTTTGTTTTCTCCTGGTGTTTGACTTTGACACCGACTTCTAATCTCAGATGTCATATTAAGAAGAATACATACTAGGTTTATTTCAAATGCATGATAGGTGAGCTGACTAATGAAACTTGGCTTATTTCCCTGTACAGATAGTTCTTTTCCTGCTGAGCAATAATAACAATATGTAATGCGGTTTATTGTTATTCAACGTACTCAGCACCTCTCACTCAAATAAAGGCAGACTTCAAGGGCATTCATCTTTATGACAACCATGAAACATATCATATGTAAGATCCTGAGCTGTCTCAAAAGACCAACCTGAACAATTTCTCCAGTAAAATGATCACTGGAGAAAAACCATTGAGAAGTGAAGAGAGACTTTTCACCTGTTGAGCTATAGGCTGCTACGATGAGTTGCGTAGCTGATGACACCCTGCAAAATCACAGCCATAGTCATTCTAGAATTTGGAGTGAGAAGGGGGGTGGTGATATAATTCATGTTTTGCCATTGCAGAGAGGGTTCCAGGGCATCTCCAGGGCTGCAGGCTTGGCCCCTCGGGGAGTCAGGAGTCTCTTGCTGGATGGGCCCATCCTCCTGTCCCACACCCAGAGATAATGAGTTTATAGGTCTGAAACTTGAAGACCTGAGCATCAAGCTTTTTTTTTTTTTTTTTTTTTTTTTTTTTTTTTTTTGAGACGGAGTCTCACGCTGTTGCCCAGGCTGGAGTGCAGTGGCGCGATCTCGGCTCACTGCAAGCTCCGCCTCCCGGGTTCCCGCCATTCTCCTGCCTCAGCCTCCTGAGTAGCTGGGACTACAGGCGCCCGCCACCGCGCCCGGCTAATTTTTTGTATTTTTAGTAGAGACGGGGTTTCACTGTGGTCTCGATCTCCTGACCTTGTGATCCGCCCGCCTCGGCCTCCCAAAGTGCTGGGATTACAGGCTTGAGCCACCGCGCCCGGCCTCATCAAGCTTTTTAAACTCTCTGGGTGATCAGATGTACAGTCAGGGCTGAGAATCAGGGCTCCAGATCTCACTTTCTAAATGGGAAACCCACCTGGGCAGGACCCAGGCCTGGAGCTGTGGGATGCAGGAGGCCAGGCGTTGGTAACCTGCCAGCTCTCCCACATGGTGGGGAAGGAGGATTGGCCTGAGCCATTGTTACTCCCACAGCAGGTGGGTCTTCACACAGCTGTCCACATTCTAGGGAGGATTCTCCACCAGATGGTGGGACCTCCAGGCAGAAGCCAGTTGAAAAGAGAGTATTTTCTCCTGATTATAGACCTTCTGTTCTCTGACAGGAGGCAGTGTTAATCAACCCCCCAAAAGATTCTTCCTGACTCTCCCATTATATAACCTATGTTCACTGTGTGCTTGGGCCAAATATCATTGAACTTTAAGCTGGAAATGATGATCTCTCTGGTGATTTTCAAAGTTTCCCCCCGCCCCCAACAACTCCCCCAATGCCCAAACCAAAGCCTGTGTGAAATTCTAATCTCCATGAAAGGTAAACACAGAGGTGCTGGGATGACACTGGCAAGCAGGAGCCCAAGGACTCTCTTTGGGCCTGGTCCCACAATGACAGCCCCTGAGGAATCCCCTGAAACATAGATTGAAAACCATAGATCTGGTCCCATCATCTTCCAGGGTCTGAGAAGCTGCCTTGTCCAGGGGCATCTGCTAGTAAATAGAGTCACCTGGTCTAAACCCAGGTTCCCAACCTCAATAGCAGTTCTTGCTTAGCCAAAGGTCTCAGCTACACAGGTAAAGATGGGTGTCTCTGGAGTCTCCAGGAGATATCCAGAATGGAAGAAAAAGAGCCTAGAGGCCTTGTCCTCAGGACTCCCAGAATGCTGACCTGTCCCCTCTCTGTCCCTTGCCACTTATCCCAGCCAACATTATAAAACAGTACAGGGTACAGGAGGCTGGGCTTGGTGGCTGATGTCTGTAATCTCAGCACTTTGGGAGACCGAGGCTGGTGAATCACCTGAGGTCGGGAGTTCAAAACCAACCTGGCCAACATGGTGAAACCCCGTTTCTACTAAAAATACAAAAATTAGCTGGGCATGGTCAAGGACGCCTGTAATCCCAGCCACTTGGGAGGCTGAGGCAGGAGAATCACTTGAACCCGGGAAGTAGAGGTTGCAGTGAGCCGAGATCACGCCACTGTATTCCAGCCACGGCGACAGAGCAAGATTCCATCTCAAATAAAAATAAAAATTAAAAATAAAGCAAAACAAACAAACAAAAAAAAGTACAGAATTGGCCAGGAAGTTTTAAAGGGGAGGGAAGGGATGGGACCAACTCCCTAACTCACCTGAGCTTGTGCAGCTTCTCTGTGACAGAGGGGGGTGTCTTCAACGGTTGACACCCACCTCCTTTTCCTGAATCCCCCTCCTCAGTATGGCCACCTTCGTGCCTTCCCTGGGACCCACTGCCCTCTCCTGCAAGACTCAATCAGATTGCTTCTTCTCGGGTATTTCTTTGAACTCCCAACTGACCTCCCCGACTACCTTAAATGGCAATAATATTATTATTCCTAGAACTACTACTACTGCAGCTGCTGCTTTGACCACTGCCTTTATCCTGTGCAAAGCACTGTGCCAAGGCACCACATGCTTAACTTTCATGGTTCTCATCACCACCCTGGGTAACTGGGACCATTATTGGCTTCCTTGCCAAAGAAGGGACAGGTTTAGTGCTGGTATACATTTCCTATCACTGTTATAACAAATTACCTCTGATGTAATGTCTTAAGACACAAATTCATTAATTTATAATTCTGGAGGTCAAAAGTCTGCAATGGAACTCACCAGACTAGAATTAAGGTATTGACAGGGCTGCATCCCTTTCTGGAGGCTCCATGGGGAGACTCTGTGTCTGTATCATTTCCAGCTTTCTAGAGGCGGCCCACATTGCTTGGCTTGTGACCCCTTCCATCTTGAAACCAGAAATGGTGGGTTGAGTCCTCACATCACATCACTCTAGTCCTCAATTCTGTCTCCATCTCTCTCTTACAAGGAAATTTGGGATAACTTTGGGCCCACCTGGATAACCTGGGATACTCCCCCTACCTTAAGGTCAGCTGATTAGCAACCTTAATTTGATCTGCAATAAAAATTTCTCTCTGATATGTATGCAACATATTCACAGGTTCCAAGAATTAGAACATGGACATCTTTGATGGGGCAGGGCATTATTCTGCCTTGCTATAGAGATATTATGTAATTTGGAGCTAATAAATGGAGTTTGCTAGATTTGAATCTTGGTCTTTTTGATTCCAAAGCCTCTTCCATGAACTCCAATGCACACTGCTACCAGTAAAATTCTACCAACAACATCTCTTCCTAAGACCCTCTTCTGTGGCAGGCACCATCTTGGACACTGGTGGTTCATATATGAATAAGAATTAACCACGGCCCCAGACAATCTCACAAGCTTGTGGGGGAGAGAAGCTTGCAAATGTCAATAAATAACTATAATGGTAAGTGAGAAAGAAGTGTATGCAAACGCTGTGGGTGCACAGAGGAGTGAGTGATTAATTCCACAGGATTGGGAGGCAGTGTGGGATGGGGTTGGAGAGGATATTTGAAGTAGATCTGAAGGATAATTAATTCACTAGGCAAGGGAGGCGGTGAAGGATGCTCCATGCACAGAGAATGCTGAAAGAAGCTAAGCCATGTAATTGGTTGGATGTTTGTGGGAAAATGAATTCATTTTGTTGTGGCCAGACAGAATGTCTGAGGTGAAAAGATGGGAACTGAGGTTGGAATGGGTTCTGATATTGAAGGGTCTTAGAGGCCATGCTCATGTTCATTGTGGAGAAAACTGACCTCCATCAAAGGATTTTAAGAGAGAGAGGACCATGATCAAACCTCATTCTGGTAACATCTCAGAAGATAAATTTGTTGGCAGGTTGGAAGTGAGGGGGAAGAGGCTGAGGTCAACATCCAGGTGAAAGATCACAGGGGTCTGAGGAGGGCCATGACCATGGGAATGAAGAGCAAAAGGCAGATTGAGACTGTTCTGAGGAGAACTCAGTCGATATTTGTGGCTGTGTCATGGAAAAGGGTCATGGGGTGAGGGGTAGCAAGGGAAGTAGAATCAGGAATTCCCCACCAGCTGTCTAACTCCGGGCTACATGGTAGCCCCCTAAACTGAGGTAGAATTTCATCCAAGCCCACCCCATCATTCATTGCCAAGGATACCTGTAAACTCAGCATCACAGATTTCTGGAGGCAAATGCTTCTCTCTGGAGTTTGAACCTATTTACAAAATCATGCAGAAGAAATTGCTGACGGTTACCGATGTGATTCCAAATGCTGAAGTAAGATTGTGCATGCGTGTGTATACGTGCCTGTGTGTGTCTTGGGGGAGGTGTCCTTTCTCTAAAGCAACTCCTCACATCCCTGCCTGCAGAATGGGTTTCCCCTTTGCCCCACCACACAGGACCGCTGTGAGCAGAGATTCATCCTCCTGCCTCCTTTCCAAGCCACACCATTCCCTTCATCACTCCCTCCCACCCTGGCATCTCCCCAGCTCTCCAGGGGAAAGCTAGAACTACTATTCTAATGGCCAGTTTGGTCTTGTCAGGATCTGTTAAAAGAAACTAGGTCTTGGGTGTGTATGTGTTTGTGTGTATAGTTGGATGTATGCGCTTGTGTGTTTCTGCATGGGTCTGTGCATGTGAATCTAAATGTGTGTCTGTGTTACAGTTGCCAGTTTGGCAAATAAAAATACAGGGTGCACAATTTAATTTGAATTTCAGGTAAATTATCTCAGCAAATCATTCTTTTAGTATAAGTATGTCCATGTGTATTTATGCATGCCTATTTAGGGCTTATGTATATGAAAAAATTGCTCATTTTTTAACTGAAATTCACATGTATAACCCATGTGATTATGTGTGTGTGTTTTGTGTAAAAGCCTGTGTGGTTTTGTTTTTGCTCATGTGCTTGGGTGTTTGTGTGTATCTAAGTGCATGTCTGTGTATATAGGTATGTGGTTTTCTGTGTTTATGTGGGTCTGGGTTATAGGAATCCTAACAAGAGATTTGCCCAAGTCATCTAAGCCTGGAGAAAAACGTTATTCTCGGTTTACCAGAGAAAAAGCAGATTTTTTTCTGCAATTAATTAATTGTGACTTTGAACAAATGACTGCAAAGTGAGAAGGTTGAACTAGACTCATATTCATTTAGATATTTATTGATCATTCTAGGAGGAGAAAGTGCAAAGGCAAGTAATTCACAGAGGACTCATGGTCTAGAGAAAGGACATCAATACTACTGAGGAGGTTATGATGTAGTAAATGCCACCATAAACGTGTATGGCGACATCCCCACAACTGTGGCGATACCTTCCATTTCTTTGTGTCTGTGACGCCAGCCCTGCAGTGAAGGCAGGCAGATATTTCAGTATGATGCTTTTATCACTTTGAATCTTTAAATTATGATTATTGGTAGAAGCATGCGTGCAGCTCTGATAAACACAGATCGCCCAGGCATCAGCTGCGGGTAGCATTGCTCCATCCATCAAATGTGTTTGTTTTCAATAGTAGCAGTGCCCATGGAAGCCAGGAAATGTCACTGGCTTCAGATGTCACTTAAACATCTGAAGCATTTCTCATCACCCTTCCTGTCACCGGTAGCAGCGTACCTTGCAGCGTTAGAGGGCTGCCTGCTTCCCCTGGGGGAATCTCAGCTCCCTTCAGAGTCCATGCCTGACGTTTATGCTTCTCCCTAACTTTGACACTGGTTTTGCTCATCCAATATTTTCAGGCTCTGTCTTTCAAAATAAAATTAGCTGGCTAAGTGAGATACTGGCCATTCTGGCTTGAAATCTGTCTCAAGCAAGCTTTCACACCCCTACAGAAAGCTGCCTTAATATAATAATTGAGAAATTATGTAGGAGTTTTTGAATCCGATGATATATGGTTAGAATACAGGCCAAGCTGTTATCACAAAGAGACCTCAGGAGTTGCAACAAGATAAGTTTGTTTTTCACTTACCTGGTAGTCTGAGCTCAAGCTGTCCTGGCTGCTCTGGCAATCCCAGAGGGACAAGGAGCCCAATTCCTTCTGGCTTGATGCTTAGCTGCCCTGCTCTCATCAGTACAGCCCATCCCAGCAAGCAGAAAGAGGGAGAGGGGAGGCAGCACAAATTCATTTCCTTTCAAAGGCAAGCCTGGACATTGCATGCATCACCTCTGGCTACAGACACAGGTGAGGATGTGGCTGCACCAAGCTTCAAAAGAGGCCAGAATGTGGTCTTCCTCTGAACTACCATAGGGCCTATTGCTATGGAGGAAAGAAGAGTGGGATGGGGGCAACTGGCAATCTCTGTTCAAAGAGCATTGGTATCAAAATATTCAAGAGCTCTCTGGACAAATAGCCCTCAGAATACACTTGTCTGTAGCTGGAGGTGCAAGAACAACCTTAACTGAGTGCTCGCTGCGTTACAGACGATGTGAGAATCAGTCAGTGTCTTATATTACTTGATCCTAATAGGCAAAGTGCCTGAGGGGTGAAGTGACTTGCCCAATGGGCGCGTAGGTGCCACAGGAGGCACTTGGACCCAAGGTCTTTCCCACACACCACTCTGCCTCCTCTAATCTGCTGGTGATGGAATGACTCTCTTGGACGTGTGCTGGGTTTTCAGGTGCCAACTCAGCATTACCACCAGCCCTGTCTAGGTCTCCTCTGCACTTCAGAAGCAAAGCAGAAACTACAATTCCCAGAATGCCATTCCCAGGAGGACTCATGTGCCAGCCCCATTGAGGCACCTATCAGAGGCCTTTATCCTGCATTGGTGGCTTTATCCAGCCCCCAGTGCAGAGGGAGCTTCACAGCAGCTTTCCACAGGCTTCTGAGATCCCCTGGCTTTAGTGTTTCAGGCTGAGATCTTGGTAGGTGGCTTCTAGGCCCTTTGCACCCTGGGCTCTTCCTATAATACATAGGCTCCCCCTACCTGGACCACTCAGACTGAACATCACAGACCCAGAAGGTAAGATCACGAGATAGTGCAGAGGTCTTTCTGTCTGGCAGAAAGAGCACTCAAATTGAAACTGGGTGAACTGACATTCTCACCCACCAGGCTGGCCCTTGACCACATCACTTAAGTGGTATGAACATCAACATTTTTCACTCATCAAATGTGAATAACAATATCTACAAAATTATGAGGGCCAGGCACAGTGGCTCACTCCTGTAAATCCCAGCACTTTGGAACATCAAGGCAGGCAGATCGCTCAAGCCCAGGAGCTTGAGATCGGCCTGGGCAACCTGGTGAAATCCCATCTCTACAAAAAAGAATACAAAAAATTAGCCGGGCATGAAGACATGCACTTGTAGTCCCACCTATTTGGGAGGCTGAAGTGGGAAGATCGCCTGAGCCCAGGAGGTCAAGGCTGCTGTGAGTTGTGATCAAGCCACTGCACTCCAGCCCCGGGAACAGAGTGAGACCTTGTCTCAAAAAAATAAAAACAAAAAATTCATTGGGAAGGTCACATGAGATACCATATTTAACAACAATTAGGACAACAAGAAAGTAGGGTGCTGCTGTTATTAGTTTTGCTAATAATAATAGCCAAGCATTTTATAGGCATCATTGCATTCAATCCTAAAACAACTCTGGTTATACCATTTCTATTTTACAAATAGGAAAACTGAGAAACAGAGAACTGAATTAACTTGCAGATGATCACACAGCTAGTTCTTGACAGAGCCAGAAGCTGAACCCGTTCTCTGTAGTTTCAGTGCTCACACTCTTAACCACTATAGATGTGTTTCATGTTGATACTGACACGTTTCAACTAGCTTGTTTATTTTCACCTTCCTCCTCAGCAGCTTACCACAATTGCCAAGTATAAAGACTAGCAAGGAGAAGAAATGATGAGCAGCAAGATGTATGAAATAACCTCTTAATAATGTCAAGAACCCAACATAAAAGTGGTCTATCTGGCAGAGTGCCTCATCCCTGAGTAATTTCAAGAAAAAGCTCAAGGACAACTTACTCTCAACTTGGGGCACCTATGCCCTGCAGGAGACATTTGGAAATGTCTGCAAACATTGTCACAACTGGTGGGGTGGGCATAGGGGTCCAAAGTGCTACTGATATCTAGTAGGTAAAGGTTCGAATGCCCCTAAATAGCCTACAATGCACAGGACTATACCCCCCGCTCAACAAAGAATTATCTGGCCTAAAATGTCAATAGCATCACTGTTGAGAAGGCCTGCTTTAGAAGGTGTTGTGGGATTTCCTGTGCCTAATATGGATCATGTGGAACATTTTCTGTGTTGTCCAATGTGATAGTCACTTGCCACCTGTGACTATTTAATTTTAAATAAATTAACATTAAATAAAATAAGAAATTTAATTCTTCAGTTGAACTAGCCACATTTTAAGTGCCCAATGGCCAGCTGTGGCTAATGGCCACCATATTGGACAGCAGAGAGTCATGGAACATTTCCATCATCTCAGAAAGGTCTTTTGGCCAATACTACTGCAAGATCGTCTCCTGGTCTGAAACTGTATTAACTATCTCAAGCTGTATGTAGTTCCTCGCATGTTATAAAAAACCAAATATTAAACCGTGATTTTTTTAAAACAGATAAAATAGGGCATATTTATTAAACCATAAGAAATGGTCTTCTAAATTAGAATGCTTCGAATATAGTTGATGACATCTCCTTGTTAAGACACTGCTTTATTTGTTTATAGATCATTAAAACTGGGAAGAGGATGGGAACTTAAACCTAGAGTTGGCAAAGGCACTATCAATTGATGTTCAAGAAAAGGACTTGAGGGAGGCAGTTCTAAAATTGTAATCTAAACCAAAAGTTGTAGAATTTTTTAGTTTAAAATAGGATTTGCCTAATCTATTTTGGTTTTGAGTTGTATAATTCTTTTTAGGGGCCACAAATGTCTTGGAGAATCTGGTGAAATGTGCTGATCCACATCAACATGCAGATACACAGAGAGACCATTTTCTTTTCTTTTCTTTTCTTTTCTTTTCTTTTTTCTTTTCTTTTTTTTTCTTTTTTTTTTTTTTTTTTTTTTTTTTTTGTTGAGAGGAGATGGAATTTCACTCTATCTCCCAGGCTGGAGTGAACTGGCACAATCTCGGCTCACTGCAACCCCCGCCTCCTGTGTTCAAGCGATTCTCCTGCCTCAGACTCCCGAGTAGCTGGGATTATAGGCACCTGCCACCATGCTCGGTTAATTTTTGTATTTTTAGTAGAGATGCGATTTCACCATGTTGGCCAGCCTGGTCTCGAATTCCTGACATCAGGTGATCCACCCGCTTCAACCTCTCAAAGTGCTAGGATTGCAGGCTTGAGCCACTGTGCCCTGACTACACAGACTATTTTCTATACAAGTTAATGTGATTCTTGGCTTCCTAAAGCCCCCTCTGTGTTCCAGTTGATCCCTAGACACTACCCTCACTTCACAGATGAGGTAATTGAGTGACTGAATGAATCAAGAGAAACGAGGAGTTAAGTGACTTGTCCACAGTTTCCACAGCAGCAGGACCTCAAGCAGAGGCAGATGCTCCAATTCTCAAGCCTTATCCATTCATTAAGAAATATTAGTTTATATAAAGTAGTAAAGGAACTAATCTAGCGTGTGCTATAAGATACACTTGTACTGTTTGAAATCCTTCTGCTTGCCTTCTATGACAGGAGAGGATGGGGCAGTACTTAAAAAGAAAAGGAAAGGCCTTCAAAGTTGCCAGAGGGTAGAATAGGGAACTACACACTCATTGTCCACTCCACAGACGGAGTTATGAAGCTCTGAACTAAGAACCATGTTCTATGATTTCTGATCTAGAATTTTTTTTTTTAGCAGAATGCTGCTTCTTTGATGATACTCCATTGCCTTTCTCCAGACACCACATTCTCAGTAATAATATGAACTCCTCACCTGATTCTATAGCCTCTATCCTTCTTATTAAGGCTTCGAGAAGCGCAGTTTGTGAATTTGCCTTTGAATAGCTCATTAAGTTATTTGCTTTTGTTCATGACTCCTGTCTCTTCTCCTGTATTCTGCTTCCTTATTTGTGCTTTTTCTTTAAAGCCAACAAAAAGCCTAGAAAACTCCCCTATGCAAAATTCCAAATTAAACTGTGCTTTTACCCGTACACTTAATTATAAGAAGTCGTGCCTGCTCTATACTTACGGCTTTTCACAATGTGCCATTATGTAGAACAGCAAGCAGAAGCAAAAAGTAGTGAACTTCATTGGCAATCTAATCCGCACAGAGCTATTCCTATTGAAATGCTGTAAATAGAAATAATATTCAAGAGAAAGAATCTGCCTCTAAGGCTGTGCCCAACAGATCTACTTACAAATCCCAAACAAAGCCTGTCGAGTCAAGTATACTTAGCCCAGTGTCTGGAACATAGCAATCCTTTTTAAAATATTTGTTGAGTGAATAAACTGATTATTTTCATTTTTCCTCTCACCATTCATTCTCTGCTCTCCACCTTCCTCTGCCCACTTCTGTCCCGACCCTTGGGGCTCCTTATTCAGCTCTCCTGCTGGGTGGCTTTGCACTGACTACAGGCCATTGGAGGTTGGAAGGTGGAAGGAGAGACACATGAGGTTTCTCTTCCCATTTCCTCTCCTCCATGTTGCTCTGGCATGGCTGTGCCCTCCACAGCTACAGCTTCCATGGGTGGCCCTGCCTCCACAGCCCCACCTCTCCCTGAGTTCCAGGAATATTATTTCCTCCTCTTTTCCCTTTAGGTTGAAGGAGTTCAGGAAACATCACCCTGAAATGTGCTGCTTGGTGTGCTGGTTAGTTCCCACTGGGGGCACTTGGGGAACAGCAAGTATAGGGAAGGGCTTTCTCTGAACTTCCTTCGGAAGGAGTTCAGTTGTCATGACCTCCCTCCCTGGGGAACACAGGAGAGACCTGAGGTTGACATCATGCTCAGACAGACTGTCATCGCTTCCTCTGAGGGCTGCTCAGAGACGACTCTTATTACCCGAGAGCGGTTTCGTCTGCAGAACAAGACACCCTCTACCACCACACATTTCCTTCCTCACCCTCCCCTGCCCTGTGTGCTGCTAAGCCCCAGAAGCCCCACATCCCTATTCCTTCTGTAGCTCAGGAGGCTACACAGACGTCAATCATCTGACCCATCTTTCAGTCTCATATTTTGTGAAACTCCAGGCATATGTACACAATTAAAATGGTTTTTTTCTCCTGTTAATTGGCCTTATATCAATGTAATTCATAGCCTAGCCAAAGAACCTAGGACGGTAGAGGAAAGCCATTTATGGCTCCCCTACGGGGTCTAAGCCTGTTAACAGCTTCCTACGTTGCTAGTTCCTAGATGTCTTCACATCCTTTTGGTTCCTTCAACCCCACCTGCATCTCAATAAATCATCCATTCATTAAACTCTTTCATTGAACTAGATTAGTTAAATTTTGATTTTTGCCAGTATCCTGACTGATACAGTGAATAACTGAAATAGATATATAAATGAAAAGACTTGAAAACCGACTTTAAAGTAATTTTGAATATATTGTTTTTAACATTAAGGAATAAAGCCATAAACATAAAAATTATTTCTCAAAATAATAAAATCTCAATTATTAGTTTTACCTAAATATAAGTTATAATATGTGAAAGTATACATTTATTTTTATATTATATATGCCAGGGGCCAGGGGCATGTAATATAATTGGGAAAATTATTCTAAGTGTCAAGAAAAAAAACACTACTAAGCACACTAATAAATGATGTCTGTCAATTAGCTCGTATATGCATTCTAGAGTAGAAGTTTGCCACATGCATATGTGTATATGTTTTGCAAAACAGTCGTCATCAGTCATAAAAGTGATAGATGTTTCCTGGTATATCATCTGGGGTCCAACTTCTCACAAAAGCAAAAAGCTTTTTACACCATAACTATGTGGTTTTAGGAAGGTGGGCCCCAAGGTGAGGGGTCAACATAGGTATGTTCTGCTTTCAAATTACAGGTAGAAGCCATTTAGAGACACCTCATAATCAAAAGAACTAGTCCTCAATCCAGAACCAAGACTTGAATTACTGGAGTTTAGAAGTGTTGAAAACTAGAGTTTGAGCCAGGTGCAGTGGCTCACACTTGTAATCCCAGCACTTTGGGAGGCCAAGGCGGGTGGATCACGAGGTCAGGAGTTTGAGACCAGCCTGGCCAAAATAGTGAAACCCCGTCTCTACTAAAAATACAAAAAGTTAGCCAGACATGGTGGCAGGCACCTATAATCCCAGCTACTGAAGAGGCTGAGGCAGAAGAATTGCTTGAATCCAGGAGTCAGAGGTTGCAGTGAGCCACGATCATGCTATTGCACTCCAGCCCAGGTGACAGTGCAAGACTCCATCAAAAAAAAACAAAAACAAAAACAAAAACCAGAAAGGAAAAGAAAAAAAGCTAGAGTTCTCACCAGAGTTTGTGTGACAGAGGCTTGAGCCATTATCCCAGTGCTGAATGAATGCTCTCTCTGCCATCTCACAGACACACTCTCCCTAGCATGGCAGCACGTGCTAGTTTTTACCTTCGCTTTCTCTCATGATAATACATAACATCTTTCTTATTTTAAAAGTAAGAGATGTCCAACATAGACAAATACTACAGAGTTAAAAATAAGCAAAAGAAAAATAAAACCTAAAATGACCCATCATCTTTCTATATTGAGATAACCAGTTCTAGCAGTTTGGTATCTCTCCTTGAATAGGCAAACGATTAATGGCAGACTAAGGGAAGAGATGATAAGTGGATATATCCCAGCAAGAACTTAATCAAGTGTACATATTTTATAACTTGCTGTTTCACTTAACAATATGCTTTAATCCCTCTCCAGGTTATGGCGTGCCCTTCTACAGCATCATTTTTATAACTGAAAAATATTTTATTGTATGATTTTGTTATTTATTTACCCAATTCCCTATTGTTGTATTATTGGAAATTTAGATTCTGTCCAATATTCTGCAATTTAAATGTTGCAGTAAAAGATATCTTTATAGTTGCTTGCTTTTCCAAAGGCAGGGTTATTGGAATTACCTAGATTTTTTTAGTGCAATGGCAAAGAGCTTTGCTCATTCTGCTTACATCTAAGGGTATGGCTGTGATTATAGAAAAGTACAATGGTCATAGTATCTGCTGAGTCCTAAGGGATAAGGACCTGCATATTGAATCCAGAGCCCCTGCTGGAGCCCAAGTTCTCCTTCTACCCAAACCCTTTCCCCACATACTGCAATATCAGACTGATAATCTCGGATAATTAGTTAATATTTTATTCAATATTGCTTCTTCTTAAGGAATACTAAACAACAAAATGAGAGGAGGCATACATTCCTTTCTAATTCTTTCATATACTTACACCTACACACTACATAAATGGCTTTTTAAGACATGTAATGCATTTCATAAAAATATATAAAAATGCATATGCATATGGATATGTATCTGTACTGGATAGCTCATGCCATCTTCAATGTTCCTGTCCAAAAAATTCATAGGTCACTGTGTGTTTGTTGGTTCAGATCCAGAGCTCAAATCCATCTTTGGTCAGCAAAGACAGATTACTTCTGCTGCTGGTAAGGACAGAGTAAGATCCTACCAGACTGAGCCTCGTGGAAATACAAATTGTAAGCTTTGGACATAATACAAGCAGCATCTTGAAGACATTTGAGAGTGAGAGGAGCAGGCAGACCCAGGAGTGGGGTGGTCCATGCTCAGAGGAGGGAAGTTATAGGGACAGCTTTTCACTTACACCCAAGTGTAGTCAGAGCGGCCTGCAGGGTGGCAGGGCATTGGTGGAAAAATATGAAAAATATCACAATCTCTCTGGCCTGTGGAAGGGAAAGCTGAATCCAGGGCCACCATGGCTGCTGGGAAGAGAAAGGGAATGCAGGAAGGGAAAGAGTCTGAGGGAGGATTTCCAACTTGTCTGCTCTCAGCTCTGGCTGACCCCTAAGCCACACATACAGAGTGTAGACTAAAAGCTCAAATGATCACAAAATATTTTAGTCGAGTCAAAAGTAACCACCCAAAATAAACAGTTTGCAGTTAAATTTTTTTTTTCCTAATTGAGGCTAAATAATGGAACATAGAATCTCCATTACTTTATATTCATAACGTCCAGGATACAATGGAAAATTATCTAAGTTACAAGTGAACAAAAAGATGGAACATATTTTCACGAGAGAAGAAATATCAACTGAGACCAACCCTGAAATTATTTATATATTGTAATCAGCAGACAAATGTTATGAAGCAGTTATTTATAATTATGCTCAGTGGTGAAAAAAATATGTTAGCAATGAACGACAAGATAGAAAGTCTAGGCAGAGAAATAGAAAAGGTCAAAAGAATCAAATAAAAATTCTAGAACTGAAAAATATGATGTCTGAAATAAAAACTTCACTGGATGAGTTAACAGCAAAATGGAGAGTACAAAGGTTAGAGCAAATGTGCAGAAAAGAACATAGCCCATGTTGTGAAATCTGTCAACCTCAGTTCCCTCTCGAGACAAAGCAACTTTTGTAAAAGTGATTTACCAAAATCTAAGTGTAGTTATTACTAGAATCTTGGCAAATATTGTAGTGTGAACTTGTTTCTATTCATTCTTCCTCAAGGCTATATTGCTTTTCCATGTATCTCTTCTTCCACAAATGAAGTTCCATTATCTCTAAAGTCCCCTTCCTTTTCTTGTATACGTATTTAATTATGCCTGTCTCCCTTACTTGATAGTGAGGTCTGTGAGGGAGTGTGAAGGAAGAGAGAAAATCAGCATTTGAGTACCTGTGATGAAGCAAACACTGCACTAGGAAATTCTCATCCTGTGCGTCTTTTGGGTGTGCAGGAAACAAGTCCGATTTGTACAGGAACCAAGTCAGATTCAGTGCTTGGTATATTGCCTGGTTTTGTAGCTTTTAGGCAAACACAACCTGCTTCTTTCTTCTTTCAAACTGATGCATTTTGTTGCAGGTATGCATATTTACATTTTCAAAATCATATGTTAACCAACTTGATACCAAAAGATAAAGTCTGAAATGAACAGGCTATTGATGTAATACAAAAGACACAGTGAAGTTGCTAAAGTGAAATTAGAATGTAGATGCCTACAAGCTCTCCAGGGAAATGCTGTAGACAACTATATGGAATTCTGTGAGTTAAAAAATCAGATAAGAGGGCCACCAGCAGAGGAACAAACGCAAGTCAGAGAGGGCTCATCATTAACATGATTTAGTGCAGAATCCACTTTGGGGGAAAACACTTGGGGGATAAAAGGAGGAAAGAAAGGAAACCAATTGACATCATTCCAATGTATCTTTTTATGGCTATTAATTCGGGTTGTACCTGAAGGGAATTCATTACATTAATTAATACTCCGGCTCAACTCATATTGTAATCTTCGCTTGCGCTTAAATTTGTCAATCCCAGGAAACGTACTAACCCTTTAGGTTTGGTTTATGTTCTGCATCTAGTCCTGACTTCTCCAACCAAAGTAAACCCTTAGATCATCGATGGGCATCACTGCCCCTGGTTTACTGTCTTCCACCTTTATGCTGGTGTTTGACCCCTTCTTGGTATTTTCTCTAAGTCTCTCAACTGAAGGCAGAAGTGCTGCTCTGTTTATGGCTCTGGGTCCGTGTCCTGTTGTTGAATTGATTTCCTCCCTTGGGCTTAGACTTTCATTCTCTCCCTCTTCCAAAGTACTTTTCTTCAGTAATTACTCCCTGCTCTCATTTTTCTCCAACCCTTCCCTCCACACTTCTCCCATTCTAATCTTCAATTCTCTCCATTCTGCCCAACACTCCTCATGCCAAGCTGACCAATGAGCTCCTATTGCCGAATGATGGATGGGTTTTCCGTTCTTATTTTGCTTGACTTATTTGGCATTTAACAATTGAGCACATCCTCATTTTTAAAACCCTCTCTTACATTTGCTTCCACAAATTGCTGTCTCCTGGTTTTCCCCCTCTTGCTCCAAAGCACACTCTTAGTTTTTTGCATGGAGTGCTTCTCCCCCATACCGCTGCCTTCCATATGTCTGTTCCACAGAGTTCCATCTCTGGGCCTTTGATCACTTGGTCCTCTCTCTTTAGGAAATATTCGCTCTTAGCTTTCCAATGACAACTCACATGCCGGGCACTGTCACATCTGTATCCTCAGGGCAGACGATTCTCTTGAGCTCCAAAGAGTAAATCTAATTGCCTCATTTTATTTCTCCTCTGCCCAAACTTATTTCTCCACTTATATTTGATATCTTGGTGAATGCCACCTCCATTCACTCTTTTGCTCAGAAATTTTAGAATCACCCATATTTCTTCTGTCTACCCTAATCCCCATACTAAGTCAATCATCAAGTCCTGTAGATTCCCAAAATAGTTCTCAATCTTATCTACTCCTTTCTATCATTTCTTTTCCAGAGGCTGCATGACTGCAAAATGTTTCTTAGGTGGATTTCCCGCTTCTTAGTCTTGCCCTTTGTCGCATATACAGTCCCTGCTTGTTTGCTAGAATATGCATGTTTGAAATTAAGTCTGTCACCACTTAATGATGCTGTCCCATTAAGAGACAGATTCAGGAAAAAGTTAGATTCTGTTACATGGCCATTGATTGTCCTCCTAATCCAGCCCTGCCTTCCTCTCATGCTGGGGCAGACTCTTTGTTGGCCCCATATCTAGTCCACTCTTGATTCTCTCCTGGCATTGTCCAGCTAACAACTGCATTTCCCATAAGGTAAAGTGTGGCCTTACATGATGAAGTTTGCACCTTACTTGCTTGGAAGAAAATTGCTTGCCCCAGACTTCTTCACTTTCTATGCCCTTAAGCTGGAACACAAATGGCCATGGCCCATCCCTACCTACAAAGGTAGAGGAACAACATGGCTCCTGAACATCATCATACAGCAAAGCTACCTGCCAGCTTAGGCCTGCTGAATGGCTGCATGAGAGGGAAATAAAAAGCTATCTTATTTGGGCCACTGTATTTTGGGGTCTTTTAATACTCTGCTCCAGCCTTTGCCCTAAATAGTAAACCTGCTTTTTCATTATGCCTTTGTTGTTCCCTTCTCCAGTTGGACTCTATGTCCCATCCATACCAGACAAGTTGCATTCTCCAAATGCTGTGTACCCTCTTGTCCTTCATGTTTATGCATGTGCTATTCCCTCTGCCTAGAGTGTGTTCCCATTTTTCTCTGCCTGAATAAATCCTATTCATGCCTTAGGACTCCACTGAGGCATCAACTTCCATTTGAATCATTTTCTAACATATCCCTCCACCAACAGCACACACATACACTCCTCTCTGCTCCCACAGCATCCTCACAAAGTCCTGTGATCACTGGTTTACCTGTGTGTCTTCCCTTTGTGAGCATCTTGATGGCAAGAGCTATCTTTTATCTCTGACATACAGTTGGGGTTCAACAAATGTGTAACAAGTGAAGACTCAGAGAAGCTCTTGATGTTCCAAGTTTCCCTACAGGAAGTCTGTGTGTATCTGTGAATATGTGTATGAGTGTCTGGGATGTAGCCATCTTAACTGAAGCACAAGCACCAGGAGCCTAAAGAGCCAGAGCTGCATGTGTAGCCAGCATCTTTAGAGAGTACTAAGTGGCCAAGCTGGGGTTAGGGGTTCAAATGCCAAGTCCAAGGACCAGGAACTAGACAGAAACTAGAAAGGGAAGGAGTAGGGTAACCAGGACAGTTTTGTGGTAGGCAGAATAATGGCCCAGTACAGATGTCCATGTCCTAATCCTGGAAACCTTTGGGCAAGTTAGGCTATGGGGCAGAGAACATTAATGGTGCAGATGAAATTAAGGTTACTAATCAGCTGACCTTAAAATAAAAAGATTATGCTGGGTTATCCCAGTAGCCCCAGCGCAATCACAAGGATTGCACTGTGACAGAAGTGGAAGGTGGAGAAATAAGCTTGGGCAGAAGATGAAGACAGAAGATGGAGAAGCAGAGAGAAGGCAGTGTGAAAAGGACTCAGCCTGACATTGCTGGCTTTAATGATGGAAGGAGTGGAAGGAGGCCACAAGCCAACGAATGGGGCATCTTCTTGAAGCTAGAAAAGGTAAGGAAATGGATTCTTCCCAGCACCTCCAGAAATGGACATAGCTAACCTCTTAATGTTAGCCCAGTGAAATCCATTTTGGACTTCCGGCCTCTGAACGTAAGATAATAAATGTGTGTTTTCTAAGCCATGAGATTCATGATCACATGATGCAGCAGCAATAGGAAGCCAGTGGCAGTATTATCAACTGAACACACTTGGAAAAGTTAGTGAATGTCCCTAAACTTCAGCCTCCCCCTATAATATACAAATAAAAGTCACTCCCTGGTGGTGAGGATTAAAGTAGATCATTGATATAAAAAGGTTGGCAAAGTGTTTGACACGTAATGAGTGTTCCATAAAGGGTTGTTATCCTTAGTAATAATATCATCATCAGAATCATCATTACTGTTATTGTTTACTTATTTGCCTGGTACATCTGGGGTAGAGAGGAAGAAAGAGACAGACAAAGAGAGAAAGTAAAATAATAAAAGCCTGCTTTGGAAACCTGCAGGCATATTTGGTTTTAGCGCTTTTGCAATGTGTCTTCTCAACTCACAGAGTGTCTTTCATTTCCTTTTGCTTTCTCTCTCTTGGTTTAGGTAGAAAGATCTATTTTAAATTTAGTCATTTCAAAGTCTCCTTGGCATCGCATAAATGTCGCACCATTAAATATATATTCAATGGGTGCTCAAGCAGGCTGACTTCCTCGCCAAGAAATGAAGCACTGGAGGTGGGCAGGTGAGGCACGACAGACACCACACCTGCCCGTAGACTCTGCTGTTCTTACCTATGAGGATTACATTTTCTGAGCTCCAAATGAGGATGTGTGGTCTGACAAGCATTTTTTCTCCTGCATTTTAATTTGTTTGTCTGAAAAGGCTGTCACAGACATTAAATTAAATCTCATGAAATTCAGTGAATAAGCTTTACTGTGAAGAGTAAAACTCATGCAAAAATTCAGAAAAAAAATTATCAGTTTTTATAATATTTAAATTTGAATTACTTGCTACTGTCTAGAGTGCAAGGTTTGGTTGACACAATGGTGAGCTTTTGCTTTGCTTTGCATTTCTCTGGTCAGGTGGTCCCTTCTTCAACTGTTTTCCTCTGAGGCAAGCTTTCTCCATTCAAATCAGAACCCCACCTTCCCATTGAAGAAACAGGTATGTGATGCTGAGCTTGGCCAGTGATTAGTCCCATGAATGGCACATAATCCATATGGCATGAATTTCCTACAGACAGATGAAAAACATGACTTTCTCTCCTCTTGAATAGCAAGTAGTGGAGATGTGCATAGAACCTGTTGCCTGCCACACTTGCTACCACAAAAAGGAAATGCATCTGCAGGAAGTGAAGGAGGCCAGAAACCAGAAGGAAGCAGGGCTGAGAAGTGGAGAGGAGGAAAAAAAAACCCTAATGACACTTTTGAGCCCTCAACCCCAGCTTCACCTGGCATCACTCACTGCCTCATCCTGCTCGGCACATGAGCTGATAAATCTTTTTTGAGTGGAATTTCTGTCACTTGAAATGGAAAAACGGAAAGAGCCCTGGCTAATACACAGAGTCATTGCAAAAATATTGTCAAAAGGAGACCTTGGAAGAAACAAGCCCAGAGGTGAGGAAAACAGGCACAGGAAGAGGGAAGAGTGGACAGAGCAGGCAGGACCCCAGGGTTAATGTTCCAGCTTTGCCCTTACCGACAGCAGGGCCATTAGTGATGCTGCAGCATTTTAGTCTGATGGTCTTCAGAGGGGAAGACTGTGCTCCTGCCGCCATACAGAACATGGGGAGCTGTGGGAGGCTCACCTGGGATAGTAAATGTGAGCACTCTTTGTATTAAAAATGTTAAGTGCTTACAGATGGCATTTATTACATGGAAAGCAGCACATTTTAAAAAGACTATGATGGAAACACAGACTAGAAATGAAAAGGTAGGATTTAAGTAGCTGAAATCTTAAGAGAGGAATATGGAAATCAGTTAATGATTAGATCTCCTTTAAAGAATCTAAAGGGCAGACTTTCTGCTGAATGTCAGTGGCTTGAGTAAAAATACATGCAAAATAAAACATGGAAAAACTAGAAAACAATTATGAGACTGTGTATCTGATAGGAATGGGAAGAGAGAAAAGAGAGGGAAACCAACATTTTGCAAGGTGTCTGCTATATCTGAGACCCCAGGTATCATATATACTATCTCACTTCATCCATGAAGCAACACTACAAGAGTCAGGTATTACTGTCCTTATCGTATGTTTGAGGAAAGTAAGTCTCAGAGCTTACATTCAAGCTCAGGTCTTATAATTCTATAAGCAAATCACTAGACTACACCAATGCCCAGATAATACATTTGAAACTAGAGTTTGGGGGTTAGATAGAGATATGCTTAGTTTGCTTTCCAGATTATAAGAACCAATCAGTCAATATTTTAAAGAAGGCTAGAGTTTACTTAAATAAAAAAATTTAGTTGTGAATGGTTTTCTGCTGGATTGAAAGTCTAGTGCTTTTAATAGCCCCTAAAAATGTGTTTATCTTTACCTCAGTGTCAAGAATTATGAAGGGTCTGGGAATTTACCCTACTTAGAAGCCAATAAGCTAGCCTGTTACTATGTTATCAATGTTAGTAGAAGACATAAGACTCCTGAGCCAGAGACAAAGGACTTATTACTCATGGCAAAAGAAGTAACCACAATTTCATGTTGGTTTGTATCTGTTGGTTCCCCATACCCACTCCCCAAAGTCCCATGAGAGTGACAGAGAGAGCCTATGGGGTGCCTGAATATGCCATGGGTTGCATTACAGTAGGGAAACACTGAAATTAGAGGATTCATTGCTTTTATTGTGAGTGGAAGCAAGCCTGTTCTTAGTCTGGGGTAAGATGTTGTCTTAGTCCATTTGTGTTCCTATAAATAAATACTTAAGGCTGGGTAATTTATTTTTAAAAAGTAGGTTTATCTGACTCACAGTTCTTCAGCCTGTACAAGAAGGCTGGTACCAGCATCTGCTTCTGGGGTGGGCCTCAGGAAGCTTCCGTTCATGGTGGGAGGTAAAGGGGAGCCAGCATGTGCAGAGATCATATGGTCAGAGAGGAAGCAAGTGGGGAGGCGGGTGCCATGCTCTTTTTAACAACCAGCTCACTCTTTTTAACAACCAGTTTGTGAGGGAAGTTCCACAGGAGCAAGAGCAAGAACTCACTCATTACCTTGAGAATGCCCCCAAGCCATTTATGAGAGATCTGCCCTCATGACCCCAAATACCTCCCACTAGGACCCACCTCCAGTATTGGGGATCAAATTTCAACATGAAGTTCGAAGGGGTAAACATCAAAACTACAGCAGATGCTGTTTCATTTCTCAAAATTTCCTGCTGTAAACACAACTCTGAGAAATGGCCTAGGTAAGGAGTGGTCAGACCCTTGTATTGTTGACATGCCCAGTAGGAGTGCATAGGGAGGCTTGGGGCCATGGTGGACTGCCTCTCCCAGCACCGAGTCCTTCCTTTGGCAACACTGAGCTCTTGAGGCCTTCTTGTCCTCTTCAACTACAATTTCATTCCTTTGCTCTCTACTAGAACCATCCTTGCACAGATTTCTTATAGCTGTTTCTCTTTATATTTGCAGATATCTCTCACTTTATTCCCAAAGTTCTTAGAAATGCTTTCTTCATGCCTCCCCCACAGTGCCAGCATGATACCTTTGTGATGTATTAACTTGGCTGGGCTGGACTATAGCCCCAGAATTCCCTTTCTAGTATGTTTGCAGTCAAGGCAGGCTACAAAGCATATTCTTTCATGGACGAGGAGGACAGAAGGGAGGAAGCAGTTGTTTTTCCATGTTGTCCCAGTTCTGCAATCAAACACTGATCTAGATACTGCTGTAAAGGGATTTTACAGATAGAAAAAACCTAATCAGTTGACTTTAAGTTCATCAGAAGGGAGATTATTCAAAGCAGACCTGTATCAATCAATTGGAAGCCCTTTAAAAGAGGACTTAGGTCTTTCCTGGGCTAGAGGCTGCACCCAGCTGCTGGCTCTGCAGGTGCCCTCCATTCCCCTTGGATCTTCCATCTTGACTGACTGCCTGGGGATAGCAGTTCCACCCTGTGCATATGGGATTCCAGCCTGCTGGTGGTTCATCCTTCCTGTCTACCTGCCCTATGGACTCTGGGCTTGCCAAACCCATTCCCACAACGTGCAAGCCAATTTAATGTTTCTAATGAACATGCATAATCAAAATACATACCCTATTGGATTTGCTTCTCTGATTGAATCCTGACCAATTCATGCTGAGACTTAATGGAAACTGTTTATTTGATGAGACTGAGACCTTCCTGTCAATCCAACAATATTCTCAGTCTTCATTCTGCATGACCCCTCGATTAACATCTTCTCTTTAAATCACTTTTCCCTTGGAATTGGAAGTACCCTTCAGACTATCTTCCTAGTGACTCCTCCTTCCCTCTCTGTCTCTCTCTCCTTGTATGCTTCCTCTTCTATTTCTTTACTTTTTTTTTTTTAGACAGAGTCTCACTCTGTTGCCCAGGCTGGAGTGCAGTGGCATGATCTTGGCTCACTGCAGCCTCTGTCTCTGCGTTCAAGCGATTCTCCTGCCTGAGCCTCCTGAGTAGCTGGGGCTACAGGTATGTGCCACCACGCCCTGCTAATTTTTGTACTTTTAGTAGAGAAGCAGTTTCACCATGTTGGTCAGGATGGTCTCCATCTCCTGAACTCATGAGCTGCCCACCTCGGCCTCCCAAAGTGCTGGGATTACAGGCATGAGTCACCGCGTCCAGTCTTATTTCTTTAATTTTGGTTATTTCCCCAAGAGTATTATTGCCATGTATTATATCTCTTTCTCTTCTCATACAAATGCTTCGCAATCCTCCTAGTGTATACTTTTCATTTTTACCATCTTAGAGTCTCTTAGTGTAGCTCTTTCCCAGCCCAGTTAATTAAAAGTGCCTCAAAATGGATACAAGGCCCAAGGCTGTTTGAATCTCATGTTCCTCGTACCCTGCCTTCATCATCAACATCATCACCACCATTAGTTCAGCCTTGATAGGCACTACATACTATTTAAGATGCTTTATGAACATTGTCTCCTTTAATCCTTACAACATTCTTATGAAGTAGACAGTATGATTCCCATTTTTCTCATGAGAAAACTGAGAATTGTGGAAAGACTATCTAACTTGCCTTAGGCCCCACAGCTAGTAGATGCCAAAGTTAGGATGTCTATACTTCACCCAAGCTCCAACCAACTGGCTACATTGCTTTTGTCAGAAGACATGAGCAGTAAGAACACAATCAGTGAAGGTCATTTAAATTCACAGGATCTAACCAAGCAAGGCAGAGCTGAACAAGTAGCTGCAGCTTAAAAGTTAACAGTAATCCTCAGGTGACTATTGAAACCACTGCAGCCATAGGTCTATCCTAGCTGGTATGATCACAGTTTCCCTTGCCCTTGATTCCTGATGCAGCTTTACAGAGTTTCTGGATACCTTTCTTTACCCTTAGACAAAGGACAGCCAAGTCTTTGCCTTGCTAAGCTGTTTGCTTCCAACGATGAACAACAGCCCTACTACCAAATCATACTGTTGCTTTGCTGATACTGTTTCACCGCTGCTGACCCCATGACTTTGACACTATTGAAACTCAATCACACTATGTCTGACAGGCACCATATCTGACACATCCAATAGGCCAGGGGATTTGATGATCGTTTCTGCTAATGTCAAGTCAGTGCAGTGCTATTGCAGAATCATGGTGCTTAAAACATCCTGCAATAGAGAGCAGTAAAATATTGTTACAAATAGAGGGAAAAAATTGCCTTCTTCCCAAACAAGAATTTTTGGTAACTGTTTTGTCTTGGCTAAAGCCTGTAGGTTCTTGGCATGGTGTTTATTTTATGGGCCAATCATCAAACCCTGATGTGGCTGTGAATAAAAATTATATAGAAATAAAGAACAAATTACAGATATGGCTATAAAAGCCTTGATTCCAAAAGAAATTTGCCACAATGGGAGAACATCTTGGCTGACTCTTCTCTTGGAAGAGTAGGAATAGGGTAATTACCTACTAACTATTGAAACTTTTGTCCTCTGCTTCTCTGAAGAAATTCTTCTTGATAAATTTACAGTCAGTCATCTCCTTTATGTTACATTGATGGCTTCAGTTTGTTTAAACACTTATTTAGTTGGTTATGAACTTATTATAGAGTTGGTTTGACAAGTTCACTGCATCAATGACCCCAGCCAGTAGAGTAACCACCACTCCTTTCTTTGTCAGTTTGATGCCAAGAAGAATCCCAAAGTGGCAGGGAAGTAGGCTCAGCTCCCAGTTTAATTGAACACTGACTTTGTCTACTGGTAGAACATTCCTTCCTATGGCAGAAATCTTGAGATTCTTAGAATAACACCAAACATTACTGAAGCCACTCTCATGACACATGCTTGTAAGGGATTGTCATCAGGCCATTCCATTGATCTATCAAGCCATCTGCTTCTGGGTGACTGGAGAGAGTAGCGAATGTCAAAGGCAAGAGTCCATTACCACATCTTTGCCAGCAAATAAGAACCTTAGAAGGTGGTAACATTTTGTGAGATACAATATCAAAGGACAAAGTATTTGTAGGTCTACAAATGAGAATGCTGGCAGAAGAATTCTGAGAAAGAAAGGCAAATGTGTATCTAGGATATGCATCTATTCCTGTGAGGATGAATCACTGCCCATTTCATGGAATGGGGCTTTGTTAGGGACTCAAAGTTGGCCTCTGCTGTTGGAACGCTGGGCAGTCAGTAGTGGCTGTAGCCAAATCAGTCCACCGATTTGTCCCTGTGGTCACTCTGTATGTCGGCTTATTGAACAAGCACCAATGTGGCCAAGAAAGGAGGCTGGCTGACAGCCACCTTTCCCACCTGTTTATTGAGAACCTTTGCCAATTAATAGCTGAGAACCAGGTGCCAAGAATGGATATTAATTTGCTGCCATAAAGATACCACATCCCAAACCTCAGCTGTGATTGCCATACCCACCTGATTAAGTCTGGGACAATCCATAATTATTCTCTAAGACCCATCTGGCTTTTGCACTGGCCAAAGAAAGACTGGTTAAATGGAGGTGTGATAGGAATAATTGGCGTCTCCCAAGACTCCGATGGTGGTCTTTATATTTGCAGTTCCTCTAGAGATGCCATTTTGCTTTGGGTTTATTATTTTGGGGTTTCCACTTGGTTCCTCTTATGGACATAATCCTCATTCTGCATGGTAGGGAGCTAATGTGAGTCTGCCAGCCACTTGAGCATATCGGTTCTCACTATAGTTTTGGGGAGAAAAAAAAAGGAATAAGAACTAGGTAAAAAGATATGCTTTTGCATGCAATGGATTACCAGTGTCTTATCCCTTTCCCTCTCCTCCCAAAGTTATCTGTGCATTCCTCAAATATGGGCAACCCAATCACAGAATCTCATTTTGAGAGGCTGTACCCTGGGGCCACTACTCTCCATATTAATTACTATGTAAGTCAAGATTCCAGCAGAAAACAGATAGTACATTCCAAATAAGGTAATTGGAGAGTGCAATAAAGGGACTTTTTACAAAGGTATGGGAAGACTTAATGGAAACCAAGAAGAGGTAGGGAAGCACATGGTATTAGCAAAGGTGGGGAGCATTAATTTGAACCCAAGGGGAAGGAACAGCTATTGGAACCCAGAAAGAGCTGTAACCTTCAGTGAGGATTATAACCACTGCTAACCTGTGGCCTAACAGGAAAGGAGCTTGATGGCAGAAGCTCTCTTTTGCTAGAATTAATACTCTGACCTCAATGTGCTACTAAAGTTCTACCAATGTAATCCATTGGCTCAACCCAATGGGAAGCCTGAGGCCCAGAACAGGAGGGCTCATGGTGCAGCCTGTATAGACCATCATCCCAGGAGAATGGACCTGGAGGGGCTAGTGGAGGTGCTCCAGTACATCATTCCCACCAAGAGGTCCACCCATCCTGAGCATTCTAATATAATCAACACATTGCCAGACCCCAGCACTCCCCATCCCCCTTATCCTGTTCTACTTTTCCACCATGACACTCCTCACCAGCAATACGCAATTTACCTATATTTATGTTATGATGTGTTCTCTATCTCTCTGCTAGAGAGTAACCCCTCCTGGCACAGGCATCGTCACCCGTTTTACTCTCAGACATATCCAAATTACCTAGAACAGTGCCTGGTACAAATGAGCTGTTGAATGAAAATATACATTTATAGATGAAAATAATGAATTGTGGATAACGGGAGAGACATAAGAGAATAACGCAAACCTAATTGCTGATTGCTAGTGATGAGTCTCTAATTTTCTAGATGCCTTAAGAGTTAGAAAAAGCCCAGGCATAGAGAGAGGAGAGGAAGAGGGAGGCATCAGGAGAGATTTCATTTATGTCAGCAAAGGAGAGAGAGACAGTGAGGACTTTGTTTGGTTTTTATGTCTAGTGAATCTCAAAAAAGTATCGTTGTATTACTTAACCTGAGGATTTTCTAAGGAAATCTGACCAACACTTGAAGTGGCTCACGGTCTAGTCAAGTTATCCTGAATACTCTCACCTCCACATTCTTCCCCTACCTACTTTGCTTAGTATTTCCTTCCTTCATTTAGCTCATAGTATTGCAGCGGAAGCATGGGGAAATGAATGGATCTGAGGTTAACTGGAAAGAGCCTTCACTCCTTTAGCTTCCTAGATCTCCTCCCGCTTCCCTAATGCATTTATGCCATTAAAAAAATAGCATCAGTTAAAAAATAACATCCATTCAAAAAAAAAAAAAAAAAAGGCCCAGGTGGGGCAAGCACCTTGGAGCAAGGTTGAGGGCATCTGCTGCTCTTGCCTGCTTGGCAGGCCTTTCTCCTTCATTTGGTGACAACACTACATTTTACCTGGGAGGTGTTTTGCACTGAATTGTACCTACAATATGTATACTGAAGCCCTAATCCTCAAGGGGCTATATTTGGAGATAGAGCCTTTAAAGAAGTAATTAGGGTAAAATGAGGTCATAAGGCTGGACCCCTAATCCAACATGATGAGTGTTCATGTAGGAAAAGGAAGAGCCCTAAGGATGTGCACACAGCAAGGAAAGACCATGTGAGGCCAACAAGAAGGTGGCTGTCTGCAAATCAAAAGAGAGACCTCAAGAGAAAATCAACCTCCCAACACTTTGATCTTGGGCTTTCAGCCTCTAGAACTGTGAGAAAGTAAATGTCTGTTGAGAAAACACATGCCTTTTGAGAAAATAAATATCCATTAATAAAACAAATGTCTGTTGTTTAGGCCATCTAGACTATGTGCTATCAGTGTGTGTTGTGATACCAGTCCTAGCAGACTAAAACAGGGACATTAAACTTTCCCCATTAATCATAGCATGAGAAAATCAAATATGCCACTCTCCAGCTGAGACATCTCCAAGCCAAGCCCACCACTCTACCCACCTAGACCAATTCTCTTTCTCTCTCTGTCCAGGGAATTTTAATTCCAGGAGAGATGGTGTAGCAGGTATTGCAATGGCACTGTCAAAAGTGACCATCCTCAAGTTCTTCCTCTTAAATCCACAGGAGATGTTCTTCTCCTGCACTTTAAAATTCTTTAAAAATTCTGGTTGGTAGCTTTTCCTCCAACTCAGTGAGCTCCCTGACTCCTGTGGTAATGTTTTCTTTCTTCCTTTTGTCTTTTTTCTTTCTTTCTTTCTTTCTTCCTTTTTTCTTTCTCCTTTCAGAGTCATTTAGAATACCAATAATAATTTACACGTGATTTTCAAGCAGGCTAAAACTGGAAAAGCATTCCTGCCAGAATCTAACTTCTCTCCAGGAATTAATTCCATTTTATACTTTCATTCAAACTCAGTTTCCATAGATAGAGCATGGTTTGAGTGACAGATCTTGGAAGATGAGCCAGTATGTAAAAAGGAATACAGGAGGGAAACACATCGATCTGAATTAACCTTCTGGTTAAGCTGCCAGTAACTGCTGTGGAACAAGACAGGAGTAGAGCTTTAGAGACCAAAATATAGTTTGGGACAGACCAGACCATATTCCAGGTAATATAGACTAAGGTTTTCACCAGTTCTTTGATAGAATTAGTATCAACACCCTGTGGATGGTCTTTAGGGAATGTTGAATACAATGGCATCTAAGTTAGCAGTATCATAACTGGTTATGATTTTCATTCCTGGTTATGATCCAATAATTCAAAATCCACCCAGATAATGTAAGATCTATATGTGTCCTATCTGACTACTGTTGTCAAAATTCTGGTGGAGAAAAACAGGCCGGCAGGATTGGCTATCCAAATGTAGTTTATTTCTGTCTCGGAGTGGTCCACCATTGGGGCTGGCTTCACAGGCAAGTGACCTATGCAGTCACCCAGGGCCAGCCTCAGAAGGGCCCCACACCTTGTCCAGTGCTGTGCCATAGCCATCCTGAAACTTCTAATTTTTTTTCTTTGAGTTTGCGTTTTGTAAATGAAGTCCTGTGGGGCAATAGAGCATGGGCAATGAGCAGAACAGACCTTTATCTTGTGCATGGTCCTGGTCCTCACCACCCCATTTACCTTTGAGAAGCACCATGAGTATGGAATCCTAGTTGGCCCACATGCATTGGAGTTCAGCAGGAGTCAAAGGGAGTTCAAGGTCAGTGTGTTATGTCTACAATTGAGTGAGTGGGGGGCCTGAGCAGTCCTGAAGGCTGTGCTTTCTGTTCCAGCCAGAGCTTTCTTCACATGCAGAAAGGAGGTAGTGGTATCCTGAAAAACATGAATGACCAAGGAATCCTGCCATAGCCTTTCTTATTTTTGTTAGCTCCCTGTAGTTGCCAACCATGTACTGAAAATGATGGCAAAGAAGGAAAGGGAAAGGTAGGCCATTTGATATCTTTCCTTTAAGTCCTTCCTTCCTCATCAGTAAGCCAAAGGCAGAGTGTATTGGTAGAAGGTGTGCACATAAAGAAGTGATATAAAGAGTGAGGGTTTTGTTTTCGTTTTTGTTCAGCATTTTCACTCTTTTGGAGAGAATAAACATTCATGAATATATGAAATATGAAATAGGAATTGTGTGGCTTTGGTGATTCCATATAAGAGTTAAGTGCTCTTATATTTGCATTTAAACCTTATAATTGCATTTTAAATTATATTGCACAATACTAATGTGAATGAGAAAATTCAAGCTAATAATTTAAGAGTTTAATTTTTCTTTCCTTAGAATAATATTAAACAGATAACAAACATCATAAAAAAAAAGAATAATATTAAACAAACAGATAACAAACATCATGACAAGGCCAGAGAGAAACCGCAGAAGAAAGAGAAATGAGATCTGTATTTTAGTTAGTACCCTGGATGGGAATTTTTCCTGTTATTTGAACAAGGGCTCCCACATTTTCATCTGGCACTGAGCCCTGCAAATTATGAAGCCAGCCCTTCCCACAAGTGCATGAAGCATCAGTTCATGTGGCTTTGGGACATTTTGGTTGCAGTGTGATGGGGGCAGAAGTGGACATTGAGAAGGACTTGTATGGACATCATGAAGTGAGACACAGGGCATTAAAAAACAGTCTGGAAGGAAGGTGGTGGCTGTAGTGTTTTCTTTAGCAGCTCACTTTGTGCAGCCTGCAAGGAACAACAGAGACAGCATCCTTAAACAAGGGATGCTTTGTGTAAAGAGGCAGGTTCCTCCCTTTAAACTGCTCAGATAAGAGCAATTTCAAGCTGAGAATTGATGTTATAGAAAGGCTCTTTTCTCTTATAATCACTGATAACCTTCTGTCTATTTACTTGAGTTCAATACTGGGATATATTTGTGCAGAAAAGCTGAGAGCTTGCTCTCAGAAAACCCAGGGAACAGTGTAATAGATCAATTGATTTGTCAAGCACAGGCAGACAGAAACAATTTCCTTGGCTAGACTTAGTTAATGCAGATGGCTGGTTCCTTTACCTTATAATACACCTCACACTGGCCATGGATCATGGTCCCAGGAGGATGTCACTATTTCCCTGGAAGGCTCTAGACTCTTTTTCTAGGTATTTTGAAAGAAGAAATAAAACAGCACAGCAAGAGCCTGAGGAAGCCATTAGTGGGAGGTGGGTGTATCTGGGAGAACAGTTAGGTTAGTAACATGCCTGCTGGTAGTCATGTTAAAACCAGTCCTGCCTCCATTTTCTGTGTCCAGTCACCAATAGTGCGCATGAAGCTCCTGGGGGGAAGGAAGACAAAGAACTTGCCAACCGAATGCTAAGTTTTGATACCTGGAATATCAGCTCCAAGTTTCTGTCTGATCGACAGCAATGGCAAGCTGTCCGGAAGCATAAGATGATGCTAAGCACTGTAGCTTAAGAACTTAACCAGGCTACAGGCTGATGACCCTACTCCACACTTCTTCTCCCCTGCACCCACTCTATGCCTTATCTTAATACTTTGAAGGCAGGGAAGAGAAGAGGAAAGACAGTTGGCACCCACCACTCCCCTGGCCAGTATACAAATATTCATTGCACTCTTCACATTAAAATGCTCCAACCATGGCTAGACCTATACAAGAGAGATGGCTCGAGTGCTAGACTAAAGGCATTTCATTGGTAACTTCTCTGTTTTTGGAACACTCTGACAACCCTAAAGTAGCTTTTAATTCCCTGCTGACACCATAGCATTCTTCCCTTCCCTTCCCTTCATGCCTTTATTGATGCTGTTCCTTCTGTTGGGATGCCTTCCCTACTTCTTCACTGGCTGGTATTCATTGATCCCATTTCCTCTTCTTCTGGGCTACACAGGAAAGGCTACATTTCCCAGCCTCCTTTGCTATTGGTGTAGCCATGTAACTGAGTTCTAGCCCATAGGATGTGAGCAGAAGTGACGCAGGCCACTTCTAGGCTTGACCTATAAGAACCTCCTACACAAGATCTTCCAACCTCCTACACAAGATCTTCTTTACCTTCTACAGACTACAGCAGAGGACCACACCAACTCGGAGAGTCATGGAATAAGGGTGGTGGGGCCATAGGAAGGCAGTGGTCCAGGTTCTTTAATCACCACTTGGGAGAGCAACACCTGCTGATGATTAGGACTACCTATTTGGGACTCTACCCCAGGGAAAAATAAACTTTTATTATGTGTAGGAGTTATCTGTTTCAGCAGCCAGTGTTCCTATAACTAGCAGAACTGACTTTTAATAATATTGCCCCTCTTTCTAGGGATCATGACACAACTGTAACCCAGGTGTTTACTACTCAGAGTCCTCTTGCCAGCTGGAGGCTCCCTGTTCCTTGATATTTAATTTTAAAGGCTGGAATTCCCTTATACTCAGGGGACCTTTCAGAGCTCTCCCTCTCCCACCTCCATCCCCACTAATATCCCCTGGGGGGCTTCTGAAAGACATTTCTCCTAGTCTTATCTTGCTCTGATATCACACGAGTTAGAAAGGGTATGATAGGATTCTTGGTTGTTAGAGCAACATTGCCTTTTTTCTGTGTTGGAAGCAAGTCTTAGTTTGAATGGAAAGTGTGGTTTGTTGGGGCCATCAGTGACTTGCTTATTCACTGGTAGACCAAATGCATTCTCTTTGTACTTGTTACCAGGGCAGCTCTGAAGAAATAACTGGGAAAGTTTTTTGGTTTTTTTGTTTTTTTTTCTTTTTTCTTACTGTTTTTCCTTAGTCCCTTAATTTACAAGCACAGCTGCTTAAAGAAACTGAATGGCCTGAGATGGCGCCAGAGCTTCTTGACCCCTGATCAGACACCAGAGGGAACTAACACCCCCAAACTGGCACAAACAGGAATAGATGACCCCTAGTTGCCTTTGGGTCATGAACATATCATAATAATGTTAAAATTCCCTCCCCTAAAAGAAAATCTCTACCATTTTGTGTACATGTGATGTATGAAGACATTTTTATACGTTGAGTTTGTGTGTCTGGAGTCCCACCCTCCACATGCTAACATGCCTCTCCCTCCCTGTCCCCAGTCCTTCACAACCCCACGCCTCCTGTTGTTTAGGGAGAAGGTGCTTTTATAGCAAGAGCTCACATTCTTCATTCTCTGGCCAGTGAATGAAACCTGACTGCCTTTTCCAGTTGGATAGTCTTTCTTTGAGACCGACATCAACTTGGGAAAGAACTCAGTTTGTCAGTGGCATACTCACTTTGAGTCTTGCTGAACCTCCACACTCCACAGAACCACTGTGTCCAGCATCGGTGGGTTCTTGGTCTCGCTGATTTCAAGAATGAAGCCGCGGACCCTCGTGGTGAGTGTTACAGTTCTTAAAGATGGTGTGTCCGGAGTTTATTTCTTCTGATGTTCGGACGTGTCCAGAGTTTTTTCCTTTTGGTGGGTTCATGGCCTCGCTGACTTTAGGAATGAAGCTGCAGACCTTCACGGTGAGTGTAACAGTTCATAAAGGCGGCGCATCTGGAGTTGTTCGTTCCTCCCGGTGGGTTCATGGTCTCTATGGGCTTCAGGAGTGAAGCTGCAGACCTTCGTGGTGAGTGTTACAGTTCATAAAGGCGGCGCGTCTGGAGTTTTTCATTCCTCCTGGTGGGTTCGTGGTCTTGCTGACTTCAGGAGTGAAGCTGCAGACCTTCACGGTGAGTGTTACAGCTCTTAAAGGCGGCGCGTCTGGAGTTGTTTGTTCCTCCCGGTGGGTTCGTGGTCTCACTGACTTCAGGAGTGAAGCTGCAGACCTTTGCGGTGAGTGTTACAGCTCTTAAAGGTGGCGCGTCTGGAGTTGTTTGTTCCTCCCGGTGGGTTCGTGGTCTTGCTGACTTCAGGAGTGAAGCTGCAGACCTTCGTGGTGAGTGTTACAGCTCTTAAAGGCGGCGCATCTGGAGTTGTTTGTTCCTCCCGGTGGGTTCGTGGTCTCACTGACTTCAGGAGTGAAGCTGCAGACCTTTGCGGTGAGTGTTACAGCTCTTAAAGGCGGCGCGTCTGGAGCTGTTTGCTCCTGCCGGGTGGGTTCGTGGTCTCACTGACTTCAGGAGTGAAGCTGCAGACCTTGACGGTGAGTGTTACAGCTCTTAAAGGCAGCACATCCAGAGCTGTTTGTTCCTCCTGGTGGGTCTGTGGTCTCTATGGCTTCAGGAGTGAAGCTGCAGACCTTCACGGTGAGTGTTACAGCTCAAAAAGGCAGTGCAGACCAAAAAGAGTGAGGAGGAGCAAGATTTATTGCAAAGAGCAAAAGAACAAAGCTTCCACAGGGTGGAAGGGGACCTGAGTGGGTTGCCTCTGCTGGCTGGGGTAGCCTGCTTTTTTCCCTTATCTGACCCCACTCACATCCTGCGGATTGGTCCATTTTACAGAGAGCTGATTGGTCAATTTTACAGAGTGCTGATTGGTCCGTTTACAAACCTTTAGCTAGACACAGAGTGCTGATTGGTGCGTTTACAATCCTTTAGCTAGACAGAAAAGTTCACCAAGTCCCCACCCGACCCAGAAGCCCAGCTGACTTCACCTCTCAATCCCCCCTCTAAACAGGACACCCCAACTGCTGTTGGGAATTTGGCCAATGACCACTCTAGCTACTTCCTGCCAGATAGAGGGAAGGAAGGGGTTCTGCAGTTGTAGTGTCCTCCAGAGGGGGACTCTTTAGGCCAGTGGAAGGGCCAGCAGGTCAGTCCAGGGGTCCTCAGTAGAAGTTGTTAGTTGAACTCATTTGGGGTTCCATTTGTAAGACCATCTGTAGCTTCATGCCTCGATTTTAGTGGAAACAAACTTGACAAGCAGGTTAAAAATATAGGGTCCAAAGGCAAGTAACAGCAAGATGGCTGCCATGGGACCTAGAAAGGGGAGAAGCCATATTGCCCAACTCCAGAGGTTGGTATAAGAGTTTGAAAGGCATTGTCTGATTTCAGAAGCATTTTTCTGTAAATGCTGGGTGGCTTCTCTTACTATCCCTGACTGTTTTCAGCAGTGAGGAGGTCTAGGTCTCGGTGGTTTTGGAGAGTCACTGCTGCCAAAGAGTCTATTTGGGATTGTACAGTAAGGATAGATTTCATTATTTCTTGTAAACTGTCTGAGAAATCCTTTGAGAGTGTGTGGTAGTAGGATAATGAAGTAGATAAACTGGCTATTCCGGTTCCTGTGGCACTAGCCATTCCTAACCCTATAAGTAGGGGTATTACTTGTATGGCTCTGCACTGAGGGACTTGAGCTTTGAGGGGTACTGATAAGGTCTGATTTCCTGGGGCAATGTTAATGCTGGGACTTGGAAAGACTAAGGTGCAGGTGCCTGTCCAGTTAGTGAGGAGGCAGATCTAGGTCAATGTTCTACATAAGAAGAATATACCTTGGCTGGGTAGACAGAACTGGTTGTGTATGTTAAAAAGGTGTGTGAATTTGTTGTTTTAATTTTTCTATACTCTTAGAGCACTTGCTAAGGTAGCTCCAGTGAGCGGCTGGAAAGGGGTGTTGTAGGGACTGCTGCATTTCTTTACTAAGCCTTGAGCTTTTAAATGTTTAACAATATCCTGTAAACCTTTATGAGCTTCAGGCCTTAAGGGATATTGCCTTTGATAAGGAAAAGTGGTGGGGTCTTTTAGCCTGATTTGGACTGGGCGGGCATTTTTTGCCCTGCCAAATTGTCTTCCAATGCCTAGACTTTAGGGTTGATTTCCTCCTCAAGTAGGGGACAACAGATGGGTAACTTGTTCCCCCTATTCATGTAGATAATAGCTCCAGCTTTGACTAATATATCTCTCCTAAATAAGGGTGTGGGACTTTCAGGCATAACAAGAAAGGCATGTGAAAAGAGCAAAGTCTCCCAATTACGACTGAGGAGGTGGGAGAAATACCTGGTTACAGGCTGTCTCAGGATTCCTCAGATGGTAACGGACCTTGACGACAGTCATCCAGGACAGGAGATTAATACTGAGAAGGCGGTGCCAGTGTCCAGAAGGAAGTCAATTTCCTGTCCCTCAATGATTAAACATACCCGGGCTCAGTGAGGGTGATGACATGAGCTGTCGCTTGCCCCAGGTATCATCAATCCTGTTGTTGGATCATCTGATTGGGGGCTTCTGACCCAGAGAACCTTTGTTCTCTGGGGCAGAGCACCTTCCAATGATTGCCTCAGCATAGCGGACATAGACGAGGGGGTGGCTTGTTTCCGTTGGACAATCTTTTTTAAAGTGTCCTCGTAAACCACACTGATAACAAGCCCTACTGGGTGTTTGGCCTGCTCCATTTTCTGTCCTTTCTGTACCACCAAGGTTTGTTTGTCTGAGGGCCATGACTAAGGCTGTGGCCTTTCTCTGATCTCACTTTTCCTTTTGGACCTGTTCCTCTTGGTCCCTATTATAGAACACTGAGATTGCCAGGTTTAATAACGCCTCCAGATTTTGTTCAGGGCCCAGGGCTTGCTTTTGGAGCTTTCTCCTGATATCTGTGGCTGATTGGGTAACAAACTTATCTTTTAGAATCAATTGACCCTCGAGTGATTCAGGTGACAGGGGAGTATATTTTCTTAAGGCCTCCCATAGCCACTTGAGGAAGACAGAAGGATTTTCTTCCTTTCCCTGAGTTATGGTGGACATCACTGAATAATTCATGGGCTTTTTCCTAATTCTCCTTAGTCATTTTAGAAAACAGGGTCAACAGATGTTTGCGACTCCAGTCCCCATGATCTGAGTCAAGGTCTGAGTGGGGATCCCTACTGGGGACGGCTTGCTGACCGACAGGGAATTTGTCCCTTTCTTCGGCTGTCATTCTATCATTTACTTGGCTAAGATACCAGGTATCTCCAAACTCTCGGGCTGCAGCTAAAGCTGCGTTCTTTTAATTAAAGGCTAGGGTTTGATTTAACAATAGTATGACATCTCTCCAAGTGAGATCAAAGGTTTGCCCTAGACCCTGTAGGACATCCATGTACCTATCAGAATTATCTGAATATTTCCCCAGGTCTGCCTTGATCTGCTTTAAATCAAAGAAGGAGAAGGGGACACGTACCCGAGTTGGGCCAAATTCCCCTCCCCCTACAGCTTGAAGGGGACATAACCGATAACCCAGGGGGGTTTGTGGTCCTTTGGAGATTTCCTTGCTTATTTCCTTCTGGGCAGGGGAGATTAGAAGAGGCTTATCATTAATAGGAAGGCGAGCTGCAGGGAGGCTAGGCTATGGGGGTAAGCTGAAAGGTCCTCCTGTGGGATGGAAATTACAAGCTTTGCATAGTTGTGTATTCTCCTTCAATGAAAAGAAAGCTTGAACATAAGGTATTTCACTCCACTTGCTTTTCCTCTTACAGAAAAGGTCAAGCTGCAGGATAGCATTGTAATTTACACTTCCATCAGGTGGCCATATTTCCCCATCAGAGAGAGAATATTGGGGCCAGGCCATAGTGCAAAAAAAAATGAGCCACTTCTTTTTAAGGGTTTGCAGGTCAAATTGGTCCCAATGGCTTAGGATGCATTTCAAGGGTGAGCCTGTTGATGCCTGAGTATTTCCCATCTGAAAGACAAAACCACCCATGGTTTTGGTTTGTTTTGTTTCTTCCCCTGCCCAATAACCTGCAATGGTCCCTGGACCCTGCTGATCGGAATAGTCATCCTCACCAACACAGCAGCAGAAACACTAATTTTCCTCCCAGACTGCAAGGAGAACCAAGGAAGATCAGATTTAGTGGCCCTTACAGACGCATTCTCAAAAACCTGCACCCTCGCCTGTCCTCCTAGACCACAAAGAGGACTGAGAAAAATCAGATTTAGTGGCCTTTACCAACGCATTCTCAAGAAACTGTTAGAGTCCTAAGTATTCTCCTGTTAGTATTGGGACTTTACCTGTGTCCTATAAAGATGTGAAGCCCCAAAAATGAAGTGGAGGGCCACACCCTGAGGGAGGGAAGGGATCTCCTGAGTTAGAAGAGTGACACCTTTTGTCCTCGCTTATATGAATAGGAAGGATACAATTTCTGAGGCTCCCCATATCGTAGCTTCAGGAATAGCTTTTGTTAGGCCTGCTTGTCTGAGGAGGGATCCTAAAATTCCAGAGAGTTCCCCCTACAGTGGGGCTTTGGGCAAAAATTGTGTCTTTCTGATTGGTGAGCCCAGGTGCCAAAAGAAGGGAATAGAGTCCTGGAGTATATACTAGAAATCATTCTTACAGGAGAAACTAGAAAAGCACCAGAGACAGGGAGTGGTTTTTAGAAGCAGGACTAGCCTCGGAGAAGAGAGGCAAGAGAAAGTTTGTCTGACAGGCATTAGGACCCAGGAGGCAAGGGTCAGGGTAGATAGAATAGATGGACGAGTCTTACTTGGGCGACATGACTTTCAGAGTTCCACTCATGGTGACATGGTCAATGAACTTGTTATCGGGACCCCAGAGCTGAATGGCTTTCCAATCTGTCAACCTTGGCTCAGCCCAGAAGTACAGGAAAAGCAGAAGCTGGTTCCAGGCAAACCAACACTCCCAACTCCGAAGAGTCGGGGTTGTTAGAGAGCCCTTTCCCAGAAAGCCTGACACCTGTGTCCTTAGTCTAGCAGCCATGCTAGTCACTTTTAACTGGCTGACAGGTGCCCAATATTTAGCCCCCTGCATTCTAAGGAAAAATAGGGCAGAATAGCAAGCGAAAGGGGTCCGATGGTACTCACTGCTTGGCAATAGGCAATAGTCTCACTGCTTGGGGATAGGCGATGGTCCCATCTTGGGTCGCCAAAATGTGTCTGGAATTGGTGGGTTCTTGGTCTCGCTGACTTCAAGAATGAAGCCGCAGACCCTTGTGGTGAGTTCTTAAAGATGGTGTGTCTGGAGTTTGTTCCTTCTGATGTTCGGATGTGTCCAGAGTATTTTCCTTTAGGTGCGTTTGTGGTCTTACTGACTTTAGGAATGAAGCCGCAGACCTTCGGGTGAGTGTTACGGTTCATAAAGGCGGTGTGTCCAGAGTTGTTCGTTCCTCCTGGTGGGTTCGTGGTCTCGCTGACTTCAGGAGTGAAGCTGCAGACCTTCGCGATGAGTGTTACAGCTCATAAAGGTGGTATGGACCCAAGAGTGAGCAGCAGCAAGATTTATTGTGAAAAGCAAAAGAACAAAGCTTCCACAGCCTGGAAGGGGACCCAAGTGGGTTGCTGCTGCTAGCTAGGGTGGTCTGCTTTCATTCCCTTATCTGGCCCCACCTACATCCTGCCGATTGGTCCATTTTACAGACTACTTACTGATTGATCTGTTTTACAGAGTGCTGATTGGTACATTTACAATCCTTTAGCTAGACAGAAAAGTTCTCCAAGTCCCCACCTGACCCAGAAGCCCAGCCGGCTTCACCTCTCACCACCAGCATCCATCCTCTGCTGCTGGGGCATTGCAAATGCTCTATGGGAATGGGCAGCAAGGAGCAACTGACATGCATATTACGCTGCCTCCATGCTCCTGCGCGTGCGCTGCTGCCCCATGGACTTCACTTACAGAACAGAGCTCAGTAATAATTCTAAGAGTGCATGAGCACAGCACTGAATCTTAAGTGGAGCTCTTTCAGCTTGGGGCCCTATGGAACCTCACAGGCTATGGGCCCGTGAAGCTGGCCTTGAAGAAGGACACTTCTCCTCCCACTCCTCTCTCCAGCAGGCAGAGCCTCTGAATGGGATCTGGGATAAAAGGACAGACCAGGAAGGAATTGATGAGGACTGTGTAAGATGTAAAATCTTCTTCTGACTCTTCCACTGAAATTGCCAGTCATGCTTGTGAGGTGGATTTTCCTCTGGGAGTGTAATTAAGTGCTGAGTCATGCTTCAGGCCTGGTGGGAACAAAAATATAGCTAGAAGTTGGGGCGCTGGTGTACAGGATACAGACTGCCTCTTGCCCTCTTCGGATTCTCTGTCTTCCCTAGCTCTTCTCACCTCTTCTTGGAGTAAGCCTGTTCCCACCTCCCTTTGTCCTTCCTTCTTGCATTGCCTTTGGAAATGCAAAACATATCTTACTCTATTTGCAAAACAATTTGCTTTCTCCTTGAATTCCTCTGGTTGATCCTGCCTGGATAGGCCAAATCGTCGCATCAAGGTGATCTGCTTAACAAAACAAAAACAAAACAAATACACAAACAAAAATCTGGGTTTATTTCCTTAAGGAATTTGACTACCAGCATTTCTGTGTTTTTTTTCTCCTGGATTCTCTGCTAACAAACCTCCATGACATGGCTTAGGACCCTCAGAAAGCCTTTGCTGGCCCCCAGGTGGGTTTGGGAGTTCTTCCTTGGGTCTCCTTTAAAATCACGTGCGTATCTCACATACAAATGCATAGACATATACACATTGTCAAAGACAGACCCAGCCAGATGTTAGTTAAAGCAGTGAAAACAGATTTTATTAAGTAATTACTGACGGGAGAAGAAAGAGTTGAACCCATTGCAATTTGCATAGAGGTGACTGGGATTGCAAAGGGAGCAGGGAGGGAGTAAGCAGGGGCTCAGCAGAGTCAGAGAGGCAAAAACTGTGAAGGGTTGGCCAGTGTCAATGCCTTTGGGCCAGCTGTGTTTGTGAGCTGACAAGTTAGGATTCTACCCACCTACTGAGACAGGGGACAGGGGCCCTAGCTTTCCTGATGATGACTTTTCACAGGAATGGCTTTCGGGTCCTTGCAAAGGATACTTCAGAGTCCCAGGAGATGCATATTCACAAATGTAAGCTCTTTTTGTTTTTATTTTAAATAAATGCTATTGTGTATATTTAAGGTACACAACATGATGTTATGAGATACTATATAGTAACATGGTTACTACAGTGAAACAAAATAACATTTGATCATCTCACACAGTTGCTCATCAGTCCCCATCCCAGAGCAGTTATAATCTACTCATTCAGCAAAAAATCTGAATACAATACACAGTTATTAACTATAGTTTTCATGTTGCACATGTAGAATGAGCAAGTCTAAGCCCTTCCTTGTAAACGCTCTAAGGAAAGAGGGTCAGGAACCTAACATCAGGTGTTGGCTTGAACAAATAGTAAATTATCCTGGCAGGTTTTAGCTTCCTCAGGCAGGCATTTAAGTAGGGGCTGGGGTCATCCTATGGACAGGGACGCTAGAAACCAGGCTAGAGTTGTGCTGGCTAGAGTAGTGCAGAGGTTTGTACTGAGTCATTATGTGCCAAGAGTTCTGCAGTTCTCAATACATACATAATCTTTTTCAATCAACTTCAAGAGATTCTCATACCACAGCATCAGGCAGACCTGCCTAGAGAAAGCTCACTTTTATAGACCATGTTCTAAGCCCCAAAGGGCAGTAGCAAAAAAAGAAGAAAAAAACGGATCCAGTGCAAAATATTGTGACCCCTAAAGATCTGCTCTGGACTTCCTAATCCCACAGTCAGGAACCATGGAATTCATAAAATTTCTCCTTCCTCACCAGGCTGCCAGGAAGCTCAGGTTTAAGTGACTTAGTTAATCATTAACAACTAGGCTAGCTCTGGGGGTTAACAAATAGGTGTTCCATTTTTTTCCTACTGTTTTGGTTTTCTATTTTTATTTCTGTAACCTTGTTGTTTATATTTCCATGGGGATGAGGATGGAGAAGTGGGAAAAGAAACAAACTGAAAAACAGATACTTCGCTCATGGTGAAGTTCTGCCTCCAACGTTTTCATGAGCTGTGTGTGATATGGTGTGGAGTGTTATAAGCTTCATTAGTTCATTAAGAATTCCTGGGATGAGTATTTAGTGAGCATGCCCTTCACACAGAGCACAGCTGTCAGGGCACAGTCCACTGGGGGAAGGGAGGGCCTTAGTTTTCTACTACAGCATAACAAATTACCAGAAATGTAGCAGCTTACAACATACATGTATTGTCTCATAGTTTCCACAAGTCTGGAATGCAAGCACCTCTTAGCGGGATTTCCTGCCTCGGGTCCCACAAGGCTGGGATGGAGGTGTCAGCTGTGCTACATTTCTTCCTGGAGGCTCTGGGGGGAGATCCCCTTCTAAGTTCACTCAGGTTATCCACAGAGTTCATTGCCAAGGAGATGCGGAACTGAGTTCTGGGCTTTGCGCTGTCAGTCAGAGGCTGTCCCTAGCAACTAGGGGCCACCCACAGTCTTTGCCACATGGACCCCCCGTTGTGGCTGCTTACTTCATTGAGCCAGCCAGGAGCACCTCTAGGATGGGTTTAACAGTGTGAGGGCGTCTTAAACTTAGAAGTGACATCTGCCACCTTTGCCATATTCTGTGGAATAGAAGGAAGTCCCAGGTCCTGTCCATACTTGAGGAGAAGTGATTACACCAAGGAGTATACAACAGGAGTCAAATATCATGGAGAATACTGGGCAACATGGCAAAACTCCATCTCTACAAAAAAAAAAAAAAAATTAGCTGGATGTGGTGGCATGCACCTGTAGTCCCAGCTACTCAGGAGGCAGAGGTGGGAGAATCACCTAAGCCCAGGAGGCTGAGGCTGCCTGGGCTACAGAGTGAGAACTTGTCCAAAAAAAAAAGGAAAGAAAGAAAAGAAACGTCGTTATCCCATGGGCAACAAAGATCACATCAGCTTAAAAGATCATGGAGGCTTTCAGGAGTGTGGGCCACCTGGCCTAGTATCTGTAGGCAGAAGAAAAATTGTTGAAAGAGAGTCTGGAAAGATGGGCTGGGACTGGATTTGCTGGGCGTTAAGTGCCAGGATTTTCAAATTTATCACATAGGCCTGTGCTTCCAGAAATAGGCTAAGTGGCATTGTGCCAGCGGTTGATATTTGAACCAAGTGAGCACAGCTCTTCATGGAGCATTGATTTTACTAGAATCCTTTTCTGAGGAAAACATATTAATTTTTTTATATTAGAGTAAGTGTCATAGAGTAGAATGCAGAATTAAAATTTATTTCTCTTAAGATAAAATTCGAGACTTCAGATGATTTTCTCTCTGGCTCTGGTGGAACAGGAAGACCCCTGAGTAGCTCCTGGCCAGAACAGCTGTCAGATATGGGGTGCAGGGCAAGGGCAGCCAGAGACATAAGATGGAAGGGGGGGCACATGAGCTCTCAGCCAGCTGTGGGGTCAAGCAAGGCTTCCAAAGGGTTTCTAGGCTAAGCCAAGGGGTCCCTTACCAGTATGAGAAGGAGTGGCAAGTTTAAAACGGATAGCAGAAATCTTGGGGCACAAAGAAGGCCTGTGTGAAGTTTTCCCCCCAGGATCAGGGCTATTTCCAAAGTGTCTTGTGGCTGTGGAGGGAAAGGGGACATTCTACCTGTCTTGCACTCTCCTTTGCATTTCAAAGAGGCAAGTATCTCAATATTTAGACCAGCAGTTGGCAAACTATGGCCCACGGGCCAAATCCAGCCCACTGCCTGTTTTTGTACAGCCTAGGAGCTAAGAATGGTTTTTACATTTTTATATGGTTGGAAAAAAAATCAAAAGAAGAATAAGATTTTTTGACACAGGAAAATCATATGAAATTCAAATTCCAGTGTCCCTACATAAACTCGAATTGGAACACAGCCTGCTCACTCCTTTATGTATTGTCTGTGGCTGCTTACACACTACAATGGCAGAGTTGAGCAGTTGCAACAGAAAAGCCTAAAATATTTACTATCTGGCCCCTTGTGGAAAAAAGTTGACCTGGTTAAGCCCTGCACAGCGGGGAGGTCCCCAGGGACACTAACCCTCTGCCAGTAAGCCTCACCCTCAGCCCATCTTCTGCAATGGTGCCATCTACACCTGCATTTCCCAACCTGTGCTCCAAGACATGGGATTAGAAAAAAGAAGAGAAAAGTCTCTAGAGTCAAATAAATTAAATCCTGTTTTTCTTAAAGGATAAAATTATTTTATTACTGCAAATGTTTTCAGCTCTTTATGCACTGTGACCATCCACATTGGGGATATATATTTTGGCATCTGCCAAACTTATTTTACCACTCAACAAATTTTTAAAGAAATATTTATTATTATCTCAAAATCTGCCATGCAACACGATTTTATTTATTTACTTTTTTGATGGAGTTGTGCTCTTTTTGCCCAGGCTAGAGTGGAATGGCATGATCTCGGCTCACTGAAACCTCCACCTCCTGATTCCAAGTAATTCTCCTGCCTCAGCCTCCCAAGTAGCTGGGATTACAGGTGCGTGCCACCAGGCTCAGCTAACTTTGTTTTTGTTTGTTTGTTTGTTTTGTTTTTTGTTTTAGTAGAGACAGGGTTTCACCATGTTGGCTAGGCTGGTCTCGAACTCCTGATCTTGTGATCTGCCCACTCGGCCTCCCAAAGTGCTGGGATTACAGGTGTGAGCCACGGCACCCAGCCACAACACAGTTTTATCAGTGCTACTCTAGAGCTTTACCAGATATCAGGAAATTGTCTCCTAATATGGGGAAAAATAAATACTTCTTCTTAGTGAAGCACCGTTGGCTCACTCCACTGCCCAAGTTGGAGTGCATTGGCACCATCATGTCTTACTGCAGCCTCAAAAGCCTGGAGTTGAGGAATCCTCCTGCTTCAGCTTCCCAAGTAGCTGGGACTACAGGTGTGTGCCACCATACCCAGCTATTTTCTTTTGGTAGAGGCAGCGTCTCACTGTGGCCCAGGCTGGGCCCTGTTCATTTAGTGCCTCTTTGGTGATGGGAACTTGATGTGGCAATGGCTCATGCGGCCCCTTCCCTCACTGCAGGCCCACTCACTCTTTCACTCCCCCCTCTGTCCCATTTCCCCCAACATTTCCCCCTCCCAGACATGGGAAGGCAGGAATTTTCAAGCCACCAGTTATAACCCAACAGTGGGTCACAGAATCAGTTTAGAGGGTCAGAAACGAGCAATTAAAAAAAATTAAAATGTAATAGCCTATAAAATACCAGAGTGCCTCTCAATAGTACTCGCTGAAATTTTTGTATGGGTTCTGGATCATGGCATGAAAATATATTTCTTACTTTTGGTTATGGCCAAAAACATTTGAAAGCCAACGTGCTAAGATGCCAACAAAATACAAAAGCATAGCAAAGCTTTGTAGGTAAGAGTTGTTCAGCAAAAGTGTTATGTCTGTCTCGCCGTTCATTCTCTTGTGTTTCATCCCAGTGTGTGCATCTTAAATTGCAAACACAGGGACTCAAGGACCGTGCCTTTTGATTGACCTCTGTATCTTCCACTCGTCACTGGCTGTGGGACTCCCTTCCCTCCAGAGGCTGCATAAATATTTGATGCTGATAATGAAGTGGAATTTACAGTTAATAGCATCAGTTCTCCAGCCTACGTTTTCTATCCCACATCCCACTTCTGCGTGGTGTCCCAGAGTTTTCTCTACATACAACCTATTATGACCGTAGAAGCAGTGCTTTCCTTTTCTTCCACAGAAAATATACACACATGGCAACAACCTCTTCCTACACTGTAGCTTTCCAGCCTCAACTCCATCCTCTCTTGCCAGACAACCTCTGCTGCAGCCACTGTCTTCAGAAATCTTCCATGCCTCGGTAGGCACTGTGGGTCCCTCTGCTTCATAGCTTCTCCCTCCAGCCTTTTCTCCTGCTGAAATCCCTTGTACTGGTAAAACCTGAGTCACAAAGACCTTCTCTCTACAAAGCCTTTTTCTATGGCCCAATACATAGAGTTAGTTGCATCCTTTGTCATGACCACGCAGGACTTGGTGCCTGCATCTGTACAGCAATGATGACACTAAATTGTAAGCCCAGGGCAAGGACTGTGTTTTATTCATCTTGGAATCATCCATGCCTGGCATGGCAGGACATGAAGTATTCTCCATAGTATTTTAAGTGTGGATGAAAGAGAAGAGACAGTATAAAATATTAGAGAGTGCAAAGGTTTACTTATGAAAGAGACCATAGCACTGCCTCGCCCCACCTCCAACTCCTCCCGACCACCCAGGACAAAGGTTTTTCAGCGTGTTGCCAAATCCTTCGACCTGTTCATGGGGTGGATGAGTGGAGATCAGCATGACTTCTATGTATCTCAAGTGGAGAACTGGGCTGACCCTCCTGAGATTTATAGTTAGGCCATTTCACAAACAAGGAAGGACTTTTAATTGCTTGTGGAGCTCTAATGTGATCCACAAGTCCAATATAGCGAGCAGTGGATGATTAATAACTTGTGGAATTAGCCCAAATGTGAGCTTTATAACAGCTGTGAATATTGGGAACTACAGAATTAAGAGGTTTTTTTTTTTTCCTGAATTTCCGGCAAGCTTTTCTTTTTAGATCTCTCTCTTTCATACTCTCCTCTCTATCCACCCACCACCCCAACCTGAGAACCTCTTTGCCTTTGTTTGCCCCCAGAGGTAGAACACCAGCACCAAACAGGATGGCCTGCAGCTCCCCAACCCTGCCTGGGTGGCAGCAGTGGTTCATTCCCCTGTTCATCAGAGGAGTGCTTTTCCCAGAGGTTGCCCAGTGCACCCGAGGCTGAATGAGAGTCCACAGTGAGCTTCTTTACCCCAGCCACAAAGAAGATGCTGAAGATTGAAAAGCGGTAAAAGCAACTTGTTGGATGCTAACAGGAAATCCATGAGAACTGTAGAAACACTTACCTTAGGGGGGTCGTATAAACCTCAGAGTAGAGGAGAAGAAATATGAACCCCAGGACTGTCCTGGCCCTCTGCTGGATATAAAAGGTACATCATTTGTGACCTTTACTGTCTTTGGGTTCCTAGGAAGCAGAAGTGAGATTATTAAAATTAATTGTCGGCTGGGCACAGTGGCTCATGTCTGTAATACTGGCACTTTGGGAGGCCAAGGCGGGTGGATCACCTGAGGTCAGGAGTTCAAGACCAGCCTGGCCAATGTGGCGAAACCCTGTCTCTACTAAAAATACAAAAATTAGCCGGGCATGATGGCGGGTGCCTGTTGTCCCAGCTACTCAAGGAGGCTGAGGCAGGAGAATCGCTTGAATCTGGGAAACGGAGGTTGCAGTGAGCCGAGATCACGCCACTGCACTCTGGCCTGGGTGACAGAGTGAGACTCCATCTCAAAAAAATTAATTAATTAAATTAAATTAATCGTGAGGCTGCCAGTACTAGGCATAGAGATCAAAAAGGTACCAAAGAGAAGATCATCATCTTCCTTGACGGAAGCCGACAATGAATTCATTTCAATTTTACTAAGCAATCCATTGTGCCAGGAACTGTACTAAGCTGTGAGGCTCTGACAGCTAAATACTGGTTGTTACAGGAACGTCAAAGACAGTAACTCTAATGCTTATCATTTTCCTTCCAAAACATGCTTCTACCTGATGACCATTTATTAATAATTCAAGACACTACTGCACCTCGCGGTCAAAGCCAGAGTTGGTGTTGCCTGCATCACCTTCTTGGATCCCACATCCCTTATCCAGTCAGCAAAACCTGAAGACTTCACCCCCTAGATATTTTAAAGTCCTACCCTCATCAGTAGCACCTCCTTGCTCCTTTGCATGAGCAGCCAGCCCTTAGGTGACCTAGCCTGTGCCTAACTCTCCAGCCTTGGCTCTCTCATGTCCTCCTACTCTGCACCCCATGCTTGGGGTTCTGCACTGGATCAGCAAACATAACCAGGAGGCAAATAACAAGCTGGGGACAGTATCTGTAGCACACATGAAATTCCAACAGTTAGCATATAACAAGCTACTACAGATCAATAAGAAAAACATAAGCAGTCCAAAAAGGATGAAAGCTATAAATAGGCATTTAAAAAAGAAAAATATAAGACATGGGAGGGAAATAAATATAAGAAAAAAGGCTCAACCTCGATAGTAACAAAAGAAATACAAATCAAAACAAGGGCATGACGTTTTCTGCTTGTGTTAGTGAAATAAGGGAGGAATTAAGATCTCTCCTATGGGCTATGAAGTACAAATCGGCAAATAATTTCTCATGAGAAACATTGCTGTATGAAAAAATAAAAGTCTTTAGAAAATCTGCATAACATTGACTAAGCAGTTCCACTGATATAAACTTATCCGAAGAAAATAAGTGGTGAATTGGGAAAATTTTTCAACTTGGAGATGTATAACAAAAATTAGCCGGGCGTGGTGGTGGATGCCTGTTGTCCCAGCTACTCGGGAAGGCTGAGGCAGGAGAATCGCTTGAATCTGGGAGGATTTTAATGGTAAATTAATGGAAATAATCCAAAGTTCCAACATAAAGTGTTTGTTAAGTAAATTCTATACGATAAACTCTGCAGCTATTTAAAAGGGAAGTGTGGAAACATAATTGTTGACATGAGACAAGCGGTTATTGGTAAGTTTTAAGAGAAAACAGTTTATACAAATTTATGTACAATATTTTATTTAAGCAATTTTTGTATGCATAAAATGTCAGGAAGAGTACCTATCAAACTGTAAATAATGGTTATATCTAGAATAAACTTACTGATGAGGAAATTTTGGGGAATTCTATCTACATTTTTCTATCTTTGAACAATAAAATGATTCATGTTTATGATAAAAATTGGTTTAAAAATGACTCAAACAAGATTGCCAAACTTAGAGCTATTATTCAATGCAAAGCCTTGAGCAATTTAATTTTTAAAATAAAGTCAACAGTTTAATCCAGAAGATATTCATTCATTTTCTAAGAGTCAGGCATGGTTGTGTGCTGAAGTGAGCTGTTCTTAAATGGTAATTCACATGGTTGCTTAAGTAAATCTTGTCAAATTTCAATTTATGAAAATGTGCCTTGATCTGTGAATTTTGACGATTATGCCAAAGCTATTTTGGTGTAGGTTATTAGGCAATATAAATAAAATATAATTAAAAATAAAATGACACATTTACAGGAGTATACACATCTGTCAAAACTCATCTAACTGCACATTTAAGATCTGTGCATTTTGCTGTATGTAATCATATCTCGAAAATGTGAAGGAAGACAAAAACATTTAAAAATCTTACTTTTTAATCTTAAATTTTTAATGAATCTCTAAGGCTACTGTATTGAATCAATTAAAAACCAAAACAGGCAGACCTCCACTTCTGACCATGATGGAGTCGTCGGTTTCAGACAGACCTTCCACTGAAAATAACTATAAAAGCTGGGTATAAAAACAAAACAAGAATAAGTACAACCATTTGAAGCCATCAGCAAGATACCAAGGAAGCTAAGTTTCCCCGAGAATCTGGAGTTTCAAAAGACAAAGTGAAGATCCTGTAGAAAAGAAAAACATATCAAGGTGAGCCAGACGTTCTGTGTTCAAATGTCTCTCAATGCATTTTCTGCCCCCTAAGTTGTGCTGGCATCAGATTAATAAGAAGAGAGAAAGAAGAAAGCAGCTGCTGAGAAGATAGAATCTAAGTAGAAATTTTGATTTGGTGAAGTGCTACAGAGAAAAATAAATGAATTGAGGATATGCAAAGGAGAAGCATAGCATTATTACGCTGCTTCGTAGAATCCCTCATTGTTACGGTTTGAGTGTTCCCTCCAAAACTCAAGTTGAAATTTCATTGCCATTTTGACAGAAGTAAGAGGTGGGACCTTTAAGAGGTGATTAGGGGCCAGGTGTGGTGGCTCACGCCTGTAATCCCAGCACTTTGGGAGACCAAGGTGGGCAGATCAACTGAGGTCAGGAGTTAGAGACCAGCCTGGCCAATATGATGAAACCCTGTGTCTACTAAAAATACAAAAATTAGCCAGGTGTGGTGGTGCGTGTGTGTAATCCCAGCTACTCAGGAGGCTGAAGCAGGAGAATCTGTTGAATCTGGGAGGTGGAGGATGCAGTGAGCTGTCATCTCGCCACTGCACTCCAGCCTGGGCGACAGCAAGACTGTCTCAAAAAAAAAAAAAAAAGTGATTAGGTTATGAGGCTCCTCCCTTGTGAATGGATTAATGCCTGATGTCATTATTGTAGAAGTAGGTGAGTTATCAGGAGTTCGGCCCCTTTTTCTTCTCTGTATCATGTGCTTGCTTGCCCTTTCACCCTTCTACCATGGGATAACGCACAGAGATCCTCGCTGGTTGCCGGCACTGTGCTTTTGGACTTCCTAGCCTCCAGAACAGTGAGACAAATGGATCTCTTCTCTTTATACGTTATCCAGTCTGAAGTATTCTGCTATAGCAATGGAAAACAGACTATGACACCCATGTTGTTTCAGAGTTATCTGTCTTTACTCTCACTGTATGTGAGCAGAGCTAAAATTAAAGGAAGCTTTCATCTAAGCTACAAAATCTTAGTGATACAAAGGATTCTGTTAATCTTTTAGTTCAGTTACTCCCAAACTCCACTGATTCATGGACCCTGCACGAGTCATCACCAAGTCCATGAGAGAGGCCTGGTGTAGCAAACGTTTAACAAGTGCTGCCTGATGATTCTTATTTTCAGGGAAGTTTGGAGTACAGTGATCTAGGGCAATGATTCTCAGAGAACTGGAGCTTGCATAGCAACATGAATATGACTTGAGGTGCTTGCTAAAAAATAGAGATTCTTGAGCTTCACTCTGAGTGTCTCAGTTTGTAAATTACCAGAGGTGATTGTTGTGTGCAGGTAGGTGTTGACTCCAGGTTCAGCTCACCTCTCCCAGTCTCCATCCAGTGATTGTCCAGCCCACTCGTGACTATTTCCAGAGAGGGGGCTTCCAGGCCCCTTTCCCTGCCTGTGAAGGTCACTACTTGAATATTATTGTAAACCTCTGTCAAATATTGTCTCCATAAATTTAGGAATGTGTATGCCTCTCACATCCAGTATTAAGACACAAGAATCAGACTTTTAAACTCAATTTTGTATGATATCATTCTAACAGAAGATTGTTCCCACTCATTTTGTCAGAAAAAAAATGCATTTTTGACTAATCTCTTGTGACAGCTATGTTTACAGGTCCTTTCAGGGGTGAATGGAATTTGTAGATCAATCTGAAGACCACCATTTTGCTTCTCAAAGATTCCAAGTGATAAGTGGTTGCTCTATTAGGAAAAAATCTCTTTTTCCTTCCAGAGAGGAGAATTAAAAGACATCCAGAGTCAACCTGACAGTGCAGAACATGAGATCTAGCATTCATAAACACCTCCACAGTCTCACAGAGAAGAGGAGGGAAAGGCAGCTGTCAATAAGAACATGGACACATTTATTTGGCTCCCAAGGCACGTATGCAATGTAGGATTTTAACTTTTCCCATGGATAGCTGGTGTTGATGAAGAGAAGAAACCTAACTCGAGTCAATAAAGTTCAGATCATAAACATCCACGAGCGTAAGGGAAAGCATGTACAATCATGATGCAATTCCCTTACACTCTGCTTCCACTGTTTGCTAATGAGCAATTTTATTTCTCTGAGCCTCACTTTCCTCATCTGTAAGATGGGACTAGTCACACCTTCCTTACTGTCCAGAGTAAATGGGAGAGTAAATGAAAACTGCCTAGCCCATGCATGGCATTCAATCTACAGTAGATATTTTTTAGTTGTTAATAATGTCCTTACCAGGTCATTTTCAGATGCTCCTGAGTTAGAGTCAATCAGGAATTTCTTTAATTGCTCCAAAAGGACACAGCATTGTCAGCTTCTTGGCTAATCCATATTAATGTGATAAATTGGTTCTGGCAAATGGGCTTCTAGCTTGTCTTCCCTTGTGTCCAAGTCCTTGGTTTGCTTCCCATCTCTCCATGTTTTTGTAGGTACTCCAGAAGTGAGGTCCTATTGGTTCCTGCCCTCCCCCTGTCATCCCTATCCTTCTAGATGCTTAATTCCAGACCACAAGGCTGGGCTCTGACTACCTGTTGTTGATGGTTCACTCTGCCCACCAGGGGACCTCAAGGGTTTCTGCATACCTTGTGTCACCCCTGAGAAGACAACAAACCAGTGACCAACACGTTCAGAGGGTGGAACTTCCCATGGAAGGCAAAGTGTTGACTACTTTGCTTTCACAGAATATTTTTTGGGGAATCTCCTCTTTTGGTCCCCAGTCCTTTGAGATATCTCTTAGGTCATTCTCTCTTTATTGGGTTACTTCTCTTTATCCTCTCCCAAGCATGAGTGCAGAAAGTGGGCCCAGCATTTCCCCAAACTGGAGACATTCCCTTAAACCCAGAAAGGCTTCAAAGAACCAAGAAAAGGTACAGGAGAGAAAAGATACAGCGCATGAAACACACCAGCACCTAAAGTCAGGCTTCTTTAAAACTCCACTCCCTCGGGCTCTTCTTTGGACCCATGATCTGTGGCTCCTTGCTGGAGATCTAATAGCTCTCCTGGGAGCACCCCTAACTCTGACTGCCTGCCTAGATTTATAACTTTTACTTGCTATAGGGGCTCCCTACCTTAACCACACCCCTTCTGATGTCTATATACCACAGCTGGTCCTTCTAGCTTTGAAAGCTCCCAACACTAGCATTAGAGAGACAAATGTTGGTTTTGCCATATGTCCCAGCTATTATGAATAGCTTCTCACTAACATGAGAAGTTATGTGCTCACTTGCATCTGGCTCTGCTTATGATGGGGAAGAATTCAATGGGCTTAGAGGATGGAGTCTACAATTCTATTCCCCAAACCACTTTACTGGAGAATTCTAGGCTATTTAAAATATCCACTGAATATTCTTGAAGAGAGGGAGAAAAAGAAGAAGGAAAACCCTTATCTACTCTGATTTTGCATCTTTGAGTCTGACTCACCCCTGCAATATACTAAAGTCAAGCAACAAAGGGAATCCTTTAGCTAATCCCTTGAATCATCTGTTCTAACACCAACCAGCTCCTGACCTCAGTGTTGGACCCCATTCCCTGACCCTTATCTAGTGTATGAATGTGACTTCCTTAGTCACGGTGTCTAGCCTCCTCCAAGGACTTGGGTTTGGGCTACCTGTGGGTTCTTCCCCTGCTAGACCTTTCTATTTTTTAGCTTTAAAAACATTTTTCTAATTATGATGAAATATACATAACAGAAAATGTAACATTTTAGCCATTTTAAGTGTAGAGTTTAGTGGCATTAAGTACACTCACATTGTTGTGCAACCATAACCAACATATCTCTAAAACATTTTCATCTTCCCCAAACTCCATATAACCATTAAGCAATAACTCTCTGTTCCCCCTTCCCCCCAAGCCCCTGGAAACCACCATTCTACTTTGTGTCTTTATGAATTTGAATGCTCTAAGTACTTCATGTTAGTGGAATCATACACGATGTAGCCTTTTATGTCTGGCTGCTTTCACTTGGCATAATGTCGTCAAGGTCCAGCCATGTTATAACAGATGTCAGCATTTTGTTCCTTCTTATAGCTGAATTATATTCCATTGTATGGATATGCCACATTTTGCTTTTTCATTCATGCATCAATGAACACTTGATTTGTTTGTACCTTTTGGCTAAGGTAAATAATGCTGCTATGAACATCGGTATATAAATATCTCTTCAAGATCTTGCTTTCAATTCTTTCAGTTCTGGTATATCCCAGAGTGGAATTACTAGATCACATGGTGATTCTGTTTTAATTTTTAGAAGTTCCACCATATTGTTTTCTGTAATAGCTGCACCATTTTACATTCCCACCAACAGTGCTCAAGGGTTCCAATCTCTCCACATGCTTGCCCACATCTGTTATTTTCTGTGTGTGTGTTCCTTTTTAATAGTGGCCATCCTAGTAAGTATGAGGTGGCATTTTACCGTCATTCTGCTGTGCTTCTTGACTAGCTCACTCACTGTCAGCCTTTCTTGACTACCCAGCCCCAGGAGGCAGCCTGCCATGCTAAAGTCTTGTCTGGACCTATAGCAGGAGGACGATAGTTGTTAGAACTCCTAATAGCTCCCTGATACTGTCATTTGTTGAGCAAAATTGTTTCTTAAATCTAAGATATATAATATTTGACACACACAGTTAAGGCACAGACCTGTGAGGATGGAGTGATCAAACAAGATGACTTACTAAGTGTTAGATTTCTGTGAATGAGCACCATCTCCAATTCTCCATTGCAAACTAAAGAAGTCGTCTCTCAGGAGGTTATGCAGCTGTAGGGCTCTTTATGTTACATGTAACATGTCAGTAGAATAACCATAACGATGGACTAGAACAATAGTGAGTAAATGAAAAAGGTAGACTGGCAGAGTGGGGTTCATATTGGTGGAGGGATGACAGGGACTGAGAATTAAAACAGAAACCACAATTTTCAAAACATAAGCCTCACTTACAAAGCAGGCCAATTTCTCCCGACCACACCATAATGGGCATCACAGACAATCTAAGTTCAAACCTTGAAACACCAGCTCTTTCTGGCCCATTTGTTCCCAGATAAGACCATAGAGAAATTGAACTGTCAGTAACTCCACACTGACTTGTGAACCCCAAAGATAAGACCACTCACCTTTCTAGAAACTCTCCAGTTTACAGAATCTGATGAAATCTTGTCAACACCATCTTGTGACTAACTCCAGCCCCCAAAGCTTTATTGGGTGCCCTTTCCTTAATCCTCGCTTTTGAGATGCCTCCAACTTCCCCACAGCATGCAGTTTCCCATTAATCAGCCTAACTTTGTTGACTACAGGTGTGTTCCAGCTGGTCTTAGGCTACAGGACATTGAAGAACATCAAATTACATGCAATGCCTAAAGCTAGTTGTCTGCAACTTCATGACTCTGTAAATGATCAAAGCCTCTCTTTCTGGCCACCTCTCAATTTCCCCCTAGCTCTCACCTTCTCCATCCTCTTCCTCCAAGCTCCTGAAATGCCACACTGGACAGCCGGTACTCATACTTTTATTTATGCAGGCTTCTTACAAAAATGAATAATTAACATCATGAGAAAATTCTCAGGCTGGCCTGAGAATAAAGCAATCAAGACCACATTAAAATTATGTCTTTTTTTCCCAAGACTCATTAAGGAACTGTGAGAAAATCAGTACACCAACCTGTTGTGAAATCCCAGTGTAATGTTTAACTAATTTTCTGCCTTTGAGCAATATCCCCGCCATTAGCTTTCTTTTTTCCTTACTGGCAGTTTTACTTAATTTCTTTGAGGTGACATAATGAAAGAGTGAAAAGAACATGTACCCTGGGTTCTACAGCCACCCCCTACAGCTCCACTTTCTGACTCACGGCCAGGAGAGTGCTGACTCTGTTTTTCCAAGTCCAAGGGGAGGTGGGTACCTCTTCTCTCCACCCCTACTGCTTCCCCAAATCATTCTCCCTTCCTTCTGGACTTCGCTTAATTTACTGGGGAGAGTGACTGATCCTTCCTGGCAGCCTAGGGTAGAGCCTAACCCCCTTATTCATACCTTCCCGCTTCTCTCCCATCCACATTGTTGTTTTGAAAGCAGTTTTGTTCCCTTGTCCTCCCTTGCTTCTGGTGGAATTGATGGGTGTACAGGAGGCAAACCAGTCCCTTCATGGCAAATTTCAACCGAGTCAGAGAGAAACTTGGCCCTGCAACGCGTAAGCTCAGGAGCTGTTGGTGGCCTTCCCAACCAAAAATGAGGCAAGACAGTCCAAAGCTAAAGGGAAGATGAAGTAGAGGCTCAGAGGCAAATAGAAAGGACACCCTTCCTGGGCTCTTTACTGTGTCCCCGGTCCAGTCCTGTGCCTTCCCTAGGTCCTGCAGTCTCTGTTCTTGGAATCCATGAGCCTCTGCAGTGCCCCTCCACTGCATTTGCTCAAGTGGGCTCCCATGGCTTTCTGTAACTTACAACCAGAAGAGCCTGAGAAAGGCACCAGGCTTCTGTAGCTCCGTTTCATGACCCAGGAGAGCCTCACTCCCTATAAAAGGTGAGCGTCTTCCCTGGCCCCAGTAACTGCACCAACCCCCTTGGGAAGCTGTCCCTACTCCCTAAACTAAGTTAGCCTATCTTGGCTCTGTGCTCCCTGCCTCTCCTGTCAAGCTTCTGCCATGGCCCTTAGCCCTTCAGCCTGAGGCCACTCACAAGCCTAAGAGATCCCACTGGCAGGCAAGGACCGGGTCACAACCACTCCAGGCCCCTCCATCCTTATCATTGTTGCCACGTGTACTGGGGTACACATGCTGCCAGCTTGCTTGCTCAGGTTCATAAGAGGTTGCTTCTTTATTAGGAATTTTCCATTCTTCCTGTGCATAATGTGCAGGGCAGTTACACTTCAAACTCGCCAGTTAGTAATATCTCTGTTTCTGTGGGTTAGAGTCTTCTTTTGGGGGTGGCCAGGCTGCTTGTGCATCAATGCTTGATCTTCCAGATCTCCCTAGCCCTTCATTTTCAAGATGACCTCTGGGTGTGGGGAAATCGGGGAGTTCAGGGAAGTGAGGAGGAATGGACTCTAACTCTACTTATTTGATTTCTGTAGTTCCTTGGCATCCTGGAAAGGACTACACGTGGATGGCCCCTACACCATGCTGACCTCTGGAGCTGAAATCTGTAGCTGGTGCATTTGCAGTTGATCTCTGGGCTCCATCTCAGCGGCGTAGCCCTCCCCCTAGTTTTGGCCCCAACCAGGTCCTTGCTGCCACCCTGACCTGGGTACTCAGCCCTCCCCCCATAGGTATGGGATCTCTTTCCCTCTGGAATAGCAAACCTCATCAGCCACATCCTCAATAAATTCTGCTTCTTCTACAAACTGTGTATACGTCTTGGGAATGCTAACCCAGGCTCCCTGCCACATCTGCTGTACCACACTGTCTACTGTGCTGTAGACACCCCTCCCAGGGTCCCAAACTCCACAGTTTTTTTTTTTTTTTTTTTTTTTTTGAGATGGAGTCTCGCTCTGTCGCCCAGGGCACCCCACCCTGGGTCCCAAACACCACACTTTTCACTCTGCTGCAGGCACCACTCTTAGGATCCCAAACGGGAAATCCCTCTGCTCCTGGCTACCCTCTCAATATTTCTAATACCTGGGAGCCTTGGTTTGGGGCTGAAAGGTGGTGTCATATATCTCTGACTGTGTGTTCACCTGTCTCTGATCCTCTTCTCTCCCTCCACTTTGCTGCCTCAAAAGGGACATGCTTCCCTCTCCCATTTTATTTGACCTGAAACCCTCTTAGGTCATTCCCTTCCCCTTACCTAGGCCAGTGCATCTTCAGACCTAGGAGCCCAAGGCAAAGCCTCTATGGAAGGAGTTATGTGCTGAATCCTCCAGTTTCAATCAACATGAAAGTTGCAGAACAATTAAGAGTAGGGACCGGCCAGGCACGGTGGCTCAGCCTGTAATCCCAGCACTTTGGGAGACCAAGGTGGGCAGATCACTTGAGGTCAGGAGTTAGAGACCAGCCTGACCAATATGATGAAACTCTGTCTCTACCACAAATACAAAAATTAGCTGGGCGTGGTGGCGCACACTTGTAATCCCACCTACTCAGGAGGCTGAGGCAGGAGAATTGCTTGAACCCAGGAGACGGAGGTCGCAGTGAGCTGAGATCGTGCCATTGCACTCCAGCCTAGGCAACAAGAACGAAACTCCGTCTCAAAAAAAAAAAACAAAAACAAAAAAAGGTGTAGGGACCACCAAAAGTGAAAATATATTGATTTAACAGCCCCCAAATATTATACCTATTAAGCATATATTGAATGCCTAGTATGTCTCTGGAACTTTATATATTTTATAGTTAATGAATATTATATTTTATATCATATTATATATTTTATATGTTATATTTTATGGCTGGCCAACCTAGCAGGTATCATTAGCATCATTTTGTAGATAAGGAAACTAAGACCAGAGAGGTTAAACTGCACGTACTTGAAGGCAGGATTCAGATCTCGATATGTATAATTCCCAAGTTTTGCTCATCACAGTACACCATCTTCTGGGCGTCTGTTACCCTCATCCAGCCCTAGTTGCCATACGGAACATGCTCTCCTAGTGTTAACTGAACAATCAGATGAGGAAAGAATGAGTGAGGGAATTTCCACCAAAAAACCCAAAGACTTCTTGGTATATCCAAAGGACAGTAGAGATAAATAAAAATTTCACTGTGATTTTTTTTTTTGTTTTGTAAAAAGTGTTATTCTATTATGCTTTGCAGCTAACAATCAAAGCACTTTTGTGTAATATCTCATCTGGCCATTGTAAGGATCAAGTGAGGCAGAGGAAAGGGCATATATTATAAAGCCTAATTTACAATTGGAGAAACGGAGGTTCAGAATGCATCAAGGTGCACACAGCAATACGACTGGTAAGTAATCTTCTAATTACCTCTCTCTTCACCTACGTATGACATGGCACTTTATCATTCTTGAATTATTGATTGATGCAAAAAAACTTGTAAGATTTAGATCTATTAACACAGTGACAATCCCATTTATGTGGGGAACGCTTACCCAGAATGCCCAACAATGCTGAACACAGACGAGAAAGGAAATGTAGGTGAAATAAATAAAACGTCTTGAGGGTCAAAATAGATGCCACAGTAAAACCCCGAGAGGTTCCTTAATAGGAGAGTCCCTTGAGCTTTCATTCAAAACTTATTTTCTCTTTTTTTAAAGTCAATTATAATTTCTTTGGTTTTTAGCCTTTAGCAGATTAAAGATAGCAAATGGGAGCAGGGAGGCATGCATGTTATCTACAAGAAGACAGTGAGGGAGGAGACAGGAAGAATATAAAAAGCATGCACAAGAACTACGAACGTGTAACAATCTAGAGCCAGTCAGTGAAGAGAAACAACCACTTACACCTAAATGAACTCCAGCCTGTCCTCCCTTGCAGATATTGCAGAGGACAGAGCAAAAGTAGATTGGGAAATTTGATCTTGCTTCTACTTTAACCCTTTGTTCTTTTTGAATGGAATGGTTAAGAACTATATCAGTTTCCAATTACTGCTGTAACAAATTACAACAAACTTAGTATCTTCAAGAAACACAAACTTATTATCTTGTGGTTCTGGAGGTTAGAAACACAAAATGGGATCTGCAGGCTAAAATCAAAGTGTGGGCAGAGCTGTACTCCTTTTGGAGGCTCTGGGAGACAATCCGTCTCTTTGCCTTTCCAGCTTTCAGAGGCTGCCTTCGTTCCCAGCACATACTCACTTCCTCTCATTGCTCCAACCCCTGTTTTCATGATCAGGTCTCCTACTCTTTCTTTGAGCTTTCTGCCTTATGATTATATAGATCCTTATGATTATATAGGGCCTATCCAGAGAGTCCAGGATAATCTCCCATTTCAATATCTGTACCATTCTAAACAGCTGCACAATCTCTTTGGTTATGTAAAGTACTATATTCACAGATTCCAGGATTAGGACACAAACATCTCTGGAGGGTGATTATACAGGCTACCACATTAACAAGTGAATTTCATAAACAAAGAATTTCATAACTAATGTCACCACTTTACTGTCTAGAATCACTGCTCCTCAGCAGGGAAAATGGAGGCAGCCCACACAGGTGAAAATCCACCTGTTCTTCTCTGAATGGCCAAGATGTGGTAGTCAGCAGATTTTGCAAAAGGCAAAAAGAGGAACACAAGCTTATACAAAAGTGTATATTCAAACATGTAAAGTAAATGTGCAAGGGAACTTTGGTTTTATTCTCACAAACTGGAAAGAAGAAATGAAAGCCAGTACATGGTATCTGGCTTGAAGAGAGGAAACCAGGCCTGGGCTGGGGTTTCCCACACATCATCTCATGCCAGCAGCCCAGCGCAGGGACTGATGTTCACTCCAATGACCTTGCTCAAGAGGAAGAGCTTGTATCATGATGCTAGTACAAAAACAGGTGTCCCCAAGGTTTTCATGCAATATCTCAATCTAAGTGGCTAAAATTAAAGAGGAAAACTTCATTTCACAGAATTTTCACATATGTGGAATTCAGAGTAAAAACTTGAGAAAAGTAAGAGCTTCCAGACCAGGGGTCTTTGGGCCTGAGATCCATGAAAATAAACAAGTTAGTTTCAGGGGTCTATGATTTTTTTAAATTCATGTGTAAATTTTAGTGTACTTGCATTAGCTCCTTTTTTTTTTTTTTTTTTTCTTTTTTTCTGGAAAGAGGATTCATAGCTTTCACCAGATTCTCAAAGGGGTCTGTGACACCGTAAAATATAAGATTCTTTTTTGGATTATCTTGAGACAGGGTCTCACTGTCACCCAGGCTGGAGTGCAGTGGTGTGATTATGGCTCCCTGCAGCCTTGACCTCTCAGGCTCAAGCCATCCTTCCATCTCAGCCTCCTGAGTAACTGGGACTTACAGGCACATGCCATCCCATACCTGGCTAATTTTTAAATTTTTTGTAGAGACAGGGTCTCCCTCTGCTGCTTAGACTGGTTTCAAACTCCTGGGCTCAAGCGATCCTCCCACCTCTGCCTCCCAAAGTGCTGGGATTACAGGCGTGAACCACTACACCCAGCCTGAGATTCTTTACATAAGGTGATCAATTAGGAACAGATAAAAAAGCCTCATGTCATTAATTTCCTGATACAAGAAGTTGTTTCCTTTTATCTATGGAATATGCTTAAAGTCAATATAGGGACCAGCACATATGCAAGCGCTAGAGCCCAGCCTCCGCTACTCCTCAAAGGGCACTGTAACACAAAGAAAAGCAACTTTCTACTTTACAGGAATAGTGGGTTTGTGAGTTTCCCAACAAAGGGCTTTGCATATGGCTGCCAGCCCTGATCATGTGGGTGAATAATAACAGAAAGCAAAGCAATTTAACCATTTTGAAATAAACTTATTTGCCTTATGGCATAAGTCAACAGTGAGGGCAGAAATCTTTATAAGTTTTCTTAATTTCCATGTCTACAACAGTGCCTGACTGTAGGTGATCAATAGTAGCTGATTAATAGAAAAGCATTGAATGAATTCATTAATGAAGAGATTTCTACAACCCTATGAAGACTGTGGATCCACTTAAAATAGGCTGACTTTATAATTTATTTTACCATTAATAAGAAATATGGCTGAGCCCGGTGGCCCATGCCTGTAATCCCAGCACTTTGGGAGGCTAAGGCATGTGGATCACCTGAGGTCAGGAGTTCGAGACCAGTCTGGCCAACATGGCAAAACCCCATGTCTACTAAAAATACAAAAAATTAGCCAGGCGTGGTGGTGTGTGCCTGTAATCCCAGCTACTAGGGAGGCTGAGGCAGGAGAATCACTTGAACCAGGAGGCGGAGGTTGCAGTGAGCCAATATCGTGCCACTGCACTCCAGCCTGGGTGACAGAGCAAGACTCCATCTCAAAAAAAAAAAAAAAAAAAAAACAAAAAACAAGCACTATTTCCTTATATTTACATTAAAAATTCATATATGAAAGAAAATGGAAAGGAAAGGCCACTACCTGATTATTTCCATCCATAGCATATAATTTAAGACCTATGACTCCATGGACATAGAAGACCTAAGTTTCAGAGCTGACAGTGACAGGATGAAAGGTTTCTGTTTCTGTTGGTTGAGAATGAACTATTTCCCTGCATGTTGAAATTCAAGCACATTATTCTTGGGTGCCATGCTCTTACTGTCTTGTTCTTGGCGTGGCCTGTATAAGCCTGCGTGAATGAGTTCTACATGCGCATCTTGAGACAGCCCACCAAACAATAGGCTTTAAGTAGGTCAGTTTTAGAGTCTGAGCAATTTCTCAATCAAAGAGTGGAAGGAAAGCTTCTGAATCTGAAATTAAGATTTCTTATATCATGACCTGTAGCCATGAGGTTTTCTGACCACTCCAGGAGGGAACGCTCACAGGGTTTTTGAAGAAAGGTGCTTGCTGGTTGTTTTACCTGCTAGGTTTGCAGAGAGGCAACTTCATATGAGTCATGTTACAGGAAACACCTGGTTAGATGATCCCATTGTCTGTTGGCTTGAACTCTGGGAGAGCAGAGGCACTGGAAAGGGCAGTGAGAAGGTGGTGGTTCTGGAGGAGCTAAACCACTTCTGAGTGTATTCCAGCAAAGCAGTGAATGCCAGGGTAATGGATGGTCTAGCAAATGGCCTGCAAGAGTCTGGTTACAGTAGAAGACCCAGGGATGAGGTCTGAAGGCAGAGTCGCTCTGGGTCAGAGCAAACTGGGCAGGTGGAACAGGTGCTAGTGACTCTAGGTCATACCCAAGACACCAGCTAATTTTTTAGGCATTAATAGAGGCATCACGAGCATTTACATTTTTTTCCAGGAGGCAGGAAGAGGCATTGAAATGATTCAAAATTCTGGTTCTATCCTAGAGTGACTTCAAGCTGGGGACATTCTAACTCAGATGTCCTCAGCTGAAAAGCCAACTGGACTCTAGCCGTGCAGACCAGTGAGGATGGAAATGATTGCAAAACCAAGATGGACAATGTTGAGATGGCCTCAACCCTGCTACTGAGATTGGCCCTTATGGAGGAGGATATTTGGTCCCGCATTCAGAGTCCAAAGGGTACAGAGAGTGAGAATTTATTTCAGGCAGATACCAATAACCCTGAAGGCCCGGTCCAGCAGGCAGGGCATTCCTGAGATGCAGGCAACAGGTAACATGCAAAGTCAGGTGCACAGTGGGATGTGGTTTGAGAGATTAGTGCCCCTCCCCAGTGAGATTTCCACAGCCATCTGTGGGATGGTGGACTGATGTCATTCTAGCTCCTTAGGAAGGGGCAAGAGCTCACTGGAGGCAGGGGCCCGGTGTGTAAGAGTACTGGGTGGGAATCCGGTCAGACAAGGACCAGGAGAGATTGGCAGGGGGCTGAAGGGTCAGGCCTAGAGACTGAGCCAGCAGGCAGCACAGAGGGCTCATGGCACCAGGGCTTACCCCAAGCACAAAACCCTGAGATGGATTAGTCCCTAATTTCAGACCTCTCTAGCTGTGGATAGCTGACATATTTTCTTTCTCTGGGGTAAATTAGATCAGGACCTGGGAGGATTGTATTTTCTGGGAGAAGCCCTGGAATACAAGATTTGATATACTTAAAGGGAGCTCACATTCCCTTCAACCTGGAGCAACTCACCTGGGAATGTCTGAGTTGGCCTCAAAGTCTCAGCCAAATCCAGACCTGTCTAAGGAATGTGGAAGCTAAAACCAATTTCACCTGGACCTTTGCCCCATGGCAACATCCTTGCTCCATGAATTGCTGCCTACTTATATGGAAGTTGAAGAGAGAAGACACGTTTTAGCCAAACAAATAACACACATGATTTTTATTATGGAATTAAATAATTATGTAGATATATTAGAGCAAAGTTATTTTATCTGGATTGCATTTGGCCTGTGCGTCCTATTCGAAAACAATCTTTAAAAAAAAAAATTTACATCCTCCTACAAAACATTTATTCAATTAAAATGTGAACGACTAGTACCATAATGGTCCCTTGAAAGCAGGATATGGGAAACAAGGACATTTGAGGGAATGTAGAAAGAAACAACAGAAAGGATTCTGGCTTTGAAATTAGTAACCGGGCTTTCATTCTGGGCTTTGACCCTGGCCAAGTCATCTCAAGCCCCTGGTCCTTGTTTTCTGTACTGTTCTGCCTGTGTTACCTGCTTCTAACCTGATTCGGGAGTCCTGGCCCCTTCCTTGACTTCTGGAGGTATGGGTGGAATCAAGATAGATGTCTCACCTGCCAGCTCTGGGGAGATTCTATCAACCTCATGGTTGAGGGTAGATAATAGATTATCCCAAACCCTGCTCCAAGGTGTAAATGTTAACAAGATTCTACAATCTCAGTCCCCACTCCAGTTGTGATACGTTCAACAAGCCCCAGATAGATAACTTCACCTCCCTGCCCTCACTTTCCTTTCCCTGCCCCATCACCTTAACAACACACACCCCAAAACAAGTGATATCGGTATTATTAGGAGACCTGAAAAGTGCAAGCCAAAACAATGTAACCTTTGCCCAATGTGAAGATCCTTGTTGTTGAAGGTTTCCTGTGTTTCTTTTCTGAGTCAGGGTTCATGTTCTTTTGGGACATGCAGCAATTACTCTGATCACTAGAAAAGCCCACTGCTTTTGGACTGATGTGACCCAAATTGAAGAACCCTAATGCTCCCCAAAGCACAAGCACCAAAGAAATAATGCAGGTCGGCCAAAGCCTTTGACAACCTGCATGAGGCCGACTGGCTGACCATACTCCAACCTCCAATCTCACACCCTGTTCTGATTATCAACTGTTACGTACAAATGACCCCAACATTTAGAGGCTTAGAACAATGACCATTTTATTCTCTTTTTTATTGATGGGCTCAACTGAGCGATTCTTCTGCTTCAAGTAGTGTCAACTGTGAGACCTGGACACAAAAAATACTCGAAACTTTATATAATTAAAGGGAACGCAAAATGGTAGAGTCACTTTTCTTTTCTTTTCTTTTTTTAAGGCAACAGAGATTTTTTTTTTTTTTTTTTTTTTTGGCTTCCGTTAAAGATATTGAGTTCATTTCTTGTCTTGAATGTTACAAACAAGACAGAACTTTTGGTCCCATGAAATTCACAAATGTAATTACTTTTAAAAACTATACATTTTAGAAATATTGACTGGTGACCAACTTACACAACTTCCATGGAAAACCGCCTTACTTCAATCCTTTCTCAGAGACTGCAGACAAATAATGAAAACAAGTTTGGGGCCAGGCACGGTGGCTCACGCCTGTAATCCCGGCACTTTGGGAGGCCGAAGCAAGTGGATCACCTGAGGTCAGGAGTTCGAGACCAGCCTGGTCAATGTGGTGAAACCATGTCTGTACTAAAAATACAAAAATTAGCTAAGCATGGTGGTGGGTGCCTGTAATCCCAGCTACTGGGGAGGCTGAGGCAGGAGAATCGCTTGAACCTGACAGGCAGAGGTTGCAGTGAGCCAAGATTGCGCCATTGCACTCCAGCCTAGGCGACAAGAGCAAAACTCCATCTCAAAAGAAAAAAAAGAAAAGAAAACAAGTTTGCATCTGCATAATTAACAATTGACTTCATATTTATATTTCTATTTATTTGGACCAGTAACATCTCCTTAAAATAATGATATTTCCTAATTTCTTTTATTAAAATTTTATTTTATTTTAAGTTCCGGGATACATGTGCAGCACATGCAGGTTTGTTACATGTGTAAATGTGTGCCATGGTGGAGTCACTTTTAAAAGCACTCTTTGGGGCGTGAGTGGAAAAGAAAAATGCAGGCCAATTCAGACTGACCCTCTAGGCTTCAGTCCCTTAAGGTACTAAGTACAAGTCCCAGTCCTACAGCCTCACTTCACTTTGCCAACTCTGCAATCTCCACTTACGGCAGTGTTCTCCTCCCACCTGAAACGAATTTCAAGGCTGGCAAGAAGTAATTCATTCCAGCTAAGAGCAGTTTGGGCATCTCTGAGCTGTTGAACGAGGACCTGCTGCTGCAGGCGCAGAGACCAAGGACCCTCTGTGTCTTCTCTCTCTGGCAGGCGAACATCAGTCTGGCTGCCCCCTTCTCCGCTGCTCTTCAGAGCAGCTCTGGCTTGAGGGTCTGAGCTCAGTTAGGTGACACCAGTGTTGCGCTTCTCCACTCCTCTGGCCTGGGTCAGGCCTGCAGTCTTTAGGGAAATGAACTTTGTCATCTTATTACAAAAAGCAGCACAAGAGGAGGAAATTGCAAGACTTCAGACTTTACAGCCTGACAACATAACACTCTCATTTCCTGTTTTCTCTCTGCCCAGTTTCGGGACTGCGTCTCAAATCCTAACTTGATGCTCTGCCCTCAGTACATTCTTTGCTGACCTGATTCCTCGGCATTTGCATCAGGGTTTAGTTCTGAGACCCAAATTTGGTGTCTTTAATGCACTTCCTTTACATAATGCTCCTGAGAACATTTTTAAAAATCCCCATCTATTTTACCGTACCGGCATAATATCTAACATTGCCTAATTTTTCTCTGTTTTGCTCACTTATCCCCCCATGAACATTTGAGTATCTGCCATGAGTCAGCTACATATTCTACAGTGATGGGGCTCAATAACCTGCTCTCCAGGAACCCACAGCCAATAGAGTAATCAGATGAGCACCCTAATGATGAAGTGCCTGGGGAGTGGTACAGATGGAACAAACATGAGGGATAGGGAAGGCTTCTAAAAAGAGGAAGCCTTAAGGAAAAGGAGGCATTGTCCTAGAAGATAAGGAGAAGGAAGTCCCAGGCAGGTGAAAGCTCATGCGAAGGCACTGAGGCATGAACATTTGGGCGTGTCTGGGAGCATCCAGGTAACTTGGGGTGATCGTCCACAGGGCACGTGTGAATGATTAGAAACATGCCCAGAGAGAAGAGCAGGTTCCAGATGTTGAACAGCTCTTTGAATCCTTCTGAGTAATTTGCTCTGTATCTGGAGGGCAAGGGGGAGCTTTGACGGGTCATAAGCAATAGGATGATATGACTTACTGTGTTTTAGATTCAGATTAGTATTTTTCTTTAATTTTATTTTTTAATTGTGCTCCTGGGCCTTTCTTTTTCTCTAAAAGTCTATATTATCTTAACGAAAAGTCATTTAAGCACATATTTATAGTGGCTATTTTCCCAAATCTATAAAAGCATATTCATCCGCACTCCAACTTCCTCCCATCACCCAACCCTTCCATTGAAAGCACTTGGCAGCTGTTTGGATATGAATGTGGATTTAACATTTTGAGCTCTCGCTCTGGGCTGAGCACCAGGTAAAGCGATTTTATGATCTTCTCCCCTGTCCCCTTATTCTGTTTGTTCCCTAACTCCTGGTACAATGACATGGAATATCAGAAAGACAGACCTTTAGGCCTCATGCAGGAACTTCAAAGAAGCCAGTGATAAACTGGTCTGAGTTTACATTGTGCATTTGGGGCAGCTGAGGGGTTGATCCCTCCTACCCCTGCAGTAAATAGTCACTGTCCACTGCAGTACAGGTCAGTTCTCAGCATTGCCATTCGTTTAGCCACTTCATCTCTCATATCACTCAACCACAACCACCCTAGTTTGGCCATATCATTTAAGAGTCCCATACAGTGCAGTGTTCTGTATCCTACATCTGAACCATAAAGCTGTTTTTGGCACTTTGTTCATGTTTAATTTGAAGCTTACTGGATTTTACTTGGGCTTCATCCATGCACGTATCCCCGGAGGAGATTTAACTAACATTTTTTTTAATGTAGTGGCAAACCCCCAGTAAGGCAGGAGCCTGTCTGTTATTCACAATGGCCCTCCAACCACAGGTTAGCCTGACTCATCTGAGTCTCAGCTATTTTCTTGAGGATTTTTGTCAGTTCTTATTTTCATGAGCTCCCAAGGACAAAGATTGGAGGCAAAAGAGGGAACATCTATCTGCTCAGCATTCAAAGAAAACCCCACTGGGGAAAACAGGCAGAACTGTGTGCTTCTTCTCACCTTCCAAAAACTTATAATACATGGTGATCAAATATATTTAATTTAGACAAAACATTTATATATTTTATACATGGCATATATGGTGGACAATTAATTCCCAGTATCCTGTTTCCCTTTTTTATAACCCTGATTTTTTTGTTAAACACTTTGCCAACATCTTCCCTTGTAATGAGGAGTGGTCATATGGTGCTATTTCTCAGCATCCCTTGCAACTAAGCATGGCCAATAAAATGTAAGCAAAGTGTCAGGGGAGACTTTTGGGGGAAGCTCCTATATGTGATGGTGTGAGTTCCTGGAACATAGACATGATGACTCAAGCTCTAGCCGTCATTTTAGACCTTTAGCTCATCTTAAGGATGCAAGTCAGCTCTAAGAGTGGGACAAGAAATTAGGAGTTTAGGTCCCTAAAGACATCATGGGACTGCCATACCAGTTCTGAACTGTCCACCTCTGGACTTTCTAAATCTAAAACTGAATGAATAAATACACTTCAAGCTTGTTTATGCTATATTTATTTTGTTTTATTCTGTTACGTGCATTCAAAATTAACTCTACACTTTGGAGGTCTAGGTAAAGGTAGTTCAATCCCACCCTGCCCCCAATTTATAGCATATGTATGTCTAAAGCCCTCCCCAAGATATTATACTTGCTAATCCCTGAGGTATATATTTGCATGGCCACTGCACCTATGCACTTGTTTCTACTTGTGTCTCCTTAGCCCTGTCATTCTCCAATCCAAACATCTCAGTTTCCTCATTGGTTTCCACAGAAATGCCATTCACAATCTGGGCAAAATATCATTTCTCCCATGCACAGCACAACAAACTTACAAATTTATATAAGACCTTCCTATTAGCTCTGGTCTTGTTGCCACCCCACCTCCCAACACTTCTCTCAACATTTCTCATTCTCTTTAGTCAAGAAGAATCTGATGTCTCATCTGTCCCTGCTTCTCCCTTCTCTCTATCTGTTCTCCACTCTTATCCCCTTCCATGTGTCCAAATTCTTCCACCTTACATATAAAAAGCCATTCACTTGCCACGGTTCCTTTCCCCAAACCCCAAACTTTCTACCAGGTGCCCAGCAGACAAAAGAACTTCTATTTAATGTACTTCATCATCTTTAGAAGAGAATTGTGATTATAAATGGCATATTTTTTCCAATGTATGTAATATTTCTGGAAATTGAATAAAAGTGTCACAAAACCCCCATTCTTTGTGGATATGAATATATCTCTAAACATCTCCAGAATCTCAAAGCATATGAATGAGTGGGTGGGGAATGAATGGGGAGAGGGTAGGAAAGGAGTGTTAAAGAATAGATCCTGTTGTTGGCTGGGCCAGTTTGCAGTACTGGGACAACCATCGCTACATTATTAATGCCTCAAAGATCATTGGTGTATTTCCTGCAGCTCTTCCTGCTGGACGCTATCAACGTACCTCTTAGGAGATAGGTTCTCTCCCACTATATGATTACATCCCATGTTCCTCCCACCAGTGACAGTATCAATGGTTGGTCAATCCACTGGGCTTTTCTGAAGTCCTACTGTGTATCTTTGTGCATGCATTGCTAAAACAAATTCATTTAAGTGTTCTGAGATAACATACAAAGGAAACCATATTAAAATTCCAATACCGATTTAGATTGTGACATCAGGAGGATGACATAACAGAAGATCCCCCAGCATCACTCCCCCTACAAAAATATTACCAGAAATGATTTGAAGACAAGAACATCATTCTGAATATACAAGAATTCTGCAGGAGAAGCAGAGAAATCTTTTGGGCCAACAGAATCAAGAGTAGCTGAAACTGGTGAAATAAATTGTCATTTCAAACTGCAAACCCCTTCCCCAGCCTGGCATAATGCACTCACAGGGGAGTTCCCTAGACTCACAGTTTCCAAGATGAGAGGAGGAAATTGAAGATGAATGTATGAGCTCCCCAGCAGTGTGGGAATCTTCACAGGAAGCACATTCTGGTCCTCTCCTATGGGAAGCACTAGGAGTCCAGGAGGGCTGAGCCACCTGGCATGAACTGGGGACAAAGAGCAAGGGGCTGATCACAGCGACTGGCACATGAATCATGGCAGCTAATCAGCACCCCAATCAGTGACACCATGTTGAAGAGACTGGCCAGCACCATGGCACCACAGGGGACATGATTCACAGGAAGGCCTGAATCCTTGGCAGGATTTTCCCACAAAGCTCCAGTGCTTGCTGGAGCCTCTCCCTGGCTAGGAACAACTGAAAGGTCAGGATTAAGTTCTGGTGCTTACTTATGTCTTCCCCAGACTAGGAAACAATGGCAAGACAGTAATATAGTTCCAGGGCAGCATTTAATATGCAGTGCTCACTAGAAGTTTTCACCTGACTTGGAAACAACAGGACAACAATTTAGTTCTGGAGCAGTGTTTAAGTTTTCGCATTTGTTATAAGTCTTCCCCAAACCAAAAATCAATGACGAAGCAATTAGTTAGTTCTAGTGTAGTGTTTTAGTTTCAGAGTTCATTATAAGTCCTTCCCAGAACAGGAAGCAACAACAGGCCAGTGTTTAAGTACCAATACTAAGAAGTGAAGGTCAACACCACCAAATAATAACTGCAAAAATGGAAAGATATGACTGCATCCTCAAATGCACAGGCGTCAATGCAAAGATGCAAGGATTGTGAAAACTCAGGGGAATATGACACCAACAAAAGAAACCAATAAGGCTCCAGCAATGGACCTGGAAGCATTGAAGACCTACAAAAAGTCTGACGGATAGTTCAGAATAATGCTCTTAAAGAAGTTCAGAGAATCATAAAAATAAATAGGTAGAAACTAAATAAAATTTGAAAAACAATTCAGGGACAAAGTGAGACATTTGACAAAGAAATAGAAACAAGTTTAAAAAAATAAATAAAAATTCTAATAAAAAAAACAAAAAAATTTCATTAGAATGCTTCAACAGTAGACTTGACCAAAGAGAGGAAAGAAATTAGAAAGCTTGAAGACAGAACCTATGAAATAACCCAATCAGAGAAGGAAAAAAGAAAGAAGAGTGAAGAAACCTATGATAATTATGGGTCACCATCATGTGAAGTAATCATGTGAAGTAATTTCTTTAAGTAGACTTAAGTAATTCCCGAGGCAGATGAGAGAGAGAAAGGCATGGAATGCATATCTAAAGAAATAAGGCTGAAATTTTCCCAAATCCAGAGAAAAATGACAGCATCCAATTACAGGAAGCTCAGAGGTCACCACTTAAATTCAATCCAAAGAGGAATTCACAAAGGCACATTATAAGCAAATTAACAAAAATCAAAGACAAAGAAAGAATACTCAAAGTAGCAAGAGAAAAGAAACATCTCATATTCAACAGAGTTCCAATATGGCTTTCAGTAGATTTCTCAGCAGAAACCATGCAGGCCAGGAGAAAATGGGATGCTATATTCAAAGTACTAAAAGAAGCCACCTGTCAACCAAGAACACTGTATCTTCTCTAACTACAATGGAATTTTTAGTTTTCTAAAAATCAATAACCAAAGAGCATTGGAAAGTGTACAAATCCATGGAAAGTAAACAACATGTTCCTAAACAACAATTGGGTCAATGAATAAATTAAGATAGAAATTTAAAAATTCCTTGAGACAAATTAAAATAAAAACACAAAATACCAAAACCTATGAGACACAGCAAAATCAGTTCTAAGAGGGAAGTTTACAGCAATTCCTACATCAAAAAAGCGTAAAGATTTTGAATTAAAAACCTAACAATAAACCTCAAGGAACTAGAAAAGCAAGAACAAACCAAACCCCAAATTAGCAGAAAAAATAATAATAAAGTTAGAGCAGAAATAAACAAAATTTAAACCAAAAAATACAAAAGATCAATAAAACAAAAAGTTAGTTTAAAAAAAAAAATAAGCAGAATTGACAAACCTTTAGCTAGACTAAGAAAAAAAAGACCCAAATAAATAAAATTAAAGATGAAAAATGAGACACAACAACTAATATCACAGAAATACAAAGGATTATTACAGACTATTTTGAACAACTGTATGTGAATGAATTGGAAAACCTAGAATAACTGGATACATTCTTGGGCACATACAGCCTACCAAAATTGAATCATGAAAAAAATAGAAAATCTGAATAGACCTATAATGGGTAACAAGATTAAAGCAGTAATGAAAAGTCTCCCATCAAAGAGTAGCCCAGAACCTGGTTTTAATGCTGAATTCTACCAAACATTTAAAAAAGAAATAATACCAACCCCACTCAAACTATTACAAAAGTTGAAGAGGAAGGCACACTTCCAAACTCATTCTATGAGACCAGCATGATACTAATTCTAAAGCCAGTCAAGGACATAACCAAAAAAGAAAACTACAGGTCAATATCTCAGATGAGAATAAATGCAACCATCCTCAACAAAATACAAGCAAACCAAATTCAACAACACATTAAAAAGATCATTCACCATAATCAAGTGGGATTCATCATAGGGATGCAAGGATGGTTCAACACATGCAAAACAACAAATGTGATCTCTATCACATTAACAAAATCAAGAACAAAAATCATATGACCATTTCAACTGATGCTAAAAAAGAGCATGTGATAAAATTTCACATCTCCTCATGATTAAGAACTCTTAACAACCTGGTTTGAGGACATACCTCAAAATAATAAAAGGCATATATGACAGACCCACAGCTAATGTCACACTGAATGGACAAAGACTGGAAGGCTTTCCTCTAAAATTTGGAACAAGGCAAAGTTGCCACTTTTACCACTTTTATTCAACACAGTACTGGAAGTCCTGAACAACAAATGAGTCAATGAAGAAATTAAATAGAGCAATTAGGCAGGAGAAAGAAATAAAGGGTATCTATACTGGAAAGGGAAAAGTCAGATTAGATTTGTTCACAGATGACATAATCTCACATTTAGAAAAACCCGAAGACTCCATCAAAAAACTATTAGAACCAATAAATGAATTCAGTAAAAATTGCAGGATACAAAATCAATATATAAAAATCGGTAGCACTTCTATACACCAAAACTGAACAATCTAGAAAAGAAATCAACAAAGCAATCCCATGCATAATAACTACAAAGAAATAAAATACCTAGGAATAAATTTAACCAAAGATTTAAAAAGATCTCTGCAATAAAAACTATAAAACACTGTTGCAAGAAATTGAAGAGGACGCAACAAAAATGAAAAATATCTTATGTTCATGGATTGGAAGAATTCATATTGTTAAGATGTTCATCACCCAATGTGATCTACAGATTCAATGCAATCTCTATCAAAGTACCAATGGCATTCTTCACAGAAATAGAAAAAACAACTCTAAAATTTATGTGGAACCAAAAAAGAGCCTGAATAACCAAAGAAAAAGGAACAAAGCAGCCGGGCACGGTGGCTCGTGCCTGTAATCCCAGCACTTTAGGAGGCCAAGGTAGGTGGATCATTTGAGGTAAGGAGTTCAAGACCAGCCTGGCCAACATGGTGAAATCCCATCTCTACTAAAAATACAAAATTATCTGGGCATGGTGGTGCACACCTCTAATCCAAGCTACTCGGGAGGCTGAGGCAGAAGAATCACTTGAACCCAGGGGGCGGAGGTTGCAGTTAGCTGAGATCCTGCCATTGCACTCCAGCCTGGGCAACAAGAGTGAAATTCCATCTCAAAAAAAACAAAAGGAACAAAGCTGGAGGCATCATACTACCTGACTTCAAAACATACTACAAACCTACAGTAACAAAAGCAGCAAGGTACTGGTATAAAAACAGACGAATAGACCAATGGAGCAGAATAGAGAACCCAGAAATAAATCTGCGTATTTGCAACCAACTCATTTTTGACAAAGGCTCAGAGAACATTCATTGGCTAAAGGACAATGTCATCAATAAACAGTGCTGGGAAAACTGGATATCCATATGCTCAAAAGTAGAACTAGACCCCAATGTCTCGCTATATACAAAAATCAACTCAAAACAGAGTAAAGACTTAAGTGCAAGACCTGAAAAACTATAAAACTACTAGAAGGAAAAGGTGGGAAAATGCTTCAGGACATTGTTTTTGGCAAAGACTCTTTGGGTAAGAACACAAAAGCTTAGGCAATAAAAGCAAAAATAGACAAATGAGGTTACATCAAGCTAAAAACTTTTTGCATAGCAAAGGAAACAATCAACAGAGTGAAGAGACAACCTGCAGACTGGGAGAAAATATTAGTAAACTACCTAACTGACAAAGAATTAATAGCTAGAATATATAAGGAACTCAAACAATAGCAAAAAACCTGATTAGGAAATGGGCAAATGATCTGAATAGATATTTCTCAAAAGAAGACATTCAAATGGCCAACAGGTATATTTAAAAATGCTCAGCATCATGAACCATGAGGGAAATGCAAATCAAAATCACCCTAAAATATCATCTCACCCCAATTAAAATGGCTATCATCAAAAAGACAAAAATAACTGATGCTGATAATGATGCTTTGAAAGGGCACCACTAGCACACTGTTGGTGGGATCATAAATCGTACAGCCCACTATAGAAAACAGTATGGAGCTTCCTCAAGTAACTAAAAATAGATCTAACATATAATCCAGCAATCCCACTGCTGGGTATGTATTCAAAAGGAAGAAAATCAGTATATTGGAAAGGTATACTGACATACTTTGTAGTATAAACCCATGTTTATTGCAGCACTGGTCACAGTAGTCAAGATATGAAATCAACTGAAGTGTCCATCAACGGATGAATGGATAAAGAAAATGTAGTACATATACACAATGGAATACCATCTGGCCATTAAAAAGAATGAAATCCTGTCATTTTCATTGACATGGATGAAACTGGAGGTTATTATGTTAAGTGAAATAAGCCAGGCACAGGAAGACAAACACTGCATGTTCTCACTCATTTGTGGGAACTAAAGAAGGTGATCTCATGGAGGTAGAGAATAGAACGATAGATAACAGAGACTTGGAAGGGTGCGAAAGGGTGAATAAAGAGAGGTTGGTTAATGGCTACAAAAATACAGTTAGATGGAATAAGTCCTGGTGTTGAATAGCACAGTAGGGTGACTTTGGTTAACAACAATTCAGTGTATATTTCAAAATAGCTAGAAAACAGAATTTTAAATGTTTCCAACACAAAGAAATGATACATATTTAAAATGGATATCCTAATTACCCTAATTTGATCATTACACATTGTATGCACGTATTGAAATGTCACATGTACACCAGAAATATATAGTTATTATGTAGCCATTTTTTAAATCTTGATTTAAAGACCTTCCCCCCAAATTTCAGTGCTACTTGAGAAGAATAATGTGAATTCATTGTCAGCTTCACATTCATCTAACATTTAATATTATGTTTTTAAATTCATGTTGTCTCTCTAATTTTCACAATTTTCCTAAATATTGACATTATATGCCCTATTTTATAGTAAAATAAACTGGTATTCTGAAAGGTAGAGCAGCTTACCCAGGGCACACAGCTACTAGGAGGGGAGCCCCTGATACAGGCCCCCTATCCTGAGTCCAGAGCTCTTTTAATGAGCTCCCATGCATCCTCAGCATGGGTTAATTTACTCTGTCCTTAGTAGAGAGCAGAACATAATAGAACGGGGCTAGCGTTAATAAGCTCTGACTGGGGAGGAGAGGAGCAGCAGAGGGCCTGGTTTTGGTAGATGGGAACTGAGGACTGCCATACACAGTCCTGGGTAGCCAGGAGTAACAGGGCAGCGTGGACCTGGGCCTTAGAGAGAGGAGAAAGCCTAAGACAAGATGCGTGTTGGTGACAGTGCCAGCTTTTACAGGATCTCCCATCACCTACCTCTTTTTTTTTTTTTTTTTTTTTTCTGATTAAGGAACTTGCTGTGGATGAAGTGGTTGAGGCTAATGCGGTCAAAAAATATTCAGGAAACGTATTCATGCTGAACAAGCTAGACCACAGGTGCAACACTTGGGGATCACAAAGCCTTAGCCTCCTGCAGCACACGGGAAAGCAGTGGTTTGAATCAGAGCTGTCTGAGTGAAATCAGTAACAAAGTGCTTCAGGGAAGAAATCTCATTTTCAAGAGCAGATTTTGAGATGATTCAAAATTGGAACATCTGACAGTGGGGGGCTGCAGGAACATTCTCCAGGGCCTGACTAGTTGTTCTAAACCACAGGTAGGTCCAGGGCTTTTTGGCAAGCTATGAGAGATCCCAAGTCATTTGCACTCAGTACTCGATGAGCCAAGGCAGCCCTGTCAGGTGCAATGATACCAGCCAGTGTGAAGGATACCTGTGCAAATGGGAGGGTCCACTCCATCCTGGTGATGGAGAGGGATGTTTTGTTCTGTGGTCTGTGCGCATGTGCACTTTGTTCCAGCTTCTGTTGGCAAAATCACTTTCTGATTTCTGCATTCTTCCTTTGATCTTGCCCAGTGAGAACTCACTCTCCAAGCATGAAAATTGCTTCCATTTATTGAAAACCTATGTGTCAGGTATTACTATAGCATACTCCTACAAAATAGATAGTCTCACCTCCCTTTTCCAGCTGAGGACTCTCACCTCTGGAAACAGGAAGGGGCTTGCTCAATACTGTACAGCTAAGTCAGTGATGTCCACTGTGACCAGCCCCGAAGCCTGAGCACACCAGAGAGTTTCAGAGCTGACCATCCCTGGGATGGTTGTGAATGGCACTGCCTGGTCCACATACATGCGATGAAGGGCATAAAACTTGTATTTCCTGCATGCCAAGAAATCCCTCTCACTCTAAGAGTTTCCAGACCTGCTCACAGCTATACATTGAGACCAGGAGAGCCTCAAGAGGCCCAAAGCCTGTGTCAAATGTTCTTCCAGAAGCCCTCAGGAGAGTCCTCACCCATCTATGGATTAGACAAACTAGACCACACACTCCTGGAGTGCTGCAGCACACCTGGAAGGTATACAATAAATGCCCCCTTTTCCTGTCCTCGCCGTTTCCCATGTATGACATGTTGGCCTACAACTACCATGGGTGTCTTGGAATTCTCTTGAAGCTGGCCTGGGGTGCAGGTTTCATCACACTCCCGCTAGGGTCATAGCCAGATGCACTAAGCACTTACTTCTTGCCAGCCATGCTGCTTTGCAGTTTGGATACATCATCTATTTGAGTGCTTCCAGCAGTGCAATGGAGCAGGTATTACCATTATCCCAATAGAAATGAGCTGCTTGGGAGGCTGAGGTGGGAAGATCACTTGAACCGGGGAGGTCAACACTGTAGTGAGCTGTGATCATGCCACTGCACTCCAGCCTGGATGAAAAAGCAAGACCCTGTCTCAAAAAACAAACAAACAAACAACAACAAAAAAAAACAAGACACCGAAGGGGGGGAAGTTACATCCCTGGTCTAATATATTACTCAGAATAAACAGTAGATATGAGATGTAAACATGAGTCTTTCCATCTTCACAATCTGAGTTCCTAATCAGTCCTTTATTTAGCCTCCCTTGGAAGTCTCTGGAACTTCTCTACGCCTCACCCCAGTGGTGGTCCTAGTGACCCCAGAGCTCCCCTTTGTCACAGAGTGAAGGACTGAAGAGCAGCACCTTTGACTCAGAGGAAGTCACAGGCCCATGGGTGACTCAAGACGCCCAGCGGTATCCTCGGTATCGGGCTGGGGGTGTAATTAGGGAAACACTCTGGCTTGTGCTATCTCTGCTGCAGGTTTGGGAATTGTAGCCCCATCGGTACTTGTAAGACTAATGGCTGCACAAGAAATCTTCAAACCATAAAAATTGGTATTTCCTACATCCTGGAAAGGATGCTACTCTAAAACTTTACCTGCTACTCCAAATGCTATTTTTTTAATTGCTAACAATTTAGATAGCTTCTATAATATTTCAAAATTTGTAATAAGCTCCCTCAGAGCCTAAGCAGAGAGAAACAGAATCACAAGACCTCCTACACTTATCTAGACTGTGGTACTTTGGCCCTGTCCTCTTATCTTGTCTGAAAATGGCATATGATTTTGTTGTATCTTATTTTAGAGTGAAGCATTTAGATTATATGTCTTTTAAATAGGATCTGGTTCCGATTTTTTTTTCCTCAGAAAGACAGTGTTCAGTTCTATTCTTCAGAGCAGAAAATCAGTCTCTTAACAAATCATCCACAGGTAGGAAATATAAATGCACTTCAAAATTCTGGAGAAAAAAAAGATGCATTGTGCACAGCCTAGCAACTATGAATTGATTAATTCTAACCCATGTCTTTTCTCATTAGATCTAAAATCCCACCATGCTAACTGCCCATTATTTTCCGCACTGCTTATTTTCTGCACACCAAATAAAAGGCCTTGACCCTTCAAGGAATAACCCAATTTCTCCAGAGGAAAGATATTATTTGACCAGAATATTCTTTAACAACAAAATAAGGATCACAACCTTACCGTATAAAGCTCTTGAAAACAAGACTAAATAAGTTCTGAATAAAACCAATTATAATTTCTACAATATTTGGGTGCTGCTGATCAAATTGTTAAAGGGTTGTGTGCTTGTGGCTTAGTTTTTTTTTCTTTTTTCTTCTCAGTTTTAGCTTTAGCTTTGTTTGGTTTTGCAAGAATGAAAGGGGAAGGGCCTCCTAACCAACCCCACAGATCAGTTCCGGCCAGCCTCGAGGCTCACAGGGTTTATGGTCACTGACTTCATTGAGCCAGGGAGCACGGAAGTGCTGCCACTGTGCAACTTGGGTTTTCTTTATCCTGCAGTTTTTACCTCAGCAGAACTGCACACCAGAGACTCCCTCCAGCTCTTCGTGTGTGGCTCTTTCAAGAGCAAGCTGTGGGTCTGTGAGTGTTTATGTGTGCTTTTCTTCACTTCACACTTTTTGAAAAGTGTGTATGTGAGAGGGTGGGGTGTGTGTGTCAAAGAGAGTGAAGAAGAGAAGCAAAGACATATCAGTTGATTCTGCGGCCTCGGCTCCAGCATCCTTCAGTTGGGAGCTTCTGTAGCCAGGTGATCACTTGGAGTGCATAGCTCGGAGATGCAGTCCCCCTGGAAAATCCTTACGGTGGCACCTCTGTTCCTGCTCCTGTCTCTTCAGTCCTCGGCCTCTCCAGCCTACAATGACCTGTCCAGGCCCAGCTACTCGAATGGGCACACCTGTGTAGGTATGTAAATAAATATTTTTGTATTTTTTATATAGACTTAACAATGGGGTCCAATACTTTGCTTGCATAATAAATCACATATTTTATTACATCAAGAGTTGTAAGATTCCAAGTAAGGCAGCAATAACCTCACCGACATAGAGAAATGTAGACTCCAAGGGTAGACATTGACACTACATCTATGTGAATACAAAGCGTACTAGTTTAAATTGGGCATAAAACTCTTCCACCTCATTGGTGACTGGAATTTTGTCTTCTTGTATAGCTAACTATTATTTCAGGCTATTTTAACCTGAAATTTTTACTGCTTTTCATGGGCTTTGACCTCATACAGACACATCTGGGTTTGAATCACTGCCCGCCTCCTACTCTTCTCTCCCATTTCCTGCTGGCTGTGGAAACCTGCAGCAATGTACTTAACCCTCTCCCAGCTTCTGTGTCCTTATTGGTGAACTGAAGCTAATGAGACCCATCTCGTAGGGATACCATGGAAATTGTGACCATGCGTGTAAATCTGTGGCATGTGCACACGGTAAGGACTCAACCATCTTAGCTTCCTTCCGTCTCTCAGAGAATCCAGATATGGTGATCATCTGGAGACGATGAGCACTGATATGGTTTCTTGGCTTATCTGTTAATGAAGTGTTTTATTTCCAAGAGGTTTTTTTTGTTTGTTTTTTTTGGATGAGAGTAGGAGGTAAGGTAAGATCTTTGCTATTCACATTGTAGCTCTCATAACATGGGAATCCTCATAACAGTGGTGGCATTTAGATGGTACAGTCCATGGAGCCACATAGACTCAGAACTCTGAGTAGTAAGTAATTGTTCAATGAGCAGACCTCAAAATAGAATCCTAGCTTGAGAAGTCAGGAAAATAACTCTTGGATAAGTCTAGTGGCCACATGCTGCAAACGGAAAATCTGGACACAGATTCTGACACTTAGGAATTGTCTCTGGAGACAATATGGAAATATATCTGAATTAGTCCTACTTCCTCAAAATCATGGCCTCAGGTCATTGTACATGTTAGGAGGTGCACCTCTACTTCCGAGGTTTTGTTTGTTTGTTTTTTTGAGATGGATTATCGCACTGTCACTTGGGCTGGAGTACAGTGGCATAGTCTCAGCTCACTGCAACCTCTGCCTCTCTGGTTCACGTGATTCTCCTTCATCAGCCTCCTGAGTAGCTGGGATTACAGGTGCGCATGACCATATCTGGCTAATTTTTTGTATTTTTAGTAGAGATGGGGTTTCACTATGTTGGCCACACTAGTCTCGAACTCCTGACCTCGTGATCTGCCTGCCTCGGCTTCCCAAAGTGCTGGGATTACAGGCATGAGCCACTGTGCCCAGCCTCCAAAGTCTTGTTTTAGTTAAGACCCAGATTCCCCAAGACTTTATTTTCCAGAGACCAAGAGGCAGAGGTGTGTGGTCTTTTGAACCATGCCTGGGAGATCATCCTCCCCCAGTATTTGGTTTCCTTAAATAATTATTTACCACCTTTTCATTTTTCTCAAAACAAAACCCTACTGCCTATCAAATGGAAATACACTTGAGAAAAGCTCAGATGAAATCAGTTTTACTTCTGGGCTCATTGCAAACTAAATGTTTGAGTTTGGGCAAGTTGTCAGGGCTGAGATCCTTGGACCTTCACTTCAGTAAAATGGACAGGAGATACTCATTCCTTTATCTGCCGTGTTCCCAGTGAGGTCATAGAGGGTAAAAAGGAGGTGTTGGAGAGATTTCAGGATGGGGTTGCTCTGGTTTTCTATTGCTGCATCAAAAATTACAATAATAACCATTTTGTTGTATTATGATCTTATCGGTGAAAAATTTGTTCAAACACTGGCTGGTGATTCTTGTTCTCCATGCAGGAGTGACTGAGGTTAGGAGGTGGTATTTGGATGGTGGATAGATGGATCTGGGACTGACAAAAACAGCTTCACTCACATGTTTGGCACCTTGGGGGTGCTAGAGGCTAGAGGGTTGGCTCATCTGGAAGTGCCATCAGAGTGCCCACACATGGCTGTCTTGGGTAGTAGGCCTTCTTACTTGGCAGCTTAAGAATCCCAGAGAGAATTCCAAAAGATAGGAATTAGAAGCTGCCAATCTTTCAAGTTTGGGGCCTGGAAATGGGCACAGCATTACTTGCCGTCTTCCATTGCTCAAAGCATTCACAGGTTCCTCCACCCAGACTCCAGTGGAGGGGGCGTAGACCCTTCATTTTGATGGAGAGAGTCAAGAAATGTGTGGTCATCTCTATTATTCACAGAGGTACACTTTGGTTGCCCATACAAATTCTCATGGCCCCAAGAGCTTTGAGACTCTGTTGCTGATTAGGTTTGATGATGATTTAGCACCCATTTTCCCAGCAACTCACAACTTCTTCTGGCTAACTCTGCCTGGGTGACTTATTCACCTGTTGTCATAATAGCAAGAGAGTGGGTGTAGGAGGAGTCCAGTCTTGTGATGAACACGTACTGAGCACTGCCTATATGCTGAGACAGGGGCTGAAGGCAGACCAACTTGGTGCTTCACTGTTTGAAGTCGGCTTTTGGGGGAGACAGGATTAGAAATGTGTGTGCAGGGGAGTTTATTGAGAAGTGCTCTTGGCAAAAAGACCAGCAAGAGAGGAAGGCACTGGGGTTGGCAGGGAGAAGGTGGACTATGCTGCGGCCATAAAAGAAGGCCTAGTGGATCCCACTGAGAGCTCTAGGACTAAAATAGCTCTTCAGAGTTGTCCTGAAGTCGGTGCAGGTCTTGGAATTCCCACATCAAACAGTCCTTGGATGTGACCTGACCCCAGGGGAGGGCTGTAATTTTGAGATACCTCCCATTGGTGGAGACAGTTCTGGCAAGGGATTCTAGTGCCGGCGTAATCCTTCAGAACAATGGCTCCAGAAGCTGGGGAGCGAGTGTCTCCTGAAGGGGATCCTGGGGTGTACCTACTGAAAGAGTTGCATGTGGGAAGCATCTCAGGAAGCAGTGAGGTCCACTGTCTTGCAGCTGGAGAGAAGAGGAAGAAGTGTGTGGAAGAGGGGAGAGAAAAGAAGGAAATGTTGATTGGAATTCTTCTAACTCTACATTTGTTGCCAACACCCTAACAACTTTCTGACAAAAAGCAGGATTATATGCCTTCAAACCCTCCAGCAGAAAGGCGGTCCCCCAAACATTTCCGTGCACTCACTCGTCACATGGCCACTGAATACGCAAGACCCTGCGCTCAGAGCCAGGGATACACAGACAAAGGAGAAGACGGATGTTTAGAATGTCTGTCTTTAGGAAATTCACTGTTCAGTTTAGAGGAAAACAAGAACCTGGAGCCTTGTAAAGATTACAATACTTTAAAATGAATGTTGAACTTGGCCCTTAGTGCCCTTGATAATACCCTTTCTCTAGAACTCTTTCAACTGCAAATGCCGGAGCCAGCAGAGCACTATGAAGTGCAGGGCAGAGGCTCACAGCTTGGAAGTGGGCTCTGCGGACCCCGCTCATAAAGCCACCTGGGGAAGGTGAAGTAATAGCCTCAAAAAGAGTGTTTAAAACTTTAAAATTTTAGGCCATGTGTGGTGGCTTATGCCTGTATTCCCAGCACTTTGGGAGGCCAAGGTGGGCAGATCACGAGGTCAGGAGATTGAGACCAGCCTGGCCAATATGGTGAAAACCCATCTCTACCAAAAAAAAAATATATATATATATATATATAAATTAGCAGGACGTGGTGGCGCATGCCTGTAGTCCCAGCTACTCAGGGGGCTGAGGCAGAAGAATCGCTTGAACCCGGGAGGCAGAGGTTGCAGTGAGCTAAGATCGCACCACCACACTCCAGCCTGGCCAACAGAGAGAGACTCCGTCTCAAAAAATATATATATATATCAAAAAAGAAATTTTAGAATTCTAGAAACACTTCTACCTGAATATTGCTAGTCAAAGAAGGAAGCTTCAGTTATCTCAAAGATTCTGTTGCATTCACATGCTTGCTGAAAGACCCCAGGCCATAAAAACTTTTCTGAGCAAAAGGTGATTAGGCAGCTGGATTTCTGATCATCCCAACTGAGCAAGAATGATTCATCCTTTTTTTTTTTTTAAATAAGGACAAAGTCCTACTCTATTACCCAGGCTACAGTGCAGTGGTATGATTATAGCACATTGCAGCCTCAACAGTCTGGCTAGTGATCCCCTCAACTCAGCCTCCCCTGTAACTGGGACTACAGGTGCACACCACCATGCCTGCCTAATTGTTTTATTTTTATTTTTGTGGAGACAGGGTCTCATTATGTTGTCCAGGCTGGTCTCAAACTTCTGGGCCCAAGCAATCTGTCTGCCCCAGCCTCCCAAAATGCTGGGATTATAAGCATGAGCCACTGTGTCCAGCCCTCTTCATTTTTGTTAGTTGTCAGTTGTCTTTCAATTGCCATTCCAACATAAATTCTTACCTTGATCATAAAAGGATACCCTTGCCTCCATTTATAAGATCATGAAAACATAAAATATTTATATCACCTTCCCAACACATGTAAGAAGTTCTTCCTTCCTATTTTTCATCAAGATCAACTGAATTAGTTGGGTTTCATCCATTTTTATGAAGATTATTGTTGAGTAATCATATTTGTTTCTTACTCATAAAGTTTGTTTTGCTACTGGTTTCCCCAGTGCTTCTCCATGGGGGTAGTACCTTCCATCTTTTCTCTGACTTGAATGTGGACTAATTGGAATGATGCCTGGAGAAAGTCACAACAGGCAGGTGCTATTCAGCCACACAAATTACATTTGCAAGTTAATAATTACAATAATTGCCAACGTTTACTGGACATTGTGTGACAAATTATCTTCCAAAAGGTTTACATTTATTAACCCATTTAATCATGTAATGACCTTATGAAGTCTGTATTATCTTTATCCTCATTTGGTAGGTAAAAAAACAAAGACAGAAATAAGTAACTTGTTCGAGGTTACATAACTAGTTAAAATTTGGCTGATTCCTCACTTTAATTGTGATTATGTCATTGTAGACATGAGTAAATCAGGGTAATATATTTTTCCCATATTGTTTTAAATAATAGCTTTATTGAGAAATATGATTCATGTATCATAAATTTACCCTTTTAAAGTGTAAAAGTGGCATTTAGTATATTCATGAGTTGTGCATTGATCACCAATATCTAATTCCAGAACACTTTATTGCTCCCCCCAAAAATCCAGTTCTCTTAGCAGTCACTCCCCATTTCCTTTTCTCTATAGCCCCTGGAAATCACCTGTCTACTTCCTGTCTCTATGGGCATTTCACATAAATAGGATAATATAAAACATGGCCTTTTGCTACAGGCCTCTTTGACTTAGCATAATGTTTTCAAGGTTCATTCATTTGTAGCGTGTATCAACCTTATTTATTCTTATGGCTGAATAATATTCCATTGTATGGACCTACTTGGTTTTGTCACTTATTCATTGTTGATGGACATTTGAGTTGTTTTCACTTCTTGGTGATTATGGATAATTCTGCTATGAATATTCATGTACAAGATTTTGTGTGGACATGTGTTTTTATTTCTCTTGGATGTATACCTAGGAGTGGAATTTCTAGGGCATGTGGTAATTCCATCTTTAACATTTTGAGGAACTGCCAAACTGTTTTCCAAGAAGCTGCACCATTTTACATTTCTACCAGCAGTTTATGAAAGTTGTAATTTCTCCACCTTCTTCCCAACACTTAGTTATTCACCATTTTGCTATCGCCATCATAGTAGCTGTGGAGTGCGATCTCATTTTTTGTTTTAATTTGTATTTCCCAAATGATAATGATGTTAGCATCTTTTCATGTGCTTATTGGCCATTTGTGTATCTTCTTTGAAAAAAATTTCTACTCAAACATTTTTCTCCTGTTTAAATTTGTGTTTTTGTTGTTGAATTGTAACAATTCTCCATATATTCTAGATACAAGTCTCTTTTGAAATATATGATTCACAAATATTTTCTCCCATTCTGTGTTTCCTTCCCACTTTCATAATGGTGTCCTTTCAAGAGCAAAATTTAGTAAGTTTGATGGAATTCAGTGTATCTAATTTTTCTTTTGTCTCTTGTATTTTTGGTGTCATATCTAAGACCTGTATTTTAAAACTGTTGTTGCAGTTATTGACTTTCTCTTGTCATATGCTTGTTCCTTTATCTTATTTCCCAGATACTGAGTTCCTCATCACCAATATAGCAACCAGGAGCGAAACTCCTGGGGTTGCAAGTAACAGGAATCAACTTAAATTAGGTTAAGCAAAAAAAAAAAGAGGAAATTTGCTTGTGAGAATTCCAAGAGTGAATTTTAAAATCAAAAGGAGAAAACAGGCCTACAAATCAAGCTAGGAAACAAAAAATGTTCGCTGCCAGGATCCCAGAGAGTTCTCTCTCCTGGTGCGTTGCCGCTGCCTCCATCTCTATCCCTACAGACCAGCTGGTTTAATGCTCTCCACCCTTTGGCTGACTACTGGCTCCCACAAGCCCTGAGTTTGTATGTGGTATTTCAGCCCACAGAGGTGGGTTCACCTTCTGGTTACCAATTCCAACTTCCCAGCAGACAGAATTTGGGCTAAGTCTTTAGTCCACTGAATAAGGGGTGGGTGGGAGTGGGGAGAGTTTGAAGTACGGAGATGGCTGCCAGGCTTATGGCAGGAGCTCTCACTGAAGCGGGGGTATTGTTGTGACTGGAGGGATACTCCAAAATGAGCCCTCACGGAAGTTACTGAGCTATTGAGCCTACATCCCCATCACAAACAACCCCAGCTCCAATCTCAAAGAGCAACCCACAGTGAGGAACCAACGAGAAGATCTGAGGACATGGCCATAAATGTATTCCCAAAGCAGATTGAAGCTGTGGAAAGCTCCAAGGTCCCCTTCCCCAGTGTATCATATTTGTTAGCACTGAACAGTACGTCCCATTTGAACACGTAGCAAATGCGGGGTCGACTATGCTTAAACAGGCTGTGCCTCTTTCTGCCACTTTTCAAATGTTGCAGAATCAATAATTAGACATGTTCATTTTTGCAAAACATTTCTTTACATGGCTGATTTAGGGGGAAAATAATCCTTGTGTTTCTAAGTCATTGACATTTAAATTAATTCACTGAATGTTGGTTTTTTTAAAAGCACTATTTGGTACTCAGGAAGCTTTTTAAAAGGTTAAGAAAAACCTGACTTTTTCCCTTACTCACATTTGGTTAAATATAAAGTGCCTTCAGTGTCAGGTTATAATCCCCTCTCCACACCCGCATACCACACACAGAGTGCTCCAAGATGACATCATAGTTTGATTGATGAACAGACAGAGGTGGCCGCATAATTTCAAGCCAATGTGAGCAATAAAATAACAGTATCACTGACAAGAATAGGAAGGATTTAGACAGAGCCAACAGAAGGTTGAAAATTTATTATCACAACATAGACACACAGAAATTTCACTCTATTTCTCTATAACTAAACGCCTGTTCATAAGACACTGTTTCTGCTGATAGCAGAAAACATTTCATCTTGCCATTTATGTTGTTACATTTAGTCTTCTTTAGGTAACTTAGCTTTTCCTCTTCCTTCCCTCCTCTGTGAGGGTTGATCTAAGTTCTCCAGGAGGACTTACCCGTCACTCTGGTGTTTATGGTTCTCGGCCTTTGGAGGTGGTCTCTGTCCTCAGCCCTAAGAGTGCCAGCAATTGAAGCTTCGGGGCTGGTGAGGTTCATGGTCTTGGCTCAGTCGTGCAATCTGGACATTGGCCCTGCATCTGACCCACCACACGTTCCACCCTCACGGGCCAGGCAGATCCTTGAGGTCTAGCTGGACCATCCCTGTTCCCTGGACACAGCTACTGCCCTCTGCACGTGCCCCTTACCGTGGTGGTTCCCATACACTCTCTCTTCTCCATAATCTCCTACCTTTATTTTTAAATTATCATTGCATTTAACCCCAACTTTAGAATAAATGGTAGATTTCTGATCATCTGAATTTTTTACCACCTGTCTGCCTGTTTCCCGGATTGCTCTGAGGTCGAAACCTGAAGAGAAAGACCACAAAGACACTCTGAGGAGGGCCTGTGACTTTGGGGAAAGGTTACACAGTGAGCAAAACCCAAAGAATACATGGCGAGAGCATACTGTGCTTCAGGAACAAAGGAAGTAATTTTTTTTTGTAAATGTATTAATACTGTGGGTAAGAATACAGAACATTTTAAAATTTGTTATGGGAAAGGGAAAAAAGAAGAAGTTACAAAGCATTAAGCAGAGTAAAATCCCCATTAAGTTATAATGTGCCCACTTCTCTACTGACGAGCTATTTTCCTAGATAGAATGAATGCCAAAATGTTCATAGTGATTATATGGCTATCTCTAAATGAAGACATTACTAGTGATTTACATTTTCTTCTCAGTGCTTTTCTGAATTTTCCACACTTTCTATAATGCGCTTGTGGAAGCAATAGTAAGGCATGGGGTTAAGAGCTGCAGAGCGTGGGGCTGTCAGATTTGAATCCTGGTTCTGTCACTCCATACAAATGTGACGTTGGGGACATAGCTTCACCCTCAGCGCCACCTCACTCCCCTCATCTGCAAAATGAAAATTACACAGGGTGATGCGAACAGCCTGTCACTTAGAACTGTGCTTGGTACATAGCAAGGACACAAAAGGGTGTGATTATCTATTCTTTTGGAAATCAAGAAAGAAATGCATAGAAATTGTGCTCTAGAAGTCCTGAAATTAAACCTATTGTAAGGCAAAAAGTCCTGAGTAACTGAATAATTTCATGCCAACCTGTATCTTAAGTAAATAGAACTTCTCAAATCTTGGGTGTTTCAAGGGCAGATTCATTTATAAAGAAAGATTTCACAGTGTATTAGCTTTCTATTGCTCTGTGATAAATTGCCACGCACTTATCAGCTTAAATCAACACAAATTTATTATCTCACAGTTTTTGCACATCAGAAGCCTAGACATAACATCACTGAGTTCTCTGCTCAGAGTTTTTTTGACAAGGCTGAAGTCAAAATGTTGGCCAGGGCTTCAGTCTGATTTGACACTAAGGTCCTCTTGCAAGTTCACTGGTTTTTGGTAGAATACGGTTCCTTGCAGTTGCCGGACTGAAGTCCCATCTGCTTCTCAGCCATCAGCTAGGGATCACTCTCAATAACTAGAGTCTGCCTCTCTTCCTAGGGAGTGAGTAGCATAGCTATTTCTTTCTTTCAAAACCAGCTAGAGAAAACTCTACATTTAAAGGGCTCCCTGAATATGCCTGGCTCATCTAGGAAAATCTTGTTTACCCCAAAATAAACTGATTGGAATCCTTAATTACATATGAAGAATCCTTTTTGTCATTGCCATGTAACAGAATATAACCGTGGAAGTGATAGCCAGTCATTTTCACAGGTTCTGCCCTTATTCAGAGTAGGGAATTAAATGTGTTCACTAGGAGGCAGAAATATTATAATTCTACCTACCACACATAGAAATGCTTTTAAAAGATCAAAAAGAGCCTTCAAACTAAACACCCAGATAATATCACAAGGGAGAATTTATGTGACTTAGTTCCAGAGTGATTCACCAAATAGAAATGAATACATAATGGAAATTAATAGATGAAGATTAAGTTGCAGATTGAACAAGTTTTTTGGGATTTGGGGGGTTTTGGGAGTTTGGGTTTGTTTATGGCTTTTTGTTTTTTATATGCAAGTTTTTTCTCATGGATTTCACACTCTGGAAATCTGGAAAGAAAACATAATCACTCCAATGTCATAACGTTTTGCTTATAAAACAGTTGTTCTTCAATGTTAGGAAAATGCTTGCCTGAATGTTGCTTTGGAAAAAAAAAATTTGTCTTTTAAAATGACCCCTGCAATTTAACAAAATGCAAATGTAATCAGAGAAGTCTACTTTGCCCTTTATTTTAGTAAACCTAAAACCCCTAGGCTCCTTCAGATAAAAATAAGTACAAAAGAGAATTCTGATGATGATCTCATGAAGGTGTTAGAAATTCCTCTGTGCAAAAGACTAAGTATAAAACTGGAAAAATTGTCACAAGCATTTCAGGGCACAGGAAATCATCAGTGGCATACAATGAATTGAGAAATATTTATTTTTGAAAAACTGCATGAACTTCAGTAAAAGCAATGATACTGTGGCCTCCTTGCCTGAGGCTGCTCTATCTACCCTGCCCTCAGCTTGGTTAGTGAGAACAGTAGTTTTATCACTGTGGAACTGGCTGCAAAAACCAGCAGGTTTACTGCTAATGGGACAGATGATTTCACCGAGATGTAAAGATCCATGGCTCTCCTGGCCAAAAGTGATGGAGGCCGTTGGGAATTACCAAGCAGAACCTACAGCTTTGCTAGCTCAAGGTTTGATCCCTGATGAAGCAACGGCGATCAGCCAGAAGTTTACCTGGGAGATCCTGGAAACAATCTGGAGAAGAGCATCACGGAAGAGCTGAGATAAGCTCTCTACATATCCCTAGTTGATTGGGAAACCATGCATGTGTAGGGGGAGACCTAAAAGAGCCCAGCAGAAAGTGAAAGCCCAGGGGAACTTGAGAACTGGCTGCCACTTTGAATATATTCCTTAGCTCACATGTGGATTGATCAACAGATGGTGACTCTTTCTTTCACTTGAGCAGTTAGAGGCCTTTGTAGGGTTACTACACCTTACAAGCTTGAAGTGTTTCAGCACAAGTTGCTCGATGACTCTAAGCTATGTAGACACAGGTGTGATCCTTAGAAAACCAGACTAATACATGAGCAGAGATGTCAGAAACTCCACACTCCAGGACAAGCAGATCCACAGTTGAAGCCCGGAAAGTTACTAGAAAAGAAGAGACAACAACTCTCAGAAAACTGAGACAAAATCCAAAGTTGCTAAATGCATTATTTAAAACTTTCAGTTTCCAACAACAAAAAAAAATTAGTAGACATGTAAATAAACAGAAAATCGAGATCCATACTTAGGAAAAAAGCAGTCAATAGAAAGGGACTCTGAGTGAATTAAAGACTTCAAAGTGCTGCTATGGGGATATCCACAGAATTAAAGACAACCATAGTGAAAGAATTAAAGGAAAATATTGTGACAGTGTTCAATGTTCAGCAAGTAGAAGACATTTCAATAGAGATATAAAATTATAATAAAGATTCAAATGGAAATTCTAGACTTAAAAATCAACAATTGAAATTTAAAATGTACTAGATGGGCTCAACAGAAGATTTGAGTTCAAAGAAGAATCAAAGAACCTAAAAGCACATCAATACAAATTATCCCAACCAAGAGTAGAGAAAATAAAGCTTGAAGAAAAATGAGCAGAGCCTCAGAAACATGTAGTGTAATATCCAATATCTCAACATTTATAAAATGAGAGTTCCAAGAGAGGAAAGAGCAAAGGGAGGAGCAAAAAGTCTTTGAAAATGTAATGATTAACACCTTTTTAAAAATGAGGAAAAGGCCAGGTGCAGTGGCTCACACCTGCAATCCTAGCAATTTGAGAGGCCGAGGTGGAAGGATCACTTGAGTCCCAGAGTTCAAGACAAGCCTGGGCAACACAACAAGACTTCATCTTTACAAATAAAAAATAAAAAATTAGCCCAGTGTGGTGATATATAATCAGCTACATAGGCTGAGGTGGGAGGATCGCTTGAGCCTGGGAGACACAAACAGGCTCTCTCTGTTTAAAAAAAAGGAAGGAAAAGAAAAGAAAAACATTAGCCTACAGATCCAAGAATCTCAAGAAACTCCAAATACACAAAGAGAAGTAAATCTGGATACCTTATAGTCGAACTCAAACTTCTGAAAACCAAATACAACATAAAAATCTTGAAAGCACAAACAAAAAAATGACTTATCACTTACAGGAAAACAGAAATATGACCAATGGCTGAACTTTCATCAGAACTCTGTAGGCCAGACGGTAGTAAAATGATACGCAGCACTTCTTTTTATTGTGCTTCATTTTATTGCACTTTGCAGATACTGCATTTTTTATAAATTGGAGGTTTATGGCAACCCCTTGCCAAACAAGTCTATCAGCACCATTTTTCCAACAGCATGTGCTCACTTCATGTCTCTGTGTCACATTTTGGTAATTCTCAGAATATTTCAAACTTTTTCATTATTATTATATCTGAGCTGTGACTCTGTGTTCAGTGATCTTTGATGTTACTATTGTAAATGTTTTGAGGTGCCATGAACCACACCCATATAAGACAGCAACCTTCATTGATAAACGTGTGTGTTCTGACTGTTCCACCAACCAGCTATTTCCCCATCTCTGCTCCTCTCCACTGCCCTCCCTATTCCCTGAGACACAACAATATTAACATTAGGCCAATTCGCAACCCTACAATGGCCTCTAACTGCCCAAGTGAAAGAGTCACACAGATCTCACTTTAAATCAAAAGTCAGAAATTATTATGCTTAGTGAGGAGGCATATCAAAAGCCAAGATGGGCCTCATGTCAAACAGTTAGCCAAGTATGCAAAAAAAAAAAAAAAAAAAAAGATAAGAGAAAGTTATTGAAAATAAATTTAAAGCACTGTTCCACTAAACACACCAATGATAAGAAAGTGAAACAGCCTTATCATTGATGTGGAGAAAACTTTTCATGGTCTAGATAGAATATCAAACCACCCATGATATTCCCCCAAGCCAAAGCCTAATCCAGAGCAAGACTCTAGCTCTCTTCAGTTCTATGAAGGCTAGGAGAGGTGAGGAAGCTGGAAACAAAAGTATAAAACTAACAGAGTTTGGTTTATGAGGTTTAAGGAAAGAAGCTATCTCCATAACATAAAAGTGCAAGGTGAAGGAACACATGCTGATGTAGAAGCTACAGCAAGTTATCCAGAAAATCTAGCTAAGATCATTGATGAAGGTGGCTATACTAAGCAAATGATTGTTAATGTAGACAAAATAGCCTTCTATTAGAAGATGTCATCTGTATGACTTTCATAGCTAGAGAGGAGAAGTCAATACTCAGCTGCAAAGCTCCAAAGGACAAGCTGACTCTCTTGTCAGGGATTAATGCAGCTGGTGACTTTAAGTCAAAGCAAATGCTTGTTTACCATAATGAAAATCCTAGGCCCCTCAGGGATTTTGCTAAATCTACTCTGCTTGTACTCTAGAAATGGAACAAAAAAACTTGGATAATGGCAAATTTGTTTGTGCATGGTTTACTGTATATTTTGAGCTCACTGTGGAGACCTACTGCTCAGAAAAAAGATTTATTTCAAAATATTACTGCTCATTGACAATATACCTGGTCACCCAAGAGTGCTGATGAAGAGGTACAAGGAGATTAATGTTATTTCCATGTCTCTAACACAATATATATTCTGTAACTCATGAATCAAAAAGTCATTTTGACTTTCAAGTCTTATTATTTAAGAAATACATTAGTTTAATTAGATCCCATGTGTTAGTTTTGGCTTTTGTTGCCATTGCTTTTAGTGTTTTAGTCAGGAAGCCTTTGCGCGTGCCTATGTCTTGAATGGTATTGCCTAGGTTTTCTTCTAGGGTTTTTATGGTTTTAGGTCTTATGTTTAAATCTTTAATCCATCTTGAGTTAATTTTTGTATAAAGTGTAAGGAAGGGGTCCAGTTTCAGTTTTCTACATATGGTTAGCCAGTTTTCCCAACACTATTTATTAAATAGGGAATCCTTTCCCCATTGCTTGTTTTTGTCAGGCTTGTCGAAGATCAGATAGTTATAGCTGTGTGGTGTTATTTCTGAGGCCTCTGTTCTGTTCATTGGTCTATATATCTGTTTTGGTACCAGTACCATGCTGTTTTGGTTACTGTAGCCTTTTGGTTACTGTAGCCCTATAGCCTTGTAGTATAGTTTGAAGTCAAGTAGCGTGATGCCTCCAGCTTTGTTCTTTTTGCTTAGGATTGTATTGGCTATAGGGGCTCTTTTTTGGTTCCATATGAAATTTAAAGTGGTTTTTTTCTAATTCTGTGAAGAAAGTCAATGGTAGCTCGAGGGGAATAGCATTGAATCTATAAATTACTTTGGGCAGTATGGCCATTTTCACGATACTGATTCTTCCTATCCATGAACGTGGAATGTTTTTCCATTTGTTTGTGTCCTCTCTTATTTCCTTGAGCAATGGTTTGTATTTCTCATTGAAGAGGTCCTTTACAACCCTTGTAAGTTGTATTCCTAGGTATTTTATTCTCTTTGTAGCAATTGTGAATGAGAGTTTGCTCATGATTTGGCTGTTATTGGTGTATCAGAATGCTTGTGATTTTTGCACATTGATTTTGTATCCTGAGACTTTGCTGAAGTTGCTTATCAGTTTAAGGAGTTTTTGGGTTGAGACGTTGGGGTTTCCTAAATATACAATCATGTCATCTGCAAACAGAGATAATTTGACTTTCCCTCTTCCTGTTTGAGTACCTATTTCTATTGCCTGATTGCAATGTCCAGAACTTCCAATACAATGTTGAATAGGAGTGGTGAGACAGCGCATCCTTGTCTTGTGCCAGTTTTCAAAGGGAATGCTTCTAGCTTTTGCCCATTCAGTATGGTATTGGCTGTGGGTTTGTCTTCAATATATCTTATTATTTTGATATATGTTCCATCAATACCTAGTTTATTGACTGTTTTTAGCATGAAGGGGTGTTGAATTTTATTGAAGGCCTTTTCTGCATCTATTGAGATAATCATGTGGTTTTTGTCATTGGTTCTGTTTATGTGATGGATTATGATTAGTGATTTGCATATGTTGAACCAGCCTTGCATCCCAGGGATGAAGCTGACTTGATCATAGTGGATAAGCTGTTTAATGTGCTGCTGGATTCAGTTTGCCAGTATTTTATTGAGGATTTTCACATGATGTTCATCAAGGATATTAGCCTGAAATTTTCTTTTTTGTTGTGTCTCTGCCAGGTTTTGATATCAGGATGATGCTGGCCTCATAAAATGAGTTAGGGAGGAGTCACTCTTTTTCTATTGTTTAGAATAGTTTCAGAAGGAGTGGTACCAGCTCCTCCTCTTTGTACTTCTGGTAGAATTTGTTGTGAATCCATCTGGTCCTGGGCTTTTTTTTTGGTTGGTAGGCTGTGAATTACTGCCTCAATTTCAGAACTTGTTATTGGTCTATTCAAGGATTTGACTTCTCCCTGGTTTAGTCTTGGGAGGGTGCATGTGTTGAGGAATTTATCCATTGCTTCTAGATTTCCTAGTTTATTTGCATAGAGGTGTTTATAAACTAAAGAGCTTCTGCACAGCAAGAGAAACTATCATCAGAGTGAAGAGGCGACCTACAGAATGGGAGAAATTTTTTGCAATCTATCCATCTAACAAAGCGCTAATATCCAGAATCTACAAGGAACTTAAACAAATGTACATGAAAAAAACAAACAACTCCATCAAAAAGTGGCCAAAGGATATGAACAGACACTTTTCAAAAGAAGACATTAATGTGGCCAACAAACATGAAGAAAAAAAACCTCATCATCGCTGCTCATTAGAGAAATGCAAATCAAAACCACAATGAGATACCATCTCACACCAGTTAGAATGGTGACAAAAACTCAGGAAACTACCGATGCTGGAGAACATACGGAGAAATAGGAATACTTTTATGCTGTTGGTGGGAGTGTAAATTAGTTCAACCATTGTGGAAGACAGTGTGGTGATTCCTCAAGGATCTAGAACTAGAAATACCATTTGACCCAGCCATCCCATTACTGGGTATATACCCAAAGTATTATAAATCATGCTACTATAAAAACACATGCACAAGTATGTTTACTGCAGCACTATTCACAATAGCAAAGACTTGGAACCAATGAATTCATGTCCTTTGCAGGGACATGGATGAAGCTGGAAACCCTCATTCTCAGCAAACTAACACAGGAACAGGAAACCAAACACCGCATGTTCTCACTCATAAGTGGGAGTTGAACATTGAGAACACATGGGCACAGGGAAAGGAACATCATACACCAGGGCCTGTAGGGGGGTGGGAGGCAAGGGGAGGGATAGAATTAGGAGAAATACCGAATGTAGATGACGGGTTGATGGGTGCAGCAAATCACCATGGCACATGTATACCTATGTAGCAAACCTGCACGTTCTGCATATGTATCCCAGAACTTAAAGTATAATTTAAAAAAAGAAAAAATAATACATTACATGAGGTTATAGCTGCCATAGGCACTTATTCCTCTGATGAATCTGGGAAAAGTAAATTGAAAACCTTCTGGAAAGGATTTACAATTTTAGATGCCATGAAGAACATTCATGGGAGGAGGTCAAAATATCAGCATTAAGAGGAGTTTGGCAAATGTTGATTCCAACCCTCAAGAATGATTTTGAGGGGTTTAAGACTTCAGCGACGAAACTGCAGATGTGATATAAATGGCAAGAGAACTCGAATTAGAAGTGAAGTCTGAAGATGTGACTGAATTGCTGCAATCTCATGATAAAATCTGAATGGATGACGAGTTGCTTCTTATGGCCAAACAAATAAAGAGGTTTCTTGAAGTGAAACCTACTCTGAAGAAGCTGTGAACATTGCTGAAATGATGACAAAGGATTTGGAATGTTTCATAAACTTAGTTGATAAAGCAGCAGCAGGGTTTTAGAAGACTGACTCCAATTTTGAAAAGTTCTGTTGCGGGTAAATGCTATCAAACAGCATTGCCTCCTACAGATAAATCTTCCATGAAAGGGAAAGTCAATCAATGTGGCAAACTTCATTGTCTTATTTTAAGAAATTGCCACAGCCAACCCAACCTTCAGCAACCACCACCCTGATCAGTCAACAACCATCAACATCAAGGCAAGATCCACCACCTGCAAAAAGATTATGACTTGCTGAAGGCTCAGATGATCTCTAACAATTGTTACTGGTAAAGTCTTTTTAAAATTAAGATATGTACCTTGTTTTTAAGACATAATGCTAGCACACATTTAATAGACTACAGTATGGTATAAACATAACTCTTATAGACACTAGGAAACCAAAATTTCATGTGACTATTGAGATATTTGCTTTATTGTGGTGGTCTGGAGCTGAATATCTCCAATATATACCCTACTTAAAATGCTGAGAGGAAGAAGAAGTTATCAACCAAGAGTTCTGAATCCAGTTAAAATGTTATTCAAAAATGAAGGTGAAATAAACACATTCCCAGATAAACCAAACTGAGAAGACTCATTGCCGGCAGACATGCCATGCAAGAAATGGTAAAAAAAAAAAAAAAAAATAAGCCCTTCAGACAGAAAGAAAATAACACCACATGGTAACTTGCATTCACAGGAAGGAATGAAAAGCACTAGGGGCCGGGCGCGGTGGCTCAAGCCTGTAATCCCAGCACTTTGGGAGGCCGAGACGGGCGGATCACGAGGTCAGGAGATCGAGAGACGATCCCGGCTAACACGGTGAAACCCCGTCTCTACTAAAAAATACAAAAAAATAGCCGGGCGAGGTGGCGGGCGCCTGTAGTCCCAGCTACTCGGGAGGCTGAGGCAGGAGAATGGCGTAAACCCGGGAGGCGGAGCTTGCAGTGAGCTGAGATCCGGCCACTGCACTCCAGCCTGGGTGACAGAGCAAGACTCCGTCTCAAAAAAAAAAAAAAAAAAAAAAAAAAAAAAAAAAAAAAAAAAAAAAAAGAAAAGCACTAGGGATGTAAATATGTAGAGAAATATAAAATAATAGTATATATGTATATGCACATGCACGCAAACACTTCTCTTACTTCAAGATAAAAATTTGTTTAAAGCAATAATTATAAAACTGTATTGTTGCATTTATAACTCTTATAGATACAAAATGTATGACAAAAATAGCCCAAATACAAGGTGAGGATGGAGCAATATTAGAGCAAAATTGTGAAATCTTACCACAATTAAATCAGTAGTAAGTTAAAATACATTATGATAAGGTAAAGATGCATACTGTAATCTCAGTAACCACTGGAAATATGAACATCTAAATAAGAAGTTACTTAAAAAAGTTACAAAAAGAAGTAAAATAGTGCAAAAAAGACTTGCTTCCCACAAAAAAGATAGTAAACAAGGAAAGAAGAGCAAAAAAAGCAACCCAAGATGTCCAGAAATAGCTGCCATATGAAAATGACATTATATGTGAATGAACTGCACACTTCAATCAAAGGACAAGATGATTAGACTAGATTTTAAAAGGTAACATCTAAGTATACTCTGTCTGCTAGAGACAACTTTTAGACTCAAACACACAATAGGTTGAAAATAAAAGGATGGAAAAACATATAAAAACAGTAACTGTAAGAGAATAGGGATAAATATATTAGTACCAGAAAAATGCACTTTAAGATGTAGAATAATCCCCCAAACAAAAAGGTATATTTCATAATGAAAAAGGGGCTATAATATCAAGAAAAAAATAATTATTATATTTATATATAATTGTCAATATTAATTATGTATATGAACTTAATTTAAAAGCCCCCAAATACTGAAAGATTTGAAAAGAAAAACAGACAATGCAACCATAGAGTTGAAAATTTCAACACTCCTCTCTTCTTAATCTATAGAATTAAACAAAAAGAATGTAAAGATAGAGAAGACCTGAATAACCCAACTAACTTCACCTACGTAACATCTACAGAACACTCCATTCAATGACAACCAAGCATTCATGGACCATTCTCCAGGACTGACCATGTGTTATGCAATAAAGTAAATAGCAATTTTTTTTTTTTTTTTTTTTTTTTGAGACGGAGTCTCGCTCTGTCGCCCAGGCTGGAGTGTAGTGGCGCTATCTCGGCTCACTGCAAGCTCCGCCTCCCGAGAGGTTGATTAATGGGTACAAATACATACCTAGATAGAAGAAATAATATCCCGTGTTCAATAGATTAGTACAGTGACTAGTGTTTACAATAACCTCTTGTGCATTTCAAAATAGTTAGAAGAGAATGATTCAAATGTTTCTAGCATAAAGAAATGACAAATTTTTAAGATGATAGATATCCCAATTACACTGATTTAATCTTTAAACATTATATGATTGTATTAATAATCACGGGTGCCATGAAAATATGTATATCTATTGAGTATCAATAAAAATAGTAAAATTATTTGAAAATTTGAAAATAGTTTGGCCTAAGTGAAAATGAAAACATAGTATATTAAAATCTATTGAATGCAGCTAAAGCAGTGCTTATGGAAAAATTTATAACTTTAAACGCTTATATTAAAAAGAAAAATCTAAAATTAATAATGTAAGTTTCCACCCCAAGAAGCCAGAAAATGAAGAATCAAAAGCCAAACTGAGTAGAAGGAAGGAAATAATAAAGATCAGAGCAGAAAATGATAAAATAAAAACAGGAATGCAATAGAGAGAATCGATGAAACCAAAATATAGTCCTTTTGAAATGATCAGTAAAACTGATAAACCTTTAGCTAGATCATTTAAAAAGGAGAGATAAAGCTATCATCAAAATCAAGAATAAAACAAGAGGGGACATCATTGTAGACCCAAAGGAAATTAAAAGGATCATAAGGGAAGATCGTAAACAATTTTGTGCCAAGAAGGTAGAGGGAGAGTTTAGATAAAATACACAAATTCTGAAAGGAGACATGATTTAAGAAAAAATAGGAAATGCGTATAGACCTATACCAAGTAAAGAAATGGAATTCATAATTAGAAATTGTGTCTGTTTCCTAGGGATGCTATAAAAACATTTCCATAAATTAGGTGGCTGAAAATAACAAAAACTTATCCTCTTATACAATTCTGAAGGCTAGAAGTTTGCACTTAGGTGTCCACCTCTTTCTCCTAGCCTCTCATGGTTGCCAGCAATCCTTCACATTCCTTGGCTTACAGCTGCATAACTCCAGTCGTGCCCACATCATCCCCTGGCCATTTTCCCTCTGTGTGTCTGTCTTCATGTGGCATTGTCCTCTCTGCGTGTGGTTCTCTTTTCTTAGAAGAACACTGGTCATTTTGGATTAAGGACCACTCTATCCTAGTATTACTTCATCTTAACTAATACATCTGCAAGAACCCTATTTTATATAAAGCACATTCTGAAGTCCCAGGAAGGGCATGAATTTTAGGACACTATTCAACCAGGTACAGAAAATCCCAAGCCTAGATGGCTTCACTAGTAAACTCTATAAGGTACTTAAAATAGAAATAGTGCAATCCAACACAATTTCTTTCATAAAATAGAGGAGGAAGAAATACATTTCACTTCATTTTATGTTTTTCTGTCATGTAAATTCAGACAGAGACATCATAAGGAAAGAAAATAACAGAATTTTACAAACAGATGCAAAAACCCTTAACAAAATATTGACAAACTGAATCCAGCAACATGTAAAATAAATAATATACCATGGCCAAGTAGAGTTTATCCTAAGAATGCATGCTTGTTTAACATCTGAAAAGCAATTAATGGAATGCACCAAATTAGTATAATAGAGGCCACAATTACATTGTCAGCCCAATAGAAGTAGGAAAATTATTTGAAAAAATTTGTCACCCATTTATGTTAAAATCTCTCAACAAATTGTGAAGGAAAAGGTGACTTCCTCAACCTGATAAAGGACATCTATGAAAACCGTACTTCTGACTTTTTGTATTAAATGATAGCAGACTGAATACTTACCTCTTAAGATGAGGAGGAAGGTAGAAATGTCCATTCTCACCACTTCTAGTCAACATTGTATTGAAGATTCTATTCAGTTTAATAAAAAAAGAAAAATAATAAAGTCATACAGATTGGAAAGGAGTAAGTAAAACTGTATTTTCAGACAACCTAATCCTAAATATGGAAATATCCTAAGGTATCCACAAAAAAAAACTACCAGAACTGATAAGCGAGTTTAACAGGATTCAAAATTGATATACAAAAATTCATATTTATTTTATTTTATTTTATTATTTTTTTTTTGGGGGGGCGGAGACGTAGCCTCGCTCTGTAGTCCAGGCTGGAGTACAGTGGCATGATCTCGGCTCACTGCAACCTCCACCTCCTGGTCTTGGTTCAAGCAATTCTCCCGCCTCAGCCTCACGAATAGCTGGGATTACAGGCATGCACCACCATGCCCAGTTAATTTTTGTATTTTTAGTAGAGACAGGGTTTCACCATGTTGGCCAGGCTGCTCTTGAACTCCTGACCTCATGATCCACCCGCCTCGGCCTCCCAAAGTGCTGGGATTACAGGCGTGAGCCAACGCGCCCTGCTTGATTTTTTATTTATAATAGCACCAAACTTTTAAGAATTAAACTTAAGAAACAATCTTACTCACAATTAATAAAAATATTTAAGAACAAGTTTAACAGCAGAAATGCAATTACTCTACACTGAAAACTACAAAACATTGCTAAAAGAAATTAAAGAAGCCTTTATGGAATTGAAGAGATGTGTCATGTCAATAGATTGGAAGATTCAATAGTGTTAAGATGGCAGCACTCTCCAAATTGATCTATAGATTAAACACAATTCTAATCAAAATCCTAATAGGATTTTTTGTAGAAATTAGAAAACTGATTCTCAAATTTATATAGAAATTAAAAGAAGCCAGAACAGCCACAATTTTGAAGAATGCTATTGGAGAATTTACACTACCTGATTTCAAAACTTACTGTAAGTATTACAGTAACTGATACAGTGTGGTATTGGTGTGGGGACAGACACAGACAAATGATACAAAATAGGAAGCCCGGAAATAAACCGGTACATTTACAGGCAACTGATTTTCAACCCAGTTTCCCAGATAATTCAAAGGCAAGAGAGTAGTCTTTTAACAAATGGTTATGGAATAATGGGATATCTATAGGCAAAAAAAAAAGGGTGAGGGAGAATTTAGATACTTATTTCAAATCACACACAATTGTGAACAAAAAATAGAATATAGACCTAAAAGTAAGAGCTAAAACCATAAAACTTCTAAAAGAGGCCGGGCACGGTGGCTCACGCCTGTAATCCCAGCAGTTTCGGAGGCCGAGGCGGGGGAATCATGAGGTCAGAAGATCGAGACCATCCTGGCTAACATGGTGAAACTCCGTCTCTACTAAAAATACAAAAAATTAGCCAGGCATGGTGGCGGGCGCCTGTCGTCCCAGCTACTTGGAAGGCTGAGGCAGGAGAATGACGTGAACCCACGAGGCGGGGCTTGCAGTGAGCCGAGATTGTGCCACTGCACTCCAGCCTGGGCGACAGAGCGAGATTCCATCTCAAAAAAAAACAAAAAACAAAAAAAACAACGACTTCTACAAGAAAATCTCCGTGACATTGGATGAGGCAAAGATTCTTAGCACGGTCCAAAAGGAGAAGTTGTTAAATTGTACTTTATCCAATTTAAACACTTTGCTCTCCTCAAAACATCATTAGAAAACCAAAAGATTAGCCACACACTTGGAAGCAATACTTGCAAATCCCATAGACGTTAGTATAGCAATGATTGTTTTAATTAACATGTGTGATAATTTTCAATTTGGAAGGATGCTGTTTTAATATATGTAGTGTGGCACTACATATATTTAATATATGTAGTGTGGAGAACATAAATTTTAAAGTAAAATAGTTCTGAATTTGAATCACGGGTTAGCCCCTGCTGATCTGAAAGGATTAAAGTATATTGCTTAACCTTTCTGGGCCTCACATTTCTAAGGAAATCTGGAAAGAAGCAATCTCATGAGAATGTGGTGAAGATTAAATGAGATAGAATTTGTAAAAACGCCTAGTAGACAGCCTGAAACACAAAATGGTATTCTAGAAATTTTCATATTTCATGTTCCCAAAATGTATTAAGGTAGAAGGCAGCTATTAAAAAGCATATTTAACAGGTTATGTTTGATAAAATAGAATTTGCTTTTTTCTAATTATAAAAGAACGCTTGGTTTTCATGTTTTGGATGAAGAAGAGTACTTTTAAAGAATAAAATCAATTGCAATTCCCAAATCCTGATGATCACTATTGATATTTTGATATATTTTCTTTCAAAATCGTCCAGGTATACATTTGTGGGCTTTGGATCTTGTTCTCTTTTTTTGTTATATTTCGAAATTTGAACAGTTAGGCAGTCAACAAAACATTTGTGAAAATTTTGGCAGTAGTAAGCATTTGTTGTCAGCTGAAAACTTTCCACGTTAGCAAGTAGATTTGTGTATAAACACGGAATAATATTGGGCAGAGTGTAAAATTTTTTTTCTCTCTCTCCCTCTCTCTCCCCCTCTCTCCCTATCAATTTACCTACATATCCGTTCCATGCATCATCTGTCTATCCTCTTTGCAACCATTCATCCATCAATCTATCCATCCACTCATCCATTCATTTTCCTATCATCTATCCGTCCATTCTCTATATCTTTATATGTCTAACTATTGGTCTTAGAATGCAAATATTGAAGTGAGTTGAAAAATGAAGTTACATTCTTCTGAAAGAAAAATTTGATTGATTAATTTCTTTAATAATAAAATATGGATTTGTCATTTCGGTTTATACAGAGGACATTTTTTATAAATTGAATGGAGGAAGTCTCAGCTCCAACATTTGACAAAAATGTATATAAAGCACACCTTAAAGTAAAGGAATTTTATTTAAAATGTAGTATAGACAAAAGTGTATTGAAAAGGACAATATTTTCATTATCCAATTATTTCTGAGTGTTTTTTGTTTTTTGGTTTTTGTTTGTTTGTTTGTTTGTTCATTTGTTTTGAGATGGAGTTTTGCTCTTGTCACCCAGGCTGGAGTGCAATCTCAGCTCACTGCAACCTCCACCTCCTGGGTTCAAGTGATTCTCCTGCCTCAGCCTCCCAAGTAGCTGGGATTACAGGTGCATGTCACCACCCCTGGCTAATTTTTTTGTATTTTTAACAGGGACAGAGTTTTGCCATGTTGAGCAGGCTGGTCTCAAACTCCTGACATCAGGTGATCCACCTGCCTCAGCCTCCCAAAGTGCTGGGATTACAGGTGTAAGCCACCATGCCGGGGCCTGAGTGTATTAGGCTTTCACGGGATCTTGCTAAGTAAAATAGTAACTGCTATAAATGTTTTTGCATATTCCCCCTGCAAAAAAAATGAGAAAGTAAAAGATGATTGATTTAACATGTTTTTATAAGTCAGGTAGCATCTAGTTCTTTGCTTTCAATAAAATGGAAGGGGAACTTAATGAAATTGTCAGGTTATAAATCATTTAAAATAATTTTCAACAATAGTTTACTCCAACATGTTTGGCATTTACCTCAGAAGAAGTTCAAAGAATTCTGCGACATTGCTATATCAAAAGTCCTTCAGTTCTGATCTATTTATTCAAGTAAACATGTTTCTCAGTACTTACATGTTTAACAATGAAAAAAAGGAACAAAAGTGACAAAAGGAACCTTGTCTCTTTACATGAATAAGTAGTATTTCTCAACAGACATAGGTACCCATTAAAAAGGCTCAATAATGTCATTAAGAGGTGCAATTCCAATAACATTTTACCTTTATCATCTATAACAGTTTATCAAATTGGCAATCTATTGTTTAGAGAAGTTAATTTTACTAACAAAGAAAACTCAATCCAGACTCCAAATTTGAAGTATCACAGGAAATTAAAATTTTTATTTAAGTTTTATACATGTTTTTAGTATTGAGATCAATTCTAATACTTTATTGATCAATAGTGTGATCAAAAAATAATTTCAACTATAAAAACACATTACATTTGGATAAAATTCGGTGGTTGAAGAAGAATTCAAGGAGGTGGGCTCTTCAATTCAAGAAGAGGAATTATCAATGCAAAATTAATCAGTGTGAAATAAGAGTTTGGTCATGTATTTTTAAGTTGATAAGACTAGATAGAAATCACTATAGTATTTAGATACCTTTGGATACACATAGAAGGTTACTCTAACAGTTCCACTGCAATGTTTACAATCGGTCCAAATTTATATCCTTTGTAACTAGATTGATATCCATTAATAATTTCTTGTTGTCCATTAAAATGTGTAAGTTCATAGTTTTTCAAGTTTATTTTAGAAGATACAGAGTTAAACACTGAAAACCATTAGTTCACAGTCTGCACACTAGATGCTACTTCTTGAAGCCTGTAGTCTGTAGTATGGCCTTCAAGGTGCTTCACAATTTAGCCCCTTCCTACCTCTCTCACTCTTCCTTTCTCACTGACTCTGAATTTTAGTCTTGGCCAACTCTTCTCTTTCTTACCTCCAATTCTTAAAAAACTCCAAACGTTTTCTCCTTTTTCTGATGAATGAGTTCCTCCTATCCCTTAAGACTCAGCTCCTCTGAGAGGCTATCACTGAGAGGTTACACCAGCGTGCCCCCAAAGTACTACCAGGTCCCTCTATCACAATACTTACGGGTTTCTCAGATTGTTTATTTATATATCAGTTTGCCCCACCGGTCTGTGACTTCTTTTATTCACATGTGTCTCTTCAAGCTTTTGGGCACATAGTAGCTGCGGAAAAGTACATATTGAATGAATGACAGGACGAATGTGTCCTGACATCCTCACTCTCATTTTTTCATTATTCATTTTTAATAAATTTCTAAATCAGCTAACCCAGTCACCCTACGTCTCTTAACACAGTCTACTTATTTCTTCTCACTGCCTTGCTTGGGCTCTGCTCACTCATCGATGCCCTCAGCCTTTGTTTTCTCCACTAATTGCCCAAAACAGTGCCTCTCTGGTTGACAATGTTCTGGCAACGCTGGCAGCCTTGAACCCACTGAGCATTTTCTCATAAAAACAATGTTTCAAGTAGTAGTTAGGTTAGGCCACAGAGTGTAATCTACTCAAATGTAGTGAAAACACTAGTTGTCTGCAATAAAAGAAGATTCAACCCGAGGAAAGTAAAAATGTTGTTGATAATGCAACATACTTTTCAAAGATGAGCTTCTGTGCCTTTATTTTTTAAAGAGTTCGTGGAGAAGATGTGTCTTCCCTGTGGTGGCCTTAGTAGATGGGAGATGAACTAATTTTTGTTAAATGCCTGCTCCGTGCCAGGCACCATGTGCATTTTATGTGTTGTATCACGTAAGTCTCACGATACTTTTGCCAGGTGTGCAGATAGCCTTTGCTGTATTACAAACCACCCCACACTTACACGACCATCATTTATGAGCCCAAGATTCTGTGAGGTGGGCATAGTTGGATAATTCTTCAGTTGGTCTCCTGGAGCTCACTCCTGCAGCGGCACTCAGCTGGTAGATGATGAAATGGCAACGGCAGGGTGATCTGGAATGATCTGGGTGGTCTGTTGGCTGAAGCACCTCGGTTTTCCATCATGGGGCCTTTCCAGCAGGTTGACTCAGGCTCACAGCTGCAGTGTCAAAGAGGGGGAAAGTGGAAGCTGAAAAGCTTTTGGAGGACTCAGTTCCAATCTGACACACTGTCCCTTCCTTCACATACTGGTCAAAGAAAGTCACAAGGCCAGATTCAAAGGGCTGGGATATAGACACCATCACTTTATGGGAGGAAGTGCAAAAACTATGTGGCTGTTTCTAATATACCAAACAAGGGGCATTGTTATTCCATTCCGTGGGTGCCAAAATCCTTCCAAATGTACAAATTCATAAGTAATAGAAGCAGTATTTGAGCCCAGATCTCTCTAAACGCCCAGTTCTTCTACTCTGTACTATACCAGAGCACCTTAGGTAGCCTTCCTTTTCCTCCTTTCCATTCTCTTTCTTTCTCCTCCTTTGCCTCTCTCTATCCATGTCCAGACTCTAAGAGGAGGAAGCAGAAGAAAGAAAGGGTGGGATGCAGTGAGATTCACGCCAGAGTTATGTGCCACGGTCTCTGAGTAACTAGCATCTTAGGGAAACAAGGCTAGCAGTAAGACACATTTTAGGTGAATATTTTTACACCTTTCTTTCTTGTTTTCTTTTCGCCAAATATTGTGTTCAAGTCCCAATTTCCCCTGTTACTAGCTGTATACTTGGCAAGGTACTTACCCACTCAGCCTCCATGTGCTCATCTGTAAAATAAGAGTAATAATTCCTACATCTATGAGTTGTGAAGTTCAAATGAGATAATAATATATGCAAAAAACATTTTGAAAACCGTAGGGCACACACTAGCAATGCGATGAATTATTCATGCTTCTACTCGGGGTCAAAAAGGAAGTATAGTCATGCTGACTGTGGTTCTGAAAACTGCCAGGTGCTTTCAAGGCTTTTCAGCGAAGTGTGGGTTTCAGACAAACGGGAAATCTAATAGACCGCTCTCTGCAGTTGGCTTCATTTCCAGCCAGCACAGATATGATTATAATTAGAGTTTCAAGAGTCTGTTTCACATCAAAAGGATTCCTTGGCCCAGTCTGCAGTCTACCTGAGGTATGTGGCCAGACATGATCCCTGTGGCAGGTGTTTTTATTCGGGCCCATTTGCTTCTTTTCCTGTGCTACCAGGAGTGTCTGTTTCTATTATACTCATTATTTTCAGATACCAGGTGAGAAGAGACTTTCCATATGTGAGATTTCAGATGGTGACCACTGAGCAAAATGCATAGCTCTCGCCCCCTCTCCTCACTTCCTAAATGAACAGCAACTCAGACAAATTCACTTTAACTGAGCCAGGCCTTTTATTAGAAGCCAGAGAATAGTCTGTAATGGTAGGAATTACTCTGCCCATGCATTTCTCCCAGGAAAAACATTCGTTAGCCTGTCAAGGAAGTGAAACCTCTTATTAGAAACTGTAGAAAAGTCCATTTCTCCATTTTTGCTGCTAAAGGATTCAGAACACATCTCACTGCACACCTGAAATTAACAATTCAACTGGAAGGAGAGGTGAGCCCACTGGAGACAGGTGGAGATGGCTGAGTGAGCAGGACTCCAGATCAGAGCTCAGCCCAACCTGGGTGTTCATGATTTCAAACCCCATTATGGCCTTTTCTGCAGGGTGCTTTTGATCATCATAACTCTTCACTGGGCAAAGTGATGATAGCAGTAAGACTCACCCAGTGTTCAGAGACAGATTTTTTTTTTTGCTTCTTTTTATCTAGCTAATGATTTTCCAATTTTAGCCAGCAGTTCTGAGAAGCCACAACTGTCATAAGAGTCCTTGATGGGATTTCTCTGAGTAAAATTCAGAAGAAAAGCCCACATGTGTAAGTACAAAGAAGCAGGTTGGTTTCAAGCTGCCCCATTCGCCTTGCATTTATCCTTCTAAGCCGTGGATTAAAACAAATGCTAATGATGGAGTTGAATTTTCAGGGAGAGGAAACAGCATCCAAGGTTTATGATCACTGGGGTCATAGGAATGGAGACTCCTCAAGGACAGACTCCAAGGAAAGGTCACTTTATGCCCTACAGTCACCCACTATTCCTGCTGCACCAAACTATTGTTGGTTTTCGATTCTTGCATCTCATCAAGTCTATTATGCCATTGATTGCAAGAATATTATTTTAGGTATTAATGAGAAAGAAAAGTTGCTGCTAATTGAAGTGAGAAACATATGGAGAAATATACCGGGATGTTTCAGGCCACCAAGTCTTGTTTCTCTCTTGGGAGTGCCTCTTCTCTCACCTGCTCTTCTCCTACCTGTTATGGTCTCTCCAAAATCACATCTCCCGTAGCTTTTGACTGGTATTTACCATCCAGTTCATGTGATTTTTGGAAATTCATTGTGAGCTTCCTGTGAACAAAGATCGTATTTTATTCATCTGGGGCCCATCAAAGCCATGGGAGGACACAGTGCTCCAGCATTTCTGCCCCTTCAACCACTTGAGGATGCAGCAGGAGGTGCCATCTATGAAGGAGAGAGCAAGCCCTCACCAGACACCAAATCAGCTGGTGCCTTGATTTTAAATTTCCCAGCCTCCAAAACTGTGAGAAATGAATTTCTATTATTAGAAATTACACAGTCTCAGGTATTTTGTTATAGCTGCGTGAACAGACTAACATACAACCCAGTCTCCACTGTATTCTTCCTTGATTGTGAGCAGCAGCACATCATGACCACATGCTGCAGAAGCTGCTGTTTGGCCCTAGAGAGGGCACTGGCTGTTTCATGCCAGAATGAGGAGTGGAGCCATGTCCACAAGTGGAGACTGGAACAGAGAGGAAGTAACTTGGGTGAGATGACTGAGCTGGGAAGCAACTGAAGGTGCATCCATTAGCCCTTTGCTAGGGAGCCCCTAGCAACCAACCACTGTAATGCAACTCATGTGGCTCTTCGCTTGAGGCCAGGAGTTTGAGACCAGCCTGGCCAACACAGCAAGACCTCATCTCATATATATCTATATACACATACATATGTGTGTGTGTGTGTATATATATATTATATTGTATTACATATATAATATATATTATATTGTATTACATTATATTGTATTACATATGTAATATATATATTATATTACATATTATATATATATATATATATAAAAAAAACTTAAAGTCTCTTGCCTTTATTCTCCGACCCAGGCACAGTGCCAGGAACTTAGAGTTAGAGATGATAAGACCCCATTCCTGCCCTCAAGGAACATATGGTCTAATTCTAAACTCTCAGAAATAAAGTTTCAGAAAGGTGGGTACCTTGTTCAAAGTCACACCATTTGTAAGTGGCTCAAGTTTATGTCAAAGCCTCTCTCTTTTCAACTGCACCATACTGCATCCTCTTATCACATAGCAATATAATTACTTATCATTATTTTTTAGTTGTAGTTGTTAAAATTTATTTAGCTCCACCTTTCACCCATCTTAATAGGTGATTATCAGAGACATAAACCAGGGTGTAAAAGTACATTATTAATGCCAAAAATATTTACTTGTATTAAATGCATTGGATATATTCATAATAAAAGTGAAATTGGTTATCTCTGGGTGGGTTGAGTGATGTTTATTATCTTTTCTTACACTGTTCTGTATTTTGTAAAATTTAAAAAATAAGTTTGCATTGTGTTTGTATTTTTTGAAAAGTTATTTTTTAAATAAAACAAATGTATATGAAAACGCAAGACCGTAAAGTGCTGATAAGCATCAGCTACTAAATTAATTGCAATGTAAGGAAATCCTCAAGTGCCATGCATTAGGTTAGAAACACAGCCAATCAACCTTGATAGTTAGTGGTGATCAATGCATCCTCCAGTAGGTACTCTCAGAGCCCAGGAAGACCGTGGTAATCCAGATTTCACTGTTGCACATGTGGTGAACCTTTCTCTCTGTCCAGAGACAGGGGACAGAACATCGAGGCCAAAGCACCATCAGACATTGCAGCACCTAGAAGGTAGAAGTCTCTCATTTCTTCATCAGCAATCTCTCATTTTATAGAAGATTTTACTTCTTTATGTATAGAAATGCCCAATTTTATTGTTCATATCCATTATCAGCCACCTTCCCTCAAGGAATCCTGCTGGGAATTTGGTTTAACTGATACCATGTGTGTAAATGTGGGTCTGTAGCTCCTTGCACAGAGGGACAATCATGAGCCTACTGCTGGCCCAGGCTCCCTGGAACATCTTTTGTAGGACATGAACCTTCCTTTGCCTCCTTAGAAATGAACCTCTGCCAGCAAGTGTCCATTCTTCTTACTGCAATGGAATCTAACAATTTCTTCTCACATACTGATTGATCTTTGACCAACCACTTGTTTATAAGGAAAAAAAAGAGTCCCTTTTCTCTGGAAAAAAAGGTTTGGCTTTCCCCTGCTGCTCAGAAAATTAAGGCAAGTGATAGAATCTTCTAGGAATGTCAGCCTAGGAGCTCTAGGCATTCACACTTACCACATATCAAAGTAACAGAAGGAATATATTCCTAACTTAATACAATTGTCCATCTAGACACTTACCATGTTCATGCATGCTTTCAAGTAGTATGCTTTGTAGCTGTGAGGTAAAATAATATTTTACAATGTGTTATGATTTCAAAGACACACTCAGTCTCACTTTTATCTCATTTAACCATCACAGCAGCCCTATGGGAAACATATTACCTGCTTTGCAAGGAGGAAACCAGGTTCAGAAAGGCCACATGGTGAGTTCAAGATTACTAAGTCAGGACTCAATCCCAGATCTTTTGACTTCAAATGCTAGGCAATTTCCATCGCTTTTCCAAAATTAAAAATTGTATCCTGGATTCCCCTCCTGCCAAGCGAATGTGTAGGATGGGAATGATCCTATTCTGCAGCCATCTACTGCGGAAAGGAGAGAAAGTGGGGGAAGAGAGAAGCTAATATCTGTTGAACTTCTGCTCCATGTGGGCTGTTTTCCTTGCACTAGCTCATGTAAACATCATCACTTTCTCTGTTTTGGAAAGGTTGGCCTTCTTAAGGACACACACACACACACACACACACACACACCCCCTTTCTTTCTCCTGTCTCTCCAGTTCAGTTTTCTGTAGGACACTAATGACATGTTCTTGTCCTCCCTGGCAGGGTGTGTGCTGGTGGTGTCTGTGATTGAACAGCTCGCTCAAGTTCACAACTCGACGGTCCAGGCCTCGATGGAGAGACTTTGCAGCTACCTGCCTGGTAAATATGGGACGGGTCATGCTGCTGGGGGTCTGCTTGTCCTCTCACTCCTGAGTCATCATGACTGCCTTTACTTCCTGCCCATGCTGACAGAGAAGAATCTGATTATGCTATTTCTGTAGGTTGATATTCTTATGGGGCTCATAGAAATTAAAACAAACAAAAAAAAATGATCTAGACAAGTTCTCCCTGACATTCCTTTTCCATCATGGCACAATGAAATTGCTGTGGACCCTTAGGGAATAAACTGTTGAATGGCTGCCACATTACTAATAATTTGCTTACCTACTGATCATTGCCTTAAGTACTAAGAAGTCAAAATAATGAATAAATAATTTTATGTTAACTTGACCAACATTCACATTCCCAGATGTACACCTAGCCCTACCAACACAGAGCTTTGGGTGGGGAGAACAACTGATCTCAAAATTTCAAATGGGAAAATAATCTAGACCATTTCATTAATTTAAACTGGATCTCAATAAAGTACCTTATCCACCCACCAAAGGAAGAAACTGATTGAGTTCAAGCAAGTTGCATATTTGTTTTTCAATATTAGTAGAAGTAAAATATTAATCATATTTCCATTATAGAATACTGTTACTCAAACAGTCATAATGAATAAACTTTTTTGAGAGTCAAATTTTTATTCACTTAATGGGAACTAATTCATCTAGGGTGCCTACATTATTTTTTCTGTTAAGTCAGGTAGCTGGAATAATGGCAATTGTATCTTTGATTGACACAGTACGCTGTGCCAATAGCATCAAAGTCTTTTCAGAGAAGTTATTGCCTTTAGTCATAATATGCATTCACAGGCTAAAATGTTTAGAATTCAAAAACAAAGACTGGGAGAGGATAATACACAAACATGTGTGTTTAGAATGTCCCAAATGGACCATTAATATTTTAACATATTCACATCATAATTACATCTTTCTTTTGCGAAGTTAAAACATGGCACCTATACTTGGAACGCTTCAGCTTTCCCTTCCTCCAGTTCCATTCTCCCCTGCCCCACCTCCCTAGCAGGAACCCCTTCAAGTGAACTAAATGGGTATCGTTCTTGTCAGATTTTGTATTTACACATTCACTTGTATGGATTCATGAATAATGTGTAATATTGTTCTGCCAGTAATTTTTTTGATTTTTCTTTGTAAAAACAAGACAAAAGTAGAAAACCATGAGAAGCAAATATATAGCTTCATTGGTTACTGAAAGATGAACGTCCTTGTAAACATAGTCTGGGTCAAGAAAGAACAGATCAATGGCGTCCTCTGAAGTCCCATTCACATGCCCCATCCCATCCTCCCCCTGCAAAAAGCTCAATGTGCTGATTTTTAAAGTAAAATTATTTTATTGCATTTCTTTATAGCTTTATCACTCAGTGGGCATCCCTAGATACCAAACCTTGCCCAGTATTTACAATTTTGATGTGTCTTTTGAGTGTATTTTAATCTGTAAGTTTCCTTTCCACCCCTTCCTTTTTCTTCTCACTTAGCTGTGGAACTTGACCTGTGGAGTTTCCCACAGTCTGGATGGTGTTGATTGCATTCCTGTAGTATAATTAAGTATGTTTCTCTGTGCTCTGTATTTCCTGAAAATCGGCAGCTTGATCAGAGGTTTGATCCTTTTCCAATCTGATTCCTTTGACAAGCCTACAAATGATATTGTTTTCTTTCATCAGGAGGCCGCCATAGGTGCTTTTATCTTTTATGTGTTTTTTTTTTCTTCTCCTTCTTTTTTGTTTTTTAGACAAGGTCTCAGTCTGTCGCCCAGGCTGGAGTGCTCACTGCAGCATTGACCTCCTGGGTTCATCGAGATCCTCCTGCTTCAGCTTCCCAAGGATCTGAGACTACAGGCATACACCATCACACCAGCTAATTTGAAATTTTTTTGGAGGGACAGGGTCTCTCTGTGTTGCCCAAGCTGGTCACTAACTCCTGGCCTCAAGTGATCTGTCCACCTTGGCCTCCCAAAGTGCTGAGATGACAGGTCCGTTGTGAGCCACTGTGCCAGGACTCTCTTTTGGTGATCGTCGCAGTTGTCGATGTTCAATGATGAGATCTATTAATTCATTGGGATTTTAAAACTGTGATATTCAAATCTATTATTTATTTCTTACTTATTAATTGACATATATTGGACACTTTCTCACATCATATTTTAGAGACATTTTTCCCACAGTACTTAGTGGAAAGGCATCTAGGAAAGGCAGGATAAATGTTTGATTCTTTTCTTGTATCAGTTTTCAAGGTAATGCATTGGTTTTCTGTTATCATCTCACAGCAAGCAATTAGTTTTTCCTTAAAATATCATGATAAACTTACGAACTTAAGCATACTGATGGGTTTCAGTCAAGTGCAATTATTATCCTTATGAAGCGCAGATGATCCCATTGAGCTTTGACCAGTGGCACCTCCTTCAAGCTGACTCAAGTCCTTTGCACATGAGCCTCAGTCACCTTCAATAGTTTCCTCACTAACTGGTATGATAAAGTGTTCCAGCCGTATCTTGTACATATCAAGCCCAAGGCTTGAAATCAGTCATTTCTCTTAAAGGTCCTGGTTTCTTTTAGTGAGAAATAATGTTTCAAGACCATAAACCAGATGCTTAGGAATGTTCATTATTGTTACTGAATTGGCCACTCTTTTTTTTTTTTTTTTTTTTGAGACAGTCTTGCTCTGTTGCCCAGGCTGGAGTGCAGTGACTCGATCTTGGCTCACTGCAACCTCTGCCACCCTTGTTCAAGAGATTCTCCTGTCTCAGCCTCCCGGGTAGCTGGGAATACAGGCGCCTGCCACCACACCTGGCGAATTTGAGTTGACCATTCTTTCTAGGCCTCTTCAGTGGACAGAAATAGGAAACCTATGTATATTCATTTACACATGTCAACTTTAAGATAAAATATCTGAATTCATACTGACACTTCAAATTCAAGTTCAGAACCACAAAATTTTTTCTTAAAGTCTTCTGTATTGTATCTATATCTCCTTTCCACACAAAGTCCCAATTGTAAAGCACAAAGGGATTACTAGAATTTAAATCTCCAATCATTACTCATTTACCCATCCTTCCTTGCACATAAAACAGTCTCAGAATATCAATTCTAATGCTACTATCATTAATATATTTTCTAATTCTTATGAGCAGTTAAAATTGTTTTTTTGCATCTGCCTTTCCCATTTCTCTACCCTTTTTAATCATTGTCCTACATTATCTGAGCATATAACCACTGCATATAACACCCGTTCCCTTTTCACCCTCATTTAGTCTTAGCTGCATCAGCACCTAATGATTAATGTTCACCACCAGCCCTTATATGAGTTGTCTCTCTAGTTGAATTGTTGTCTAAAGTTCATTCCTCCAGAAGGGCTCATAGCAACAAGTATTACTTGCATTCTTGCATGTTGATAACAGGCTGTCTGTGCCCTTTATACAAGAAAGTCAAGGCTTTTCTGTATATAAAACTCCTTGGCACATAATGTCTTTCCCTGAGCATCTTAAATACAGTATTCAAAAGCCTATTGATAATCTAATTGACCTTGTCCTTCCAAGTTATTTGCTGTTTATACTTTGAAGTTCAGAGGATTTGTTTTCTATAACATTTAGTCATCTAACTAGAAGATAACTTGGCCAGCTGCTGTGTATTGATGTTGTCAGCCATGCAGTGTGCTCTCTCGATGTGACTTCAAATATACATTTTCTGATTTTAGGAATGTTTTAGTGTTTGTTCGGCTTCCTTGATTTTGTTTCTTTCCTCTGGGATTTCTATCATCCACATTTTGAATCTTCTTTGCCAGTCTTTGCTATTTTGCCTATCTCTTGAATGTATTTTAATCTCTTTATTTATTTTTTATCTTAAAATTGTTCCTGCTCTCCACCTTCTATTTCACTCAAGACCTCATCTACTGTTTTCACTTGTTCTTGTATTCATTCTAGTTGAGATTTCACTTCTTTATTCCTTATGTCATGTTTTATTTTTTCCTGAGTTCTTTTATTCCATATCTGAGTTTTTCTAATTCTTATTCTTGCTATTTTTTCATGTCTTATATCATTTTATTAATGCCTCTTAGCTCATTTTAAAATAATATGTTTAGAAATAATATGTTATGTTTTAATCCTTTTTTGGCATGACTTTCTGGCATGCTTTTACTATCTGCAGGGATGTTATTCTGTTCCTTAATCTTTGTCTTCTTATAATAACTTTGTATGGGAGTTGACCTAGATCCATTTCTGTTGCTCATTTTTATGTGAAATTAGTTTTCAAAAACCCTTAGAAAGAGACGTGGTTCAGGGTAGTTTTTCTAAATGCACAGAGCTCCTTCTTCTGTTGTTTTGGGGTAGTGTTAAAAAAAATTGTGGCAGCTTGCTTTCTGAGATTTTCTGACTGTTTTCCTATTCACTTTCATCTGGACTTTCTCTATACCCAGCAGTTTCTCCTCAGTGTGTCACTTGCCCTGGAAGGGAGCTCCAGTGGGTCCCTTGTGGGTGCCAGATGACTCTAGTCCCTAATTCTCTCTAGTCTTGAACTCCTTGTATTCACCAACTATTGATTGCACAAAACCCCTCCCTGTCCAGCGGTTGTTCACTAATTGGCCCGCCATGCTTTCCACCCAACACCTGTCAGCTATCTGGGGATTCTCCTGTTCTCAGTTTTATCTGTAATCCATTGCTTCCCTCTACTTTCTCCCTTACAGAAGTTGATGGCCCATAGGTCTTGTGGTTGTAAAATGGTTTATTCTCACCTAATTGCACATTGGGGTTCATGGATATGCCCAGCTTTGTGGTAACTGCTTTCTGTGGGTTTTCGGTCTTGCTATTCTTTTTTTTTTTTTTTTGGAGACAGAGTCTTGCTCTGTCACCTAGGCTGAGGTGTGGTGGTGCAATACCCCGGCTCACTGCAACCTCTGCCTCCCGGGTTCAAGCTATTCTCCTGCCTCAGCCTCCCGAGTAGCTGGGATTACAGGCACCCATCACGACACCTGGCTAATTTTTGCATTTTTAGTAGACACGGAGCTTCGCCATATTGGTCAGTCTGATCTTGAACTCCTGACCTCAGGTGATCTGCCTGCCTTGGCCTCCCAAAGTGCTGGGATTACACTCCTTTTTTTTTTTGTAGAGATTCAAAGAGATTTCAAAATTCTGCCGCCTCCACCACCATCTTTCCATACTCCTCCCGTGCAAAGGCTTTAATTTGACGTCAATGGTCTACTGTACGCATTGCTCAGCAAGTTTTTGTTTTTCACACAACATGATTTTATGATCTATACATGTTAAGGCATATAGGCCTAGGTCAAGCCTCTTAATTACTCTATACTTCTTTACCATATAAGTTCTGTATTTTATTTCTTTATTCCTGTTGAGCATTCAAAATTTGTTATAAGCTTTACTTTGTATTTTCACATCTCTGAGTTACAGAAGAAGAAGAAAAATATTATTACCATTTTACGGAAGGAAAACAGTGAAGAGCAGTCACAGTTATCATTAAGCCTTGTTTTAACTGGTTGCCTTTCGTGTGATAGACAACATTGGCAGGTATAACCTCGAGTTAGATGTTCTCTTTTTTGGCAAAGTTGCGTCATCCAAAGGTGAAAGACTGACTAAAAATCCTATTTCCTAGATTATTCCCTCTTCTTAATATACTAGCAAAATATAAAACAACCCAACACAGGATTGCTGGTGTTCAAGGTACCATCTTAGCTTCTTCTGACTTCGAACAGGAAATGTCAGAGCCTGATAAGATCAGGTGAGAGGCTGAAAGTCAGATTCTGATGAAGTGGAAGCTGGTATTTCACCAAGGGAAACAAGGTTGATATTTTGGTTTTCAATGATGGGTTGCCTTTTCAATTGGAGCAATTTTAAAGGATTAAGAAGGTTGTTGGGGGTTATTTTCATTTTATCAATTCATGTTTTACCTCCAGCTAAAAATAGAACACTCAGTTCAGGTTAAAGGACACCATGGGCAGTATTGCTTCCATTTTATGGATGAGGAAAACAGGACACAGAAACAGAATTGTTATGTGAGTTGTATGGGGTGGCAAAAATAGATGTTCTCCTAGCTGAGGATTTCTCCTGGAAGACTTACTAGGCCTGACCCACAGCGTCTACTGGGATCAAGCATTGCATTGCCTTCCATCTGGTAGGCCAGGTGAATGGGGGATAGAAGGATATGAAATTAAGCACATAAACACACAATTATTTTTAAATTATTTTTTAGTGAAGTATTACTTTCACCTCCAAAGCTAAAAAAAAAGTACAAAAATCAAAGCTTTAGCAGGGAAATCACGTAAGCACCATTCTTGAGAATAATCTCTTAGTAAATCATGTTGCCTTTCCCTGTGCCCTATAAAACAGTTTTTTCCTAATCGTGCAAAGCATTTCCAACCTTCAGTTTCATCCACTGCTTTTGCCTTTGGCTCTCATTAGGAAGCACCTTGGAAGAATCTCAGAATTGTTAATGAAAAAATGATTAATGGAATCATTCTCACTAGTCAGGGGTCAACAGAATCATAAGCCCTGAGAGTCTTGCTATAACTTCACTTTCTTGGGTCACCTATGCAGAAATCCTATCTCCGTAGATATAATTGTTAAAAGCTCATGTAGTCTTAAAAGGAAGAAGGCACTTCGTGCCTACTCTGGAGATTCTGAAAGTCTGAATGCATCCTAGAATATGTACTTATAAAATAGTGTGGTTGGCCAGGCGTGGTGGCTCATGCCTGCAATCCCAACACTTTAGGAGGCCAAGGCGGGCGGATCACAAAGTCAAGAGATCGCGACCATCCTGGCCAACATGGTGAAACCCTGTCTCTACTAAAAATACAAAAAGTAGCTGGGCATGGTGGCATACGCCTGTAGTCCTAGCTGCTCAGGAGGCTGAGGCAGAAGAATCGCTTGAACCCTGGAGGTGGAGGTTGCAGTGAACTGAGATTGCACCACTGCACTCCAGCTTGGCAACAGATCAAGACTGGCTAAAGAAAAAAAAAAAAATTATGTGGTCACTTGGTCATACTGTGCTTCAAGTTTGTATATAATAATGTATACATATTGTATGAAATAATGTGTACATATTATACATATAACAATGTATAACAATACCTGCTACACTTGAGATAGAATAAAATATCAAATAAAATATCCTAAGCACATTGAAATGTATACTACAAATAATAACGCGTTTTGGAGTAAAATATTTTAATCTCAGTTGAACTACTTGCTATGTTTGTGATCTTAAGCTCTCTAAGTCTTAATGTTCTTGTCTACAGAATGAAGATAAAAATAATTACTCCCTCATAAGATTCTTATGAGAAAGAAAGTGATAGTAAACATGCAAGTAACTTACAAATTGGAATGTCCTACATTTTATTTACACATACATCTCTATACATGCAAATTATGATAACTACTTAATTGGTCTTATTTTAACTCTTTTTGCCCTTTGGAATAGCCACATTTTCTTTTTTCCTGTGCTGTTCCAAGTCTCTTTTAATCTGTAGAAATTAAGTATTCCTGTATGTTCCTTGTCACAGGCAGAGTTTAACAGTATAATTTTTACTTTAGCTAGGTTACTGTCAATATGTAAATGCCAAATTTTTCTTCAGGTGTGTCAGTAACAATCAGGTTACCATCTGATCATGGCTGACTGGGGATAGCTGGCTCTTTCCGGAGATTTTGCATATTTCTGCTTCGTACCCTTCGGTGTTGATCTCAGAATTTAGCTCTCAGAGGGCATCTCATGTCCCACATCAGCCATTGCTCCAGGCGCCTCTCAAGCTAACAGTCACAGAAGACACTATCGGAAACTGTTCAAATGGTCCTGCTCAGGGAGGGAGGAACCTGCAGCCGTCTGCTTTGACTTGAGCTAAACAGAATTCTAAGACACACACACACACACACACACACACTGCTTATCTTACCAGAAAGAAGATGAATTTTCTCTGCCTTTCAGCCAGTATTAGAAGTTTATCAAAGAACACCCTAATGTCCGTTTTTAAATTGCTCTGCTCTAGGCTAAGCCAGTTCTGCATTAGCAGTACTTTTAACTTTTTTCCAAAGCTCCTTCACTTAATTTGGAATGTCTCTTACAAAAGTCCCCAAACTTAGCAGACACTATAGTGAAAGGGACCAAATCCTACACCCACATTTTTCAGATGAGGAAACGGAAGTCCAGAAAGGGGATGCAATTTCTCCAAGGCCAGAAGCCAGTGGGCTGGTACTGAACGAAATGCAGGTCTCTGAGTATACTATGACATCAGAGCTTCTTGACCCTCTCCACAGTAGCACCCCTAAAAAGGAGCCCAAGGGAGAGGGAATCTGTTTTTAAACACTTTTATTAAGCTACAATTCACATACTATACAGTTCACTCATTTAAAACGTACAATTTAGTGACTTTCAGTATAGTCATAGAGGTGCATGTTAATCAATCACCACAATCAATTTTAGAACATTTTTGTTACACAAAAGAAATGACATGCCTTTTAGCATCCCCCAAACACCCACTCTTTCCAGCCTTAAGCAAACACTGATCTACTTTCTGTGTCTATGACTTTGCCTGTTTTGGGCATTTCATATAAATGGAATACAATATCTGGTCTTGTGTGACTGATTTCTTTCCCTTAGCATAGTGTTTTAGAGATTCCCTATGTTGTAGCATGTATCATAACTTTATTACTTTTCATGGTTGAATAATATTCCATTGTATGGGTATACCACATTTGTTTCTCTATTAGCTGATGGATATTTGAGCAGTTTACATTTCTTGGCTGTTATGCAAAATACTGCTATAAATATTTGTGTACACGTTTCTGTGTGGACACATGTTTTTGGTTCTACCATATATATATACACATACATATATATATGGTGTATATACATACATATATATATACACATATATATGCTGGATCACATAGTAACTCTATGTCAAACAGTCTGAGGAGCTGATAGGCTGGTTACAAACTGGCTGCACCAGTTTACATTCCCATCAGCATTGTACAAGCTTTCTGATTTCTCCACATCCTCACCAACACGTATTATTCTCTCTTTTATTATAGCACATTATAGTGGATATGAAGTTGTATCTCATTTTGGCTTTGAATTGCATTTCCTTGGTAGCTAATGACGTTGAGTATCTTTTCATGTGGCTTTTGGACATTGGTATATCTTCTTTGGAAAACCGTCTATTCAGATTCTTTGTACATATTTTAATTGGACTATTTGTCTTTTTATTATTGAGTTGTAATAGTCCTTTATATATTCTAGTACTGTGATAGGCCATTTGGTATATGATTGGCAAAATTTTTCTCCCATTCTGTGAGTTGTCTTTTTACTTTCTTGTTGGTGTTCTACGAAGCACAAAACTTATTTGTATTTTAATGAAGTCAAGTTTGTCTGGTTTTTTTTCTTCTTTTGCTTGTGCTTTTGGTGTCATATCTAAGAAAACATTGCCTAACCCAAAGTCACTAAGATTTATGCCAATGTTTTCTTGTAGGAATTTTACAGTTTTCACTCTTACATTTAGGTCTTTGACCCATTTTGAGTTAATTTTTGTATATAGTGTGAAGTAAGTGTCCAAATTCATTCTTTTGCCTGTGGCTATCCAGTTGTCCCAGCACCATTTGTTAAATTCCTCCAATGAAATGGTCTTTGCACTTTTGCTGAAAATCATTTGACTGAATGTTAGGGTTTGTTTCTGAACTATCGATTCTATTTCATTGATCGGTATGTCTGTCTTTATGTTAATACCATGCTATCTTGATTACGGTAGCTGTCTAGCTTTGAAATTGGGAAATGTCAGTCCTCCAACTTTGTTCTTTTCTTTCAATGTTGTTTTGGTGTTCTGAGTCACTTGACTTTTCGTATGAATGTTAGGATCTGCTGCTCAGTTTCTGCAAAGAAGTTAGCTAGGCCTTTCATAGAGATTGCATTGAATCTGTGGATCAGTTTGGGAAGAATTGCTTTCTTAGCAATATTAAGTTTGCTAATTCATGAATATGCAATGTCTTTCCATTTATTTAGGTCTCCTTTAACTTCTTTTAACATGTAGTTTTCAGAGTATATATTTTGCACTTTTTTTTTGGTTAAGTTTGTTCCTACGAATTTAGTTCTTTTTGATGCTACTGTAAATGGAATTGTTTTCCTTAATTTCAGTTTTTATTTGCTCACTTCTGCTATATAGAAATACAATTGGTTTTGCATATTGATCTTGTATCCTGCAACCTTACTGAACTTTTTTGTTGGTTCTTATAGTTTTTAATAGATTCCTTAGGATTTTCTACATAGAAGATCACATCAGCTACAAGATAGTTTTACTTCTTTACTTTCCAAACTGAATGCTTTTTATTTCTTTTTCTTGCCTAATTCTCCTAGCTAGAACTTATAATGTTGAATAAAAGTAGTGAATGCAGATATTCTTATATTTTCCTAATACTGAGGGGACAGTATTTAAACTTTCACCACTAAATATCATGTTAGTTGTCAGGTTTTTTGTAGATAACCTTTATTAGTTTGAGGACATTCCCTTTTATTCCTAATAAAATCATGAAGCAGTGCTATATTTTGTCAAATATCTTCTGCCTATATTGGATAATCATATAGATTTTTTTGTTGTTGTTGTTGTTGATAGGGGAGTAATACGTTAACTGATTTTCAGATGTTAAACCAATTTTGCATTCCTGGGATAAATCCCACCAGATCATGATGTATAATTTCTGTATAGCTGGATCTTATTTGTATTTTGTTGAGGATCCTTGTGGTTATATTCATGAGAAGTTCGGGTCTACATTCTTTCGGAGGAAGGTTTCTGGTATTAGTATCAGGGTAATATTAACTTCACAAATAAGTTAAGAAGTGGTCACTCTGCTTCCATTTTTTGGTAGAGTTCTTGATAAATTGTTATTAATTCTGTAACTTTTTGGTAGATTCACCAGTGAATCCTATCTGGTGAAGCTGTCTTATCTTAGGCTTTCTTTTGTGGGAGGTTTTAAATTACTAATTCAATCTCTTTACTTGTTAAATGTTTCTTAAAAATGTCTATTTATTCATGAGTCCATTTGGGCATTATGTGTCTTTCTAAGAATTTTTTATTTTATCTAAGTTACCTAATTTATTGCCATGCACCTGTTCATAACATTCCCTTATAATCCTTTTTATTTCTGTAAGGTCACTCGTAATGTGAGGACACAGTTTTAATTGCCTACTTCAAGAGCACAATTTATTTATTTATTTATTTGTTTGTTTATTTATTTATTTGAGATGGAGTTTCACTCTTGTTGCCCAGGCTGGAGTGCAATGGTGTGATCTCGGCTCACTGCAACCTCCGCCTCCCGGGTTCAAGAGGTTCTCCTGCCTCAGCCTCCCGAGTAGCTGAGATTACAAGCGCCAGCCACCACACCCAGCTAATTTTTTGTATTTTTAGGAGAGATAGGGTTTCACTATGTTGGCCAGGCTGGTCTCAAACTCCTGACCTCTGGCGATCCACCCCTCCCAAAGTGCTGGGATTACGGGCGTGAGCCACTGCGCCCAGCCGAGCACAGTGTATTTAAAGTCTCATACTTTTTTATCTAAAAAGTCATATAATATATCTATATTAATACAAAAATAATATTTAACATTATTTAACATTAAGCAAAATTGAAGTACCAGGGAGCATTGCCGTATTTATCTTGTTTCACCACTCCATCATCCAGCAAGGTCTGGGCCCCCTATGTGAGATGCATCATGACAAGATAGATTCTCCTCAATGAGGGTTTTCTATCTCTTTCTAGGACAACTGATCCATCCCTAACTCTGCTAAGATCCTCAGTTGAATTGCCAGAGCTCCACAATAGACTCACAAACTGGAGAAACAGGACCAACAGGTTTCATTGTGGGAAGGACGAACTCACAAAACATTCATGTGCTCTCATAGGAGGTGGGAGGAGATTATGTTGTTAGTAGGCGTATGTGTGTGGAGTGTATCTGTGTCCTATGATGAAGGTGGCAGTGCAGGATCACCTGTAACTGTCATCTCCTTTTATCTCTGGGATAATAACAGCAAAAACTAAGGACCCCAAGTGAAGTATTTTCCTTCGAATAAACACCAGAAAAGACCATTTGTAACAGAGCTATGTTTCAGATTATTGACTTTAATGCAAGTCTCATTTCTTTCAACTTCAACAAATGAAGTCATAGCCGATATTCCCTGTAGAAAAAAAAAAAAGACAAAGAAAGAAAGAAAAGGAAAATCCAACATTTAACTGTGTTTTTAGAATAAATTGCTTATCTTTAACCTGGACGGTTAGGTGGCATTCACATAAATCTGAGATAGAAGTGATATTTAATGCATACAGTAGCTGTAACGTTTCCTTCAAATCCTTAAAATTTAATATTCAAATTAATCATAAGTTAATCACTCAGCTCCAGTTCCTAGTAAAGATAATCATTATTAAGGTGTGTTAAATTCGTTGCAATAAAAATATCCTCTTTATTTTTTAGAAAAACTGTTCTTGAAAACCACCTGCTATTTAGTCATTGACAAGTTTGGATCAGACATTATAAAACTGTGAGTATGCCATGACACATAACTCTGATTCCATTGCTGGGACATGGGAAGAACAAGAAAACTGGGAGGTGGGAGGCTCTGTGTTCAGCTTGATGCGCTTACTGGACAGGGCTCGAGCTGTTATTCCAGCTCTTAGTAATAGTGGAAAACTGGAACCTGATTTGGATCCTTCGTCACTCTACGCAAGGCTCCCCTTGAATTACAGTGTGGCAACCTGTACTTGGGTGATTGAACCTTTCTCCTGAGCTCTCTCTGCCTCCCTGGGTTCCCAGGCCACATCTTCTCTTCCCACTTCGCTGATTTTCTGGCTTCTCTCCACCTCCCTACTCCCAGCCCTTGCTCCTCGCATTATCACGGTCTGCTTTTTCTTTTACTGTTTTTCCTTTTTTCCTTTTTTTTTTTTTTTTTTTTTTTTTTTTCCTGAGACAGAGTCTTGCTCTGTAGCCCAGGCTGGAGTGCAGTGGTGTGATCTCGGCTCACTGCAACCTCCACCTCCCAGGTTCAAGCAATTCTCCTGCCTCAGCCTCCTAAGAGGCTGGGATTACAGGCATGTGCCACCACACCCGTATAATTTTTGTATTCTTAGTAGAGATGGGGTTTCACCATGTTGGCCAGGCTGGTCTCAAACTCTTGACCTCATGATCCAGCCACCTTGGCCTCTCAAAGTGCTGATATTACAGGCATGAGCCACCATGCCCAGCTACTGTTTTTCTTTTTTTGAACTCAGGAAACTGAATCAAATAAACCCTGTTTCTCAGTTCATGGCAGTCTCTCATCAATGATCCATACATAGCTGTCTTACACTCACTATATTCTTATTTAGTTACTTTGAATACTGAAATAAGCTCCTGAACCCACCACCTAAAACAAAGTCTAGGACCTTGACAATAACTTTCTTTGCCCCTGTGGTCCCTCCCCTTTATTCTCAGGCTTTTCCCACCCAAGTGAGCATCATCCTAAATTCCATGTTCATTCTTCTCCTGCTTTCTATAAAAAGAATTATGGAGGTTTTCCTATGGTTGTATTATATATAAAATATACAAATATAAATCATTCATTATTATATAATACATATTATTATAAACATTTTATAATTTATTATACATAAATTATATGTTTAATTGCTTTCTGGTTTTAACTCTTGTGAACAGTGCTCTTAGGAACATTCTATTTTTTTTAACTTTAAGTTCTGGGATACATGTGATGAATGTGCAGGTTTGTTACATAGGTATACATGTGCCATGTGGTTTGCTGCACCTGTCAACCCGTCATCTGGGTTTTAAGCCCCACATTCATTAAGTGTTTGTCCTAATGCTCTCCCTCCCATTTCCCCCACCGTCTAAAAGAGCCTGTTGTGTGATGTTCCCCTCCCTGTGTCCATGTGTTCGCGTTGTTCAACTCCCACTTATGAGTAAGAACATGCGGTGTTTGGTTTTCTGATCTTGTGATAGTTTGCTGAGAACAATGGTTTCCAGCTTCATCCATGTCCCTGCAAAGGACATGCACTCATCCTTTTTATGACTGCATAGTATTCCATGGTGCATATGTGCCACATTTTCTTTATGCAGTCTATCATTGATGGGCATTTGGATTGGTTCCTAGGAACATTCTTACATGATTCCTCTTCAAGGGGCCATTAACCTTACAGCAGAGATGTTCAAAGGACAGCATTCCCTTCTACAACAGGTAGCCTAGAGTCACAAAATTTTAAAGACAGAAGGAAATCATACAGGCAGGGAGGTCATCAGTGATCTGTCGTACTGTGCACCTGTCTCTCTTAATAGTGATCTCACTCTGTTACGGCAAACAATTTTTCATAACCCGTGGGCTGTGTTTGGAAGGCAGGGACCCTTTATTCTTAGCTAGTGCCACTGTTATTGGCACTGCCTCCTAACTGGATTCCAGGCCTACAAACTTGCCCTTTGTCCTACTGTTTCATAATCTACATTATAGCTAGACTAGTATGTTTTAATGCAAACCTAACTATGGTACTCCCTGAACGTAAAATTCTTCAAAGTCTTCACATCCTTTGCAGGACTCCTAGCCCCATACACAAGGCTCATCAGGAACTGGTTTCTGAGGGCATTTCCAGACTCACCCCTTGCCACTCCATAGCACACTACACTCCGAACCACTTGTAGTCTCTCCACACACCAGGAGGTTTCTGCCTCAGGATCTTTGTATGAGATGTTCACTCAGTTTGGCACATCCAAAAGCTCTACCCTCTACCTCTACCCCAAACAAATCTTATGAACCCACTCCCACACACACAGGCAAACAGGCACATACACATACACAAACACACACACAAACACGTGCACACCCACAGACATGCACACAGGCACATACACGTACACACAAAAGCACACTCATACAGACATGTACATTCATGAGCGTGCACACATTTTCCTAATACCCTGTGCAAACCCTTAGCATGGTATTTACCACAGCTATTTGTAATCGAATTATCCATTTACTTTTCTAAATTGCTAACTAGATGGAAAACCTTTTGAGGGCTAGGACTACATTTTATTCATCTTTGCATCTATCTGCAGGTACTTAGCAAAATACTGACTATATGTTTATGAAAGTACAAAAGAAAGTAAGAAAAAGAGGTAGGAAGGGTTGGGGGGGAAAGGAGAGAGCTTTGTATCTCCAGGCGCAGGTGCAATACTTAAGCGTAGAAAGTCTTCAATAAGTGTTTGTTGAAATAATAATTTTTTAAAAAAAAGTATGATTACAGATGAGCCGTGACTAGACTGCTGTGAAGAAAGTTTTTTCAAAGTATGAAGACAGAAAAAGAAAAAAAGAAACCCTTTTTGTCTATTCGATGAATCTGTTTATACACCTAGTAGGAGCCTAGATCAGGGAACCAGATTAGCAAACTGAAAAGTCCCAGAACTCAAAGAGGGCAGTACATGCAAGTGACCAAAAGGGGGTGCCAGAGAACAGCTCCCAAGAGCAGTGTGCTGGGAGTTACCGAGAAGTGGCCTGGGGCAATTCAGACACAACTAGATCTTCTGTACCTGGCTATAGAGTAGTGTGAGAACCAGTGAAGCACAAGGATCAGAGAAAGGACAGACACAGTACTCATCACTGCAGATGCAAACTGTACAGCATGTGAACTGTACAAGAGACAAGCGGGCATAGGTATGGAGAAAGAATGGGACTAGCGGGCCGGGTGCTGTGGCTCACGCCTGTAATCTCAGCACTTTGGGAGGCTGAGGAGAGCAGATCACGAGGTCAGGAGATCGAGACCATCCTGGCCAAAATGGTGAAACGCTGTCTCTACTAAAATACAAAATAAATAGCCGGATGTGGCGGCGCGCGCCTGTAGTGCCAGCTACTCGGGAGCTTGAGGCAGAGGAATCGCTTGAACCCTGAAGACGCAGGTTGCAGTGAGCTGAGATGACTCCATTGCACTCCAGCCTGAATCACATTTTTCTTTCTAATAAAGAGACTTATTCTCGCTAGCATGAGGTGGGCCACTTTGGAAGAACCACAGATGTAATAAATGAATAAACGACAGATGTCTGATCCTCACTTTGTGGTTCTGTCCACCATGTGTTTTGTTTGTCCATGGTTTCCCACTATGTGTATTAGTTGTGAGCTGATAGAAATTTTTCTTCATTGGGCATGTTCTTCATACAGCTTGTTTTAAGCCATCAGACGCACCTTGAGATTGACGTAGACCCTGAAAATGACAACCTCATGATTTAGTTTTACTTGAATATCAGTCTTCCAATATTAAATGTAGTTTCTAACCCAAAGGGCATCCTTCCTCATTATTTCACACCACTCAGTTCTCAATAATTCATGGACTAATTATGCAGCAATTACATTTCCTTCCCACAGGCAGAGCCACAAGATGTAAAAAAAAAAAAAAAAAAAAAAAAAAAAAAAAAGGATACCTGAGAACTCAGGGTTTTCCCCAAGAACCTGAGTCATGCAGGGAGGAGCTGCCTCAGCGGGCAGCTCAATCCCAGCCAGTGACCACAGCTGGGTCCCCCTCTGTGTGGCCCAGACCGCCACTGCTCTCTCCATTCCTGCAGCAAGCCTGACTCTGGTCTCTGTCTGGCAGTGTTGCTTCCTGGTATCTATTTATGCTTCTCTCTAAATCACAAGTTCTTGTGTCCTAAGCCCAGGAGCTCTCTGAGATCAGGACAGGCATAAACTACAAACAGTTTTAAGAAAAAAACGCAAAACAGAATTGATAACAATTATGGTATACCTTAAATGTAATTAATGGCTTTGGGAGAGGCATTAAAAATACAGGGCAGAGCCACTGCACTCTGTGACTCATGCCTGTAATCCCAGCACTTTGGGAGGCCTAGGCGGGTGGATCACTTGAGGTCAGGAGTTTGAGACCAGCCTAATCAACACGGTGAAACCCCGTCTTTACTAAAACTGTAAAAATTAGCCAGGCATGGTGGCGGGTGCCTGTAATCTCAGCTACTCGGGAGGCTGAAGCAGAAGATTTGCTTGAACCCAGGAGGTGGAGGCTTCAATGAGCAGAAATCACGCTGCTGCACTCCAGCCTGGGCAACAGAGAGAGACTCCATTTAAAAAAAAGGGGGGGGGGGCAATATAATTCTGTTATTCACAAGATAATTACAAGATTTATAGAAATGATTAAATTTATAGTACACTATAAAGGATGTGACCTAGAAACAAGATAAGAGTATTAAGTTATATGAAGAAGATCTCTCAGTTTTTTGGGGGGATCTCTGTGACTACAATTTATATATAAAACCTCCTTTGAAAGTAATGTCACAGGTCTAAATATGAGCACTTTCAAGTGGAAAAGCCTCTATTCTCCTAACCCCGCCACAGGCTCTGTCATCCTTGCTCCTCTTTAGATTTATGATGATAATGATGGTCATCATCATTGACTGTAATTCTACCATAATTCTAATTCAAGCAGTCAATTCGCTGGCTATGCCAAAGTGTTGAAGCCCTCCCCTTCCTGTATGCTGCACTCCTATATACTTCTGTAGCTGTAAAGGTAGTAAAAGGAAGTAAATGAAAATGTGATAGGCTCAACATTATGAAGTTTGAAAGTCACTACTCTTCTAACAACAGGTTAAAAAGCTGAACAAACTGAAAAACCAACAATACTTCATCGATCTTTAAGAGAAGTAAGATCAGGGCTGGCGGTGGTGGCTCATGCCTGTAATCCCAACACTTTGGGGGCAAGACGGGTGGATCACTTGAGGCCAGGAGTTTAAGACCACTTTGGCCAACATAGTGAAACCCCATCTCTACTAAAAATACAAAAATTAGCCGGAGGTGGTGGTGCACCTCTCTAATCCCATCTACTCTAGAACCTGAGGCATGAGAATCGCTTGAACACAGGAGGCGAAGGTTGCAGTGAGCTGAGATAACACCATTGCACTACAGCCTGGGTGACAGAGGGAGACTCTGTCTCCAAAAAAACAAAAGAACAACAAAATAAGTAAAATTATTGGGCAAACTGCTGCTCCAAAACTGGGGAGAAACAGGTGGATACAGAGAATCACAACTTTCCAGAGCAAAAATTGCCACAGGAGCCAGTATTAAAGAAAGATAATCTGTACTGTAATAGACAAATTGCTGGAGCTAGATGTAGACAAGTTTGTGTTAAAAATTCCAGGGGAACCAAGTCATAGGGGTGTGCCCACTCACTCTTTTGTGAGTTTTGCCTCCAGGAGTTCAACTAATTTCTCACAGTAGTTATTAGAAACACACACACACACACACACATACACACACACACACACACACACACACACATACACACACACACACACACACACACAAACTCTCATGTTTCTGATGGTAGGAGTGAGGGAGCAAGGGAGAAATGAAAAAGAGTAGAAAACAAAAATAAAAACAAAGAACAAGGGCAACAAATAAAAAACAGTAACAAATATGGTAGGTATTAACTGTATCAATAATCATTTTGACTGTTAATGGTTTAAATGTACCAACTAAGAAACAGAAATTTTCAGAGTGGATCAAAAAATTAGACTCAATTATTTGCTGTCTAACAAGAAACTCACTTTAAATATTAAGATAAATATAGAGTGAAAGGAGACAGAGAAAGCTATACCATGCTAACATTAATCAAAAGAAAGAGTAGCCATATTAATTTGAAACAGAACATACTTCAAAGCAAGGAAAGTTATCAGGGATAAAGGGATAAAAGTTACATAATGATAAAGGGGTCAGTTCTCCAATAAGACAAAAATTCTTAATATGTATGCACCTGAAAACAAAGCATCAAAATATGTGAGGCAAAAACCGATGGAACTGCAACGATAAATAGATAAATCCACTATTGTAGTTGGAGACTTCAACATCCCTCTATCAGAAATGGACAGTTCCAGCCAACAGAAAATCAGTAAACACATGTAGTAATCTTCCCTTATCTGTGAGAAATATGTTCCAAGACCACCAGTGGATGCCTGAAACCATGGATAAAAGTACTAAATCCTATGTATACTATGTTTTTTCCTATACAGCCATGTCTATGACAAAGTTTAATTTATAAATTAGGCACAGTACCCTTGTGCCTTGGGGCTGTTATCCAGTAAAATAAGGGTTAGTTGAACATAAGCGCTGTGAGACAGTGACAATCAATCTGATAACTGAAAAGGCTACTGAGTGACTAACAAGTAGGTAGTGTATAGAGCATGGGTATGCTGAACAAAGGGACAATTCACATACCAGGTGAGATGAAGTGGGATGGTGCAAGATTTCATCACCCTACTGAAAACAGCATGCAATTTAAAATGTATGAGTTGTTTCTTTCTGGAGTTTTTTGTTTAATACTTTTGGACTACAGCTGACCACAAATAACTGAAACCATGGAGATCAAAACTTCAGATAAGGGGAGACTACTGTAGTTGAACTCAACAACACTATCAATCAACCAGATGTAATTGACATCTAAGGACTGTTTCATCCAACAACAGCAGAATACACATTCTTCTCAAGTTCACATGAAACATTCACCAAGATACGTTACATTCTGAGACATAAAACACATTTTAATTTAAAAGAATGGAAATTATACAATGTCTGCTGTCAGACAACGTTGGTATTAAACTAGAAATCAATAAAAGAAAGATAACTAGAAATCACAAAATACATGGAGATTAAACACTTCTAAATAACATATGAACCTAAGAAGAAATCTCAAAAGAAATTTTAAGGTATTTTGAACTAAATAAAATTGAAAATGAAACTTATCAAAATTCGTGTGATGAAGTGAAAGCAGTGTTTAGAGAGAAATTTGTAGCATTGAATGACTATATTAGAAAAAAAGAAAAACCTAAAATGAGTCATCTAAGCTTCTACCTTAAGAAACTAGAAAAAGAAGAGCAAAGTAAATCCAAAATAAACAGAAGGTAAATAAGAAAAATTTGAGCAGAAAACAAGGACATTGAACACAGGAAATCAATAGAGAAAATTAAACCAAAAGCTAGGTTTTTTTGAAAATATCAATAAAATTGATAGGCCTCTAGCCAGACCAACTAAGGAAAAGACAGATAACACAAACTACTGATATCAGAAATGAAAGAGAGGACATCGCTACAAATTCCAAAGACATTAAAAAGATAATCAAGAAATATTATGAATAATTCTATGCCCACAAATTTGATAATCTAGGAGAAATGGGCCAATTACTTGAAAGACACAAACTGCCAAAACACACAAGAGGAAATAGACAATCTGAATAGGCCTATATCTATTAAAGAAATTGGATCAATATTTAATAATCTTCCAAAACAAAAAACATGAAGCCCTGATAGATTCACTGGTAGATTCTACCAAATTTTGGGGAAGAACGTATACCAGGTCTCTATAATCTATTTCAGAAGATAGAAGCTAAGAGAACACTTCGTAACTCATTCTATGAGGTCAGCATCATCCTAATACCAAAACCGGACAAAGACATTACAAGAAAAGAAAACTACAGACCAATATCTCTCATGAATATTGATTTAAAAATCCTCAGCAAAATGTTAGGAAATTAAATAAAAAAATGTATAAAAAGAATTATACACTACAACTAGTGAGATTTATCTCAAATATACAAAACTGGTTCAACATTCAAAAATCAAATATTGTAGTCCATCATATCAACAGGCTCAAAAAGAAAAATCTCATGATTATATTAATAGACACAGAAAAATTTAACAAAATTCAATACTCATTTGTGATTTTAAAATAACTCTCAGTAAACTAGAAATAACTAGAGAGAAACTTTCTCAACTGGATAAAGAATGTCTACAAAAAGACTACAATGAACATCATACTTCCTGCTGAGAACTAGAAGCTTTCCCACTAAGATGAGGAACAAGGCAAGGATGCTCCTCTTACCATTCTTTTCAACATTGTACTGAAAGTCCTAGCTAATGCAATAAGAGGCAGAGGAAATAAAAAGTCTACTGATCAAGAAGAAAGAAATAAAACTAACTTTGTTCTCGGGTGACTTGACTGTCTATGTGGAAAATCCAAAAGAATCGGCACAAAAAAAAAAAATTCTAGAACTAATAAGCAATTATAGCAAGGTTGCAGGACACAAAGTTAATATACAAAGTGAATCACTTTCCTATATATCAACAATGAACAAGTGGAATTTGAAATTAAACACATGATACCATTTACATTATCGCCTCTAGAAATAAAATCCTTATGTGTAAATCTAACAAAATATGTGCAAGATCTTTATGAGGAAAACTACAACACTTTATTGAAATAAATTAAATGACTAGATAAATGAAAAGATATTCCATGTTCATGAATAGAGGGAATCAGTATTGTCAAGATGTCAGTTCTTCCCAATTTGATCTGTAGTGATACTGTTCGGATGTTTGTACCCTCCATATCTCATGTTGAAATGTGACTTCTCATGTTGGAGGTAGGGCCCAGTAGGAGGTATTAGATCATGGGGGCAGATTCCTCATGAAGGGTTTAGTGTCAACCCCTTGGTAACGAGATTTGGTTGTTTAAAAGAGTGTGGTACTTTCCCCTGCACTCTCTCACTCCTGCTCTCTTCATTCTTCATGTGATACTTCCCACTCGCCCTTTTCCTTCCACCATGATTGAAAGCTTCCTGAGGTCTCACTCGAAGGAGATGCTGGAGTCATGCTTGTACAGCCTGCAGAACAGTGAGCCAAGTAAACCTCTTTTCTTTATAAATTGCCCAACCTCAAGTATTTGTTTATGGCAGTGAAAAACAGCTTAACACATGTAGATTCAATGCAATCTCAATCTGAATCTCAGCAAATTATTTTATAGATATTGACACACTGATTCTAAAGTTTATATGGAGAGGCAAAAGATCAAGAATGGTCAACACAATATTGAAGGAGAAGAACAAAGTTGGAGGACTGATACTACTTGAACTCAGGCTTACTACAAAGCTATAGTAATCAAGACAGTGGGGTATTGGTGAAAGAATAGACCAATAATCAATGGAACAGAATAGAGAACCCAGAAATAGACCCACATAAATATAGTAAACTGACCTTTGACAAAGGAGCAAAGGCAATATGATTTGAAAAAAAGATAGTCATTTCAACAGATGGTGTTGGAACAAATGGACATCTACATGCAAAAAAATGAATCCAGACACAAACCTTACATCCTTCACAAAAATGAACTCAAAATGGATCAGAGACATAAATTGTAAAAACAAAACTACAAAACTCCTAAAAGTGTAGGAGAAAATCTAGTTGACCTTGGGTTTTGTGATAACTTTTTACATCGTACAAATAAATAGACTCAGAGAAACTATTTGCAAAGTATATATTTAATAAACATCTGTTATCCAAAATATATACATAAAATAACTCTTAAAACTCAACAATTACAAACAACCCAGTTTAAAAAAAATGAACCTAAAATTAAAGACCTTAAATGACACCTCACTTAAAAAGATATACAGATAACAAATAAACTTATGAAAAGAAGCTCAACATTATACGCTGTTACAGGATTGCAAATTTAAAAATGAGATACCACTGTACATAGAATAGGTAAAATTTTTTAAAAACTGAAAAAAATTGATAGTTTCTTATAAAACAAAATAGAGTCTCACCATACAAGCCAGGATACATACCACTGGGCATTTACCCAATTGAGCAGAAAACTTATGTCCACACAAAAACTTGCACAAGAATATTTATAGTAGCATTATTCATAATCGTCAAAGACTAAAAGCAGCCACAATGTCCAATCATATAAACAAATTGTGGTACAGCCATACAATGAAATATCATTCAGCAGTAAAAGGAAATGAGCTCTCACGTCATACAAAGACATGGAGTAAACTTAAATGCATATTACTGAGTGAGAAGAACCAATCTGAAAAGGCTACATACTGTATGATTCCAACTATGTGACATTCTGGAAAAGGCAAAACTATGGAGACTACAAAAATATCAGTGGTTACCAGGGGTTAGGATGGAGAGAGAGACAAATAGGCATAAGACAGAGGATTTTTAGGGCAGTGGTAATCTAATCTGTATGATACTATAATGGTGAAGACCAGTCATTATGCATTTGTCCAAACCTGTAGAGTATACAACACCAAGAGTGAACCTTAAGGTGAACTAAACACTTTGGACGATAATAATGTGTCAGTGCAGGTTTATCAATTTTAAGAGATTACTGGTGGCAGATATTGATAATAGGGGAGCCTATGCATGTGTGGGGGTGGGAGGTCAATGGGACATCTCTGTACTTTCCTGTCAATCTCACTGTAAACCTAAAACTGCTCAAAAGAAAAAGTCTTTTTAAAAATGAAAAATGTGACTCTCTTGGCTTTATCTGTTGCTCTAGGAGAAAGAAAAGGTGGGAATGGTTCCTATGAGTTTGCAGACTGCTTGAAGATTCAGTAAATGATGCTTAGTCTAGGCCTTCTGTCCCAAGGCTGAGCAAGAGTACACACACCATACTGCCACTTCTTATGCATCTTGCACATTCTAATGGTTTTAAATTTCTGTGAATGTATGGAGTTCAGCATTTTCTCTTTTCATCCAAAGGAGTACTTGTCACTTTATGTCTTTTTGATGATGAATCTCTATCTTAGAGGACCTAGAGGGACACCACATGTCCAGTTCCCCTCTTCTACTCCCCAGTTCAGAGATGGCCAGCCTCGCTCTCTGAGTGGTCCACATCTCCACTCTCACATTCAAGTTCACTTACTTGAAGTTGTGCCCTATTAGGGAGGGAAAAGAGAATAGGTCTTGTATATCACGTGATGAGTTGGCTCTGCTAGTCCTGGATTGCCACAGATGGGATACTGGCCTTAGGTTAAAAACAAAGATTAACCAAAGCCCTATTTATCACTCTCTTGAGTCCACTAACTACCAGACCCCCATAAAGACAGCAGTCATCAGTTAAATAAATGAACAATTAAGTTGAGAACAGATGTGTGAAAACAGCCATCCCCTCCTGATTTACTGACCCCTGGTAGACATTAGTTTGGTAATGGACTTTATCTGCAACAAGCAGCCTGCTTCACTGCTTAACAGGGATGGTGTCTTTGATACTCTTCGTTGCAGTCTTACCCCCTGACTTCCCTTGAAGGGACCCTGGGGCTAAGCAGGTGACTTTCATGATGAACCCTGCATTTCCCTCTTAACTCAGGTGCTCACAAAAGGTTGACAAACCATTTTGCCAGCCACACTGTTTGCCGCATTCAGCTGGAATGAAATTTGAGTGGCCATGGTTCCAGCCTGTTTTCACATGTTGGTTATCCTCAAAATATTTGGAGATTTCCAAGGTGGCCCCCCCTTTCTGTGACAGGCTTCGATAAGGTACATTTTCATTAACACAGGGTCGTTCTTTCTACTGGAAGGTGCATGATAGAAATAAACGCTCAAGGCACCTCCCAGTGTTTGGAGGTGTAGTGGTCCCAAGATAAGATTTTTAGAGATTTTTAAGGATGTTTTGATGTTTAGCAACCATTATAACTGCTGCTTACTCACAAAGTGAAAAATCAAGAGTGTTTTTCTGTTCTGTTTTCTTTTCTTTGCTTTTTATCATTCTAAATTCCATTTGTTATTCTGCATGCCCAGGTGTAAAATTCCTTTGGCAGAGCAGACAACCTAATTGAGTCTGGGAAATGGGCATCAGGGAAAGAAAGCAGAGAGGAGAGTGCAGGGAGCAAGCAGATTCAGTGACTCACATTCAGGCCAGGGATTAAAAGGGGCCATGCACTCCAGTGCTAACCCAGGGGTGCTCAAGGGCTGGCACATGTGTAAGCTGCTGCTGCTTTCAATCACAAGATGAAAGGGAAAAAGGAGGAGGCTCAGGGGGAGAAGAGAGGTGTTAGTCATTGCAGTGATTGTAGAGGTAGTTGTTATAATAGTTGGGTGGGGAGAGGTTGGAGTGGATTTATTATAAGAGCCTAGAGCACACAGATCACGGGACTGAAGGGCAGAAAAGTACCCAGGCCTCTGAAAGAGACTGAAAATAGAACCAGTAAACCAAAGGAACCCAGGGAGTGCGCTCTCCTCCAACTGCCTCGCTGCACACCCTCTGAGTTCTGCCCTCAGAACCCATCCTGCAGACTGGCTTTCCAGATACTCAGTTCACATGGCAGGAAATTACGACAGCACCATCCCAGCTCACTCTAGCTTCTCTTATTCTGAGGGTAGTCCAGGGTGAAGCCAAACATTTTTAACACCGATTCCAAATGTTTGAAAGAATCAGATTGGTCCTGCTTGAAACAGTAGTTTAATGAGATCTAATCAACTGGCTGGGAGCTATGGCATATCAACACAGGTACCAGGAGCCCACCCCCAGGGGCAAAGGGAGACAGCGAAGTGGTCATGTGAGCTGGGAAGAAACCCAAAGAAAGAATCTTCTAGACTCCATCACTGTCCCTCCGCAGAATACAAAGATTGGTCTCTGGGTATTAACAACCTGTGTTGCTGGATTTTTTTGTTTTTGTTGTCTTGGTTTGACTTGTGGTTTGAATCAATAATTTGCTCGTAAAATGTAGTAAGAGTTTATACTTGTTTGCATCATTCGAAAAATTATACTCATTTTTCTTGGTAAGAAGAGTTTTGGGAGTGGAAAAGAAAAAATGGACATGGAAAGTTTGTTTTAGCTCCATCGAATCTAGATGTAAACTAAATGTTTTAAGAGAATTAGCCTTACACCATCCCCAGGGAGAGACACAAGTCAGTTACATTGTACTTTCTTCCATAAGAATAAGAAACATGCTGGGCCTGGTGCAGTGGCTCATGCCTATAATCCCAGCACTTTGGGAGGCCGAGGTGGGTGTATCACCTGAGGTCAAGAGTTCAAGACCAGCCTGACCAACACAGTGAAACCCTGTCTCTACTAAAAAATATAAAAAATAGCCAGGCATGGTGGTGGGTGCCTATAATCCCAGCTGCTGGGGAGGCTGAGGCAGAAGAATCACTTGAACCTGGGAACAGAGGTTGCAGTGAGCCGAGATCACACCACTGCACTCCAGCCTGGGTGACAGAGCGAGACTCCGTCTCAAAAAAAACAAAAACAAACAAACAAACAAACAAACAAAACAAAAACTCTGTTCCTGAATAACTGGGGAGTCTGATTTGAGTAATAATAATGTCAAGGGTGTCCGTTGAAGAGACCACCAAACAGGCTTTGTGTGAGCAATAAAGCTGTTTATTCACCTGGGTGCAAATGGGCTGAGTCCGAAAAGAGAGTCAGCGAAGGGAGATGGGGAAGGGGTTGTTTTATAGGAGTTATGTAAGTAATGGAAAATTACAGTAAAAGGTGGTTATCTATTGTTAGCAGAGGATGGGGTTGCAAGGTGCACAGTGGAGAGATCGTAAGACTTATTGTCCAGAAGAAGAACGTCACAAAGTCGATTGATCAATAAGATAGGGCAGGGACAAGTCACGATAATAAAATGTTGTAATTTTAATCAGTTAAGGCAGGAACTGGCTGTTTTACTTCTTTGTGGTTTTTCTTTGGCTGCTCCAGACTTCTTGGCTCCTGCAGGCCATCTGGACATATATGTGTAGGTCACAGGGGTTGTAATGGCTGAGCTTTGGCTCAGAGGTCTGACAAAACTCCGATCTCCCGCAAAAAAAAAAAAAAAGAAAAAAGAAATACGTTTATAAGGGAACAGAATAGATTATTTGGATTGTGCCTAAGAAAATAAGGTTAGGTGTTTAAGGCTATATCATAAATGATTTTTCACTATAAGGTCACCATATCTTTCAAAGGCCCAAACTTCAAAATATTGTTTCCATCAAATTACATCCCCGTCCACTTTTTCTTTCCCAATTTTATGTGTGGCTTTGCCTGAAAAGAATCCCAGCACTTGCGTGAGAGGCTGACTGGCAGCTCAGTGCTGTGCGTGCCCCATCCTCGCCCTTAGGACCTCATTCTAAATGCAGGAGAGAGCAACGTGGCAGGAAATCATTACCATCCAGCAGCTCCCCGGGACTGGGCTCAAAGGCCACTCTGCAAGGAGTTGAGGGTATTAGAATCCATTCTGGGGATTTACCTTTCTTTGCAGTAGCTTCTATTTCTTAATGCCTGAGAGATCTGAATAGCCTTTGTTTTGCCCCATTTCCCTCCAGGCTTAGTGCAGATATGAATGCGGATGTGGTATGTCACACTCTGGAGTTTTGTAAACAGAACACTGGCCAACCATTGTGTCATCTCTACCCTCTTCCCAAGGTGAGTGTGTACTCACTCTGAACATCTGTTTCCAGTGACATACAAGGTCTTTGGAAATGTTAGAAAGGGAGACTTAGCTTTTACTCACTCAGTGTTTTGGGGACAGGGAGGGAGAGACAAGATGACATTTTCAATTACCCCGCAAGAAATAATATTTCTGCATTTCAGCCTAGATCTCTACTCCCATGCTACAAAGAATGTCTTTGCTGTTCAACCATTGTGGACTGTAATTTTGAACTGGGCTGCCAGTAGGTAGGAAATCTGAAAAAAGAGACGCAGAGGTTTAAATCCCTATCACTTAAAAATCAAGCAAGTCACTCTCATAGAGAGACCATCTCATGCCAGTTTGCCCAGGACTTTCCTACCATGAGCACTGAAAGCCCCACAACCTGAGAAATCCTGGGCAGTTGGTCACCCTACTCCGAGCTTTATTGCTCTTACTCATAAAATGGGTTATGATAAACTACCTCCCACGTTGGTTTATTTTGGGAAGTAGGTGAGCTACTATGGAAAAATTGCTTAGCACAGTAACTGATACAGTTTTTAAAGTGTTAATAAAAAATGATTGCTAAGTAATCATTATTGATAACATTATTATTCAGTGATAGCTGTTCAGAGGACCCTGTGTGCATTATATCTTTTTGTGTAGCTTTTAGTTGGATTGCGGAGAGGAGGCTGCAAATGTTCACACAATTCCCTCCCCACACTCTGGATGAGAGGATAATATTGAATCCAGTTAGGCCACAGAATATGAATTTTCAGGAGCTCCCTGTAAAGAAAACTTCTATGCCTTCCTTCTTGAATTGTAGTTTTTCTGGATATAACACAACAGGTTTCTATTTTAATTGTAATTTCCTTTTTATCCATGTTAAAATGAAGTCCATTTTAGTGCTTTGTAGCCTAACCAATGACCATGATTTTGCTGATGGACGGTATTAAATGTCATAAGCCTGTTTCATTGAGCAGGAAGAAAGAAATACAAATACCCAAGGAACGTGTATATTTCATGCTTCCTCTGTTACCGACTAAGTGCCAATTACTTTTCCCCCAATTCCACCTGAGGAGTTGCGGGCTCCACTGGTACCTAGAAGAGTTAGTTAACTTTAATTAAAAAAAAAAAAATTTTTTTCATGTGTTCAAATAGCATGTGAATATTATATCATAATATAATATTTGCTGTTTGATATTGCAAGGAAGAAATGGGTCTCTGTGTAGAAATGCAAATGATACAGTTTTTGTAATTTCCTTAAATAATAATGTCATATATACATTCCACCCACAGCTACACATAGTCGCAAAAAGTTCGTTAAACTGTCCCATTTAAAATGGCATTCTTTATTTTTATACTCTCTAGAGTTTACATCTGAAATTTCACGTCCTTGTCTTCCCACCCTGACCCCCTTCTCAATTCCTAACTCTGTAACATTTCCACTACCTCTTTGGCTACAAGGGAATTGGAGGATTTCATGTGGGAACCGCCACCTTCTACCCCAGCTGGCATTCAGTGCTGCTGGGCAGCTTGCAACTGCTCCCTGGACAGCCCCCTTCACTTTCCTCTGACAGCTGTTCTAGGCCTTCGCCCTCCGCCTTGGGTCCCTCTCTCCAGCCTACATCTCTGCAGATAACCCAGAAAAGAGGGATAATGGGTGTATAAGTGGACAGCTTCCCTCTTCTCTGCCTCTGAGCTTCCCCTGAATGGCAGTCACTGACATTGACTGGGCACTCGTTGTGGGCCCAGTGCTGGTGTAGGGGCTCACACTTGATCTTGTTTTGCTCCCAAGCAAGCCTAGGATGGAGGCGTCATCATGACTCCTTTTTACAGTGGAGGAAACTGAGGGTTAGAAAAGTTATGTGACTTCCTGTCAGTCACTTCCTGAGGAAAGAACAGAACTGGGTTCATACCCCCATTGTTCTACTCAGAGATTGGTTGAGCTCTAACCGTGGTGTCAATGTTTCAGAAACTCCCCTGGAGTGTCTTCTTAAAACAGCCAGCTGAAATCCTACCACCAGAAACAACAGATGTCGAAATGTGTGCTTCCTTTTGATTTTTCAAATAAATTATATTGTATTGATAATTTCTTTGAGAGTCATGAGAGTGTATATACAATTTATACCCTACTTTGTTCCCTTAACATTACATTTTGAGCATCCATTTTTCAGTGGTATATAGCAAAACTTTTTATCATTTTACAAATCACTCCCACATAGCATGTATGAATGCTTAGGTGGAATTACCTACCTGTTAGGGACAAACCGCCCCCAAAAAAGCTTCTTGGTATTGCCAACACAACCCGTCCCCTGCCCCCCGCAAACCTCTTTGTGCCACCCCTCCCCTTCCCCCAAGCGTCTTTACATTTCTCAGCCCTTATCTAGGCGCCCTGGTAAAGCCAGCAGACTTCACCTATCAGGCCTTGCTGCAATAAAGCAAACCCCAATTACAAACCATCCAGACCGCACAGGGGAAGGTCGCACAAAAAAAAGTAGTAAAAAACATAAACAAACTTTACCTACACCCTCTGGTACCATAAACGTCACAAGGTGATATGTGGCAGAGTTAACCAACAAACAACCCCAGGGTCTCTCTCCCCCATATAAGGCCCTCATTTTGTAAGCTCAGGACTGCCTCCTCTGTCTGTAGTAGAGCAGCCAGCAAGTTAAATAAAGGCTTGCCTAAGCTTGGGTCTCTCTCTCTCATCCTTTCTCTCAGCTGACCTTACATTACCTACTGAAGGCGGGTGAAGATACAGATGCAGACGCAGATAATGTTCAGCCCCCCAGAAGGAATTCTCTTGACTCTCCTAGTCAATAGTCCTCAGAGTAGCCACTATTCCGAAGTCAGTCGCCACCGGCTAGTTCATTTTTAGGAAACTATCCTTGAATATCGTATCAAAGGCCTCACGCGGCATGCGCTCCTTTGTGTCTGGCTTCTGCCTGTGAGCTTCATCCCATGTTGGGTGAACAGCATCATTTCATGTAGAATTCCCTCAACTGTCTTTGATGTAGCTTCTGCTCTAGCGTCCCAGTGAGTCCAACCAAATGTGCTCTTTCCCTCTTTCTAATACATTTTCCACATTGATGCCACGAATGCCTTGCTGTAGGATAAATACGACTTTCCCACCGCAGCCCAACCATTTGCCTGGAAAGCAATTTCTCCCTCTGTCCTTCCACTTGGTGGATTATCCCTCCCCATCGTTCATGGCTCAGCTTATATGTCACTTCTTCAGGGAGGCGGGCCCTATTAGATAGCCCTCTTGTCATAGCTCCTGTGTATTCCTTTCTTGAACTTGCTGCTTTACAAGGTATGTCCCTGTGTGACTTCCTCCTTTCTCTCCCACTAGGCTCTGAATTCCAGTGGTAAATTCTGTCTTGTTCACCACTGTACACCCAGTGTCTAGGACGGTGCTTCACACATACCAAGGAAATGTGTATTGGCGCAATGAGTGGATGATGTGTCACTAGCTTCTCATTTGCATCCCTGATGGAAATTCTGACTTTCCTCGTGTCAAGCCCTCACTGATTTTTCCAGTGCATACATCTGATCCTGAACAGAGCTTGGGATCTCCACGTTATCTACACAACTAAGTACAAATTTTCACTTAGCTTTTCAGGGCCTTTGACTTGCCTTTCCCTCAGGTTGGTGAATCCTGTGCTGCAGCAAGTGACTGGCTCTCCCTTGAGCCATCCCCAACCCTCCCACCCTGCACCTTGGGTCTTCATCATTCCCTCTACCCAGACCACCTTTATCAACTCCATGTCATCTCTCAAGCTCATGTCAATGGTCACGTTCTCTGTAAAGTAATTCCTAAGTGTTCCAACCAAATGTTAACTCTCCTTTGAACAATCGTTGTAAAATAACTGTTCGAGCACTTACAATGTGCTAATATTGTTCTAAATGCTTATGTGTATTCATGCGTTTATTCTTATGGAGTAGGTATGGTTGTCCACCCTTTATAGATGAGGAAGGTGTGGCAGAGAGACATCAAGATACTAAAGTCTCATAGATTTCCTCACTAGGATGCGAGCACATGGAGGCGGGCAGGCCTATACCTTGCCTGTCTTTGTTCTCTCCACCATGCCAGGCACACACTTACTTGGTATATGGATGAAAACGAAAATAGCAGAAGCTGGTATTTATTGATGGCTTGCCAGCCGCTGCACTTGACTGACATGTGTGATCTCATTTAACAGTGCTCTTAGGTCTATATTTATTTTACAGTTAAGGAATTTTGAGAGTTGGAGAAATTAAGGAATTTCCCAGGCTATACAGCTAGTGAGGAACATGAGAGGATTCATCCCCAGATCTGTTTGTCTTAAAGCCCAAATTCTCATTCACTGTGCTCTCTGCCTCACTGAGACTCTGTGGGCATTGTCACTTTGAATGCAACCACTGCTCCTGGGCCAGCTAATTCCTCATAAGCAGGACTCTGCACCCTCTATGTCTGGCTTTGCACACATCTCAGACTGTAGTACAATACTAATAATGGGATGCAAGCTGTCTCCCCTATGATATGCATGCTGCAGGGATGGAGGGGATAGATGGGCCCCTCTGTATCAGGGAGCTCACAGCGCAGAAGCAAGCAGTGCAGGGCAACAGAGATTTGGCTTCAGTGGGGCCAAAAGTTAAAGGTGGAACCGCATTTGGAGCTCACAGTGCATCTACTGTATGCTCAAAAAGGACAAACTTCATCCATAATTAATTAAAGCGAGAAAAATCTACAATGTCCCACTGGTACAAGAAGAAGAAGAAGAAAAAGGAGAGAGGAGAAAAGGAGGAAGAGAAGAGGGACGGGGAGGAAAGGGAAGGAAAAATAGCCGCAGGCCTCATTGCAAAGACCACTCAGGTGGTTTGTGTTACCTATCTTGGGAGTTTATTTTTACCACTCCTCTCATTTGCACACAAAACAGCGCATTGATTGCTGCTGGGGTGTGTGTGTGTGTGTGTGTGTGTGTGCACTCGCATGCTCGTGCACCTGGCTCTCTCTTGAGCCCTCCCCAGCCCTCCCACAGTGTCCAAAACCATGATTCTGACACCACAGCTCACAAATTGAAAACCGAATGCAGTTTATTCTTGTGTACCCAGTGGCTCTTCAAAGCTCTCTTTTTTGGATCAGAGTGTTACATTGCATGAGCCCCAGGTTGAGCCAGAAGCATCCTGGAGCCTCCTTAGCTTTAAGCCACTCCCGTTTGGGTCCCCAAACCTTGAGATCTCCAGGCAGACTTCATAGCTTTGAACTGACCCCTTTCCTAACCACAGCAGTGCTGGAGGTACATGCTGCATTTACCAACATCTCCAAGGCACACTCAAGACTTCAGCCACTTTGATCTACATTAAAAGAGAATCATATTCGGAATGTAAGCCTTGTGTGGAGAGAGGTTCTCCTTATTTCCCTGGGGCCTCCTGAACTGCTGGGTGGCGGGGAGACCTGCTGCCTTGGGAAAGCAACCCAGACTTTGAAACAGCTTTTCCCACAGTGAGTTGGGTTTCTACAAGAAGCAAAAGCTCTCTGATGCTGAGTGTGGGGGAGGCTGTGTATGCACAGGAAACGTATTTCCCTGGAATCCAAACTACCAGGCAAGTGACATAAATGGGTTTGGCAATAAGTAAATTTGCACTCTTTATATGAGAAAGTGACACATGACAAATTCTGGTTCGCCTAAGCAATAAACAAGCTGACCTCAGGAATTCCCTTTTATTTTTTAAACACTAGGTGTCAGATAAAACACCTGGCATCTCTTTTAGTAGGTGGTCTCAGGTGGTCATGTTTAGAAAAAGAATTAAAGATGGACAGGAAATTGGACACTTCCTGAGACTCTGTAATCACTAAATTTCATTCTGCACAATCCACAGAACCTGATGCTCATAATGCTGTTTTTAGCCCTAAGAGCTCACAACACACTGTCAGATGTGTTATTGTCTAGTCTCAAACAAACTCTGTTATTTCTAATAAGAGTCTTTTGGTAATAATTTCAGATTTACAAAAAGTTGTGAGGATACTGCAAGAGAGTGTACTGTTCACCCAAGTTTAGTTCCCCACAATGTGAACATCTTACTATTACTTAGTCAAAAGTAAAGAAGTCAATATCACTACTGTGTATACCTTAGTAGCAACTCAAGCCCAGACTTTATTTGGATTACACCCATTTCTCCTCTAATGTCCTCTTCTGTTCTAGGATCTAATCCAGGACATGCATTGCATTTCTTTTTCATGTCTCCTTAGTGACCTCTGGTCTGTGACAGAGTCTTCATCTTTCCTTGTTTTTCATGACCTTGACAGTTTTCAGGGATACAGGTTAAGCACGTCGGTAAAATGTTCCTTGAATTGGGATTTGTTCATGTCTTCATCTTGGTTCAACAGTGTTAGGGGTTTTTGGAAAGAACACCACAGAGGTGAAGCACCCTTCTCATCACATCCTATTAGGGTTAAATGATGCCACATGGTATTGCTGGTGAGATCAATCTTCATCACTCGGTGAAAGGGTCATTTGCCAGGCTTCCCAACTGCAAAGTCACTATTTCCCCCCTTTTCCTCTACTCTGTTCTTTAGAAGTGAGTCCCTAAGTCCAGCCTCCTACACTCAGTGAGCCCAGGGTGGACCAAGCCCCCACTCCCAGAACATGGAATGTCTACGTATATCTTTTGAAATTCTTCTATGTAAAAAACATGTCTCTCCTCCCTAATTTATTTAATTAGCCATTTATTTATATTAGCACAGATTCATGTATATGTACTTTATACTTTGAGTTATAATTCAAATATACACTCTTTTATTGCACAAATGTATCCAGTTTTCCAGTTTTGCTACCATTGGAAGCTTAGGGTGGCTCCCGTGTCCTTTTGACACGCCTCTGTCCTATTTCTTTTTCTTCCATACTACTTTATGTTCTGGTACTACCAGATGATCCAGGCTCATCTCGTTATCTTGTATTCTTCTGCCCCTGTCCTTGAGTCAGCATGTCCCTAAGGAGACCTGGTCCCTTTTGTTGGAGAATGATATTTGGAAACCAAGATCTGGGTGCTAGGTGTGCCCATTGCTACTGGATGTCATTGCTTATTGGCCTTCTTAGGTCCTGGTCTTCTTTGTGGAGTGCTAAGTAAAGCATATGTGTGTACAACCCAAGTATACACAAATACCTACAATTGTTTCTGTGTCTGTATGTGTGTCTCTGTGTGTGTGTTTGTGGATGTGAGCTCATACCGATATCTCTGATTTTAACCCAATATCACAGGGTCAAACTCTATTTTATAGGTATAATTATCAAACATATTTTGCAGTGGAGGCTTAAAGCCTTTACTCAAGCCTCATAAGTAGTGAGCAGAATCTGAACTCAACCCAGGGCCCTGGACTTCAGACCTGTAGCTCTTCACATCAGCACTGCCTGTGTTTAGCATAGATTCTGGAGCACATTCAGAGTAGTCACTTCTCAGAGCCAGAGGGAAGTAAAGGCAGCTTTAGTTTTACTTTTCATAAAATATCATAAACACCTTAATTTTCAAGAATCTTGCACAATATCCCAACTTTCTCAGTAACAATTAAACCACTGAGATGTTCGCTCACGTAGTCACGCCTCAAGAAACATTTCTTGAACGCTTACCATGTACCAACCCTACAGCCAGGTACCTCATAAGTTATCTCTTTTGACCATCCCAAGTCTGCAGGACAGATAGGATTCTGTCATTTTATAAATAAGTCTACCGATACCTAGAAGACGGAGAGACTTTCCTGAAGTCTCATACTTTCTACAGAATAATTGTTTTTCTTTTTATCAGCCAGGAAATATTTATGTAGAATGAATTACGTAGAACGGTATTCCAGCAAATGTGGCAGGCAATAGCAACGTAAATGGATATTCTAGCAGGAGAGGCAGGCTTATAGACAAACAGTGAGAAGAGACGAGTGCTCTCACACAGGGTGCCAGGAGGAATGGAAACCCCAGCAGACGAGGGCTAAGCTCGACCTGGAGGGAATAGGAGTGGAGGTGACTCCTTCAGGGTAGAGTAGAGTTTGGCCAGCACACTCTGCCTCGCCTGCATCAGCCCCTCGTGCTGGGCCCTTTACCTAGAACTCCCAGTTCCCTGCATGGCCAGCACCTTGTCCACTTACTGGTTTAAGTACCCCCTCTCCAGAAAGGCCCTCCCTGACCAGCCTCTCTGAAGAAGGTCCCCTTTCCCGCTCTCTCACAGCGCTTTATTTATTTCTTTGATACCATCTGAACACAAGGACCATGTCTTTCTTGCTCACCATCTTATTCCTGGACTGGCATAGTACCTGGCACATAGTAGGTGCTCTGTAAGATTTGTTGAGTAAAAAATAGGATGAGAAGGGCAGTCCTGAATGTACCTTCCTTTCTCCCTTGTGAGGATGTATCTGCTCTCAGTGGACTATACGAGAGATCAAAGCATTCGGCTTCTTTGAGAATGTGAAGCAGTTTTCAGAAATAAACATGGGACTCACCCCAGAGTGCCTGCTCTGGTATTCCTCCGTGGGGTTTTAGCATCTGCACTTGCATAACGCTTTTGACGAGCACTGAAGGGTGAGAACTGTTGTGCCGGAGGCTGGCGCAAGCCTGAAAGCTGTCATTGACAAGACTGAAAGCACTGTCCCTTCTCCTGCTTCTCACCTCCCACACATCCAAAACCATGGATCCCCACTTGCCTTCTAACTGCATCCTTTTCCCCAACCATTCCTTGATTTCTATCCCTTTTCTGATTGATTCATCAACTTAACCTCAGCTACTGGGTTTCCAGTCCCCAGTCCCCTAGGAATAAGGCCTCTTAGAAAGACAGAGGGAATTAAAGGTTTTAGACCCAAACTATTTGGAATTCATTCCTTTTCTATGGATTTTTTCAAAACAATGTGCTGACTAATTACAAAGGTGCACTGAAGTTATCTACACCCAAAGAAGAAAATGAGAAGGCCTAGTAAGCCGCTCAAGTCTCTCCCATTCTAAAAAAATAAATACAAAAACAAACCTCACAGAACACTCATTCCCCTCCAGCTTTCCAGAGAAATCAAATTTGTCTCCTACCTCTAACTGAGAGACGATTCAACATGATGTCGAAGAGCACAGATCCTGGTGCCAGCCCACCTGGACTTGAAGCTCAAAGCTTTACTAAGCTTCTATTGTACGTGTACACATTAGGGGCTATAGAATAAAAGGCAATGACAACTGACATGAAATTGGACTAAGTACTTAGCATATATACATCATCTAAAATCCTCCCACACAGTTATAAGGTTATTCCATTATCTTAGCTTTACAGAGAAAAAAATCAAAATTCAAATTGTTGGTTGTAAAGTTGTATAATTGACAATGTTTTTAAAAGTTCCTCTTTAACCATCTGAGGAAATCATGAACAATGACATAAGTGACAAGGGAATATAGCCTTCTAGACACAGAAAGTCAGCTTAAAATGGAGCAAAATATAGTGTCTAGAAATAAACCCCAATGCATTTGCGATTCTTGTTTTTGATGAAAATAGCATTTCTAATCAGTGCTAAAACACTGGATTAATCAAAAAATACAATAAACTAAAGACTAGACATTTGAAAAAAATTTAAGCTAGATGCTTATCTATACCTTATAGCAAAATAAATCCCAGATGATTAAAGACTGAATCACTTTTAAAAAATGGAACTATAAAACCCTGAGCAATTGTATTTGTAATTTGTGCTTGAAAAGTCACAAAGGGAAATATTAATACATCTAACTAGTAAAATCTTGCCCCCTTCACAAAGTCAGAAGACAAATGGCATACTGGGTAAATGTTTTGTAATATGCCACACAATGAATTATTTTCTCTTTGATTCAAAAAGCTCCTAAAAAAATCAAAAAGAAAAAAAAAAAGTAAGCAAAGGCCACAAACAAATGGTTTAGGGAAAAAGATCAAAGGACTGAAAATTTAGGAGAAAATGCTCACCCCTTCTTATAATTTAAAAAGTGAAAAATTAAAATGAGATTTTATCCCCTTCTTATGTATTTTGACTTCACAAAGCTCTTTGATGATTAGGCAATAAATTATCACAGAAGCAGAAAAGGCTTTCAATATCAGAGACCACAAAATTAAGTTGCTCTCTGCATATGTGAAGGCTTAAAACTCTAAGGGGGCCAGGCGCGGTGCCTCATGCCTGTAATCCCAGCACTTCGGGAGGTCGAGGTGGGAGGATTACCTGAGGTCAGGAGTTCAAGACCAGCCTGGCCAACGTGGTGAAACCCCATCTCTACTAAAAATACAAAAATTAGCTAGGCGTGGTGGCGTGCACCTGTAGTACCAGCTACTTGGGAGGTTGAGACAGGATTGAACCCAGGAGGCAGAGGTTGCAGTGAGCCAAGATCGCACCACTGCACTCCAGCCTGGGTGACAGAGCGAGACTCTGTCTCAAAAAAAAAAAAAAAAAAGAGAACTCTAAGAGAACTGAGGATGGCATTGGAACACTATGTCTGGACTTGTGCTCTATTGTTCAATCTTTTCTCCAAGCATTTCACATAATCATGCCAGAGATTCAAAGCTGTATTTTTGTTAACATCCATATTTGAAATCTTGTTAATTTATCTACTTAAACTTGTATAAAGACTGATATGGGGGCTAGTAAACTCACAGAGGTGTTAAGACTCTTCAAAGAACAGCAAAAGTAATGCAAATGTTATGTTACTATTGACTTCTGATAAGTGGAAGAAATCAAATTATTCCAAGGAAGGTATTTCTATGATATTTGAGATATGAACATTTTTCTTGCCTGCTTTTGAGAAATTCAGAAAATGACAACTATCTCTCTCGAGAACATGCTTATTAATTCCCTCAGCTCAAGAAAAGCTAATGACACTAATGATTGGGAATGATTCTAAAAGATCCTTTGAGTTTTAAGGCTTTAATCACTGGTCTCCCAGCATCCACTCTTGGCCCTCATCTTCACTTAATTAATCACCCCTGTTAGAGCTCAGCTCGAAGGCATTCCCTCTAAGAAGTTTTCCCTGATGCCCAAAATTAAGCCAGTTCCTACATGACTCCTCTCCATTCTTCACACTCCAATTTTCCAGCATTTATTACAATTGTAATTCAATAATTGTAAAATTATTATTTAATGTCTACATCTTCTGTTAGGGTGTAAACTCCTTGAAAGCAGAGACAGTCTGGCTGTTTTATTCCTCAAACATAGTGCTAGTCCCTGAAATTTCCTCAGAGCCGAACAGAGTTCACTGCATGCATTGATTACTCAACAACTATTTGTTGAATGAGAAGTATGATAGAAAGAATAATCTCCCACCACCTCCCAAGTTCACATCTGAGCCCCCAATAATTGTCTGTTACCTTAGAGAGCAAAAGGAATTTTGGGGGTGTAATTTAGTTAAGGATTTTAGATGGAGAGATTGTCCTGGATTATCTGGGTGAGGCTGATGTGATCACAAGAATCCTTACAAGAAGCAAGCATTAGGATCAGAGCGAGAGAAAAAAATGTGACAACAGAGGCAGCGTTCAGAGCCGTGAAGCCATCACCACTAAAGACTAGAAGAGGCAAGGAATGGGTTCTCCCTGGGAACCTACAAAAGGAACCAACTCTGTAGACACCTTGATTTTAGCCCTGAATTTCTGACCTCCAGAACTGTAAAAGAATATTCATGTTGTCTTCAGCCACTAAGTTTAGGGTCATTAGTCACAGCAGTAGTAGGAAACTAATACAAATAATTAATGTGTTATGTAACATAGAGTAAGACTGATCACACAACCTGAAGGCAAATAGAAAAAAAAGTAAAAGACTATGTAACAAAAGACCCTTACTACTGAACCATATCCACCATCTGATTAACCCAAAATTTGCCAGAAACCATCTGTGTAAAGAATAGGACAACATGCTATAAATAAAAATAGACCACAGAGCCTATACTGGAGAGCTTGTTTATGAGCCCAGATACTAGGGAAGAAACAGTCAAAATGGAACAATGGTATTAGTTGTGAAGCCTAGAACAATTCACTCAGCACTGGGTCTTGGATTTCTCATTTACAAAGTAGAGTTAAGAACTGTTATTTCCTATTTTGCAAAGTTAGTATAAAATTTAGAGATAAACTATGTACGATGTTTGGTATAGAATTTGAAGCATAGAAGAACCTCTGTGGTGTGAACACTAAGAACTCTACAGCAGAGTGGTATGTGATGGTAGAGGTAAAAACAATGAATAATAATGTCAGGAAAAGGAGTCGGTGGGAGTAGTGCTGTTTAAAATAAGGCTTTTTTAAGAAAGGTATTGCCTGGAGAATAAGAAGCAATAGCAAGAGTGTGATTAAATACTTTGATGATACTAAAAGCTATACAATGCATAATTAGCCTAGAAGCAGGAAAGAAGAAAATTTGGCTAAGGGTAAAATATATATGAAGAAGAGATATTCAATGATAAAAGGGGATGCATTTAAAAGTAATGGCTTTTTTCTTTTACTTTTACCGTTTTTTTCCACCCCTGGAAGAAGAAAATGACGTCAACAGACTTCATTTCTTGCATATAATTTAAAGTCATAAATGCCCATTGGAGCTGGAAAATGTCAGAACCTAAAAACCAAATTGGGCTTTGATAGAGCTAAATCCTGAGTGTTGGAAAATCGCTACTGTAGGATGCAGTAGAATGCAGATATAATAACAGACCTACAAATTCCACTCAAAGGCTAGACATGCCACTATTTGTTAAAAACCCATAAGCAGTGGAACTTCTTGCCTTTGTCTTCCTACTGAATAGAAATTGCCTTGAAGCCCTTTTCTGTACCTCTCTGTTGGCTCTTTCTGATCTGCCTGTCTTAGTCAGGGCTGTTCTAACAAAGTACCCTAGACTGTGTGCCTTACAAACAACAGAAATGTATTTTCACAGTTCTGGAAGCTGGAAGTCCAAGATCACGGTGCCAACAGTGTCAGGTTCTGGCAAGGGACTTCTTCTTGGCTGCAGACCGCTTTGTTCTAACATGGAGGAAAGAGAGTTGGCTCTCTCTAGCCTCTTCTCATAAGGGCACTCCTCCCATCGTGAAGGCTCCAGCCTCATGACCTAATCACTACCCAAAGGCCCCACCTCTAAACACCATCATAGGGAGATTAAGGTTTCAACCCAAGAATTTGATTGGGGTGGAGGGCACAGACTCTGCCTCATGCTGTAATTATTTATGCACTTCCCTCCTCCAGTGGCCAGTAAAGTCCCTGGAGGATCTCATCTTTCAAATCTTGCTCCATTTAAAAAATCAATTTATACCAGTGAATTTGGGCGTGAGGAACAACCCATCCTAATAAACTTTTAGAAGAGATCTGGGGTAGATGAGCAGTCTCCCCCACCTCCCACCTCCCCCCTCATTCATGCATGCTCTTTGACAATAAAAAACGCCCGTTTCAAATCATAATTTTACGTCCCAGGGGCTTTCTCCTTTGTGAGAATCTGTCACTGCTGTCAAACGTGTGAAGTGAACAAAGGCACGTTTTGTACTTTTCAAATCTTCTGATGCTATAATTGATAACAGAGAACTTGATCACTCAAAATTGTTCACTGTAGAAACTCATGTCTAAAAACACTATTTTTCTTTCCTTTCTACGTGTACCAGAATTCAATTCTTTAACATCACAGAACCTGAGAAAGCCCAATTACTGAATGTGTCCTGTGCAATTCACTAATACGCTAAAAATGTCTCAGGACATTCTGTTGTGTCCCTGAGGATCCCCTGTTCGCTATCATCTTTGAATGTTTACCATTGTAGTTAATACAGCTGAATGGACTTTTGAATGTTTAGGAAATGCCCAATCTAAATGATATTTATTCCCACAAAGCGGCCCAAAACCTTGAATATAGGAATGCATGGTGTTGTCTTTCTCAAGGTAGGAATTCATTCTCAGATTTCCCAAACTTTTTTAAACTTTAAAAAAAAAAATGTTTCTTTTTTAGCACACCTTTTAACATCTCCCAGAGCAGAGTGAAAAAGCATGGACTTTGTGCCAAGTGGGTCTGAAGTGGATCTGGACTGTGCCACTCATTGGCTCTGTGCCTTTGGGGGAGTTATTTACCTACTCTAAGCGTCAGTTTACCACATCTATAAAAGAGGGAGAATAGCAACTACTTTCTAAACTGTTTTCTAATTACAGTGTTTACTGTCAATCTTCTCTCCTACATTGTAACAGCCTTGATGTCTCTTTCCCTACTATGTCCCCAGCATGTAATTCATGGCACAACATTGTATTAGTCCATTCTTGCACTTCTATAAAGAGATACTTGAAACTGGGTAATTTATAAAGAAAAGAGGTTTAATTGGCTCATAGTTCTGCAGGCTGGTACAGGAAGCATGGCTGGGGAGGCCTCAGGAAACTTACAATCATGGCAGAAGGCAAAGGGGAGGCAGGCACCTCTTACATGGCAAGAGCAGGAGGAAGAGAGAGCAAAGCGAATGCTACACCCTTTTAAACAACCAGATCTCATGAGAACTCACCCACTATCATGAGAAGAGCAAGGGGGAAATCCACCCCCATGATCCAATCACCTCCCACCAGGCCGCTCCTCCAATATTGTGGGTTACAATTCGACATGAGATTTGGGCAGGGATACAAATCCAAACCATATCAAACATAAACACTAAGTAAATATTTGTAAAATAAATGAATAGAATGAACAACTGCACAATGTAATGACTGACTGGAAGAATACTTCTTTCTGCTTTCTTACCTGCCACCATGCTTGTACCTGGGTTGCACGAATTTCCACCCAGGTGCGTGGCTTTTTGACACCCAGAGCCAGTCCTCTCCACCTCGGTATCTGACCTTTTGCATTAAACCGTCCTCACTCCATGGGAGCAACACTTGCCATTCCCCAAGCCCTGGTGAAACCTCATCGATCGTATTTTCTTGCTTATGTTAAAATTTCAGGCTTACTTCACTCTGGGAAAACAATGTTTCAGTGGTGGGAAAGGCGCTGGAGTCTAGAAACTAGAGTGCTAATCTCAGCTGTGCCTGCAGACTGGCCTGGTTAAATTGTGTCATTTCTTTGAGCCTCAGTTTTCTCATCTGTAAAACAGGAAGAGTAATACTTTCTTCTCAGGACAATTTTCAGGATCCTTGAAAAAAGCATACATTTCTGTAGGTTGATGTTGCAATTATTATACTCTTTCCAGTTGTGTATTGGTGACATTACAAACCAAAATAAAAACACGAATTATTGTTAATACTAATGTCATACTTACTAATATGCAAGACACTATTTTAAGTACAATCTTGGTCAATCCTCACAATACTATTATCTCCATTTTACAGATGAAGAAACTGAGGCTCAGAGTGCTTAAGTAACTTGCCCAAGGTCCTACAACTAGTAACTAATGAAGCCAGGGTTTGAACCCACAAACACTCTATGGTCCAAAATCATTTTAAATAGGAAATAGCAATAGAGACCAGTATTTAAAGTTTCTGCTGAAGACGGATGCTTTGCTCACATCCAGATGGTTAAATCAGACCACAGTACTTTCTTTCTTTTTCTTGGGCTCCCATGTGGCTTATGCCTGGCAGAGTACAAATCCTAACGGCACCACTTTGCCCAAAATACTGATGGTGATGAGCACTTGGCCCTTGCTCTTTCATCATCCAAATTGCTCTTAGCTCAAGGTCAAGAACAAAATCACCCTGGAGAGCAAGAGAAGTTGTGTGAGTCTGTGGGGCTGTGACCACAAACTGGGTTGCTTAAACAACAGAAAGCAATTGTCTGACAGTTATGGAGGCTGAAGTTCAAGATCAAGAAATCAGTAGGTTTAGCTTCTGACATCTGTGAGAGAAAATCTGTTCTATGCCTTTTTCTCTTAGCTCTGCTGGTTTGCTGGAAATTTTTGATATTTCTTATAGAGAGCATTCTCCCTCTATCTTCACATCATCTTCCCTCTATGTGTCTTTTTCTCTTCCTTTGCTTTTAACGGCAAAACTGCAATTACTTTTGCATCAACTTAATAATTACACCTGCAATGACTCTTTTTCCAAATAAGGCCACATTCTCAGCTTCTGCAGGGTTATCATCTCAGATATGAATTTAGGTGAGACAATTCAAAATCTAACCCACAATAGCAGTCAGTAGTCTCCAAGCCTCTCCTCTTGTCTGAAGACTTTGGGCTGGCTTTGGTTTGGGTAGACGCTTAAATCATTCTAGACAGAAGTGTTTTAGTGAGCCACCATGGCTGTATACTACTGTGTGCGCTGATGATCAAGGACTAAACAGAGACTGGGAAAGGGCTGTATTTTTCAAATTTTCTAATTCCTCTGTTCAGTCGATGTTACTTCTTCTAAGGTAGCATGGCAGGTGCAAAAGTAGGCAGTGCAGGGGGTCCGGGGGTTGCATAAAGGCACCTGTTACCATCCTCACCTACCTAGAGCTCGAGGTTTAGTGGGGGAATGTGAAATGTAAGCATGGGAGTGTATTATAATGTGGAATGTAAAGTAAACAGAAGAGGAAAGCTCAACCCGAAAACTAGGAAAGCTGATAAGGCTTCAGGAAGAAGCAACCCTTGTAATGAGCTTTCAAAGAAAATATCTGAAAAATACAGCCTTTTCTTAGTCTCTCTTTAGTCCTTTTCATTTTCATAATTTTGTGAATTTAAGTCAACAGGCACTTGTTGCCTACATGCCCTGGGCTCAATGTTATTGAAGATGTTAAGGGAAATCAAAAATTATAGCCCAGAGCCCCAAGCCCCTGCCCAGGAGCTCTCAGAGTCATTGGGGGAACAAGACATCAGTGCTGCAGCTGGGAAATTATCCAAAGGGGGTGGAGGGGGGTGCTTCTAGAATGGCAGTTCCCAGGTGAATTCCTGGGATGCCATTTTTGAAGGCCAGAAACTCCATTTTTGTTACCATCTGTCACACTGTAAATGAGAAAGCTGTGCATGAGTTTGGAAGACTGAAAGCTCTGGGCCTCATTCCCGGGCAGACCTCCCTCTAGTCTGCCCCTACCTGTGTGATCAGGTGAGGTACTTGACCTCTGGGTGGACTGTGCTGTAAAGTAGGGAGGGTGTATACTTTCTAGGGGTGAAGAGGGATTTGAGTAGGAGCTTAGCTCAAGCTGCAGGTCCCCTGAGAATCTTTCTCAACCCCTGAGGGTGATGTAAACCATCATCCTTTGCACCTGTGCCCCCTTGGCTCCTGTGCACAGCTATTCCGAGCCTGGAATCTCTGACTTACTCACCCTGCCCCACCGACTCAAGGCCATAAGCTTCCTGCAGGCTCTTGTCTACCCCACTGCAGCAGCTTCAAGTTGGCCAGGCTGGGGCCCTTCTCCAGCCTTGGGTGATGCCCAGAGAGGGAGCCAGTGGTGGCTTCTGGAGCTTCCCTCCAGTATTCACTTTATTGTTGGGTAGAGTCAATTGCCATTTTCTGAATCTTAGGTAGAGTACATGCAAATGCAGCTGCAGGACAAGTCTGTCACCGTCACCACCAGGTTGCCATCCCTAAACATGTGGACAGCCTCTACCAAGGGGCAGTGGTGAGTGCCGCTGCGACAAAGGCTACAGACAACCCTGGGTCCGAGGGCATGCCTCCACATCTTTGTTACACCTAAACTTGCACTCTACACACAGCCATTCTGTCTATGCTGGCTGAACCCCTGTTGCCCCAGCCTCAAGGGTGCTGGTAGGATTCTACCCTAGGGGCTCTTCCCTCACTCTCCATGGAGCCTTCACCTTTGAGTGTGATAAAAGCCTGACTGCTCCTTCTTTGCTTCAATTTGATGTTACCCAAACTGCATCTTACAGAAATGCTTCTAATTTTCTAGTTGTGGGTCCTACACTTCCCCAATTTCCAGCAGAAACCTAGATTTTCCTAGCAGTTATTGTGACTGGAATTTGGAAGTGGGTTCTGAGTAAACGGGTGAGTGTTGATGTCCATCTGGGATCAGGACTCTGTTCCCACTCTTGGGTGCTTCGACTCCCCTCCTTGGCAAAAGCCAGTGCATTTCCTTGCAGCCTCAGCCCTGGATCCCTGCTGCCACCCCTGTATGCACCAATATCGGGGACTCAGCTACATCCAGATGAACCTGCTCTAGACCTCCCGGGAGGACACACAAGCCACCCATCCCACCTGAGCACAGCCTCTGCTGCAGCACTTGCCACACCCTGTTTTCATAGCTTGTCATTACCTCCCAGCAAACATTGAGCCCCAGAGAAGTGAGCTTGGTTAAAATCAGATTGGTTCTCTCAAAGGGATTCAGCCCTCTCTCTGCTTCATCTACTTCTGTTTACTGTACTTGCTCAAGGTCAGTCCCCTTGCCAGGGAGAAAGCTCTGGGAGGGAAGGGATGTCTATGTCATTCACTGTGGGGTTCACCGCCAGATCCCCAGGGCCTTCACTTGCATATCAGTGCACCAAGCACATCATTTTCTTCTACAAAAAACAAGACAACATGAATTGAGCTCTTTTTTGAAAGCATTTATTGCTGAAGTGGTATTCATTGTTTAAAAGTTAGAAAACCAGAAAAGGGCAAAAAGGAAAAAGTTATCACCCATCATTATTATAACATATTCCTTTGCAAGGTTTTTTCCTATGTGCATAAAATCTGGTAGCCTAGTTTCCTTGTTTAACATAATATCACAACTATCTTCTTTTCCTTTTATTTCCATGTTTGCTGAGCACCTACTATGCATCAAGGACTGTGCAAGGCTCTGAAGATTTTAAAGTAGGCCTGAGAATGCAAAGGAATATTTCTGAGACAGAGAAGCAGGGGCACAGCTCTTTGCTGATAAAAGTAGCCACAAGGGACACCATAAGAATAGTTTGCATGAAAATCTGTTGTCTGTTACACTGACTATGCCAGAGATTCTTAATTTATACAGTAGGAGAATTTTAGGGTTTGCTAGAATTTTCAGAAAAGGCCAAAAGTGCATTTAATGAGGTCACTTTTTGAATGGGGCCATTCCCTAAGCAGCTTTTCTATTAAAGATGTCATGTTTCGAAAGTGAAGATTGGGACCAGCTCTTTTGGCCTGCTGCCAACTAATCCGAATGGATACTGGGTGCAGTTGGAGCACAGCCTGCAGATGCCCACTGGGTGGGACTATCACAGTGGCCCCATAGCTGACGGATCACAAGGAGGCCTGGGGGAGTCCAAGGAAGAGGCTGGGCGGTCAGAGCAAGAGTGGAGGACCCTCAGGGGCTTCGGGACACAGCTGTTCACCAACTGGCACACTAGCCTTTCAATATTTTAAGAAACATACACCGTAGCAGGGCATCCTGGCAACCAAACTCACCTAAAGAGCATGTTTTCCTCTTGAGTCATCAACACTCACTCTTAGCAGCCAGCGGACAGAGCTTTCCAATTGTTGAGCAGATTACTTTAGGGCTGTACAGGTGGCAGGCCCAGGAGGGATTTGGCAGGGGCAGGATATGCACATTCAGTTGGTTTTGAAAGCTCTGGGAAGCAGTGCTGAGAGCAAACCCTCCTCATCCCCACCCACCTCAGGGTTACTCTTCCCCAACCCCTCCACAAATAGGCCAACACAGTGTTCTTTGGAGTTTCACAGCAATCATCACTGGTAGTAATGAGCTAACTCTTTATATCTGCAATGTGTGTACACTTGGAAGATGCACTTAGACGCTCTCAAAATGGTTGAAAGAGGACAGGGAATCTCCAACCAGGGGAAGAGGAGGTAACTGAGAGATGAGGTGTTAGCTTGCACAGCAATGATCAGCCATTCTTCACTGCTAAAGCACAAGACACGCAAGTAGGCTATTGACAGTCTCCTGCTGGGGGCGTTTTAGACACCACGATAAGTTGCTTATGGAGATCAGCATAGCAGAAGGGTCAGGAAGCAGAGGTTCAGATTGCCTCTCTGCCATTCAGAACCTAGCTATGAGATCTCTTAGCTTTTCCGCATCTCAGTTTCCTCATCTATGAAATGGTCGTATCTCGCAGGGCTGTTTGAAGAGTAAATAAGATAATGTTCCCAAAGTACTTAGCACTGCATCTGACACAAAGCAAAGTCCAAAATAAAAAGAGCTATTAATGTGAAATTGCCTTCTTGTGAATTATTTCATTACAAATTTATGGAGTGGTTCATTTATTGAAAACTTATGGACTTTAAATATCCTAATTTTAGGAAAGATGTAGGAAGAAACGATCAAACATGAATTGTAATGTTGTCTAACTTTGCTTTTATAGGAGACATGGAAATTTACACTAGAGAAGGCAAGACGAATTGTCAAGAAGTCCCCAATTCTGGTAAGCACTCAGTGGGTAGAACGCCAGCCTTTTCCTTGGCATGCCGTCTCTCACTGGCCCCGGCTTTCACATTCCAAAGGCAAGGACTACTCTGGATATAAGCCCGCGACATGCCATAGCTACAAGCTGCTTCCACTTGTGTTTCCTGCCTTCACACGACAGCATGGTTTTTCAGCCTCAGCACTGCTGACATCTGGGACAGGATAATCGTTTGTTGTGCAGGCTGTCCTGGGCTTTGTAGGGTGTTCAGCAGCAACCCTGGCCTCTACCTACTAGATGCCAGCAGCACCACCATCCACCCCTCCCCAGTCACAACAACCAAAAATGCCTCCCAGCATTGCTAAATGTCCCCTGGAAAGCAAAATCACCCGCATTTGAGAACTGCTGCTTTCCAGTAGACCATGTTGGAGGAAGCTGTATCCTCCTGCTCCTCCACTTTCTAAAAATGTGACCTTAAGCACGGTGTTCAGCTTCACTGAGCCCCAGTTTTCTTGTCTGTAAGACAGGGATGATAATATTGTCCTCCAGTGTTGGCACTGATAGAGTTGAGAGTTCAGAGAGCATCTGGGATCTTGCCTAGGACTTACCAAGTCCTCAATAATTGTGAGTTAAAGTTATCACAATTTTTATTCATGCTTCCTTAATTTGTCCTCTGTGTAATAACACTCTGGTTCAACAGATAGAATGTTTATTTCAGATCAGTTCTCACAGGCTTACGTATTTGACTTAGGCTGTGGTTGCAAATCAGCCCCATTTGAAAAGGAAGCAGAAAAGTAGATCATTAAAGTACGACATTATCCTCAGTGCCAAAGATACTGGCAGTAAGGAAGCATCCATCAGCAATGGGAGGGCATAGACCTCGTCCTTGGCTTATCCCTGCTGGCTAGCTCATCATTCACCTTGATACACTGCATTTGAGGTATTATTGATTTGGCAACATAGAAATAAAAGGGAGGAAAATCCCTCATGGTTAGGCTTGCCAGATTTCGCGAGTAAAAATATGGGATGCCCAGTTAAATTTGAATTTCAGAGAAACAACGAATAGTGTTTTAGTATATCTAGTGTAATATTTTATCTGACAACTCTGCTCATGGAGGGCATATGGGTTTTGATGAACAAGGCCAATAAATACATGTTAAGTGACAGGCAATATGTAGGCATTTCTACATAATTGATTAATCAATCACAATGTCTGCATTGCCAATCATTATTTAATTCAGTGAATAATTAAGGGCCAACAGTAGCCCATTTAGCTAATTTGCTTAAGTTGTTGAATAAGATATTAAAAGACCACAGGAAACTCTTGACCACCCCTTCAGAACTCTAAGCAGAAATGGAGACCAATACAATTGGTATTGTAGTCTTCTCAACACACCCCTAAAAACGTATTCTCCAGGCATTGTTTACTTCACTAGCAAAGACTGCCTTGGCATTAACTTCTAATTAGAATTTTACAATTTTTTACTTCTGTCACCAGAATTGCAAGCATAATTCACGGGGCAGGATTCCAATAATTACTTGTGAGAAGTGAAAAAAAAATTCTACTGAACAATTCAACAATAAAAATACTCTTCTGAAACCTCCACCAATTTATTTGCTCTCCAGATTACAGCTATCAAGGAAAAAATAAAAAGAAAATGCAAATAAGTGTCTCTGAAAAAACTGCTTAGAGAGTAATTCATTTCACTGTGATGGCTGATGTAACTGCAGACCTGGCCGGGGCACAGAAGGCTGAACTCAGTAGGTTACATATCATTTCAGCACAGCCTATCAGTCGGTGAGAATTCAGACCTGAAAACAGTTATGCATTATTGAAGGAAATGAAACATTCCAGAGAAAGCCTGGATCTCAGTGAGGCCCTTAGAGGCTCCTAGAGGGAACTTTTCATGGATTTGGCAGAGCATTGAGCATCTAAGAGGACCTGAGTTATGGAATCATTTAATTCTCACTTCTACAAAGTAGATAGAGTATTTTTGTCATCAGTCCCATTTTACAAATGAGAATATTGAGTCTCAGGTAGGTTGAGTTATGTGCTCATCCCACATAGCTAGTAGGTGAGAAACCCCACATTTAAATCTAGAGCTAGCTCTCCCCACATTCAGTACCCTTTCAAGTAGTCCAGTAGCTTTCAACAAGGCCTCCTTAGTACTAAACTTTGGGGAGCACCATTCATATCACAGGCTGTGTGGATGTTGGAATCGTACAGTGGACAACCTGTGCAACTATAAATGACAGCCCTGATCACAAACCCACCTGCTCAATAGAATCATCTGGGAAGCCTCTAAAAATCGCTGAGGTCCAAACCCCACCCCAGACCAATTAAATCCAGGTAATACAGTACACGACAAGGGTTGAAAAGCACTTTGCCACACAGAAATTCAGTTTCAGCCTGGTTATGTACAGAAGAGTGATGACTCTCCCACTTTGAGCTTCCGTTTACCCCATTCAGCCCATTTTTCTTTATTCAACCCCGGTTTGTTGTTCTGCATTCATTTGACATCCTGGTGCATGGAGAAGCTCAGGAAGCTGGTTAAATAGATTGCAAAGCAAAGATGCTGCATGACTCCTGTCCCCAGGGACAGCCCTGATTTGAGACTCTCATTTTAGATGGGATTAGATGCAGCCAGTTGCAATATTTTAAATATATTGCTGAGTTAATAACAGCCCACATTTTGTCTCTATCTAGCAAAGTTCAGAAAGGAGGAGTCTGGCAAATAGGCAAGCAAGACTCATACATTGTGCTCGGCACCCATCTCAGTTCTCTTTGCAAGTAAATTGTAAAAGAAGAAGGGTGTTTTTTAGTAGAGACGGGGTTTCACTGTGGTCTCGAAAATTAGCCGGGCGCGGTGGCGGGCGCCTGTAGTCCCAGCTACTCAGGAGGCTGAGGCAGGAGAATGGCGTGAACCCAGGAGGCGGAGCTTGCAGTGAGGCGAGATCGCGCCACTGCACTCCAGCCTGGGCAACAGCGTGAGACTCCGTCTCAAAAAAAAAAAAAAGAAGAAGGGTGGTCTTTCCCATACTATGTAATGAAAAGACCAGATAATCAAAACCTCCGTCTAACCAGGAGGAGTTCTAGGGTCCCCTACATCATCTGCCACCCACTTCCTAACCCCAATTTCTACACAATGAATGGCAAAGACAGCTGTAGCCGTCAGGCTGAATTTTGACAGCAAACAGCTGTGCAATTATATAGTTTTATTCTGTTGCACCTTTTGTGTAGCAATTATAAAACTGTTCATATCAATTTGTAATATGTTGGTTATCATCAGTGTTAAAATCTAGATTGTTGTTAGGAGAATTAGATCAAGGCCTTCAGTCTAAACTGAATGTTAAAAGAACCTCAAACATTCAAATGCAAACTGACTTTGGACTCTGGATCTCAGATAGGGTCTGTACTTCCAAAGCGCCGTCAATGTTGTGGTAGAAACTTATGCTGATGCTTGTTTTGCAGTGTGTCCACAATCCTGATCTCAGTCAGCTACTAAGTCTCTGGAGTCACCTTTCTAACCACCCCTTCTTCGCACCATCACCCTCCTCCACCCTGTTTCCCATCAGTGCTTCCCAATCGGTGGCAATATTGGCCCTTGCTCCCACCCTGGGGACATTTGGCAGTGTCTGGAGGCAGATTTGGCAATGTCTGGAGGCAGATTTGTGCAGCGGGTATCTGGGGGTCACAGGCCAGAGATGCTGCCCAGCATCTCACAGTGCACAGGGCAGCCCGCACAGCAAAGACCAAATTGTTATCGGCCCAACATGGCAATAGCCCCGAGGTTTGAAACCGTGAGATAGGGCCTTAGGGTCTCTTATCTCAAATGATCCTCTTCCAGGCCCTCCCCCCATGCCTAAAGACGTCTTTCCGAAACACAAATGTGATTCCTCGGCCTGACACCTCCGCGGCTTCCCCACAGTCCTCAGGGTATCATGTAGTGCTGCATTCCAGGCCCCCATCCTGTCTCCTTCCTTCCACGGTTCCCTGCGTTCTGCCATTCCAATGCTCCTGCCAGGTGGGAATGTTTGGCGTTCCTCTAAGACACCAAGCTTTCTCATGCCTCCACAGCACTGCTCAGGCGCTCCCTCTGCCGGGAGCCGGGCTACTTCAGCTTCAGCGTGCATCCTGGGGACCTTGTTAAAATGCAGCTTCTGATTCTGTAGGTCTGCAGCCGGGTCCAAGACTCTGCATCTCTGAAAGCTCCCGGGTGGCATCAATGCTCCTCATCTGTGATCACACGTTGAGTGACAAGGACCTAGAGCAGTGGTTGTCAAGCCTTAGTGGGCACCAGAATGACTTGGAGGGCTACAAAGACATAGGCTGCCAGGACCCACCCATGGTTTTTGATTCGGCAGGCCTGACATGGGGATGTGGAAGGCAAGGATGTGCATCTCTAGCAAGACTGTGGCCCCCCACTGAGTCACAAAGCCTCAGGCCAGGCCGTCTCTCTTCCTTCCCACCTGCCTCTATCCTGCCTCACTGCAGGGTCATCTGCATCCTCTTCCAGGTTCCTAGAGACACCTGCTAGTGCCTTGGCCTCTGCAGACCCCACAGAGTGTGCCCAGGGCTGGGGCCTCCACCCATGCCCTCCACTCAATGGTGAGCTGAGGACAAGGACGGCCTCTTTGTCTCCACGTCTTAGATGGAGCTGGGCCACCAGTCAGGATTATTTCTCCTCCTAGAAAGCTGGGCAGGCATCTCAAAAATCCTTAAGTACCTCATTTATATTCTGAAATGGTTGCTGATTCTCTCTTGCCAGGGTCAAACACCACCAAGGCCCGTAACACTCCTCATAGCCATTTGAAGGACTCTGGGCTGGCAGGAATCCACTGTCTCTCTCCCTTCATTGATAAATGCTGGTGCCTAACTTTTCTACCCTGTTGTCTTCTCTTTCTTTAACTTGAGGAAAGCATTGTGGAAACTGCAATCTTTCTAAAAGCACTGTTTGGTAAAATGTCAGGGCTTTTAGTGTAGCCCACATCTGGAGCCTCGTAGAAATCACTGTCTAGAACCCCATGGCTCAAGAAGTGTAAGGAGCTTGGTCTGTGCACCTCTCTCCTCCGCAGGGGAAGGGACCTTCCTTCCTCCCAGACCCCAGATTGGTCTCTCCTTTTAGTTTTTATTTCCATTATGAGATGGAATTATTTTGTTGGAAAATGTTCTTTATTTTTAAAGCACCTGGGTAGAAGAATGCTGTTGCCGGACCCTCCTTGGACAAGGTGGAGACTGAGGGTGGCTGGGAAGCTGGGAAGAGCTGGCTGGGAGAAGAGAAGGAGGGAAGGCTTCGGGCTGAGGAGACCGGTGGGCAAAGGCACAGGCAGTGGCATGGATATGGATTGTGGGGACAGAAACAAGAGGTAAATTTAGAGAGGTGAAACAGGCTGGATTCTAGAGGAAGGAGGATCCAGAAACCTCAAGTACAGAGGGGCCCTTAGGAGCTGGGGAACCACTCCTTAAACTAAACAACTCTCTTTTTATTGTCTTTTTGTCTCCCCAGAGATATTCTAGAAGTGGTTCTGACATTTGTTCACTCCCGATTTTGGCCAAGATCTGCCAGAAAATTAAATCGTATGTATACAATTTCTACCTTCCGGAACACTAGTGTGTAATAACATCTTTGCTTGTCCCCTTTTTCTAATGACTAAAATGATCTTCACACTTAAAAGTCATCCCTGAAGGTTAAAGTGTTTCTTTCTCAAAACATTGCACAGAAACCAGAAGACAAACGAGCTCTGAACAAAATCGTTTGGGAAATATACTGAATGCCAGCATCTTTGCATCTCAAAGCTGATCTGTCCTCCAGGCTAGAATGCAGCCCGCAGTGAGGCTCACTGCCGGCAAGTGCCTGCCAGCGAGGTGCCCACTGCACTACACCTGGAAACAGCCCCTCCCTGCCGTGTGAGCTACGGACAAGGGTGTGCAACTGGGCATGGAGAAGACTCTGAGCATCTTTAGTGCATGACATTCACAACGCTGGACAGGGACTGTGTTTTCACAGAGCCCAAACTATTACGTTAAAAATCTGACTCAGATACATAGGAATATGACTGTGAGTGCAGAGACACTGTCCAGAATTCCCACACCCTCCTGTCCATATTCCAGCTCCACTTTGAGTCTGGGGTTATGCTAGACATCACAGTAACTGCTGTTCAAAACACTAAAGGGTGAAACAATGTCTTGAGAGGGCATTGGACTCAGAGGCAAAATAGCATGGGATCTACCTTTCACTAAGGCTACTTCTTTTTTATTTTTATTTTCATTTTTGGAGACGGAGTGTCACTCTTGTTGCCCAGGCTGGAGTGCAATGGTGTGATCACGGCTCACTGCAACCTCCGCCTCCCTGGGTCAAGTGATTCTCCTGCCTCAGCCTCCCAAGTAGCTGGGATTACAGGCGCCCACCACCATGCCCAGCTAATTTTTTGTATTTTTAATAGAGACGGGGTTTCACCACTTTGGCCAGGCTGGTCTTGAACTCCTGACCTTAAAGGATCCACCCACTTCAGCCTCCCAAAGTGCTGGGATTACAGGCGTGAGCCACCAAGCCAATCCCACTAAGCTACTTCTAGTATGACCACTGCTGCTTTGCTGCTATCAGGTGTATGGGTGCTGTTCCAGGTGCCAGGTGCTGAACTTCTGATATGTTTCCTCACTTAGTTCTCATAACAATAAAATGAGGTAAGGGTTATTATTATTCCCATTTCACAGAGAAAGCAACTGAGCCTTAAAGAAGTAACTTCTGCTGGGCCACTGAGGACCCAAGATACACCTCAAGGTGCACTTGATCTCCTGTGTTCTTTGTGAATATACATATTCTTGACTCCTTTGCAACGCTGCTTCTTGAGCTGACTTTGAGAACTTGGGCCACTTAATGTCTCTGAGCCTCAGCTTCCCCATATCTAAAATTACAGTGTAAACTAAATTCTGCCCATGTCTCAGAATCATCTTGAAATGTTTTAAAATCCAGATTCCTTTGCCCCAAACCTGGTGGGGGAGTGCTGTGTTTTCCTGGAAATTTTCCAGGAAATTCTTAGGCCATTAGACTCCACACTTAGACTCCTAGGTGTCCATGTCCACCCCAATGCTTGCCTTCTAGTACAGGTGCAAGACTGCCAATGCTACACATACAGGTGATACTTTAATGACTCAGAATAATGTTCTTTAGCCGTGAGATATTTATTTAACTACAGCATCTGCCCCAGTCCCTGCTTCTTTTACTCTTCCTCTCCCGCAGGAGCTCCTATTAGTTTAGTCTGTGCTAGCCTAGCCTTGTGGATGGCTGAGAACACACAGAGGTGAGAGTTAGGCTGCACACCTGGACTGAGAAGCTATAGCTTCCTATATCTGTGGTAACAAAACACCACAAACTGGGTGGCTTAGAACCACAGAAATTAATTCTGTCTCAGTTCTGGAGGTCAGAAGTCCAGAGTCAAAATGGCAGCAGGGCCACGCTCCTTCTGAGATTCTAGTTGGATCCTTTCTGTCTCTCCCTAGCTTCCGATGGTGGCTGTGAGGCCTTGGTATACCTTGCCTTGCAGCTGCATCACTCCAGTCTCTGCTTCATCTTCATATCTGGTCATCTTCCTTGGATGCCTGTCATTTCCTTTTATAAGGACACCAGTCATGTTGGATGAGGGCCTGCCCTAATGCCCTCATCTTAACTTGATTACACTTGTAAAGACCCTGTTTCCAAATAACGTCACATTCGCAGATACCAGGGGTTAGGACTTCATCATGTTTTTTTCATGAACACAATTCAACCCCTAACAAAGACACTTTTCCTCATTCTGCCATCCTTCATCTCATGAGCTTCATGAGTACTAAATCCACTGAACAGCTCTCATCTGTTGTAATAATATCCAGGGGCAGGAGGAAGCTATGATTCAGACCCACATTTGGAGCCTCTTAGAGCGATCCAAGAGTTAAACAGTTAAAAACTCTTCCTGGTCAATCTGCTGGCTTAAGCCCCTGCTAGCCAGCTATGCAAAGTGCCATTGCAGGTGCCGGAAATGCTAGCAACACCCCTTTTCATGACTGGGGATGAATGCAGAGAGCATCAGGACATGGGGAGTAGGGGGAAGATATTAGACATGAAAGAAGATGCTGGAAGGTTGAGATGCGGCCAGCTCCCCAGGCCCCCAATCATGTCATCATGCCTAGCTCCCATTAAATCGAGACCCCTGCCCCCTCCTTGCTGAATGCATTTTCTGTGTTAGATGTGGGCCAGCAGGACCCAACAGGGTCAAAGTGACAACTCTTCAATTGAACCACCTTTGAAAAATTGAATTCAAGAGCATCAGTAGCCAAGGATTTTCTGGGTCCAGTTTGAAAGGGAAAATTATTCTTTTATGAAAAAGCAAAAACTGTGTTTTCCTTCTTTCTGAAAATCACTGTGTTTCAAGTGTCATATGCAGCTGGTCACAATTGGTTCAGTGCTTTATGACTTACAAAGCACGTACACGTATAAATGCAGTCTCACATATTCTTCAAAGCCATCTGTGGTTCAGTAATAATACTGATAACTAAAAGTTATCTGGTGCTGTCTAAGCACCAAAAACTGTTGTAAATCCAACTATTGAAGGTCAGCGCCATTATTTTCTCCTTTCTAAAGGGGTAAAATCATTTGCGCAAGGTCACAGATCCGGTAATGGATGAATCTGACCTTTGAATCCAACAGTTTGCTTTCCATTGACCCCCTCAACTCTTAGCCCTACGCTTTAGAGGAACGAGTAGGTCTTAAATGCCTGACCCACTAGCACGGAGTCCTCACGTGGTAGAGACAAGACCTGCATATCTTCTGTGGCATAGTCCTTTGATAAAATTCCCCCAGGAGGAATGCCTTACCTGCCCAGTGCCTCTCCCTGCCCACTGTCCCACTCGGTCTAATGCTTTCAAAATTCATTTGAGGTGTCCCCACCCCAGGGACACGTTCCAGCACCCAGCCTACTTTCAGTCGCTTCCACAGCCCTCCTGGGTGCTCCTGGCTCCTCCTCGGTGCCACCAGCCCCCCAGTGCCTGCTCCGCCTCATCCCATTCTTCAATCCCTTCTTCCTGGCTGGTCTCCTACACCACGCACAAGCTCCTGGGGAGCAGGGATCCCATTTCTTAGCAGGAGGAGCTCAGTGAAGAAATGAGGGAATACACGAAGGAAAAGCACCACTTTTCCAGGAAAACAAATGTGTAGCTATCAGGCTATGACCATGGGGTGATCAAGTTTTTTGGTGTTCTGTTTTAATCAGGATACACAGTGCCTACACACTGCCTGTATTTTACTTCAACAGTGGTAAGTCAGGAGGATCCCCTCTTTTTAAAAATCTATTCTTTTTATTTAATGTCTATATGCAGAAACCTCCATATTATTTCACATAAATACGTGCAAACCATCCTATCCCCTGTTGATTGTGTTAATTCAACACTATTTTTTTTTCCCTTTTTTAGCCTCCTCCTTCCCCATACCCTGCTCCTTCGACCCACTTCAGTCCCACCCCCACCTCCAAGCTGAGCCACGTCTATAGGCAGGTGTGCCCTTCCGTGGCTTCTCTGTTCTCATTTCAGTGATAGAGACCTACATAACACATCCACCCACAGATGCAACCAACCCGCACCCAGCCCTCGAGAGCTACCTGAGACCCATGTGAGGCAGGCACACATGGAGATTCATTCTCACCATTTTTCTTCTGTCGTAATGACCCAGTTTCATGAAATAGTTTTAGGGAGATTGAACTTGAATAGCTCAATACTGCATCATTAATAACAATCAGCCGCAGTTATAATTGCTCCCCGGGTCAAGCCCACTCACCTAATATCTGGTGGCAGGCAGGTATAGAGCAGGGGCAGTGAGCACCACCAGACTGCATGGTCATTGAATAGAATGCCGTGTGGCCAGAAATCTGAACATCCAAAGAGGGGCCATGGATTGGGATGGGGATGTCTCTAGATACCAAACCATGATGAGAGCAGACACCGGAGTCCTGCTGCCCCACCCGAGGAGCCATCCTTGCAATCAGGGTTCCTATTGCACATAACAGTAAGAGCTCATGTGTTTTGTTTTGTTTTTTCGAGTGCTCTCCATATCTAGGAAATCGTTAATGATATTGATTCTATTTTACAAATAAGAAAACTGAGGCACAAAAAGATTAAATGATTTGAGTAAGGTCACCTGACAAGGAGACAGCAGAACTGGGATTCAAACCCAGGGAGTCTAATTTCAGAACCTGGAGCTACGTTGAAAGAATTCTCGTGGCTTTTCCTTCCCACTACGCTGCCCTCAGTCCAATTGCTTGCCTTGAAAATGCTGTCACATCCTTTAGGTTTCACCTTAAGATCACTTCTTCCACTATATAGGGTTAGAAACGTTTTTTTCCTCTCTAGATGCACAACGCTCTTACAGCATTTTTCATCTAGGACTATAGTTATCTTTTGATGCATTAATTTCTTCGTCCATGTCAAGTTCCTAAAGTGCAGGAACTGTAGGACTGTGTCTTGTACTCATCTCTGGTATCTAATATGATTCCCAGCACATAGCAGGGACTCCCAAAATGCCTGTGGAATGAAGGAATGAATGAATGAACATTTCAACACACAGCTAGATATTTCTAAGGATACGCAAGGTATCAAGTTCAGATGCAATTTTACAGAAATAATTTGTAGTAAAAGTCGACAATGCCTTATCCAAAACCTTGGAGTTGTCAGGCACATTAGCTCATGCCTGTAATCTCAGCATTTTGGGAGACCAGAATGGGACGATCACTTAAGGTCAGGAGCTAAAGACCAGCCTGGGCAACAGAGCAAGACTCCATCTCTATAAAAACAAACACAAAAACGAACAAACAAAACGCCTTGGAGCCAGATATGATTTGAAATTCAGATTTTTTATATTCTAGTAAAGTAATAAATGTGCATATACCATAACCCACCTGCTATCCCTGGCACCTCTTGATCAATCAGATTTATATTTCAGAGTGAAATATATGAATTTTCACACTAAGTATAACAAAGTTTACAAATTGCCCTGTATCAGTTCAGGTCAAGTTTTGCTACCAAATGAAGTTGTTGCTAAGTGGAAAATAATTTTGATTAGTGGGCTGTGAAGAAGGGATTGTGGAGATTATACAAGTTGCAATTTATGCCACTTTAAGTACTCAGTCTACCTACTCATGTCTAGAATGCATGGCTTTGGTCAGTCACTTGGAGCCTTTAAAGTAAGCAGACAAATGTTAACAAATCAGCTTTCCAATCCTAAAGACCACTCTTTGTTCATTCTTTCAAGGACAAACTCTCACCCCCAAGATAACAAAGGTGGGAGGGGATAGCTTTGGCGCACGCCCAAAGGAGACCTTTCCTCCAGCTCTTTTTTCTTTCTCAGGCTGAAAATATGGCTGTTTGGGTCTATGCCATTTCTCTCTCTCTCTCTCTCTCTCTCTCTGTCTGTCTCTGTTGATCTGTCTTTGTCTCTTGCTCTTGCTCTCTTTCTTTATCTTCCTTTTCTCAACTAGAAAAATAAACGCTGTCCAAGAGGCCAAATACATACATGGGGAAAACTGCCTAATCTCACAGAAAATGTGACCTTCAAAGCCTTTTCCAAATTCTCAACAGTCACAACTGATGTTGGATGACTGCATGTCATTTGGTCCAAGCTTTATCTGCATTTCTTGACAGATAATTAAAATGAGAGAAAACCATTCGTAGCTCAGAGTAGACAAGGGATGGGGTGGATCTAGAAACCCTGGAGCATCAGAGCAGGAAGGATCTCAAGAATGATCTTGCCCTAGCTCCTCTGCTGCATGAGGGAAAGCAGCGTCACAGCCTCTGAGCCCACTGGGGAAGCTTCATTCCCCTCTGCTCCCACCATGGGAAAATCAAGGTGTGGGTGATCATGGGGGTGGAATTTGGCTACAGCCCACACCTGAATTGCTCCTGGATAAGCTTCCACCTTCCCCAGGGCTGGTTCTCACTCACTCTGTAAGTGTGGATGTGTGGAGTCAGCAAGTAGAACCTTTCTAATTTCCTGCGGGTGGCTCTCTCTCTGGCCCTGTTCAACCCACCCCACCCCACCCCAAATGGAAGGGGAAGGTGAATTTCCTCTTTCGGACAGCAGGCACTCATAATCACAGCTGCAAGCACTTTGTGAGAACCAATACCAGGGGCTTTTCATGTGGTTTCCCTTAATCCTCCCAATAAACCCTGGGAGGGAGCTGGCAGGATCACATTTTACAGATTTAAAAATGAGGCTCAGGGAGGTTAAATAAACTTCTGAGAATTGCAGAGCTGCTGAGAAAGCGGTGGATGGAGCAGCGACTCCAACTGACTCTGGAGTCTTTACTGAACCACCATGCTCAACTCAGTATCTGGCAAGAGCACTTGAATTCAAAAGGATAATTCCTCTCGGGGACACTAAGAGGGAGCCTGCTGCTTTGTCCTTTCAGGGATCCAGCCTCCCCTGTCCCCCAGGGCAGGGATGTAGGAAGGACTAGTGATGAGACATCAGCTTGCAGCTCCCTCTTCATTGGGTCCACCAAGTGGCTATCGACTCCCCACACTCCCTACTTTTCCAGAGTACCATAACCAGCACTCACTCATCCCAGGGCCCTCCTCTCAGTGGTCCAGTCAGGAAACAGAGCTGTGCAAGGAGGATTTAATATAAGCTACCAGCTTTAAAATGTGCTAAAAAGCCTGAAACAGTAAAAGGGGGAAGGCTGGGCCACCCAGCTATGAGGACTGCAGGAGGCAGCCAGTATCCCTAGGCGGACAGAAGAAGCAAAAGGGAGGAGCTGGTGTTCTCAGGCTTGGGAGACCACATGCTGTGGGGTTGCTGGGGGCAAAACAAGAGGCCATGTGGGCCAGTCCTGGAGCCATGGATGAGGGGTCACCCACGGGTGCTGGGACCCTCGGGAGGGCCCACTGTGGCTAGAGCTGGAGTCACTGAAGGGAACATCCAGAGAGAGAAAGTCAGGGAAAACAACTTCTCCTCTCCTCCTCCTGCTCTCTCTTCCCACCAGTGCCAGGTGCAGTTCCCAAGAGAACCTGGTAAGTGTATTTTGCAAAATTCCCAGACCCAAAAGTATAGAGTAGAATACAGGCTATAGAACCATAGAGGCTAATATAACCAGCACAGTGCCTTTCAGTGTTTGACCAAAGAGGCCTGCAAGCTGATCTTCTGTCCCATCCCAGAGTTCATAACACAGGCTCCAGGCTGCCAGTTAGGCTCTGCATGGTCTCGGGTTGCATTTATTTGCCTTGAGGTTCTCAGAACTGTTGAGATGCTCTTTATTCAAAAGACCATTTAGTGATTCCTATAAAAGGTTGTGTTACTCACTGTAAATTCTCAGCTCCACAGAAAGCCTCATCTTGCCATTAATGGTGGAGCGTGTCCAGGTTCTTGGCATCTTGAACAAATTGGACAAAGCACACAAAGCAAGGAAGGAATGAAGGGATTTATTGAAAATGAAAGTTCTCTCCACAGTGTAGAAGTAGGCCTGAGAATAGGGGCTCAAAGACCCAGTTACAGAGATTTTGTGAGTTTCAATATCCTCTACTTGGGGTACGCCCTATGTCAATGAAGAGGATGAAGTCAAGTTACAAAGTCATTTACGGCGTTGCCCTATGGAGAGGCTATTTCCTATTATAGCTGAAGTGTGAATCGGACTTATGTTTCCTGCCTCCAGACCCTATTTTCCTGCCTCATTGACATATGACTATATCATTCTGCTACTCTGTAAGTGATTTTCTAAACCCAAGACAGTGTTTGACATTTAGAAGCTGGGAAAAGCCTGGTAGTGAGGATTCCACAGGGGAAATCCTCCCTCATGGGATGTCCGTGACTTTGGCATCAATTTATTTAGTCATCACATCAGGGTCCTTGGTTTCCAAGACTCATGAATGGGAGTGAAAGTTGCCAGCAAATACCAGCTAAATGGTCAAGACTCTCAGGATAAGTGATTGAAAGGAGTAAAATTTTAAGAAAAGATTTCTATAACAGAATGTGCAAAATGGCAAAAATTCAATTTGTAGTGCTGAGTTCATTCATTGACTGAACTCAAAGTGCAGTCTCATATTTCCTGGGAATCTCAACATCGATACCCCTTGCCCTTTAAAATTTCATTTCAATTATTTCACTTCCTTGTATAGGCCAAGTTAATATCAGAGAGGAAACAGTTCTGTTGGGTAAAGAGCAGAGACTGGCAAAGTTTCGCTGGCTCTGTCTGATACCGCACAGACTCTTAATTTTCTGTTTAGAATGGCCCTCTGTGGCACAGACTCAACACAGCTGTATCAGAAAATGTCTCTCCATTTGTTTTCACCAACATTGTTACTTTTTTTCTTAGCTCACCGATTGTTTTGTTTTCTTTTTCCTAGAGCTATAGAACAGTCTGTGCCATTCAAAGACGTAGATTCAGACAAATACAGCGTTTTCCCAGTAAGTATTCTTAGGAATAACCAGATGTTCACTAACATCATATTGCTTCCTACAAATTTATTTCCTTTAGTAAGACAGGACTAAATTTCATTTGAACGCATTATTAATTTGATGAACAACACATCATTTCACAATTTCTTTTCTTTTTGGAGACCAAGTCTCACTCTGTCCCCCAGACTGGAGTGCAGTGGCATGTTCTCTGCTCACTACAACCTCTGCCTCCTGGTTTCAAGTGCTTCTCGTGCCTCCAGAGTAGCTGGGATTACAGGCGCACACCACCACACCTCGGCAATTTTTGTATTTTTAGTAAAGTCAGAGTTTCATCATGTTGGCCAGGCTGGTCTCAAACTCCTGACTTCAAGCGATCCATCCACCTCAGCCTCCCAAAGTGCTGGGATTACAGGCATGAGCCACTGCACCCAACCCATTTCACATTTTTTAAGGATTTTGTATCATTGTTATGATACACAAGGCATTGAAGTAAATCTTAGGCCCAGACTGGTTTTGTTTCCATTTCCAGCTGGAATTCTCCATGAGGGCTATGGTTGCCTTGAAAGGTTTTGTGAATTATTTTGGAACTTCTTAAATCTACTTTAACTTACTTTTTAACGTGTGTGTGTGTGTGTGTGTGCATTTGATTCAGAACAGTTAAAATGTCAGGGTATTCTCTGTGAAAACCAACAACAAAGTAACATGTCACAAAGTCCCAAAAGTTTGGGAAATCTCAGATATTCTACTTGGGAATGGAGAAAATAAAAATATTATCTGGCGTTATTATAACTCTTGATTCAAATCATTAAGGTCAAATATTTAAACCTGCATAATTATCCATTTGGGTAGAGACTTTTAAATTATCCAATGACATTAATCATTTGGCCAAATAAGCCAATTGTTTTACAGCCTGAGAGGACTGATGGTTAATAGAGGGTTTTTGGGAAGTTGGAAGGGTCTGCTGTTTCTAGAGGTGCTTGTAGACACACATACATGAACAAACACATATACACAGAAACACAAGTGTGTACATGCACACACATCTACAATATGAATACACATAAACACACACATGCATGTACACGTGCCTCCATACATATACATTCACACAATGCACACCCACACATGCACATACAAGCAAGCACTTAATGTCATACACACACACACATACATTCACATATGCACACACATGCACACACCCTACCACCTGTTATTGGCCCTGGTGTTATATTACTTGTCACTTCACACAGCATGTCTTATATTAATCTTAATTTTCTTAGTGCTCTTTAGTGATCCTAGATTGAATTTGAATTAAAAACTGCGGATGTCAATGCCATTCAGACAGCTCTGATTGACCTTCCTCATGGATAACATCAAAGCGGGCTGAACCCCTCCTGTGTGTGCTCTTCAATTTCAGACCCTGCGGGGCTATCACTGGCGGGGGAGAGACTGTAATGACAGCGACGAATCGGTGTACCCAGGTAGAAGGTAACTATTTCTGCTGGTTGCTGATTTTTGAAATTATCTTCAGAAAAGGAAACAGGAGGCACATTTCCTTCCCCCAGCCTAGGGGATTCCCACTTACAGAGAGAAGAGATTTTTGTGTTCTGATTGAAGTAAAGCTCAGTGAAGAAAGAACGGCATTCATTCGTTCATTTGTCCAAGAAATGCTTATCAGAGACCTACAATTTTCCAAGTACTTTGCATCATGCTGGGTGGTAAACAAAACAGAAATATGCCTCCTCTTCTGGAGCTTACAGTCAAGTGGGAAAAACAATCATGTAAATGGATTATCTTGTTGTAGACACTTATCCAGCCTTCTGTATCAGTTCTCCATGCAGAATTGGGCCCAGAAATAGTGACCTCTCCCTCTGGGAGTAAGGAGGCGCCTCTAACGAATGGAAAACATGTCATACATTAGCCCTGGGCTGAGGTTCAATTGCATCTCTGGTATCAAAAAATAGATATGCTAGCCCTCGCCTTTGTTGTGACTATAGTGTGAAAGCATTGAATAAACCAGTTATTTGGGCATTTAGGGGCACAATGGGATGCAGATTTGTTCATTGTGTTCATCGGCACCGTTCCACAACAATGCGGTCCATGAATGTAGTCAATGATGAAAAAGACAGGATTTGGTCCAGAGCTTCTGGCAAATACCCAAACCAAGGTTAAAGCATGGAAGCTGAATGGAGGCTTCTGATGTCACAACACGCAATGGGATGTGACACTCTTCCATGAAGAATGCTGTTGCCTCGCCATGGCACTTAATGTAGCATTCATTCATTCATTCATTCATTCATGAAACACAACCACTGAGAGACAAGCATATGTCAAAGACCAATGTTAATATTTTTTTCTTAGGCCAGACAACTGGGATGTCCATCAGGATTCAAACTGTAATGGCATTTGGGTAAGCAACTAAATTCAGCTTGAACCCCATTCTCCTTTGTTCCTGCCTCCTGCAAAGTTCATCACATGTTTGCTTTAGTTAGATCCAGGGAAGACTACGACAGCCTAAAGCAACTCTTTTCCTGCTGCTTAGAAGAGGGGTATAGAATCCTGATGATGCATGAAGAGTGTCAGCGATGTCATGAGAGTTGAGTCTTTCTCAGTCATGGCCCCTTTAAGCCTTGCTTAAGGTCACCCACATCTAATCCCTTTATACTGTTTTGAACAGTGTGAAATTAAATGAAGAGTGATGTTAACAAAGTTTTACAGCAACCCACACAGCTGTTGGAGCAAACCACATGCTGTCCTTATTTTGTTGCAGCCATTTTTTTTCTGTTTCATAAGCCTACCCAGGCAGAGCAGAAATTACTCAGTATTTACCCTACCACTCACACCTTGAGGCATTTAATGCTGGTGTCCTAGTTTCCTATGAATAATGGATTTGCAGCTCCCAGGGGAAGAAAAGAGGCAAGCCAAACTAACACAGCAACAGCCTCAAGTTTGTGGGGTGTTAAGCTTACAAGATTTGAGGGTTCCTTATGAAAAAAAGAATATCTACTTAAAAATACAAAATCAAATAGGAAAATGAGTAATTTTTAAAACAATCATAGAAATCATAACAAACTCCTGGAGTCTCAGAAGTTCAGTTCCCTTTCTTTCGAGATCTCGTTTCTGACTTACCGGAAGTGTTTACATGGAAACATGTCCTGATTGCAGCCTGGCCTCCACTCTCCACCTAGAATACGCTAATGCTCCCAGTTACTCCCAGCACTCACATGGGCAAGGGCTGTGATGGGTCCTGAAGCTTAAGATTCTCTAACTTCAAGATATTATGTTGGTGCAAAAGTAATTTCAGTTTTTGTAATTAATGGCAAAAATTGCAATTATTTTTACACCTACCTAAATAAATTGTCTAAATTGCCTGTAAATAGTTGCTTCATTTATCTGCTTCAGTGAAGAGGAAAAAGTAATAGGCAAGATGCAGAGCTCATTATCAGTGATGGGAGAAGGACATATCACCTTCATACCTATCCCTTTCCACAGAGGAAACACCACTCACAGAACCACAACATCATAAACTCAGAGGGAGTCTTACAACCATGAAGTCCAACCTTGCCCAGACTGTGTCCTGGGGACCCCAGGGTTGAGTGTGATGTTAATAGGTTCTTTCATGTTTTAATGGGCGTGGGGAGCTCCAAAGACTGGAGAGTGAGCACGGTCTTATTAACACATTTCTGATCAGCAAGTGCTTTCATTTTGGAATACTATGAATAATCCTTCCAAGGACTAGCAGCTCCACAAATGGGTAGCTTTACCTTTAGGTTTTAGGATATGCCAACTGTGCCAATTCAGTCCCATTCACAGGCCCAGTATTACTTCCAGGTTTCTTAATTTGGGCACTATTGATGTTTGGGTTGGATAATTCTTTGTTGTTGGAGCTGTCTTGCAAACTGTAGGATATTTAGCAGTATCTCTGACCTCTATTCACTAGGTGCCAGTAGCACCCCCAGCGAAAAATGTCTCCAGACATTGCCAATGTCCTCAGGGGGTAAAGGAATGTGCAAAATGGATCCCTTGAGAATTGCTTCTTTAGAAGCATCAATCTTAGGTACTGAAGATGTCAGGACACTTAGACCTCCAGCTCAGAGACTGTGGAATCCACCCAGACCCTGTGTCCCAGTCACTCAGTCGGCCCTCTATGCTCTGAGGGGTGAGACCCCCGGTCCAGGCACCTCTCCCAGAACCCTGCCCGGCATCTCCTTGAATGAAATGGTACAGTGTCTGGCTCTCTCTTTAGTCCCACCCTCAGTTCCTCTCAAGCGCGACTCACTCACACAGGGCGTTGCTATGTTGAAATAGGGGCTTAAGAGACTTTAAAGGGTTTTGTCTACTCATTTGCCTCTGTGCTTTTAAAGCCATTTAGGAGAGCTTAATATATGTATCTCATAAATTTAAAACCAAGCTGCTAATCGCATCATTTTTCTTTTAAAGGGTATTGATCCAAAAGATGGCATTCCATATGAGAAGAAATTCTGTGAAGGTAAGAATTGCAGATGTCAGTGTGGTTATAACAATAGAGTATTCTTTTCTAGTCTGAGTCAAACTGAAGTGAGCAGACCACCTAAGTCAGAACGTGCTCGATGCTAGGATTTACTCTATGCTGACCAACTTACATTTATTTTCATGACAGATCAGAAAAAATAAAGTATCTAAAAGGTTCAGAAAAGTAGGAAAGGGGTCAGAATCTTAAAAAAGCAAAACAATTTGTTTAATTGATGTTTTTACTTGAGGATTAGGTTGCAAAATGGATAAAAGAGCAATGGAAATCCAGCACTTTTCCGAATAAGAAAATAAGCAGCAGTCATAACTGACATTTTTAATCTTTTGCATTTCCCTTTAATTACACTACAAGGTCAGACACCCAGACTTCTACTGATGGGATGAGTCTCTTTGTCCACTAGGCTAAAGATGTGTATCTGAATGTCTGAATGACTTGAGAGAGACTGCCAGGCTATAACCTATGAGGGCTTCCCAAAAATAGCTGGGCAAAAGATCTGTGCTCTAAGTGCCCAGATGGCACAAACATCTGGGCCACCAGTTCCACTGGGGAAACCTCACCACCCCATACATGACTGAAAATATGCTCCTGGTGATGCCAACACTTGATGGTAACATCACTGTTTTATGTTTAGGCAATGCTTCTCTCCCCACTTTCACAATCACCTCATTCATTCATTCAACAGGTATTTTCTGAACAACGATTCCAATTCTAACCAATGGCTATACTTGGTTCTGAGTTTTCTTGGACAAAAAGTGTATAGTCTTTGCCTTCTATTAACTTAAAGCCTAATTGTCTTTAAGCCCTCAGAGGGCAGGAAGAGGAATAGAAAATGTAAAGGCTCATTACATATTTATGCAGTTTAGGAATATTTGTTGGATGAGTAAAGAATGAATGAACAACTAAACCAATGAATGAAATATATGCAGATCTAGGTGAAACCCTGGTGCAAAGCCTCTTAGATTCCCCCTACACCCTACGCTCCCTGTGCCCTCCACGATGTCCTGGGCCTCCTCAGTCCCCATTTGTGTGGTCAGATAGTGGTTTCCATGAAGCCCAGGCTGGGGAGTCACTGCAGTGAGGCTAGGCCGTCCTCTTGCATGACTTGAGGAGTTTGGAAGTGGAAAAAGGAGGCGCCTCTCTCTGCCTCTGGGAGGCATCAACTGAGTCAGGATTTTAAGGAATTTCGAAGAATGAGTTCACAGGTGAATGATTCATGTGGTTGGGCCTCAGAGTAAGATGAAGTGATTCTGAACCTCCAAACAAACAGGGCTGCATGCAGACCTTTCTATCTCCATCTCTCCATTAATCAGCCAGTATTGTCTATCCAGTGTTTTTGCCTGTATGGATTAAGGGCATAATATCCTTGAAAAATCACAATTTCTCCATAAGATCATTAACCCTTAAAGTGAATTGTAATGGACATCAGTGTCTTTTCAAGAAAGCAGTTTCCAGAACCAAAATTTAGGGCATATTTCTGCTTTCAGATAAAGCTTTGATACACTTATTCGTCCATCATTCACTCAAGATGTTGTACAGCAGTTTGTTTTATGCTAAGCTGGGAAACACACCTGCATCTCTACATCTTAGCTAGCAGCTCCAATGGCCTGGAAATCTCATTTGGCTCCAAAATGCTATGCCCCTCACTCTCAAACATGCAAAAAATAGTAATGCACTACTGTTAAAATGCTCGGTGCCTGGAATACACACAAGGGTATCTGCTTTTGTAACTACCCAGTCTGGAGGCTCCAAACTACTCGAGTGCATAAATAATGTGAATAAATTGTGCTGCTTAGGTTCACAGCCCAGGGGAATCATTTTGCTGGGAGACTCAGCTGGGGCTCATTTTCACATCTCTCCTGAATGGATCACAGCATCGCAGATGTCTTTGGTAAGTAATTTTGGCAGTAATCATTCCAGATGTGCTGGCCTTTGTTTTCGTTTCCCCTTGCTGTCTCTAAATGTGATGCCAACTCCACACAGGTGCAAATTTCCCTCTTTAGCAAAATCTGCCATGAAAGGCATATCCACAGTCATTTCAGTCCTAGACAAATGGCAAAAGGTTCCTTCTACTCACTTCCCCAGCCTCAGCCCAGCTGCTGCCAGGAACCCTGAAAGCAGTAGTGCGGAGTCAAGAAGGTGGAGAATGCACAGAAAGGACAAAGCCCACCGGGCCGGCTTCCCTGTGGAGGTCAGGATGAGGCATTCTGGGGCCTGTCCAGCTTGTTTTACATCTGAGCAAGCAAGAAGCTCTGGGCAGAGCAGGCTGCTCGGCTCCTGATAGCCTCTGCTGTGCTCCGTGGAAAGCGTCAGGGGACAGACAAGCCCGCCATCCATTCCCAAAGAGTGATGGGACTGTCTGGGAGGGTTTTTTAATTTAAAAAAAAAGAAGAAGAAGAAGAAGAAGAGGGCCACAAGGCAAAATTGCAAACAATGACAGACTCAGAGAAGGCAAAGAAAAGGGAAGGAAACCAACATTTATTGACTCTATATCAGGCATCAGGCACTATAAGAGAGATTTGCATGCATTACTCAGATGAACGACTCCTAAATATGGGGTAGACATATAATGGCAACTTTGTATATTACCAGTTCATCACCTGAGCACACACCTGCTGCATTATCAGGAGGGCCATTATCTTCCTCTCAAATTGTGCAAACACCTGGGGAGATTGTGTGGCAAAGGGTGGGAGCTAGAGGGTGCAGGGAAGGGCAGTCTGAATGCCACACACCCAAGCAGGGGGTACAGTGGTGTCAGATGGGTCACCTGCAGCTGGGGCTTCCTGTGGCCACAAGTTATCACAAGGAAATGTAACAAAACCTGTGCCTAGAGATAGCTACATACTTGGCAGGGCTCAGTGCAAAACAAAAGTACAGGTGCCCTCAGCAAAACTTGTTCAAAAGTTCCATTAAAGCTGCTAAAATATAAACACTTTTCTTTCTGTGGCAGTCTTCCTCAATATGTCATGGTATTTTCTTATTTACTATTTAATGTCATTCTAAAAAAAAATTAAATTTTTAAATTATTGGCATGAATGTTATGTTCATCGTCACATTATGCAATGCCAGTTTTACATGCCACTGTAACAGCACTGAACTCCTAGGCTGGTGGAATCACTAAAATTACACAATTCTTATGTAGTAGCTTGTCCCTGGAGGGTGCTTTGAGCTGCCCAGAAGACAGAAAAGGCAAGCCAGACTCAGGAAGGTTGGAAGGAGGAATAGAGGCTTCCCAGGAGCACAGGGTCACCAGACTGAACACTTCCTCGGGCCAGGAGATGCTTGGGGCAAGTACAGACCCTCCCAGGCACTGAGGCTTCCATCCTGAAACACTCAGGCCTGAGAGCTGCTGGGTTTCTCCTCCTGCCAGTGCTCCATAGGTCCCCAGGTAAGCCAGGAATCTCTCCTTCCCAGGGCCTGTCTCCCCAACCCACAGCAGTCAGGTGACTGACCCCCAAGAGTCTTCAAACCTCTGTGCAGGAACATGCTAATTATTTGGATGGGTAATGAGTTTGCCTCCCCTGCCCACCAGATGCCAGCACTGCCGGCTGGGGCAGGTGACAGCTGCCACCATGCCCAACTCCAATCCTCCTCTTGCCTGTGCCCAGATTCCCAAAAGGACCAAAGGGCAACATTGGAACACAGGCCTCCCCCATTGACACCATTTAGTTGCCACCTTGTTGGAGGGTCCAGCAGCTGCAGGGCAAGAAGGGGAAGACAGGCTGGGGAGTGAGTGGCCAGGAATCCATCTTGAGAGATGGCAGGAGGCAGGATCCAGAGTCGACCCCGTTTCCAATCCCCTCCCTCACACATACTCAGTTGGCCCATTGGACTTCACTCACATAACACAAATTCAAAAATAAGATTTTTAAGAAGTTCAAGATGGGACAGCACAGCATTAAACCCAGTGCAGGGCCCTTTCTAAGCAGAGGACCTCACGGGCCCCACTGTTGCACACACATAAAGCCCTGCCCGGGTCTGACACAGTGCACAGGGAACAGCAACTCTCAGCCTTTACTTCTGGATGGCCCTATCAAACAACACAATAAAAAATGTGAGGGCATTGCCACAACAGACTTGTCCCAAGAGCCACCCTGTCCGTTAGAGAAAGGAGTGGTGCCCCTGCCCTCGAGAAAGGGACATGGGCACAGTGGGGAAGCCCTGTCATACAGCCATCTATGGACGCGCTTCCCTCTTCCCTCTCCCAGAAAACTGAAACTGATCCAGAGAAATTAACCTGCAGAAACTATCATTTTTTTTTCTTTGACTTCCTCTTCCTAAAGAAATTGAATATGAACTCAAACACTCTCTGGTTGAACCTCTCCCAAGCCCCCACTTGCTCATGGGGGTTTCCCCACTTGCTCATCTTTACAGAGGGAGGTCTATGCTTGCCCAGTAAAGTATGCTTGCTTTACTGGGCAAGCATAGACCTCCCTCTGTAAAGATGAGCAAGTGGGGAAACATCTGGATATACATAAAAACTGCTCAGGAACACAAATGAAGAGTGCTCTTTTGAAAAATGTTTATGGGAGGAAAGAGAGTGACATTTTGTAAAATGTTAAATTCAGGTTCTCAACAATAATTGAGAGGAAATTGCACACATGAAAAAGAAGAACTCGGAAATCAGGGAAGACTGCCTTGAGGTGAAACAACTATCTGATCTAAAAATGCAGCGGCAATACTGACTTGCAAGTTGGATGGTGCAGAAAACAGGAGAGCAAAGCGGTCAGGCAGCTGGGGAAATTCTGGGACTCAGGAGAAAGGCTAGATGTGAAAATCAAGACGGAAAGAGGAGAGGTATGCAGGAACGGTCCTGGCAATTGAATAGAAACTGCAGAAAAAGAAAAGACATCAGGCAGAGAGGAAGCTGTGACTAAATAAGTAATGCAAGATAATTTTCTTGAGTTGGGGAAATCTGTCTTCAGCCCACAACCCCCACAGCGTGCCAGGCCAGGGTATAAAATAGACTCTGTGTTCCCTGCTTTTCCTTATTTATTCTGAGGATAAAGAAAACTCTTGGAATCATCCTGCCCAACAAACCAACAACCGGGGAGCATACTAGGAGGGAAAACCCATCTGGCATCAGACTTATCTCTCAACACTAAATTTCAGGAAACAGCGGAACAGCCTCTCTACAGAATTTTAAGAAGGAAAAATTGTGTCGAAAGTGCTCTATACCAAGCTATTGTTCTCACATGAGGACTACAGAAGCTTATTCTCAGTCATTCGAAGACTTAGAAAACATACAAGACATATGCCTTCCCGGAAAAAAAATATTTTAAGAAATACTCCAGTCTCTCTAAGCATGATATTGCAAAAGGAAGCACACAAAAAAACTAGATATAATTACATACAATTTTCAAATGTGTACAAAGTCAAAAAGATTCACAAAATTAAAAGACAAATGTAAAGCTAGAATACTTACAAAATATAAGGCAAGATTTAAATCCTCTAATTAACAGAGTTTCTACATAGCAATAAGAAAAAAATCTAATTTTTAATGATCAAGAACATAACCAGTAGATATAAAAGTTTCATTTTCAGCAGTAAGAAACATAAATTAAGATAACAATGCAATTCATTTATCATTGTCAAACAAACAAAGATAAAGGTGATAAAGACCCAGTTTTAGCAAAAATATGGTGAAACAGGCATGTTAATTCACCAAAAAGAGATGAAGTTACTAGAACTTCTCTGAAAGGCAATTTGGCAACATGTATAAGGCAACATTAAAATATTTGTGATTTTTAACTAAAAATTTCACATCTGCAAATTTCACATCTGTAATTTCACATCTGCAAATTTACTTTTAAAATGATCAATTATCTGCTCAAGAATATATGTACAGGAATATTCATCACAGAAGTATTTATTTATAAGAGCAAAACTGAGGAAAGAAACTAAAAATCAAAAAATAGGGGATGTAAAAATATACTACATTTGTACAGTGAAATTTTGTGCAACCAGTTAATACACATATTAATAGACATTTATTGGCAAGAAATATGTCTATGATAATTGGTTAAGCAACAAAAGCAGGTTACAAAATAGTATGTATGCGCCAATTTTGTGAATATATGTGTGTCTGTGTGCAAACAAAAAAATAATTGGAAAGTTGTAGGTCTGCATGTTACCTACCACTGGCTATCTTTGGATGGTGGAATTATAGGTCACTTTTTTTTTTTCTCATTTTTCTTCATTGAATTTGTATGTACCAAATATTGTGATTCAAAATTTTGGAGATTTGTTTGTTCTATTTGTTTTGGTTTTGTTTTAGGCAATAGCTAAGGAAACCAGTTAAGGAAAATCAATGCATTTTTTTAATTTAATCTTTGCAAAAGCCCTCTGAGGTAGGTGTTTCTACAACACAGCCTCGCTTTACAGATTCTCAGAGAGATTGAGTGGACTGCCCAAGGTCACACAACTAACAGGTGGTGGAATTACTGCCTGTCAGCATAATCCTGAACAAGCTGCTTAACCAGAGACTCTGTAAATGATGATAGTAACAGTGTCAGGAAAGGCCATGTGCTTCAATGAGCCTAAGGGCTATGAAAATGTTGTGGACCCGTATGTTGAATTCCAACCAGACAAAGTAGATTGACACCTGGCTCTGGCAGTGCAGTGGTGATCGTTAATGAGGCTGCCTGAAATCCTTGTACTTGTCCTCCCTGTTCCTGCACCTGGCCTCAGAGGCTGAGGAAAGGAGTGCCTCTCTTCATAACCTGGGGCCCACACTCTCCAGGAGGACAGTGGCTCACTCTGCAGTGTGCTGATTCTCCAGGAAAAAGAGGGGCCCACCCAGCAGACATTTTAAGAAAATCACTCCAGCAAGCCCAGCAGCTGGCCCTATCCTAGAGACTTAACAAGTAAAATTTAGATTGTAATAGTTTTCATCTGCTGTTTGCAGCAATGAACTGATTCAAGTGCTGTCGAGCAGCATTTGTTGGTAACGGTTTGGGTCACTCCCCACTCCCACGTTTTGGCAGTAAATTGTTTTGAGAAATGCTTATGAGAATAGGCTGATGAGAAACCCAAATCAGGCATAACCGATAATTGGAATTCACCAGTCTTATCAATATGGTAATAATGCTATGGGTAGGAGGAACAACACTACAGTTTTAGTGTCATGTTGTCACCTGTTTTAAGCCCCTGGTGTTCTGGGGTTATTAAAATCTCTCTAGATTAACATTCCTCTCCAAGCTAAAAATTGACCCAGCAACTCTCAGCCTGGCCACTTGGTAAGAAAAGGAGGCAGGACAAGAATAAGATATCTATTTTGCTTAGGATGTTGATACTGAACATGAAGCTTTATCCCCAAGTTATTGCCGAAATGATAACCACCAACCACTCCAAATTTCCAGTGACTTAAAACAATCATCATTTCTTCTCACCCGTGCATCCAGGGGTGGTCTGGGATCAGCAGTTTTCAACTGAGCTATGTTGGTCTTGGCGCAAAGCTTCAGGTTGGGCCCAGGTGTGTGCCACGTGTCTCTCATTTTTATTGGCTGGGCAATCTATCCAGAGCGTCTGCTTGTCATGGTGATGTCAAAGTGCAAGAAGGCAATCCGTGCCCTGTCCACCATCAACCCAACAGCCAAAGCCGGTCACGTGACCACAATCAAGCTAATGGGGAAGGAGGCATGACTGCCCAGAGTGGGAGAAGGAAGAGAGTAAATATGCTTTATTGTTTTTATCTAATTACATATGTTAAATATATGACTGAGAAAAATGTGAAAATACAGAAATTATTTGGAAATTGTTAAAATTCCTCCTTAATACTACCACCCAGAGAGTCACCTTAACATTTTGGAGTATCAGGCTTGTTTTGAAATATTCTTTTAATATCCTTTTTATTTTTTTAAAAAAGTTAAAATGCCAATAATAGAGCCAATTTTAAGAAGTAAAAAATAACCCCACCATCTTAAATTTTTCACAGTATTTTTGCACTCTTTCCAGCACTCCGCCCCATGTGCATATATGTATATATGTGTATTATATATACACACATCATGCTGTACAAGAAGAGCAAGTTTGCAGTTGGCAGTTCTCTTTTTATTCAATCAATTCATAGGTATCTTCCTCATTACGACTTTGTTTTTATACTCATTATATTTATTGCTGTTCCATAATGTCCTTTTCAGGGGCCATGCAATAATCTACTAAACCACTCACCTATAGCAGGATGTTAAACTGATTCTTTTTTTTTTTTTTTTTTTTTTTTTTTCTGGAGACGGAGTCTCACTCTGTCGCCCAGGCTGGAGTGCAGTGGCCGGATCTCGGCTCACTGCAAGCTCCGTCTCCCGGGTTCACGCCATTCTCCTGCCTCAGCCTCCCGAGTAGCTGGGACTACAGGCGCCCGCCACCTCGCCCGGCTAGTTTTTTGTATTTTTTAGTAGAGACGGGGTTTCACTGTGTTAGCCAGGATGGTCTCGATCTCCTGACCTCGTGATCCGCCCGTCTCGGCCTCCCAAAGTGCTGGGATTACAGGCTTGAGCCACCGCGCCCGGCCAAACTGATTCTTTTTTTTAATTTAATTTTATTTATTTATTTTGCTATTATGGAGCATTGTCCTTTTAAAAAAAAAAAAAAAAAAAACTTCCAACTTTTAGACACTATTATCTACAGAATCTCTTCATTTGTGCAAGGAGTCAGCCTAGGTAAGAATACCAGGCTTAGCCAATATCCATGAGGTGTGTTGAGCTCAGACACCTCGTGTTTCCATTGTCTGGTTTTTCAGGCTTGTGGCAAGTGTAAACAAAATATCAGTTCTAACTTAGGTAAAAATTCTAGAGTCACATCTCTCCAGGCCCAGCAGCATAGCACTGTTCATGTGTCAATTAATTCAACAAATGCTAGCCAGGTCTACTACGTGCCAAGCCCTGTGATGGGACTGATGACAACGGGGAAAAGGATGGAAAGATCCCTGGTGCCCATAGAGCTTAAAACCCCATGGGGCAATGCAGACGAGCAAGTGGCAGCTCTAGAGCCATCAGTGCTGTAGTGTGCACACGCTGCCCCGCAAACTGGAGGAAAGGCTGCCTGAAGGGAGAGACGCTGTGTTCAAAGCAGAGGAACAGAGCTGGAGGTAGTTGGGTCCCAGCCAACATAGGAAGGAGTGCCCTAGCAGAGGAAAGAGCACAGGCAAAGGCTCGAAAGCAAGAGAGTCCAGCCTTCTGAGAAGGAGCTCGGTGCAGCTGAACTGAAGCTCATCCAGCACCAGGTGAGACAAGAGCCTAGAGAAGTGCATGGGAGGCGGATCTCAAAGGGCCTGGAGTTTATCCTGAAGACAAGCAGGAGCCATTGAAGGGTTTTAAACTGAGAAAGGGGCAGATTTGAATTCTAGAACATTTACTCTGATTTCAGTGGGCAGGATGGAATTATTTGGTTGAAGGGGAGAGAGGCGAATCAGGCAGCAAGAGCAGCTAGGAAAATTCTAGTTGTAATTCTAGTGAAAGTGTGCTAAGCTGGAAAAGTACAGAGGGGAAGAAACAAGATGGACAAACTCAGAAGCTGTCTGGATTCAACAGTGGATGATGCACCCTTCCCATCCTGTATACTTGATGAGGGTTCCTCAAGACATCACCCTATCCCAACCAGATGGTTCTTCGGGTTGGGGTTGACCTTGGGCTGTCCCCCGGCATCCCTGCATCTGGGGGAGACTGCCTAGAGCTCATTGCCAATTGCAGGTCTTCCCACAGAGTCTCAGCCAGCCTTTGGAGACTACTAAAGAGCCATCCCTGCTAGGAAACTTCTGGTGCTTTTTGTCCCTTTGTACCAGACCCCCCCCCGACCAGCTCCTAATATTAATAGTTATGGTGAGAATATAATTTATTGTCCAAACTGGACACTTTGAGAGAAGAGGGATCGCTACCATAATTATGCCATGACAACAGGCATTAACCTGGACTGGCTCAGACAAGACTAGATGTCTATGTCTGGCCACCCTACTGATGGAAGGAGAATCACGTAAGCTGACTCCATAGTCATGACAGTGCCCAGTGGAGAATCTCAAGCCCCTAACTTACATGCAGAATAATCTCAGACATTGACTCAAACAGACTAGGGTTCAAATCCTGGCTGAGCCACCTACATTCACTTCTTTACTCTGAGCTTTAGTTTCCTCATCTGTAAAGTATAAATAATGATGACTATCTTGTCAGAAATTGGGAATCATTTCTGTAACAGGATGTTAAAAATTGGACTATTTATTTCTACCTACATTTTAGCCAATGTGGACAAATTATTCCCACCTTCCCACCATCATATTTCTTCCAAGTGAAAGATGAGACCATGTCCACAGAACCGGCAAAGGAAGGGAGTGAAGCCAATTCCACAACCTGTCGCTTATCTCCAGAGTCAAAGGTCCAGAAGAGTTGAGGCTGGGAATGGCCGGTGTCAGAGGGACAGTGGGGCTCAGCTCTCCCTGTGGGGTAAGGTGGGTGTGCTTCCCCTGCACCGTAAAGATGCCACTAAGAGAACTGGATAGGGGTCTGCAGAGACTAACCCCAAGAGGACTGGTGTTGGACACTCCCATGGGGAATGTAAGAGCAATGACCGAGGCAGCAGGACAGAAAGAGCATGGGCCCTGGACGAGGACATGAGCCCCAGGAAGGGAGAGCTAGCCTGGGCCACTAGACATCCTGCAGAGGATGGCCTGCAGGGGCAAGGTGACTTCACAGGGCTTAACCTCCAGCAGAGCAGGGCTGAAGCAGCAAACTTAAGTGACGAGTGGGGTGCAGAGAATGCACTCACTCTACCATGGCAAGTTCAGTCACCCGTTCTCCACAGTGCCTCTCAAGAGCCCCACGACAGCCCTCATTGTAGAAAGTCAGCTTTGGATATCTGCCCAGCTAGAGGCAATCACATCTGACTGTACCTCTTCTCCCTCCACCGCAAGCCTCAGCCAGCAAGTGGAAGGAAAATCTAGCCAAGTCGACAAAGAAAGTGGACCACATTCCCAATGCTGAGTACAGATGGCCAGTCTCAAGTCCAGGGTTGACAGGGAGCAAGAAGTTTTACTTAAAATTGTGAAGACTGAACATTTTTCTTTTCTGAAATGGAATTGAATATAACCAGAAGAGTATATGTTATCTGAGCATGAGCACAGGCATAATTGGGCTGGTCTGGATTTTCTTCCAGGGCAAGGGATGAATTAGCACCACAGATGAGTGGGCAGTGGGAAAAAGGAAGGAGTTGTCTCATAGCACCCTGTGGTCCTGCCTGTCTCATGTGCCAGCGAAAGACCTCAAACTCCAGCAGGAGTCTCCCTTGGGGTCTGATGATAGGAATGCATGTTACAAATCAAGACCCTTCAGGGAGCCCAGACATGTTTCGTTCCATTCCTTTGCTGCACCGAGGACCTGATCATATTGTCTGGCAAGCGCAGTAAATGCTATAGAAAAACAAGTGGGTATTGTTTTATAATGGGCCCTTGTGCCTTCTATGAGGCTACTTGATACTTCTTTGCCTTTGTCTCCCTATAAGGCAGAAAACACGTCTGTGTGTACATGACCCCATCCCAGCTGTATCCGCTGAAAAGGAATCCACTGTCGGGCATTCTCCGTGCAGTGGCCCCTCTTCTCTCCTGCTCTTGCCATCCTCTGCTTAAGTAGTGGGGCACCCAGGAGTCCTGTTTACAGCTAATTAGATTAGGAGTGTATTCATCTGGAAAGATATTTGTAGTTCAATAAAGACAGTATGAAGACTCTCTCTCATGGTTCCACAGACACAAAGGGTTCTGAGTCTCATTCCGACCTGTCTGCTCCCTTTCTCCTTAAACAACCTGAGCTTCTCTCTGAAATATCTAAACCTCAGTAGTCAGGTTCAAATCGACCTACTCAAACCACAAGAAAGACCTCAACTTAGAAAGATGTCAAAGGAAGACGAAGAGCAAATCCAAAAACACTTTCGTGCTGGTTTTGTTTTTTTTCTTTTTTTCTTTCAAGGGAAAAAACAATCGCTGCTTGAGTTGTTTGTTGAAAAAGAAGAGGAGGTGGAAAGATCATTGAGGCCAGCAAGGGATGCTGCCCTCCTGCCTCTTCCCCCATCTGTTCAAAAATTATTTCCAAAATATTAAATGCTGCATTTCACTGAATCAGAATTGCATGATGGGCTGGGGGAGGGGGTGATGAGAGAAAAGCGATTCTGAAATACAATTTCCCAAATGTTTATTTTGCTAGCTAAGGCTGTTGCCGATCCTATTATAAAATCTTTGCACGACCCCTGGCAGGCTGTTGTCTGTAGGGTAAGTAGACGGAGATTGAATTTCGTGCTGTGTCAAGGACAAAATGAATCCTTAATCTAGCTGCTGAAAATGCATATTCACTAGAGAGCAAAGTGGCTCCATCTCTCAAACTTATATGCACTTCATTTCTCCCGTTGAGATGATTTTGTATATCAGGTTTGGCTACTCTTTATTAACCCACAAACAGCACAGGCAGTATCGAAGCTCTCACCCTACTCTCACTCACCCGCCCTGCTTCCTGCTCTCTGGATTTATCACTGCACATAAAGCCTCCCTTAAGCACAGAGGAAGATTTTCATGATGCATACAAAATATGGAAATTCTATCTGAGTTACCTTCGTGTCGACTCCAGAAATATCTAAGCATTATAGTGCTTTCTTATTATATTTTAAGACGAAGTAAAGCTATTGTTTAGTAAAACTGGACAAAATTACATCTTGTGCGCCTCAGCCATCTTGCAGGCTAGCGGATTAAAGATGCTAGGTAATGAGGAGAGAAACCTCAATCCTAGTTACTTCTCATTGATTCTGTCAGAAAAAGAGAGTTGTGTTCACCATGGTGAATTCTGCTCTCCAGTAGCAATCAGGCCACAAGAGACAGAATGTTCTTCCGTTTCCTTTCCCTGTTCATGAACAGGCCAGACGGGCCGTTCCTGAATTCTGATCAACTCGACGCCCTTCTCTCCCTACTCAAGGTGAGAATCCGGATCTCTCACCTGCCAGCCATGTAGGGTGCACTCCCAGGTTCATTGTTCTGAAAACATCCACCATCTTGGCCCTGCTGCCTTCTGAGAGAAGTAAAAAGCCAAAAACCAGTCGTTATGAAAACTACAAGAGGAAATTATTTTAAATTCCATATTTCTGAAAAGCATTTATAATTACTCAGCCCACACACCTGCTCTGCCAGTACATGAAATACTTCTGTATCAGAAGGCAGTGTGAGTCCGTCAATGCCTGTGCTATCCAGCCTGCTGCTGCAACTAGAGGACAATCTCTTGCCCCCTGGTTAATTATGTCTGTAACCTGCTTCACTCTCCCCCACATTCCTTACCCATCAAATGGAGCTCATGAAATTACTCATCACAGGGGAAACACCTAGAATCTCAAGTTCATTGGGATATGGAAAGAGAAAATTCCATCATTTAAAAATAATGTTGGGTGGTTGGAATTAATTGTAATACACTGTTCATTCATTTTTTTTCAACTAATTCCTTCCATGCAATTCCTTAGAAGGAGTGGGAGTAAGCAGAGATTATCTAGCCCAGCTCTAGTCAAATATCTAGGGGGCAAGACTGGATTCTACATAATTTCCTAGGGAAATCATACAGAATTTCTACTCAAGGAAATGGTTTGGAGTTTGGGCAGAGTGATGAGCTAAACCACAATCCTGGAGGAATATAAGGAAAAGCATGCATGAAGTACAAAGTCCAAAGATTCCAGAGGCAGAAACTGAGGATAGCATCGCTAAGCCTGACTGCTAAAGAGCTCAAAGGAAAGCAGAGCAGAAAGCAGCAAAGAGGTCATGATCTCGTGTTGGTAACATGTATTTCAGAGCCAACAAGAATGAGTAGATGCATCAGCTCTTCTTAACAGGGCAGGATATGGGCTCAGCTGTGGTCACAGAGTCCCAGATTTGGTGACTTAAGATGAAAGTGTTTCCTTTTATGTAGTAATCCAGAGGGAAGCAGTCCAGGGCTGGGGGAAAGTTAGATCATCCTCAACATGCAGCTTCCATCCTGGGGTCCGAGGTAGCTGCCCCTAATCCTGCCACCTGTCACCTGGAGAGAAGAAAAAAGACCAAGTGAAGGCACATACATCCCTTGGGAGAAGTTGGCACGATGGTGGTAAATATCACTTCTTTCTCATACCCCATTGTCCAGAACTTAGTCATATGGCCACACCAAGCTGCAACAGAGACTAAGAATTGCAGTCCGTGGCTGGGCAGCCCTATGCCCAACTATCACTGTTCTATTATTAAAAACAGAGAAATAGATAAAGGTGGATAACTGGGGCTCTGGAGGTGAAAAGTACCAGCTCAGCTTCAGAAAATGTAAAGTCTAGCTGGGAAGATAAATAAGCTCACAATAATTAACAATAATAATAATAATAATATAAAGCAAACATTACCATGTGCTTACCAAATACCAAGTATCCTATTTAGCATTATCTTATTTAATACTTGCAATGGTCTGAATGTTGGTGTCCCCCAAAATTCATATGTTGGAACAAATACCCACTGTTAGTATGACGAGGTGGGGCCAATGAGAAGGGATTAAGTCTCCAGGGCTTCATCCTCATGGCTGGGATTGGTGCTCTTGTAAAAGAACTCCCTTGCCCCCATGTGAGAATGCAGCAACAAGGCACCATTTACGAAGCAGAGGCCTTCACCAGACCCAGATTTGCCAACACCTTGATCTTGAACTTCCCAGTCTCCAGAACTGTGAACAATAAATTTCTGATGTTTATAAATTACACTATAAGGTATCTTGCTATAGCAGACTATGGACTGAGAAAATATAGCAGAATATGGACTATAGCAGGAAAGGGACTAAGACAATACTGAAATGACTCTACTATTATATGTATTTTATAGATAAAGAAACTGAGACTTAGCAAGTTTAGCTAACTGACAAAAGGTTAAACATGGAGCCCAGACACAAACTGAGTCTGTTGGATCCTAGAGTAGAGGTCAGAAAACTATGGCTGTTGGGCCAGACGCTGCCCTCCCTGATTTTGTAAACTAAGTTTCACTGGAACACGGCGATGCCCATTCATTTACATATTGTCTATGACAACAGCAGAACTGAGCAATCACGACAGAAAGAAAGAGAAACCTCAGAGGTTGGACTCTTGGACCAGCAGAGGGTCAAAGAGGAAATGCTCTACTTTTTCCCTGAAAATGACTTATTTCACTGAAGTTGAATGTGCATCGAATAAGCATCGTACCAGACCAAACAGCCTACAAACCTGAAATATTTACTGTCTAGTCCTTTATAGAAACAGTTTGCCAGCCCCTGCCCTAGTGCTAGAGGGTTAGGTGCAATCAGCTAGGCATGCACAAGCTACCATGAGACCTAGAAGAGGATGCCTAAGAGAGAAAGGCCAGGGCAGGTGAGGAAGGCTCTGAGAGGAAGTCCAGATGTAGCCAACTCTTGGCTGTTGATTAGCAACTGAGCAGTCAAGACAGTGGAGCTGGAGGAAGAGCTTGTGGAGAGACCTGGAGGTCTGAGGTGGTAGGGGTAGGTTCAGGGGGACCCAGGTTGTTGAGGGGGGTAGGAGAGGAGGGCTGTCAGGAGAGGTTGGGGACATGGAGATTCCTTGTGGTGGAGGATGACATTGAATAGCTACAGAAGCCTGCAGATTAGGGTTTCCCTTCGTGGCCAGTCATTGCAGTCATGTAGGGCACTTATTCAAAATGAGATTCTAGGGCCCCACCACAAACCTACCCAATCAGGATCTGTACTTCAAAGAAGCTCCCTATGAGACTCTGGGAAACACTACTGAAGATGTAGGAAGACAGTGAGGAGGCAGGGCCCCTGGCCAGAGGTTGCTGCAGTCACCCGGGGCCAGCAGATGTGTATGCCCAGAGGGGTGGAATGGCAAGGTTTTGGGACCGCCTCTTGGTATAAAGTGAAAGAGAGGAGAGAAAGAAAATGAGATCGTCATTTATGATCACAGTCATGGGGAACAAGAGCCCAGGTCAGTCCTGGTGAGCAGGTGGCCCCAGTGAGCTCTTCTCCACTTTCCCCTCTAACTTGACCTTGGACTTCCGGTATCAAATTCCAGTTATTACCCCCCAAAAAGAAAAACTACCCACATCCCAGACAAATTGCAGTCTGGCTGTTTTAGAAATGACTAAACTTTTACAGAATCAAAGGTATTAGAAGAATCAGCTTCGAGGATGTGTACCTCTTCGTGCTCATTTCTGGCCCTTGGAGGAATTTGTTTTTTCTGTTTGTTTCAATGGCCTTAGAAAAGAATTGATTTGTGATTATCTCTGTATATGAAGAGGATATTTTATACTCTTGTTTTCTTGCTTTTATGAATCTAAAAAAAGTTATTCAATCACCCTGGGGGGGAAAAAACAATGGAAGGAAGGGAATTCAGTAGAAAGAGTTTAACTGTACAATGCGTTCTCATTTGGTATGCGGCAGTGAGAGAAATGCATCCCTCGACTCATTCATTGAATAAATAAATCATAGAGTTAGAGCTTAAGTAATAAATAATAGAAAAGGAAAGGAAAGAAACTAAGAGGAGCTGACAAGGTAAAAATAAATAAATAAAAAGAGCTACATTCAAGCAAAATGATGAAACATGGAGTATTATTTGCCATTTTGTCCTCTTTGTATTTACGTGTCATATGCTGCTAGAATTTTTTATTTGATTGTTTATTCACTGCCCCCATAAGCTTTTGGACTGGCAGAGGGTCGAAGAGGAAACACTCTACTTTTTCCCTGAAAATGACTTATTTCACTGAAGTTGAATGTACATCAAATAAGCATCGTACCAGGTGCTGAGCAGTTATTGCTGCTGGTCTGCTGGTGTGTAGTATATTTTAAGTCACTAAATTTGGGGGCTACCTGTTACATGAAAATGTATAACTGCAATGCTTGGTGTTTGTTGGTCTCCTTTGGACATGACATGATGAATTTAGCCCTGGGGTTTTGCATGCGGTGTTAGCAATGCTGGAACTATTTCCCCCTGGCCCCTCTGTGCTTGATTCTCTCTTCCTAGCCTTCCAGGACTCACACATTAGATAAGGAATCTTCCTTCAAGATTCCTTTCTTGAAAGCCCCAGATGTGGGACAGATGTCCCTTCTATGTACTGACACAGTACTCTGGACTGCCCTTAATACGACTAACAACCAACTTTTATTGAGTTCTTACAAGTCTAAATGTCATGCATAGATTATCTTTTTTAATTCTCTCAACCACCCAATGAGATAGGTACTATTATTAAGTTATTTTTATTGGTAATGAAACTGAAGCACAGAAGGGTTAAGGAAAGAGTTCTAGGTTACCCAGATGGGAAGTGTTGATTGTCTGTGCCTCTCTAGAACGGTGAGTCCCATGAAGAAGGAGCCCACGGCTGCCTGGGATGATGTCCAACAGAGTGCCCAGCACAGTCTGGTGCCTGATGTTTCTCCCTCTCCCCTCCCCTTCCCCTTCCCCCTCTCTCCACCCCTGTTTTCCTCTGTGTGCCTCTGTGTGTGTAATGAATCATAGGGCCACAGGGACTTTCCCTCAATATGAGACTCATCTCACTGCAAGGGAGATTATATGGTTTACAAATCAAATGCACAGAGTTAAATTACTTTCTTGAAGTTGTCTATATTAAATCCTTAGTTTATGAGAACTGTGCTACCTAATCCAGTTAAGCCTGAGATGACAGAGGCAGAAACCAGATGATGTATCCTGTCTACATTCTCCCAGAACTTCATCTGCCAGGCCCCACTGGAAGACAGACCTCCAGAGCAGTGGTGTGTGCCATCTCCCTGGGGGCCTTTCCCCGGGATGTGTCAGGCCAGACAGGCCCTGGGTGCAGAAGAGTAGGGTGTGTGTGGGTTTCTGTGTAGGGTCACATATGGTTTCCGTATTTGTCCCCAAAATATTCATTCTCCACTCTTCATAAATTAGACACGGCCTCCATACAAGAGAAAGACAGAAGGAAAAGATGGCGGCAGCTCTTAAATCATCTGTGCACTTCAGAACTTTTCACCCAAAGCAGTATCTGGGCGACTACCCCCTAAACAGGCAACCAGGAAGCCTCATGTTCAAGGACTGTCTAGCCCAGCTTGGCCCATTTTGTCATTTTACGGGATTTGGCAGCTTGGGGGCAAAGCAAGGAGCAGATACAAGTGGGCTATGGGAAGCCTCTCCCTTTCTTGTTTCACCAGAACCTGGGTATAAACTGCTATTTACCATAAGGGTTGGTCATTTAATTTGCTGCTGTTTGTCTGAGGTATGAGTACTTGTTCTTTATTAGAGGGAATATCCAATCTGATACATGTTAGTTGCTCTAAAGTGTTTGTAGAAGGGAGAGAGAGAGGAGAGGAGGGAGGAAGGCTGCCTCATAGAGTTGTGTCATTGAATTGAACAATTTGTGCAAGTTTCCTGTCTCAGTGCCTGGCACATAAGGGGAACCCAGAATTAGTTCCCTTCCCCACTCTGGCTTAATGCAAGTTATCTAGGAAACAGCACATCCAAGCATCGTGAATAAGTAGACATTTATTTATAGGACAGATTCATGTAGCAGAGGCTACAGAAATGGGAGTCGGGCAGGAAAGTGTGTGTGAGGGCCAAGGAAGGCTCAGAAAGTTGCATAATGTGGTGTTCCCACAATAAAGGCACTAAGGTGATGGGAGGGGTGGGGACCTGAGCAGATGGGAGGTGGTGTGGTGGCACGGTGGGACTGAGAGACAGAAAGCAGGAGGAACCCTGCTTACCTTCTGCAGGCACCACTGCAGGACAGATGGAGGAGGAGCCGAGAAGCCAGCTAGTGGAACTGGGAGACCTATGGTCCCAACGTTAAGGAGGTAGTCCTTGTCTCTGATTCCCGGGCCTTGAAACTCTCCAGCATTATTAAAAATACCAACCCAAGAGCTATTTTCTTTTTTTTTTTTTTTTGGTAAAGTAACAATTCCTCATGTGCTTTGAGACTTTAATTCTGGGGAATGGATAAAACAATGCTTATTTAACTGGTGATGACATTTTTCATCTTTTTCCAACAGTGGTTACTTAGATTCCTCCACGTGACTTTGTACTGTTTGAAAATAATCAATTCAGGTCTAATGCAGGTACGTGTAATAGAAAAGGGAATATACTGTGCAGATCGTCCACAGCAGTGCAGGATGGAGAGAGCCCAAATATAAACAGTGAAGGAAGGCACTGAGGATACTGCCTGTTTTGCCGGAAGACTGGCAGAATCAGATGAATGAGGGATTGGTGTCATTACTCTCTTTCTCCCATGCAACAAAGCTTTAAGAACATCAATTGCTTGCTGAAGTTAGGGCTTAAAATATTACCAAATTCAAATTATTGTATTTACTAAATATCCATAAAAAATGGGAACCAGTGGGCTTTGTCGATGCATGGAAATACGCACACACCTACCCACGCACAGGGAAACGTTAAATGAAATATTACACAAAATAGTATACACGTGCCAACTATGCCATAAAAATAAATATCTATCATTGATAAAGGTCAGAAGAAATTTTGAAGCAATGCGGTAGTGATCTAACACTCACTAGGTTGCTCATGCTCTTTAAGTTTGGAAAATTTTTCTTGGTAAATATTCAGTCTTTTTCACATATGTACATTTAAGGTACATTTAAAACGAGTTTCCTAAGAACATAAATGCTCAAAAGGAATAAGCAGGAGTTGATGAGGAAAATCTTAATTTGCATTCCTCCTGCCTCAAATGCCTGAAATATCTTGGATATAATGTTGCATGAATAAAGCTTTTAGTGTTTAATGTGATAGGACTTAAACATTCTCTTTTTGCTAGGGTCTATAAAACATTTGCTATTAATAGCCACTGCTTTTCATTTTTATCTACCAAATTTACTTCTATTGGTCTGCTCAAACCTTTTATATTATCTGGCAAATAAATATCACTCCTCTTAAACCTGGGACAGTTCACTTGGAAAGGGACACTAGGTGGTCCGCCCTAAACATGATGCTTCACATAGTAGGGCTCTGACTTGTCAACCTGCTTCTGACTGTCTTTTGGTCTTCCCCACAGTCTTGCTGAAGTAAATAAGGTGATATTTCTATAGCCGTTGGAGATACTGAAACTGAAATACATCTTCCCCAAGTTTGCACACTAATGACAGTAAAACCTTGGCTTAACATCAGAAGTGAAGTCTAAAACATTCAACCAGGAAAGCACAGGCTTGCTATATTTTGAAGCTAATTGAATGACCAGGATAAACCTATGCAGCTGGTCTGCCTGGGCCTTCCAGGGCTCCCGCTGAGGAATGCAAACTTACCCTGGCCCCAGTTGTGATTCAGCACCAGCCACTGTCCACTCCAGCTGAAATCCTGTTGGGGATGATTCCAAGGCTGACTGTGGTTTCCAAGATATCAGCAAGGATTCCAGGAATCTCCCAGGTAGCTGAGCCCCATTTCTTCAGATTGATCCAGAGAGAACTGAGCTTGGAGAACGTTAGGAACATGGAGATTCCACTTCCCAAGACAGGATTGCCTGCCGTTTTCCCACCTACCCTACCCCTCCTCTCAACATCCCGTCTTCCGCCACTGAAGACAAGAACTTCATCACCCACCCCTGACTGAGAATGAGGGCTACAGTGGGTACGGAACCTATTTCCAGTGGTGTCAGAGCCAATCATGGAGTTTTCTTGATTTGTGTTTCTTCTCTGTATTTGTAGAGCTAGACATAGAAGACAGATCACCTGATTTCTAGAGCAAAGCCCTTTCTCTACTTTGCTGGCACACTTCAGAATTATTTACCCCTCCCTTAGTGTGCCAGGCTACAGAGGGTATCTCTATGCCTGCATAGTTCTTGTCTAACTCCTTCCTGTGAAAGGGAGAGCAGACCCAGACAGAATCAGAAACCTAGTTCCTCATCCAGTTTCCCAAGTCTGGAGTTACCATTGCACAGATGACAGAGAAAAAGGTGAGGGAGTGGGGTGGAAAAGAACTATCATTCTTGTACATTTCAACGTGTTTTGCAGGTTACTGACTCAACACAGCTCATAAATTCTGCCTGCATCTCACAAGCCACTTGCTTACTCACTATCTCTGCTTAACATATCTTGTGAGTTTCATCCATTCTATTTGTTTTTCTTGTCTTGTCTGGCAGAATTGAATATTCTCAAATCCTACAGTAAACACACATTGTAAGCAGAAAGATGTAGGGAAAAATAAGATAAAACACAGAGAAAAGTTTTGCTTTATAGTGGCAGGAGAAATAGAAACCCAAACAGAATAACTGAGTCACAGTAATGGTGGAGTTTTGAGCAGAAAATGGTGGGTGCTGAATGCTAAGGGGTGACAGAGTACCGGTCACTGAGACTGCATGGTCCTCCAAGATTTACTGGGAGCTTTCTTTCCATGGGGTTGTTTCTGGTTCTTTAAAGAGGATAAATCATCATTAATACAAGTGCATCCCAGGATGCCATACTTCCTGACCATCTCCTCCCTCTTCCAGCCCCAACTGTGCTGGAAATCACACTTAGGATAAGAATAAGGATGGAGGTTTCATGGCATGTGTGGAAGGAGGAGGCAATTGAAGAAGGAGGAGCAGAGGAAGCTCAGAGACCTGCAGAAAATATACAGGATATCACAGGATGACTGCTGCTTTTGAACACATTTGTTTGTTCTAAGAATTATTTTGAAAGTAAACACAGTAAAGGGGTTCATGTCTTAGTCCTTTGAATAACAAAAGCAGCAAGCATATTGTCCAATTCAAGCCACGTATTAGTTTCCTTGGCTGCCATATAAAAGTTCCACAGGCTGGGTGGCTGGAAGCACCATAAATGGATTGTCCCCGAATTCTGGAGGCTGGAAGTCTGAGATCAAGATGTCAGCAGGGTTAGTTCCTTCTTGGCAGTCTGTGAAAACATTTATTCCATGCCTCTCTTCCAGCTTCTGGTGACAGCTGGCAATCTTTGCCATTAACTGGATTGCAGAAGCATCATTCAAATCTCTGCCTCCACCGTTGCGTGGCCTTCCCCCCCGTGTCTTCGTTTCTGTCTCTTCCTCCTGTTTTATAAGGACCAGTCATAGGGGGCCCATCTTATTCCAGTGTGACCTCTTCTTAACTAGTTACATCTGCAACAACTCCAAACAAGGTCACATTCTGAGGTGGGAGGTGGGGTGAAGACTTCAACACATCTTTTTGAGAAACATAACTCAACCCATAACAGTCCACAATTAAGAAATATAAATTTGCATTTTATTTATTTTGAGTTCTCATTCTCTATCTCTCTGAAAGTAGGAGGATTGAGTTTTTCCCAGTTTAAAGATTTGTGGTAGATTTCACATATAAACTGTCCTATACACGACACAAATTGTTAACCATGGTTATCTCACTAGAGTTATCTCTTAGGGGAAGGTGATGGGGGGCTTTCATTTCTGCATTGTAAGTGATTATGTTTGCATTTCTAAAACAAACCCATGTACTACCTTGCAATAAGAAAGAACAGTAAAGACATATTTTCAAGGGGTTAATGGCTTTTCTTTCCCTCACAGCCTCTAGCATCAGAGTCTCTTTAGGAGAGGGATCTTCATGGATGAGGAAAAAGCAGGAGATCAGGGGCATGTGCCATTTGGAAAATTGTGCTAAAACTACAATTGCTTTGACGTGCTTGTCTTTAGATATACTTTAATTTATTTTAAATTTTAAAATAGCATTAAAGGAGGACTCAAGGTTTTCACGTTTACCCAAAGGGAACATGGATTTTCAATATTGAGAAATACAGAGGCTTCTTGCAGCCACTCATGGAGGCTTCCTGTCAGTGAAGGCAAAAAAGGAATATTGGCTTTTAAAGGTTTTATCCAAAGAAAGATGCCCAGATAAAATACGAGATACTCGGTCAAATTTGAATTTAGGATAAACAACAAATTTTTCAAGTATAAGTATATTCCAACCATTGCATGAGACATACTAATCCAAAAAATTATTCCTTGTTTGCCTGAAATTCAAACTTAACTGGGCATCCTTTATTATTTATGTATGTATTTATCTATTTTTGAGACAGTCTTACTCTGTTGCCCAGGCTGGAGTACAGTGGTGTGATCATGGTTCACTGCAGCCTTGACATCCTGGGCTCAAGCAATCCTCCTGTCTCAGCCTCCCATGAAGCTGGGACCACAGGCACATGCCATCATACCTAGCTAATTTGTTATTTTTTGTAGAAACCAATTTTACCTATGTTGCCCAGGCTGGTTTCAAACTCGTAGGCTCAAGCAATCCTCCCAAAGTGCTGGGATTACTGGCACGAGCCACAGCACCTGCCTGGCACCCTTTATTTTTATTTGCTAAATCTGGCAGCCCTATTCCAAACATACCAATTTAGATACGCTTTTTCTAAAAATTAGACCACAGGGGAGATTAGTCCCAGAAGTCACTCATAAAAGGAACAATACAAGGTTGTAGCTCATCACATTTTTCTTTGTTGATTTTGCACAAGCCATAGAAATGTGGTTCAAATGAATCCTATTTTTGTCAACACTTTGTATCAGGAGTTCTTGACAAATTGTGCAGGAGTTGCAGGGGATCCGTGAGCCTCCTGAAATCACAGGCCAGGTTAAATACATGTGCATTTTTGTGGGGAAAGGAACCACAGTTAGATTCTCTAAAATGTCTGAGACCCAGGAAGGTCAGAGGGCACCACCTTAATGCCTTAAGGCCATAGCTTTGAACCCAGGGAAGGCATTTTTTTTTTTCTGAGGGATTGGGCATTATTTTTCAGATTAATTACTTTTCAGATGATTGACTTTCTGATGGCCTAAACTGCAAAATGGAGAAAATCTCAGAAAATGTAAGAGTGGGAAGTTCAGTCTGCTAAAGCATCCCTCCCAAGTGCTTGAGATGCCAAATGTCCTGCATGTTTCGCAAGAGCTGAGTAGAAGACAGGTCAAGGGTAGTGCTGATCATTGTGACTTCCCTGATGAAGCTGAAGGTTAGAGGCATCTGCCTTGAATACCAAAAGCCCTTAAAAAGAGAGATTGAGAGTGGGAGGCGGACAGACAGAGAGCGATGCTCAGGCCATGAATTTTCTTACTACCTTTAGGAAATAAATGACCATTTTGATAATTGCTACTTTATTGTTTTCCTTAGAACTCTTTCATCAATCTACCAACAGCCCTTACCGATGAGCTCGACTGGCCCCAACTCTCTGGTGTTACAGGATTTCTGGACTCCACTGTTGGGTAAGGGTCTTTGCATGCCCTCAGACATTTCAATACATCTGTGTAAAGAAAGAACAAGAGATGGGAGTTGCTCCCAAGATGTTGAAACGAGAATTATTAGGAACTGCTTTTAGAACATGAACTTGAATTCATCCACCATACAGTAGGATGTAATGCAAATTACATTTTAGCAGTGCTGGAAAGAAAAGCATATTCCTGCTATGGGCAGAGTAGGGATAGAGTTCCATAGTTTACTTCTGATGGAATATACTGAACACATCACTGAAATTTTCTGATTCAAGGAAAAACAAAGTTTACTTGATTATTTGTTCTCAGAAATTAGTATTTATAAAGATAATGGCTGAAGCTAATTGGCACTTCTCAAGGTCCTAGAATCATCCTGGCTTTAATGCCCCAGATTTGTAGAGAACAGGCCTAGTGAGTTTGAGTGACACACAAACCCAATTCACTACATATGCCTTGGTGTTAAGGCCTGAGGTCTGCTTCCCAGAGCCCACACTTGGCAGGGACACCTGTGATGCTGGTGAAACTTGGCAAGTGTCCCTAACATGGTAGAAAGTCACAGATATGAGTCTATGGCCATCCCACCCTGAACACACCAGATCTTGTCTGATCTCTGGAAGGTAAGCAGGGCCTGGTTAGTATTTGAATGGTAGAATGTCACAGATATGAGAAGTAATTTCTCTCCAAACATCCCCTAAACATTTATGACAGTTAATAAGCACAAGGAAGATGGCAAATGAATGGCTTCCATGTGTAAAAAAGAAGAAAGGGTAGAGCTTTGATTTTAGGTCTAAAGGCAGGACAGAACCAGCTAGAAAGCCCCTCTCTGACTCAGGCAACAACGCCAGAAGGCTGGAAAGCACCATGAGATAAGCCATGAGAACTGTGAGGAGGGCAAGTGTACATGGGGCGTGATTTACCCAAATCTGTAAGGAACAGGAACGCCCCCAAGGGACAGACATTAATTATTTTAACAAGCAATTATTCTGATGAACAAAGGACATCGCATGCCATGAATAATTTATTTGATGATTTTTACTCATCTGCTTTAAAAATATTTCTTAAATACTTACCACCTAACCAGGCACATATGTTACAGGTGTTCATTTAAAGGTAAATAAGGCTTGTCCCATCTTTGTAGTCAATTGCAATTAAGGCAGATGAGACAAGTGAACAAATAATGGTAATGCAAGGGAGATATAGCAATGACAGGTCTCCCACAGAGCCATGGGGTTCCGAGGAAAAAGAGTTCATGGAAGTGATCAACAGTCATTTCCTTTGGGGGGTAACGCATGGGAGACTGGGGTGATAAAAGGGGTATAGAAGAAATTAGGAAGATAACTGACCTTCAGGGAAACGTACTCATATTGACAGAGAAATAACCTGTGAATATAGGGAAAGTCAAGGAGATGTGTTTTCCAGTGTAGTTACACCTTTTCAAATTTAATCATGTTTTTTTTTTAAAGGCTAGTCCTTGTCATTAGTGTAAAAATACTAAAATACTTACTAATAGGGATAGTAGGAAGTAACCTTTGAGAAGTAAGAAGTAACTATATGCCAAGCATTTACTGAGTGTTGTATAGATATTCTCTCATTTAACCTCCTTGTGAGGTAGCGGGTATTAGTCTCTGCATTTGTGGTTGAGAGATCCAACAGCAAATAGACAGAACAAGAATCTTGACCAAGGTTGCTCAGCCAAGAGCGGTAGGGTCTGTTTTCACGGAACCTTATGTCATATCATAACAAAGACATGTTCTTGCCTCCCATAATTTGGGGAGCAAGAATGCTTCTAGCCCACAACTCCCAAACTTTGTGTTGTTTTTATTCTTTGCGTGGGAACATGGCTCACTCTAACCATTGTACTCTGTGTGAGAACATAGCTATGGGATGGAGAAATGACTAAGAACCAAAGAAGTCTTCCCCATGTGGAGGTGTGGCCTGCCCTGTTTCACTGACCCATCATATGCCTCCTTAGGGTCCCCATAAGCCCAGACATCTGGAACCTCCTGAGCCCCAGCCTCAGTCCCCTCTTCCCTCTGCTACAGCCTCTGTTGTCTTTACCTGGAACACATCCAGAGATAACCCAGCCAAAGCAGGTTTATGGGAGAGAGAACCTTGGTCATCCCCCAGATGTCAACATCAGAAAAGAAAAAAATAGATATGTTTAAGTGCCCTCCACCCAGTCTAGTCATCTCTCAATAAAAGTATCTGGAATTTTCTCTCGATCAAGGCTTTTATGACAGTAACAAAAAGAATTAGTTAGGTATAAACAATGAACAGTTTACTGTGCCTTTAATGAAAGCTTAAATTTTTACATATTGACTCTATAAACCTCAACTACCTTTTGGCCCCATGAAGTTGCCATAAAAGAAATACCAATCTGATATTTAAAATTAATTTCCAGGTAGTTTAAATCTTTACTGGAGTCACTCAAGGAATGCAAGAGGAATCCACTCACCATGCCCAGCAAACAGATAAAAATGTGTTTCCTCATTTCTTTCCACTTACAGCTCGCACACACCAGTAGTTGCCCTGCATTTCCTAAATCTAAACTTCCCCGAAACTTGACCCACACTTAGCTCCTGCTCCCAGACTCTGTTCGGTTGTTCTTAGTTTCTGTTGGGAGATGAGAGGGAAAGCTCCCTCTTCCTTTCTGCATCTGTTCTGTCCTCCCACCAGGGGTTTATTCCCTTATCAGTGTAAAATCCCACTAGCTCTCCAATCTTGCAGAAGTTTCTACTCATCATCCTGATCAGTGCCCAGCAGGCAGACAGGATCTTCCATCAAGCATGATAATGGGGTAAGGGAAAGAGGAAAAGTTGAGAGTCTTCAGACATGAATGGTTTCTAACTCATAAGCATTATGCGGAGAAATTCTGACGCCATCTCACAAAGTAAGTGATCATCTAGGTATGGCTTATATGAAAATCATCTCTATCCTGAGCTAGTCTTTATTGACCTAGTACCTTTTTGTATTCAGTTCTCTATTACTACTTACAAAAAACGCATAGTCTACTGAAGCAACTTCCTTAGTGTTGACTCTAAGTCCTGCCCTTACCTGTTATATTTCTGACGAGGCACACACTGTAGCTGGTTGTTCACCTCCCTGCAGGAACTTTTCTTTCTTTGTGTTTGTGGGACCGCAAGCTCCCTAGCTGTTCCTCTCAGAATGCTCTTTTTGCCAGCAGTTTCTGTGTACTGTGCCTGTGTTCACTGCCACTCAGCTGGAGTGGAGAAGAATATACTAACTCCTTTTGATGGAAAGGGAAATTCTCTGTTTGGAATCTGAGTTGCAATGGATTCCCCCATTAAGCAGAAACAGAGGCAGCATGACACTGCATGCCTAGGATCGCCATTTGCTATGTCCTTCCCAGCAGTAGTTACAGCTAAACTATCCATATATCATTGTATAAATTATGCCTGCAGATAATCTGTGCTAGGCCAATCTCCTTATTAAAGGAATAAAAAGTTATAAAGTATATAAAATGTCAAAGAGATTAGCATATGATGGAGGTCCTCGTCTTGTGGAATCAGGAAAATGAAAAGAATGTTGACCCAGAAGCAGCACTTCTGAGAGGTGTATACAGCTCCTGTGGGCATTTTGGGCACATGTCCCTTGAATCCAAATACTTATCCACAGAATTAGTGGATTTCTCTATTCAACTGGATCTCCAGAATGTGCTGGCTACCATCATGATCAGCCTTCTGCTATGGGTATCAACAGCGTTCTTGGAAAATGTACCTTGTGAAAGCATCAGGAGAGAAAATGGCTCCTTCCCTTTCATTCTTTGTTTATGCTCTTTGTCCTCTCAAAATTTATTATCCCCTTCATAAGACAACTTTAATTGAAATTATATGCATGCATTAATTACAAACATAACCCCTTAGCTTTACAAACCTTTAGTTCTTTCAGTTGAGTTGATGTTAACAAAACCTGTTTTCTTGAGTCTTGGGCTTCAGAAAATTCAATAAGTGATATCCCTTAAAAAAAAAATTGGGATTTTTCTTCAGTGTGATTCAGGAAGGAATTGAGTAGGTCAAAAGCAGAAAAAAAGGTCTGTGGGGGTTAAGAGCTTGGCAATAGAGCAGTATAACTGTAAATAGGAAGAAAAAAGTATTTTTAAAAGATTCAAAATAGCTACTGGGCATCTGAGGTGGGAAGATTACTGGAGGCCAGGAGTTTGAGATCAGCTTGAGCAACATAGCACGACCTCATCTCTAAAAAAAATGTTTGTTTAATTAGCCTGGCATGGTGGCATGTACTTGTAGTCCTAGCTACTCAGGAGGCTGAGATGGGAAGATTGCTTGAGCCCAGGAGTTTGAGACTGCTGAGATTGCTGTGAGCTATGATCATGCCACTGTACTCCAACCTGGACAACAGAACCAGACCCTGTCTTTAAAAAAGTAAAAATAAAAAAGTTTAAAAAAAATTAAAATTAAAAATAGTACTTCATGTTCAGATCACTTTCCAAAGCAATTCATATAACAGGAAAATCCTGCTTACATTAAAGAAGCCAAAGATCTAATACCACATGTAGAAAGATGGGAAACAATACCAAAATGTTTACAAGAAGGAAGGACTTCTCATTTGAAAGCAGCATTTAAAATCCCAGAGTAGGCATGATAGAGTGAAAGGAAGTCTGTATTTTCAGTTATAAGGATGCTCATTCTGTGTTATTCCAGGTGGAACATTTAGCATTCCTCAACCTCATTTATGTGCTCAAGTTGAGTTGGACTAGATGATCTCTGAAGTTCTCTCCCACGCTCACTGGGCATGGTTATTGGGCAACATGATGCTACTTCATGATGCTACTTGGTTTAGAAGTACTGAGGAAAATTGCTCAAGAGAGATGATCCTGCTTCTGCTACCCACTCCTTAACTAGTCTGTACCTTGAGACAAGATATGGCTAATTTTATGGGTCAGAGCCTGATGTTCTTGGAACAGTGTTTGGCCAAGGTATATAGCCTGTGGCATAGTGCAGTCTCATGCACAGTAAGCCCTGTGTTGTGTGATATTGAGTGCTTGACAGGCTGGTAAATAAACGTGGGACTCCATTATTGTCCTTTATGTTTACTATATCTTTCCAGCAAACCCAAAAGAGGAAAACAGGCATCTAAAACCTTAACAAAAATAGCCACCCTTACCCAACATATCTAAACTGAGCATTTCTGGCTGTTCATATCCCCTTGTTCTGAAGGTGGGGCCAGGAGTCAGTCCAGTCAGTAGGGTTCTGCAGGCCAAGGATAAGGATGAAAAACAGGGCAACAATCAGAGCTTTTTCAAAAAAGTAAAAAGTTAAAATTCATCATAAATAGCAATGAAGGCCAAAATAACCAAAAGCAGCTACCAAAATTATCACACCAAGCTGGAGAAATAAGACTGAGATCTGTAATTAGCAAAAATGAGTGCAAACCAGATGACATTTTCTAGATTTCTGCCTCCAGCTTAAATTTGGCATATTGAACCAAAGATGTAGCAAATGCTCAGACAAAGCCATTGTTATAAGTGGCACAATAATGCTCTTCAGGGGCATTTTAACACGTCTTTAGTGAGAGATGTCCTGGAATCGAAGCGTTAAAGGTTATCTACTCTCTCCTACCCAATAGATGTTATATGAGAGAATAATTTTGAAAAGCAGTGTGACAACACTGAACCAAGTCACTTGGGGCAGTAAAGCCAGAGAATTGGAGAGTAGGGAATTGCAGCTAAAATTTGCTAACCTAATTTCATGTTTCGAAAAAGGACACGTAAGTACTAAACACTAATGGGCTTAATAACCTTATTAAATCCATTATTCGCAAATTACATGTGATATAATTGCAGATGATTAGCCCTGTTATAATTATACTTTGCAAAACAAATAATTAACCAGAGAGGTGGTCCTCTGAAGTTGGGTCAGGCTGACTGGAGTGGGATAGTGTCCATAGCAGCAGTTCTCCAAGTGTGGTCCATGGACCCCTGTGGGGTCGCTACAACCCTCTGAAGGGGTCCACAAGTAAAAAACTACTTTCACAGCAATACTAAAACAGTATTTGGCTTTTCACTATGTAGCCATTTGTACAGATGGTACAAAAGCAATGGTAGGTAGAACTGTTGACACATTAGCGTGAATCAAGTGCTGGCACCAAACTCTATTAGTAGTCACTGTGTTCTTCACCTCCACACACTCCCAGTTTAAAACAAGAGGGGAACATCCTCCCTTAAAAATGTCACATAGTACAAAGCAGAAAAAACATTATTAATTTTATTAAATTGATTTTAAAATAATTTAATCTGATGAAATATGAAATATGCATAAAACATTTGTATTGTATAATAAATTAACAAAGTATGATGGCTGTCTTGGGGAAAAGCACTTGTGTAGGCGAGATGAGAGCTGAGTTAACTTTTCATGGAACACCATTTTTGCTGAAAAATTACTTGATAACAAAGCATGGTTTTTCAGACTTGGATATATGGCAGATATTTTATCTAAAATGAATGAAATGAGCTTGTAGTTTCAAGGAAAATAATTGACAGTATTGGTTGAAAATCATAAAATTTGAGTTTTCAAAGAAAATACTTGAATTTTGAAAAATTTCCATCTTCTAGTGTGAACTTGACAGTTTCCTAATAGTCTAAGACTCTTCTAATGTGATATGTAACAATATTAACAAAAATGATTTTTTTTATACTATAGCATTAAATGTATCAACATTTGGAATATCTTGATAACTCAGGAACCAATATTTTCTAAATATTAGTGTATGATTTAGATAATGCATTGGTAAAAGATTCATTAAAAGTGCAAGACAGACCAATGCATTTTAATGTAACAAGTGTAAAAGATCGTTGATATAATTTCAGATTCCACCTTGCAACTAATCAATCTTTAAGAAACTACTACTTGTCGAATTCTTGTGTAGAATCAAAGACAGCTATCCATAGTTATCTAAAAAGGATACTGAAGTGCTCCTCCCTTTTCCAACTACATGTGTATATAAAACCAGATTTTCTTTCCTTTTTTTTTTTTTTTTTTTTTTTGAGACGGAGTCTCGCTCTATTGCCCAGGCTGGAGTGCAGTGGTGTGATTTCTGCTCACTGCAACCTCTGCCTCCCAGGTTCAAGCGATTCTCCTGTCTCAGCCTCCCGAGTAGCTGGGACTACAGACACACGCCGCCACACTCAGCTAAGTTTTTGGATTTTAGTAGAGACAGAGTTTCACCATGTTGCCCAGGCTGGTCACGAACTCCTGAGCTCAGGCAATCCACCCACCTCGGCCTCCCAAAGTGCTGGGATTATAGGTGTGAGCCACTGAGCCCGGCCAAAACTAGATTTTCTTAATATACTCTCGCCAAAACATCATAACAGACTGAATGCAGAAGCACATGACTCTAGCTGTCTTCTATTAAGCCAGACATTAAAGATATTTGCAAAAATGTAAAACAATGCCATCCTTGGAGAGTTTTGGAAAACATATTTGTTTTCAGAAAAAAAGTGACATGTTGACATGTTTATTATAATAATCTAAAATCAACTGATAATGAAATGTACATTTAAATTTCCCAATTTTAATACCTAATGTGATAAACATTGATAGCTTTAACTCACATAAGCAAAAGCTCTCTGAGGTCTTCAATAATTTTAAGAGTGTGAAGTGGTCCTGAGAGCAAAAGTTTGAGAGCTTTTGTTCTAAGGAGTAAGTATAAAATGGAAACATAGCTGAAGACAGAGAGGCTAGGGGATGCTAGCATTTAGAGATCTGGGCAGAGAAGATTGAAAAGGAACAACCCTGAAAGTAGAAAGAAAACTGGAAGGGCTTAGAGTCCTGGAGGTCAAGGAAAGAAAGTGTGTCCAAATGAGAAGAGACCATCAGCCAAATGCTGGGGGAGGCAGGGGAAGATGAGAGCTGAGAATGACCACTGGGTGTGCAAGACAGGGACATGGAGAGACCTGGAGCAGAAGCATTTCAGTGGGGCGAAGCTGGAAGCCTGATTGGAGAGAATGGGTTCAGGAGGTGATGACTTCAGCATGGGTGAGCATGCACAACTTTTAATGGGTTTTGCTTCAGAGAAATGGGGCAATAGCAGCAAGGGAATAATAGATCCGGAAGACGTGTTAAAATTGAAAATCCTGCAGCATACTTGTATTGATAGGATGACCCAAAAGGCAGAGAAAGGGAATGAAGGAAAGAATGAGGTCTAGGGAAGGCAAGAAGGGATGGGACCCAGGCATAAGGAGGCACCATCCTTGGGCAAGAAGGACCATCTGTAGACACGGTGGATCCTGGTGGAGGGACTCTCCCTGCCATATATTGACAAATCCCTTCACCTGCAATGACTTCCCCTTTTCCCTATTTATTTTTAAATTTTCATTATTAATTACTCAAAATATGAATATATTTTCATTTTACAAAAAATATTAATGTGTATAAAGTAAACGCCGAAGTCCCCACTTTTGGTCCCCAGTTTTACTCCCTTTCTTAGAAGAAAGCCCTGTGATCAGTTTAGTGTGATTCCGTCCAGGCCCTTTCTGTGTATTTTCATTTGTACGTGAAGAAATGAACACTTTGTTCGGATTTTTCCATAAAGGCTATCATATTGTATATAACATACTGTAAATCAGTGCTCTACTTTAACAATACTTCTTGGAGCTCTTTTCCTTCTTATCCAATACTGCGTAGTGTTTCATAGTATGGTTGTTTTTCTCTCCTACAGGTAGACATCCAACTTATATCCAGAGTCTCATTACTCTTCAAAATGCTGCAATGAGCATTTTGTACTGACTCTTTGGAATATGTGTGAGGATTTCTTAAGAAAAATTTATGGGATCCAAATGTTTACATTTTTAATTTTAATAAGGCCTCCAAAAGGGCTATACCAATTTATATTCCCACAATTAGTATATGAGAATATTTGTTTTCCTACACCCTGGCCAGTAGTGGATATTGTTCATCTTCTTAATTTTTTCCACTGTAACATCATTGTATTGTTGTTCTCACTTGTAACCTCCTGATTACTAGTGAGTTTGAGCATCTTTTCATAGGCATCACCCGTTGTCTCTGTCCTATCCTCTGTCTCTGTCCTAGACAGCATGTTGCCCTCTGCCCATGCTGCAGCACCTACCCCTCAGGGATCATCCCCCAGCCTCTCTGTCTTCAGCTATGTTTCTTTTTTATACCCCTCCAGACAGCCCCTTCATACTGACCCCCATCTAACTGGATGATTATTTTCTGAGATCCTATCATGTCCTACAATACCAATGTCACCTCACTTATAATACCTGTTTACTAATTGTCTCACGCTCCACCTTCCCATGCCCAGACTCTGAGCATCCTGAGTGTGGGAATCAGGTGACTTCATTTTGTAGCCCTCTTACCTGGCACAGTACATGACACATGGCAGGCGCTCAATAAAAGAACTGCTAAACCAACTCATAAGGATATCAGTTTGCCCTTGTAGAGTGCTTTACAATCTGCAAACCTCCTTCATGTGCATTTTCTCAGATTGTCTAAATCAAATAAGATTTGTTGGGATTAGCCTTTTGGGGGAAATGGTAAGGACAAAGGCAAAGGAGTATAGCTGAATTAGGAACTGCATGATGTGATATGTAAAAATAAATCAGTGTCACTTAAACCCTTGGAATTCTAAGTGTGTCCTATAATAAGTATTCTGCAAGATATTAGCAAAATTAATTAAAATATTAAATCACACAATTAACATTAAAATATTATCCATATGTAATCAACAAATAGGAGAAAATGAATTTAAAAGAAACATCAATTCAGTAGCCAAGTGGAAAAAATGAAACAAAGAGGAGATTTGCTAAGAAGTGAATTTGGCTAATGATAAGTCAAACCTTGATGTGAATTTTTGCCCAGAATGATACAACTTTACAACCCAGATTAATCAAAGTAAATGAACACTCTACAAATTTCTCTAGTGGAATCGTTGTAACTGACTGAACTTGAGACTTTTAGGCCACCTCAATACTTAAATACAGATCACAGAGATAATTCATCAATATTCTTCATAAACTCTTCTATGAAATACGAGTTCCACAAGATGTTAAAGGGTACTAACACACATTTCTTAAAAGACGTGTTAAGTCAAACAAGTTTTGGAAATGTTAATTTAAATAAAGGGAAACAAGTTTATTTGGTATAAGTCTTATTATAGCCTTCACTATGCCAAAAAGCATTGTATATCCTCAAAAAAGTATAAAATATTCAAAAATATATAAAACATTTCCTAAACTTATTTGACCACAGAACGATGTAGAATTCGTAAGTGTGTTTTATGAGAAAAATTCAAAGAAACTGGTGTTTCACAGAATATCCTTTGAGAAATGCTGTTTAGGTCATTAAAACCATCTGCTATGTCACAACTAACCTTTTCAGGTGTATAAGCATCCACAGCCTTAAATGTCTCCATTTTATCACAGTTTAATGTTTACCCTAATACAGTGGCCTAGAATCAAATCTGGGGCTGGGAAAGGCCAGGATGGAGAAAGCTACAACTGCTTCAAGCTCAAAGAACAGGAGGGGAGGAAATCTCAGTGAGAGGTTAACCTAACAGGTAGGAAGCCTTGTCTGAGTCTAGTAGCTCATGAATTATTGAACACAATGCCTCTGAAGTCTATTTCCCTGTACTATTTTTCTGATCCAAATTCAAAATTTATCATGTCGTCCTGCTAATCTTTTTGTATGTGAACTCCTAGGACCTCCTCTGTAGCCATCCTCACCTCTGCATAATTAGCCTATTGCCAGTTCTCTGAGTCCACAGTGAGTCATATTCTGTATGTTTATCACTCTCTGAGGCTGCATCTTAGTTGTTCTATGATGCAGTGAGTTAGGGGTTACACAGAACTCTGGGATGTGGCTAATATCAAAGGACTGAAAGGAATCTTAAAAGGTCTTCAGTCTATCTCCCTGGCCCCATGCTGGCCTGACCTCCATCCGCATTAGAAAGACAGTTATCCACCCTTTTCTTAAATTTTCCTAGCAGAAAAGGTCCCTGGATAAAGTCTTAAAGCCTGTCTAGTCTCTAAGTTACCTAATTTTATCCTAATTTACTCCCCGTCCTAACCCTTTACATCAAATGTTCCCAGGTATTTCTCACCAACCCTACTGCTGGAGCCTGTTTTTTTGACTTATTCCCTAAGATTCAACTTAACAGAGCCTCATAATTTATACCCAAGCAAGTTGTGCCTCTGGACAGAGTCAGAAATTGCCTAACAGGAGGATCACCTGTGGTCAGGAGTTCGAAACCAGCCTGGCCAACACGGTGAAACCCTGTCTCTACTAAAAATACAAAAATTAGCCTGGCATGGTGGTACACGCCTGTAATCCCAGATACTCAGGAGGCTGGGACAGGAGAATTGCTTGAACCCAGGAGGCAGAGGTTGCAGTGAATCGAGATTGCGCCACTGCACTCCAGCCTGGGTGACAGCGTGAGAATCTGTCTCAAAACAAACAAACAAACAAACAAACAAAAAACATTGACTAAGAAATTTCATCAGAATATGCTACATCAGTCTTACTTGACTCGTATCACATCTGGTTTACCTCAGAGATCTCTGGCAGGCTACAAAGGCTTTGGAAGAACTCCATTTTTGCCTCTTTCCAGGCAGATTCAAGGTTCTGCCTTGAATCAACATAGGAGGCAATCATTTATTCCATTTTAAATCAACCTCTTTAATTTGTCTACATTACTCTTGAGGCCCATTCTTGATATTACTCTGTTTTGTTCTACCGAAATGCGTTGGGGAGGCATTAGGAAGCTCTCAGAGAAAGTGATTTTTTTGTGTTCCCTGAGCCAATGTTGGGAAGAGTAACAGCCATTCTCTTTGAGTTTTACTCATTTTGAATTATGGTGCTGGAAGTCAAAACCCAACCAGTGTGTTTTCACATGAAATGCCTGTACTGCCAGGCCCTCCAGTAGAAGGAGCTGGTGAAACTGGAAAGTTAACATGGCTAACTTCCACACCTGTGCCCGGAGTTAAGGATTCAGTTCTGTAGGCATTGGGCAAAGTGTGGAGTAAAGAAATTTAAAGTACCCCTCTTGTGCATCCCTCAACTTACAAGCCCGAAAGCAGTCACCTCCTCCTAGCACATTGGACTGGATTTTGATATACGCAACAGAACAGAAAGAGTAAAATACAAGATCACACTGGGACACTGGATTTTTGTGGAGGAAGGAGAGCAAGAGGAGGAGGATTTAAGACCAGAATGATCGTGATAGTTTAACCTCATTATGCATAGCATCCTAGTAGCCTCAGCTTGTCCTATGACTACAAGCTCAAGACCCTGCATATATATAATTTTCTATAAAGCTATCTTCTCAATTTGCAGACATATCAAAATATTATATTGATCTCACTATATACTCAGGATTTCTGAACACTCCTTGAGAAATGCAATTCCTAAAATGTGTAAGAGAGATTATAGATTTGGGATGGGGATGAAAGAAAGCAGTATATTTTACTATGTGAAATACTTTCTAGTGCTTGGTACAAGACTTTCATCCCAAAATTCTAGATACTATTTCTAGTCAGAAATGTTAATAAAATGATCTCTTATTGGAAAAGATTTCTATATTCTTATAATGAAAGGTGCAACTAACTGTATCCATAATATTAATACCCACACTATTTACTCTTCATGAGCAGGACATGAGCAAAACAATATTTTGGTACATAAATTCCATTCTTAGAATGATCAAAAATACATTTGTGACTAAATAGGTAAGGATTACTTCCCCAAAGAAAAATGACTCCTCTTTATTGACCATAAAATTATTTTAGTATCATACTCAGATCCAGTGCCCATTTCCCATCTGTTTTGCCAAAATATAATAAAATATTCAAGGCAGAGGGCATAAACGATGCAGTGTATAAGGTATCCATTTCAGGCTTTTGAGTAGGCTTTTGAGTAAGATAGCAGATTGAACACAAGCATTTACATCCCTCCCTTGAAAAGCCCTACTCTAACAATAGTAAATGAATTTGTCCATGAGAACAAAGAGAACAAGAAGAGCCAACAGCCACAAAACGTTAGAAGCTAGAAATCAGACAGATGAGTGGTAACTGACTTAGTAGATTCAGGAGAGCTGCATCCTAAGCTGGTGGGAGGGAATGCCAAGAAGCAGCCCAGTTCACACTGCAGAAGCCCTGGAAGACTTAGGGATTGGTTACATGTGGGAGTTCTAGTAATGCAGGTGAGACTAAACCAGAAGTATTGGTTGGAAGATTGCTGAAGAGCAGTTAGCTCCTCAGACCCCTTCCAACTCTCCACAGGTGGTCAACTGCCCCTTCCTTACTCTGGAGTAAGACTAGAGCTTTGTTCTCTAGAAATGCTAAAGACAAGGGCCTCTGGACTCGAAGACACCAAACATAAATGAGGAGAGGAGTGTCCTGTGAAAGCGCATGAATGCTAAATGTTGAGGACCCTTCCCCGCATGCCCCAGAGTGCTGCCAACCCAATCTGTACTCTCCTGGCTGCAGACTAGAAGACCCTTCCCTGTGGAATGTGAACATCCCAAGAGGAGAGTCCCACAGATGCTGACAGCAGGGTTTTCCAAAAAAGGCCCAGACAGCTCATCTTGCAGTGAGGGCTGTAGTCAACAAGCACAGCCAGGGGCCCAGTTTTCAATCAAAATCAATCAGTTTTTTAGCTGGCAACCAGTTTCAATATTTAAAAATAAGCCTATAACCCAGGATCATCACACATCTGAAGGAAACCTCAAACATGAAAGACAATGCAAAAACAAAGGGGAAAAAAGCAACTTAGAGAAACACAGACTATGTACTAAGGGAGATAAAACTTTTTAGAAAGTTTAATAGCCTACATATTAAAATAACTGAAATTAATATCTTCAAAAAGATAAAAGAATTCTATACCAGACAAATGCTTCAGAAAAGGATAAAAGAAGATGTTATATTCATAAAACAATAACATTAAAATTAAAAAGATATCCAGAGAACCAATAAGGTCATTTGTAAAGTATTCTGGTAATAGCAGATGACATTCATAGAATGATTAAAAAATAAAGTTGAGGATATTATCCAAAAAATGGAGAAAAAGGACCATGACATGAAACTAGGACAGAGAAACAGGGAAAATTACAAGACCAGTTCAGATGACCCAATTGTTGTAGGAAAAAAAAAAAAGGAAGAAATCATCAATGAAATAATTTAAAGACATCTCTCAAAACTGAACATCATGAATTTCCAAGTCAAAAGGATTTATCAAAAGTCTAACACTGTGGGTAAAATCAGACACACACCAAGCCTGCCATCATAACATTTCAGAACACTTGGAATGAAATACCACCATAGGCTTTCAAAAGATAAAGACACAGAATTGCTTCATACTTAACAACGCTGGGGAGGCTGAAAGCCAAAATCAGTCAATTCCTTCAGACTTGTGAGGGAAAAAAAATCGTAACTGTGATGGTTAATACTGAGTGTCAACTTGATTGGATTGAAGGATACAAAGTATTGATCCTGGGTGTGTCTGTGAGGGTGTTGTCAAAGGAGATTAACATTTGAGTCAGTGGCCTGGGAAAGGGAGACCCAACCTTAATCTGGGTGGGCACAATCGAATCAGCTGCCAGCGTGGCTAGAATAGAAGCAGGCAGAAAAAATGTGCAAAGAGAGACTGGACAGGCCTCCCAGCCTACATCTTTCTCCAGTGCTGGATGCTTCCTGCCCTGGAACATCAGACTCCAGGTTCTTCAGTTTTGGAACTTGAACTGGTTCTCCTTGCTCCTCAGCCTGCCTACAGCCTATTATGGGACTTGTGAGAGTGTGAGTTAATACTTAATATATATATATTCCATTAGTTCTGTCCCTCTGGAGAACCCTAATACCTAATAGAGATTTATGTTATCGTTGTGTAACAAACTGCCCCAAACTTTCGTGGCTTAAAACAATAGTCATTTTATTATATCTCACAATTTGGGGGGTTCAGGAATTCAGGCAGAGCTTGGCTGGCCAATTATTCCTCTCTATATGACATTATGGTTACTCGATGACATCACCTAATGGCTGGGCTGGGCTGGAGGATCTAAGATGGCTTCACTCACATGATGTGCCTGGGAAGGGACAGCTGGGAAGGCTGAGTTCAGTTCAGCTATGTAGGGCCTTTTTTTAAAATAGGGTTTTATTTTTAAGCAGTTTTAGGCTTATGAAAAATTTGAGGTGATTGAAACATGGAGGCGGATTTCTCATGCATGGTTTAGCACCATCCCTGTTGGTACCGTCCTCAAGATAGTGAGTGAGTTCTCATGAAATCTTGTAATTTAAATGTGTGTAGCACATTTGCTTGCTCTCCTACTCCTGCTTTTTCCATGTGACATGCCTGTTCCCCTTTGACCTTCTGCCATGACTAGAAGCTTCCTGAGACCTCCCCAGAAACAGATGCTGCTAAGCTTCCTTTATAACCTGCAGAACCATAAGCCAATTAAACTTCTTTTCTTATAAATTACCCAGTCTCAGATATTCCTTTATAGCAATATTAGAATAGGCTAATACAATGATAAATACTTAGAAAATTAAGGAAAGAAACAAAAGGCAGTTATTAACTCTACAGAAATAAAAAAGTTAGAAAGAAAATAGAAAGCAATCATTGATTAGTTGTCAATAGCTAAATCCTCTTCTAGAGTAGAAAGTGAACAGATAATGTTAAAGACTAACAATCAAGAAGTAGCCTTAAAAGTACATTACTTAGAGATGAGGAGAAAAATATCAAAAGACCCAGCCAATTAAGGCTGGAATTAGTTGCCTGTGGAAATGGAGAAATGGAGAGTGGAGGGAGGTGTGGGGTTGCTATTTGTCATCACAAATCTTATATACACACATAGGTAAGTTATTTGGTTCTATGAGACTCATCACCTCAAGTCTTTGTTGATTTTAGCTTCTCAATTAGACTTCCTTTGGCCACTCTAATTCTCATTTCCTTTTTTCGTAGAATTTATAACTTTCTACATACTCCATCATTTGCTTTTTTATAATGTTTAGTTCTTTTATTTGTCTTTTCCTGTTGAAATATCAACAACACAGAAGCAGAGATCATGTATTTTAATTTTCCAGTATAACTCAGTGCCTAGAATAAAACTTGGAATGTAGCAGGTGCTCAATAAACATCTATTAAGTAAATTACTTTTTAAGCTATGTGCTTGGGTAGCTTTGATTTTAAAAAATAAGTACATTATTCACCTCAAAATTATACTACAAAGCAAAAATCTCACACTTAAAATATTGCTCAAGCATCATGGCTTTCTATTAAAAAACACTATCGTTGGTTTTCTCAGACTTCAAAAAAGGGACACTATTTTCTATGCATCCTGAATGCCCGAACACAATATATGCTTACCTTTCTGAAGCACTGAGATAGTTGCCAAGCACTGTAATACAATTAGTAAGATTTCATATAACACTTAATAATTGGTGATTGTATGTAAGGTTGTGAGATGTGAACTTATAATAATGAAAAGAAGATAAAATATATTTGAAGATTACTCAAATATTTTGAACTAAGTTATTATTTTTTAGTTTACATCTGGTCTTGTTTTAAAGATTTTAGGAAGCCTATGAAAGTTTAGAGAACATAACATTTAATTACATTTAAACTAAATTTTGTTGCATTAATTAAACTACTTACATCTAAATTAAGCAAAAGAAAATGAAAAATCAAAGATGAGACAAAAGGGAGCCAAGAAAATGACTTAGAATATGTAAAATTATAGCTTGATACTGGTGTCAAATTTGTCTGTAAGCTCTGTGTTTATTAGTATTAGATTCAAGGAACAGAGATTCAACATATATGAGTTTATTTCTCTCACACAGAAAAGGTTTAGAAAATGTGCAGTCTGGAATTGATATGGGAGCTCAACTCCACCCAGTTCTCGGGAACTCCTTCCAGCTCACCCCTCTGCCTTCTCAATGTGGACCTTATTCCCATAGTTTAAGATGGCAGCATTCCTATTCTGGGCAAGAGACTGGAGAAAGGGTACAAAGAAGGAACGAGAATCACCATCCAATGGCTTCCTAAGAAGCATTACCAGAAATCGCCACTGGATAGTTCTAATCCCATCTCATCTCACCCAGAACTTAGTGATGTGCCACTCCTAGCTGCAAGAGAAGCTGGAAAATGCAATCCTCATTCTAGACAGACATGGGTCTTGCTAAAAATTCCATTACACTGCATGAAGGGAGAATAAAGCTGAAAGACAATAACAGTGTCAACCACAGCTTCATAGCAACCAAAAAAAAAAAAAAAGAAAAGAAAGGAAACATGGTCAGGTTCAAAATAACAGAGTTGGTAAAGATGAGCAATTGCTCAAGAAATGTACAGCAGCTCTTGGTAAAAAGTATTTGAAAGGGATGACTCTAGAGGTCTTTGTACAGAATAAAAAGTTTTATGTCTTCAACATTATTCTTCAACAGTATTCTTACGACACCCATACAACTCACTTGCATAGAACTGCTTCTCATAACAACTGCCAATACTACATTCACAGTTCAGAGAAAACTTGTCAGCAGAGATTTGATTTTTTGAGTTCATTTTAACTGTATTTTTTTAAAAAGCATGATGAAAACATGATTTTTTTAAACTTCTTTATGTGACTATCCTGACCTTAAATATATACATATATATTTGTTTCAGGATTGAAGAAAAATCTATTTACCTTCGCTTATGGAAAAGAAACCACTGTAATCACAGGGACTACCAGAATATTTCAAGAAATGGTACGTAACTTTCCATTTAAGCCTTCATCAGTGTCCCTGTAGTGATTGATTTTATTTCATAAGTACCTCAAAAGCTGAGATTCAGATAACAAGGATCACAGAATAAAATTAACAGTCTCCCTTCCAACACCATTGCCCTCTCTGAAAGAAGGGCCCTGTGCTTAGAGCCATTTACCCACAGCAAAGGAGAACAAAAACAACCTGCAGTCAAGGGATTGACCAAGAGAGCAGATCATTCGTCCAACAGCAAAGTTCTAGCAAGGCCAAAGCACAGGATGTTTGAGGCTCAGGAGGCAAGACCTAAATGCGCAGTAGCAGAACAAGAGCTGAGCAAAACTAAGGTCATTGCAAAAGCTCTGCCCTCTCAGATGGTGCAAGGTCTCCCATGTTTCTGCTGGAGTTGGAGTTTTCAGTTTCACCTGTGTGGGTTTCAGCCTTCCACCTTGGACCTGGAGGTGGTCTATTGCCACAAGATTCTGATGAAACTTCTGATTGATAAGCCATGGCCTGGCTAACGCCTAAGGAATTGCCAAGTAATGTTTTGTAACACCGTAATGCAGAGATGGTAAACAGTGTATGTGTTGCCATTCTGTCTTCCTAAGCCTGGGAAAGATATTGCTAATCAGCCTTGGCACTCTTGTCTGCTACACTCTGATTCTGCCTCAGCAGTTCTTGAAACACAGCACGTCTGACAATCATCATCAACAAATTAGGCTTGGCATATGAAGTTAAACCTATTTGCCATCCCTGTGCTATCTCTAATTAACAAAAGATGTTGAGGAATTTTCCAAGCAGCAAGCGTTTAAACTAAATACGTGACCTATAAATAATGTATTTCTTATAACAAATATTCTATACAGAATAAATGCTCTCCTGTTCTAAGAACAATATAGATTTTTTTTAGTAATAAAATAATTTCTGCCGTTAACTGAGCTCTTACCAAGTGCTAAGAACACTTTATGTTTATTTCTGTTAATCCTTTTAACAACAGACACTGTAAGGCAAGTATTATTACATTTCTTCAGTATTAAGATACTATTGATTGTAATAGCTCTAAGCAGTGTTGAGGGAGGGAAAAGGAAGGAAAAATTACAATGTACCCATTGATTGCAGCATTCAACTCAATACCAAATGTGTTAAGATATACTTCTCAGAATTGGGCATTAAAATAATATTCACACTGTCGCAGTTGGGGAAATGGAGGCATAGAGAAGCCAAGAACCTCTTCCCCAGCCACAAAGAGAGTAAGTTATAGAGGAGACACTTCTACCCACGTTGTCTCACTCCACTCAGATACCAACAAAGATAATACAGTCAATGGGCTATGATCCCAGATGATCTGCAGAAAGAGATTGGCCTCATCCCTCTACAAGTGAACACAACCAATAGTTAATGGACAGTTACAGTCAAATCTGGCCATGTGACTCATCACAGATACAAAGTGAACATTAGGCCTGTGGCTGCACTTTCTTTTTCCTTTAGTGAGATACTCAAACAGCCCCCAACACTGTCAAATACCCTCTGTCAATGAAGATTATAAAAAACAAAACACAAAAAACTCATCTGTGAGAAATGTTATGCAGTCCTATAAAATGATGGCTAAAGGTCAAATATATTTTTATTTAGAAAGACAAAACACTGCCAAAAGAAAAATCAGGATATAAAATTGAATCATACAATTCAGTTTCCACCATATTTTTAAAAGGGAAAAAAGGTAGACTTAGGAAAGATTGGTAGAAAATATAGAAAATCGTTGTGTTTGATAAATTATGGGTGATTGCTTTCATTTTTTTCTGCTTTTCTGTGTCCTGATGATTTTATTTTTATATAGAAACAACCTTTAAAAAATTTTGACAGAAACTGAGTCTAAGGAGTAGCACATGGCTTGTCCAAGGTTCCATAGCCAAAGGTATGAGGTTAGAGCAGGACACTGAGCGATAGGATTCTGCCAGAAATGCAGGCTGCAAGCTGCTCTTTGTTATTTGTGACTCTAATCCAGCATTTCTCCTTCACAACACCCAGGTGTACAAAGTCAACATCACCTTTCTACCCACAATAAATGCAGTGATCTTTCATAAAATCATAAAGACCAGAGTAAGATAATCCAAAAAGTATACCTAGGACAATTGATAGTAAATGGCTGTCCTTTCGTGATCTGCTGTCTTGACAACATTCCTTTAAAATTCAGATCGCAAAGACAAAACGGGGCACAGGAGACAGGAGGAGAACCTAATCATGTCAAAATGTGCTCGAAGGCTGTGGCTTTTGTCAGACTTTTGTCTAATGAATAGATGCCGGGGAAGAGGGGATATTTTCTTCCTTTTCTTTGAATTTGCAGTCCTTAGAAATGCGTAAAATGTATACTTTGTCTAGTGTTCTTTGACTATCCTCGACTATTTTTCTAAGACTGTAATTCTAAAAAGATTTTTTGTAGTTTCTCAGTTACTCATTATTTAATGTTCTGGTTTTATTCTCCAGTCCCTCTTCCTATTTTCTCTTGTATTTCCTTGCTATGGACTTTCTTTTGATATCATGCAGCATGTAACCTGACTACCCACGCCAAATTACTTCAATTATTCTCCAAGGTTTTTATTAGATATAGGAAAAGTCAGCTTTTCACATTCTGCATATTTATAGGGCTACACTGATTTTTCAGAACCAGCAAGAGAAAAAGGGGAAAAAGGGAAGAGTCGAATAGAATACTAAAGTGTTTCTAAAAAATTCAGTAGTAAGAATTAAAGAAACAGCTCCTATTTTCATCCTGATCCTTATGTAAGAGATTTCAAAAACATCTATACGTAACTCTATCATGAACCCCGGTCAGTGATTATAACACATTTTTTTATTTTTTTGAGACAGAGTCTCGCTCTGTCACCCAGGCTGGAGTGCAGTGGTGCAATCAGCTCACTGCAACCTCCACCTCTGGGGTTCAAGCTATCCCCCTACCTCAGCCTCCCAAGTAGCGGGGATTACAGGCACGCGCCATTACACCCAGCTATTTTTTGTATTTTTTAGCAGAGACAGGGTTTCACCATGTTGGCCAGGCTGGTCTCAAACTCCTCACCTCAGGTAATCCACCAGCCTTGGCCTCTCAAAGCGCTGGGATTACAGGCGTGAGCCACTGTGCCTGACCCTATAACGCATTTTAAAATGGAGAATGGGGAAGTCATCTTTAATCCAAGGAATGATTCTCTGCTGCAGGGGTTAGGAATGGCAAGGGTCCTGCCAAGTCTTGTTCACAATCAACAGAGGGAGGGCTTGCAGTGGCTCTCAGAACTTCCTAGACACCGAAATGGCCCAAGGTGGGAGGCAGCCAGCACATAGAAGAGGGAAGGACACAAGAACTGCAGAGCTGGCTGGCTCCTCTGGTCCTTCTCTGAGATGGAAAATAGGGCCCCGAAAACAGAGAGCAGAGCCTTTCCTCTCCTGATTGCCTCATATAATTGTCTCTTTTCCTTGAAGTTTAAAGTAGACTGGTTTTGAATTTGGGTCCAGGAATTGGTGTGTGGCTTGGGCCGATCACTGAATGTCTCTTGCCTGTTTCTGCATCTGTAAAATGGGGATCACGGTTCAGTGAGCACAGTTGCCAAAGGTGACCCTGGATCTCATTCAGGGTTGCCCAAACAACAAACCAGCCTGAGTGGGCCATCTTCCCCATCCTCCTGGGGAGAGGCTGCACCCAAACTCAGTGGGATGAGGCAGTGCTGGAGATAGCTGCCTTCTCATCTTTTGCAAACCCAGCTTTTCCCCATTAAAGCCAGTTCTTTAAATTATGCCATGTGACATTGTGGAATTCATCACAAAACCCGGTGCCTGACTGACCAGATACAGCTTTCCTTGCACACAGGGATGGGAACGGTACATGCCTGCACTTCAGGGGGCTGCTGAAGGCTGAATGAGAAACACAGGGCTTCATAAATGTCCAGCATTAGGGTACCACTGAAGCAGTGTTGCTAATTCCACCTACCACCTGTATTATTATTTACTCAGTGGTTTTGAAAAACATTTGCTTTTTCTTTCTTTTCTTTCCTTCTTTTCTTTCTTTCTTTTTTTTTTTTTTTTTCTTTTTGAGACAGGGTCTCACTCTGTCACTCAGGCTAGAGCACAGTGGCATGGTCATAGCTCATCATAACCTCAAACACCTGGGTTCAAGTGATCCTCCCACCTTAGCCTCCCAAATCCTGGAACCACAGGCATTTACCACCACACCTGATTATTTTTATGTTTTATTTATTTATTTTTATTTGTTTTTATTTTTTTGGTAAGAAACAGGGACCTCACTATGTTGTCAAAGCTGGTCTTGAACTCGGGCTCAAGCAATCCTCTTGACTCAGCCTCCCTAAAAGCTGGGATTACAGGCATGAGCCACTGTGCCTGGCCCAATCATTTTTTCAATCTCAAAAGATTTTTTGTCATTGTTAGCAGTAATTTTATTTTTTTTTATTGCTGCATAATAGATGTACAGATCTTCAGGGTACCTGTGATCACTTGATACATTCATATAATCAAATCAGGGTAACTGGGATATCCCTCACCCTAAATATTTACCTTTTCTGTATGCTAGGAACATTCTGATTATTCTCTTATAGCTATTTTGAAATGTACAATCGATTAATGTTAACTACAGTTGCCCTACTAGTCTATGGAACACCAGGTCATATTTCTTCTATCTATCTGTATGTTTGCACCCATTAATCAACTTCAAAAAATTTTTAAGAGAAAGAAGTTGATTTGAAAAAAATAAAAATAAATTCAAAATCTACATGTTAATAATAAGAAGGCCTCTGGCTCCTAGAGTTAGAGGGCAGCAGAAGGGCTCTAGGATTGGATACCCAGATCCTAAGAGAGAGCAGCAGGCGGGAGGGTAGTTGGGGGCGGCTGGATTGGCCTTGAGTATCAGGCAGAAAGAAGGGGTTCCCTCTGCAAGGAAAAAGCTGGGCTAGGGACAGCTAGGGACAGGATGGAAACTAAGATTGACAGAAGTGAGCAGCAGCAGACGGACTCCTGAGAGGCAGGAGATGGCTGCAGCCTGGGGAGTGGGCTCAGGACTCCACTTGGGGAGGAGCCAGGGTGTAAGGGCAGGAATTAACAGGGAGAGGAGACAGTGCTGAAGGCCAGGCAGGTAAAGAAGCCCTGAGGATGGTGGGCTAAGGATTGGAAGGGGGTGGGAAGCAGCCTTGGCTGATTGAACTGGGAATTCTGGGACGTCCTGGGGGTGAGGCTTAAGGTAGAGGAGAAGTAGATGAGGGGTTTCAGCCTCTCTCCAGCAAAAAATGCCCTCCCTTTGGGGGATACACCATCAGCAAATGACTCTGGCAGCACCCAGCTGAGGAGGCCACGGGTGCAAAAGTGGACCCTGAACTGCCTCCTACCCCTGTGCTGTATATTTCACTCTTCGAGACCCGGGCATTAATCCTGAGGGCCTCATTCTCAGCGAGGACTCAGTAAATACTAGACTTTATTCATCCCTCCCTGTCCTGTGTGATCTCGTGCCCCACGCCCAGCAGAATGCGTCAGCCACTCCACCTGGCTCAGCAGGCCAGCCCTTTGTTCACGCCTCCGTTGTTGCACTTTCCTTGGTGTATGGTTCAGTAATTTGCTTTAAGACTGATGTCCAGTCGCATGGGGAACAGGAGCCACATGGGGCCGATATTAGCTCAGCCTCTGTTTCGCATAGCAGGGACTTATACATCTAACACACATTTTTTTTAAAACCTAAATAATTCAGGAGTCCCATTAAACCTTTGAGAAGAGCTAAAGCACAAATTGTAATTCAACTGAATCCAGCTTGCCAACTTAAAAACCTTAATGGTGGGCAAAAAACACAACTGGCAAGATTATGTTTAATTTAAAATAAAATGTAAGAACCACTACAAGATATTACCTCACACCAGGTAGAATGCTCACTGTCAAAAAGGCAGAAGACAACAAACTTAGGATGTGGAGAAACCAGAACCCTTGTGCACTGTTGGTGGAAAGACAAAGTGGTATAGCTGCTATGGGAAACAGTATGGAGGTTCCCCCAAAATGACAAATTAAACTACCAGATGATCCAGCAGTCTCACTTCTGGGTATTTATCCAAAAGAATTGAGGATCTCAAAGAGATACGTGCACCCCTGTGTTCATGGAGGCATTCTTCGCGATAGCCAAGAGTTGGAAACAACCTAAATGTTCATCAACAGATGAACGGATCAAGAAAATGTTGTCTCTGCATACACAGTGGAATACTATTCAGCCTTTAAAACAAAGGACACTCTGAACATGCAACAACACAGATGGATCTTGAGGACATTATGCTAAGTGAAATAAGCCAGTCACGGAAGGATGAATACTGCCCGATTCTGCTTACACGAGCCATCTAAGTAGTCAAACTCACAGAAGCAGAGAGTAGAATGGTGGTTGCCTGTGACTGGGGGAAAGGGAGGGAAATGGGGAGTTGATGTTCAACTGGTTTAAAATGTCAATTATGCAAGATGAATAAATCCTGGGGATCTGCTGTGTAACGTTGTGCCTAGAGATGACAGTACTGTACTGTGCACTTAAAAATCCATTAAGAGACTAGTTCTTACTATTAAGTGTTCTTACCACAATAAAACAAAAAAACAGATTAAAGACAAAAAATAAAATCAGGAGTAGAAGAAAAACAAATATTAAAGTGGTATAAAATATAGTTTTAAGTAGGGGCTGGGCCTGGTGGCTCATGCCTGTAATCCCAGCACTTTGGGAGGCTGAGGTGGGTGGATCACTTGAGGTCAGGAGTTTGAGACCAGCCTGGCCAGCATGGTGAAACCTCATCTCTACTAAAAATACAAAAAAGTAGCCAGGCGTGGTGGCGGGAGCCTGTAATCCCAGCTACTCAGGAGGCTGAGGCAGGAGAATCACTTAAACCCGGGAGGTGGAGGTTGCAGTGAGCTGAGATCGTGCCATTGCACTCCGGCCTGGGCAACAAGAGTGGAAACTCTATCTAAAAAAAAAAAAAAAAAAAAAAAAATATATATATATATATATATATATATATGTGCGTGTCTGTGTGTGTGCATAAATCCAGTAGTTTTATATATATACATATAAATCTGATAGTTTTATTTATATATATATATAAAAATCTGATAGATATATATATACATATATTTTTTTTTTGTTTTTTAAGTAAATAAAAATCCGTAAGGCACATACTTCTAAAGTAAACAAGACTCATCTGCTTTTGAACACAAACCAATCCCAGGTCTGAATTTGCATTGCGGCTGCCCATGGCCTGCAGAGAAGGCACTGAGATGCACACAGGTACTCTTTACAGTTTCCAAACAAGACTTTCCTCGCTTGGAATATGTTTTTTTCACTGGCAGCCTTCCTCATTTTGTTTTAGCAAGCTTAGCAAAACCTTTGTATAAACACCTGTTTGGGTTGTTTTGTTTTCAGAAATTCAAAAGTGCGTAATGGCATGTTTTCCGGGGAGCAGTCTTCTATTCACACAGCGAGGGAACTCCTCTCTCTGTGCACCCACTTACAGGGAGGGCGGGGAGCAGAGGACTCACATGAAGTGTCTAGATATTAAAAAAAAAAATTGAGAATTTTAACACTTCATGAAAGTGCCTGTGTTTACAGCCTCACCTGCCCCTCCTCCCACCCCCTTATGCAGACCACGTTTGGTCTGGAACCTAGTAGGCTGCCCCCCACTCCCAATCCACACTCTGAAAAAAATCTCATCTTGCTTGTTCCCTTCTTTGGGCTTTGGTTAAACCATCTGCAAAATGGGAGAGAATCTGGCAGACCTAGAGAAACTAGAAAAGGGGCACGATTCAGGCCAGTATATGCAATTCATATTCAGGTCAGGAAGGCTAAGGAGAGGGGAAAGAGAAGGAGAGAGGACAAGAGAAACATGGGCAGAGAAGGGGTGAAGAAAGAGTTTCTGAAGGGGATTGAGGAGGGAGGCCCTGGGGCAGAATCAGAGTGAAGGGAAACTCCAGAAGAGAGGGGAACTGGGTGTGCGTGGTGGATATGCTGTGAGCACACCTCGGTACTGCCTCTGGATGCCTGTTGGATTGTTTTCTCAACACAGCACTGCTCTGAGAATGAACCACAGGAGAAAGTAGGACGATGATTTAGGTGCCCAATGAGTCAGAAAGGCTTGCAAGAGTGAGGAACAGCTCCAGAGAGTTGTCCAGGCCCTGGCTGTTGAGAGACACCAAAATATTTCCCTGCAAAATGTGCCTCTTTGACATAAGGATTATTTTGAGCTAAAGGCCATTGAGAACCAGCAGATGCAAGGACAGTTATTTTATAAAGGAAATTTACATTTGTAAAAGTGTCTCCTGCTCCCTGTACCAGGAAGAGAAGGACTCTTAACACCTGTTATCAGTGGGGAAGGCACCCTACCCTTAAACTTAAATCTGCGTAACAAACCTTACTCAACAACCCCTATTTACCGTATTTTTCCTCCTTACCTTCCCATAACTTGCCTCCCCAACTCAGAAGCCAGAATCCCCTTTCCTTTAGCCTAAGATGATATATATAAACCCAAGTTCTAACTGCCCCTTTGGGCTACACATCACTGGGTGCTCCCATGTATACACGTGCAATGCACATATTAATAAACTTCTATTTCTTTTCTCTTGGGAATCTGCCTTTGGCCACTCTAATGTACCGGGCACCAGCTGCAAAGCCTAAGCTGGGTAAAGGAAAGGATGTTTTTTTTCCTCCTCTACAGTGTCCAGCAGAAGGAGAGATGCTGCCTCTGGGAGATATCCTAACAAGAGTAGACATGAGGGAGCAGTCCATCCTCTGCTGACCTAAAGAAACCTGACAGAAAAAAATTTGCTTCCTCAATAGGCAAGAGAATTGTCAAAGGAACTTGCCCTGGGCTCAGAAACACCTTACTACAAGCCAGAAAGAACAGGTTGATGTCCTCACTGGCCCTAGACAGTTAATCATATGTTTTACCCACCAGTATTACCAGGAACCATTGTTCAGGGCCCAATTCTCCGGAGCCATCCATTAGCAGAATGTGTGAATTTAGCTGGAGAGTTGTTTGAGGTTGCTATTATTACTTTTACAGATTTTTAGTTAATACTAGGTATCTTCTCTAAGCTAGACACTCTGTTAAGTACTTTATACACTCCATCTTCATTTAGTTCACAGAGCAACTCCATGTTACAGAGGCTCACAAAAGTTAAGTAACTTGCCCAAGGTCCTTTAGCTTGTCAGGGGTATACCTTAAGCCCTGTCTGTCTCATACTAAAGGCCATGCTCTCAACTATGCTATACTGTCCACTATTTGGGTTCTGGCTTCTAAAATCACTATTCTGCTGCCTCAGACAGTTGGCAGCAGGGAATCCATATGGGTCTGCAGCAACCTCAATTCTTGCCTCCTCAGAAGAAAGAATTTGATTGGGAGCATCGGGCAGACAGAGAGAACAAGGCACGTTTTAGAGCAGGAGTGAAAGTTTATTTAAAAGTTTTACAGCAGTGGCCAGGCACGGTGGCTCACACCTGTAATTCCAGCACTTTGAGAGGTCGAGGTGGGTGGATCACTTGAGATCAGGAGTTCAAGACCACCCTGGCCAACAGGGTGAAGCCCCGTCTGTACTAAAAATATATAAAAAATTAGACAGGCATGGTGGCGCTTGCCTGTAATCCCAGCTATTCGGGAGGCTTAGCAGGAGAATCACTGGAACCCGGGAGGCAGAAGTTGCAGTGAGCCAAGACCGCTCCACTGCACTCCAGCCTGTGCGACAGAGCAAGACTCTGTCTGTGGGGAGAAAAAAGAAAAAAAAGTTCTGGAGCAGGAACAAAAGGAAGTAAAGTACACTTGGAAGAGGACCAAGCAGACGACATGAGACATTCAAGTGCGTAGTTTGACCTTTGACTTGGGGTTTCATATGCATTCCATGTGCAGAGTGGTCTGCCAGCACTTGAGAGGGGGCTCTGTGGAGTGTGTTCACTGAAGTTACACGCGTGCTCACGAAAAGGCACTTTTGCCTTACCAGTCAAGTGTTCCTGGAGGAAGGTCATATACCAGTTAAATGCCATCATTTTGCCTCTTAGTGCCCATGCTTGAGTCCACTCACCAGACTCCTGAGATCTTATGGGGAAGCTGCTGATCACCACTGTCAGGTGTTTTCTATCTACTGGGAGCTGGCTTTTCCCTGGTGCTGGCTGTGACCAATTATTCTTTTAGAGAAGTGGTCGCCTGACACTCCTGGGGGCAGGATGCCTCCCCTGCCCCACTCATGTCTGACTAGCTACCTATTCTGACAAGACAGCAAACACCTGTCCTGGAGTACGATAAATGTCAGAATTAAATACCTGAACCCACAGAACCCAGCACTCTGCCAGTCCTCTTTATCAAAAGAGGCCTTCTTGAAAAGAGACAGAGGCAAAAACAAATGAACAAACAAACAAACAAACAAAAAGTTAAGGATGAAGAGACAAACTATAAATAAGTGTTAATCCAGGCTTAGCTAAATTCAGTTACACATATAAGGACTTATTTTTATAACACTCCCCACCCCGCCATGATCTCTACTATGGAATAAAATAGGTTTTGTACCTTTAACTAGCTAACTGAGCTTCTGCTGTTGTATTCTTGCCAAAAATTGCATAACCTGAATTTATTCATGAGGAAACATATTAAAAACAAAACTTGAGGAACATTTTCCCAAAAAAAAAAAAGGCCAGTATTACTTAAAAGTGTCAAGGTCATGAAAGACAAAGAAAGACTAAGCAATCAGTTTAGATTAAAAGGACACTATGGAGATATGATAGCTGAATATAGTATGTGATCCTAAATTAGATCCTAGCCCAGACACAGTCGTTAGTGGAACAGTTCGTGAAATTTAAATAAGGTCTATAGATTAGGCAATAGTATTATACCAGTGTGAATTTCTTGATTGTCCTCATTGTTCTATAATTATTGAAGATGTTCACATTTGGCCAGGCACAGTGGTTCATGCCTGTAATCTCAACACTTTGGGAAGCCAAATCGAGTAGGACTGCATGAGCTCAGGAGTTCAAGACAAGCCTGGGCACAGTGAGACCCCTCTCTACTAAAAATTAAAAAAAAAAAAAATCAGCCAGGTGTGGTGGCACACACCTGTAGTCCCAGCTACTCAAGAGGCTAAGGTGGGAGGATCACTTGAGCCCCGGAGGGAGAGGCTACAGTGAGCCGTGTTTGTGCCACTGCACCCCAACCTGAGCCACAAAGTGAGACCCTGTCTCAAAAAAAAAGATGTTTACATTTAGATAATCTGGGTGAAGGCACGTACAAATCCTTTGTTCTACTTTTGTTCTACTTTTGCAACTTTTTGAAATCATTTCAAAATGAAAATTTTGAAATATTTTTTTAAAAGCCACAGAAAAGAGTGTTGTAAAGAAGCAAAGAAGGCACCTTTGTCAAGCTCAAGCAGGCACTCAGTAAATATCTGGTGAGCCCAACTACTGGGTTGAGTATTTGGTTTCAACCCAAAACCTTGAGAGGATGATGACAAAAGTTATTTATAACAAAACAATGAGGACATTTCTGTTTGCAGAGCCTTGACACAGTGTGGTGACAGCAACAGAGACAGATTCTGGTACCAATTTTTGAGATGCTTCATCTAAAAAGACAAATGCTTATAGATATACTCAATGCCTAGAGCATCAAAACCTGCTGTTTCTCCTAAGGACAAAATGCATCTCCAAGATATAGTGTTTAATCACTAGAAACTTTTAAAAGAGAAAAAATTCAATGTGACATACCTCATATAGAGAGAAACAAATCACTCTTTTGTGACTCATGTATTTATTATTTATTATTCCCATTTTTAATACTTTCAAGGTCTTGAAATTTAAAGTTTCATTAAATAATGGAGGCATTCTGATTCAAATGGGACTATTTCTTAGGACTTACTCATGCAACTCTTCCTGGCTTATTGTTTCATGCAAACCATCTAGATAGGAGCAGGGCATGCATGACAGTGACTGTAATGTGAAGAGTGTGTGCTTTTGATCCATCTGTTTTGTCAAGATTTTTATCCTGCACTGCTTGAAACAGCACAACTACAGAGGAAAAATTCAGAAGCAAATGCCTTACACGTTTTTAATGTCATTGGCAATGGCTAGGACTCCTGAAGTCCTAGCGGGATGTCCTTTCAACAGATGTCTTTTGTTTAGGGCTTGAGATAAAGGACATCATGGAAAGTTATCTGCTGCTTGTATTGATAGCTTGAGTGAGCTGTCATTTCTATCAGCTCCAAAGCATCCCGGGATGAGCCTTTTACCTCTGGTATTCTCTTTCACTTTCCTTCTGCTCATTTTCCACTTGACTTTGCCCCACCACTCCCCTCCTCTCTTTTCTCTCCAATATTGCAATAGGTGCTAGAAATAGAACGATGAGAAAGACAAAGTCCCCGCCTTCAAGGAGATCATCACCAAATGGGAAACAAAGACAAAAAGGAAATCATTGTGCTTCTGGTGAAAGGGCAGTGAAATAAAGGCAAGTTGAGGCCTCTGGATGTAAGAAGCACTTAACTCTGTCTGTAGAAGTAGGGGAAGACTTTACATATGAGTTAAAATTTGAGCTGAGAGCCCTGAAGAAATAAATAGGAATTCAAAAACGACAGGGAGATGGTGACTCAGAGCTGGGAGGCTCTGAGGGGTAAACATCTTTGAGGAAGAGAGAGAGAGAAGTTGGACATGGCTGAAAGATATTTGTGGGGCTATGTCAGGCTTTGAGGCTGGAGGCAGATCACAGCTACTGTGGAAAGGCTATTATTATACATCCTTTTAAAAATCTATGTTTTAGAGAATCATTTAGCTGAAATTCAGAGCCACACTTGTGAATCTGAAGGCATTTACAGTAGTAGAAACACTATCAGAAACTGCCACAACAAATTGTTAAGTGCCTACTATTTTGAGCTCAAGGTCAATATAGTAGTCTCAATGTTTCTGCTTATTGCAAGCAAATATTTTTAGAGAAGAGAAAGAATTTAAATTTCTCATGATGGATTTTTTTAATGGATTGTACAAATCATTCTCCTGAAAATACCTCTAAATCATAAAAATAAAAGCAAAATCTGTAATATTTAAAATTCTAATTCATGTTCAAAAATGTTAATAGATACATTTTAGGTCATAGTATGACACAGTATTTTTCAAGAACTTTTCATACTCTTTTTAACAGATTCTGGTTTCTGGTTTCAAGTACAATGGAGTAAACATATCCCACCCTGTCTCTCCTGCTGAAAATAGCTATAAAACCTGAACAGAGTGTATGGAATAGCTGGAGCACTCTGGAAAGTAAATAGCAGGACAAGTGAAGAAGAAAACCAGAATTAGGACCATCGCCAAATGAACAATTAGATTAGCATTATGCTATCCTCTGGCGTCTTCCAACCTGGACTCAAGGCAGCCCAAAACCCAGAAGCAGCACAGAGAGGTCACTTCTAGAAGAAACCTTCTAGTTCTCACTCTAGACATGAGAAAGTGGTCTCCTGGCAGTAACAGCAGAAATAGTGGGGACATACAGTTGCCTAGAATTCCAAGGAGATTGGAGGGAGACTGCCTCTCCACTGGAATAGTTGTGGTCCCAGAAAGGTGGGGCAAACCCCCGTTGCCTTTTTTTTGCAGGGGGGCACGGAGTTTCACTCTTGTTGCCCAGGCTGGAGTGCAGTGGCATGATCTCGGCTCACTGCAACCTCTGCCTTCTGGTTTCAAGTGATTCTCCTGCCTCAGCCTCCTGAGTAGGTGGGATTACAGGCACCTGCCACCACGCCTGGCTAATTTTTGTATTTTTAGTACAGATGGAGTTTCACCATGTGGGCCAGGCTGGTCTCAAACTCCTGACTTCATGATCCACCTGCCTCGGCCTCCCAAAGTGCTGGGATTGCAGGCATGAGCTACTGCGTCTGACCTGCCTTTTTTCTTATTCTGTTCTCCCATCACTTGGGGTCACCATGAGTGAATTTTTAGGAAGAGCACAGCAGAGCAGAGCACTAAAGCCCCGACTTTCTGGCTACAGGACCAAATTGTGTAGTCCAGGGAACCAGAGAGTACTCGAGAGATCATGGGAAGGGAGGATCTTTGGAAAGCAACTCCGTAAAGGTGTTTCTGAATATGCATTTATGGAGGGATAACCAATGCTGGGATTATGTGAAACGTTTCTCTTCTTTCAATGCCCTGCACCCTATTTAAAAGAAACTCGATGAATCAGAGTTCAGACTTTGAAGGCCTGTATGGACCCTTTTCTTCTCGTCACTGGAGACAGGTGGGCTCTCCATTTGGACCATCTTGACAAATACATAAAATGCTCCTATTCCAAGGTCAAACCTCTTTCATTTCATCAAACTATGATCGCAGGGATCAGAATATGGAATTCTTAAGGGTACAGTGCCAGTTCTTTAAATGTTTGCCTTACTTTGCCACATCCCACAGGCTAGGAGTTATCTATCTTTTCTTGCTGCAGTCAGCATTTTCTCTAATGATAGCAGCATGGCAAGCAACTGGGGAGAAGTCTATGTACAGGGGAAGAAAGACAATAGAGACAGGGAAGGAGAGAGACACAAATGTCGATGAGTCTGGCAAAAGGATAACAGAACAGAAAAAAGGAAAGTAAGAAGAAAGTGTGACATGGGAATTATATAAACTAATTACATAATCTCAAAAAACAGGTTTCGAAAGGAAATAGAAATAGTGGAAGGCGCAAGAACTTCGGAACAAAGAGAATTCTCGGCTCCTAGTGTGGATACCTACTATAGAAAATAGACACTTGAGTAAAGAAGAACAGACAAGTCCTGACTCCTTGGGTGGCTGTTTGTGATTGCTTTGTAAAAATTTACCACGGCCAGTTGCCATTGGTCTCCCATCTTCGTCCTGAGTGACAAAGGGACCCAGGGATGTGGGCACAGGAGGGGATGCTCATGTGGTATGTCACAACAGGCTTTCGTTTTCATTTTTCCCAAGCTCTGTGGGTGCTCTGCACCTCAAATTCCCACCTGTACCCTAGATAATGAAGAAAATTATTGCTCTGACCTAGTCCTTTAATTATTTTTTCCCCACTCATGGCTTGAGCTTTCATTAGTTTTCATTTCTCATTAAGAGAAAAATCAAAGAATGAGAATTAAACATCTCCCGATCTATTATCTCACCGAAAATAAGAAGCTAAGAGTCATGGCACTGGAACTGAATGAAGGGCCCAGCTGATGCATGTGCCACCGCAAGATCCACACAGTGCATGGGGGCTGTGCTCCTTCTCTTCTGTCCTCTGGAGGACAACAGGGAGCACTCACTCCCAGAAAGACTGGAGCCCCTGTACTGAGGACTCAGTGTTATGAGAGCTGGCACCTTCCCTGAGTAGAGATAATAGGCCTCAAATCACACTGGCTTTTCCTTTTTTCAAGCATTGGGGTTGGATTTTCACTAATCTCTTAAAATTGTTGTCTGGGCGTGGTGGCTCATGCCTATAATCCCAGCACTTTGGGAGGCCAAGGCAGGTGGATAGCCTGAGGTTAGGAGCTCGGGACCAGCCTGGGAAACATGATGAAACCCTATCTCTACTAAAAATACAAAAATTAGCTGGGCATGGTGGTGGGTGCTGGTAATCCAAGCTACATGGGAGGCTGAGGCAGGAGAATACCTTGAACCTGGGAGGTGGAGGTTGCAGTGAGCCAAGACCGCACCAATGCACTCCAGCCTGGGGGATAGAGTGAGACTCCATCTCAAAAAAAAAAAAAAAGAAAGAAAGAAAGAAAGAAAGAAAGAAATGTTCCCAGTGCTCAATTATGTGTCTACCCTCATAGATACTATTTGGAAGGTATTGAGGCTGTGTCCAGCTCATCTGTTAATCCCTGCTTTACGGCAGGCACATGCCAGTGCTCAAGAAATGGATGGAGTAGGTAAAGGAGTAAATGCACACTGAAATGGACTGATTACTCCGAATTTGTATGGCTATGTGCATTTTAATAATTCCTAGGCAGCACACCCCTTCAGAAGTGAAACAAGAAAAGGATGCCCACTCTTATCACTCCTATTCAGCATAGTACTGTAAGTCCTTGCCAGAGCAATCAGGCAAAAGAAAGATATAAAAAGCATCCAAATAAGGAACGAGGAAGTCAAACAATCTCTCGTCACTACAATGTGGTTCTACACCTAGAAAACCCTAAAGACTGCACTAAAAGGCTCCTGGAACTGATAAACAACTTTAGCAAAGTTTCAGGATACAAAATCAATGTACAAAAATCAGTGAAATGTCTATACTTCTATAACATTCAAGCTGAGAGCCAAATCAAGAACATAATCCCATTTACAACATCCCAAGAAAATAAGATACCTGGGAATACATCTAACCAAGGAGGCCAAAGACCTCTACAAGGAGAACTAAAAAACATTGCTGAAAGAAATCATGAATGACACAAGACAAATGGAGAAATATTCCATGATCATGAATTGGAAGAATCAATATTGTTAAAATGGCCATACTGCCCAAAGCAATCTACAGATTCAATGCTATTCTTAACAAGTTACCAATATCATTTTTCACAAAACTAGAAAAAACCTATTCTAAAATTCATATGGAACAAAAAAAAAAAAGCCTGAACAGCCAAAGCAATACTAAGCAAAAAGACCAAAGCTAGAGGCATCACATTACCCAACTTCAAACTATACTATAAGGCTACAGTGACCAAAATGCATGGACTGGTACAAAAACAGACACGTAGACCAATGGAATAGAATAGAGAGCCCAGAAATAAGATGGCACACCTACAGACATCCGATCATCAATGAAGTCAACAAAAATAGGCCCCTGTTCAATAAATGATGCGGGATAGCTGACAAGTCACAGGCAGAAGAATAAAATTGGACTCCTATCTTTTACCATATACAAAAATTACTCAAATGGATTAAAGAATTAAATGTAAGAGCTTAAGTATAAGAATCCTAGAAGAAAACCTAGAAAACGCCATTCTAGACATTGATCTTGGGAAAAAAATTATGACTAAGTCTTCAAAAGCAATTGCAACAAAAACAAAAATTGATAAGTGGGACCTAATTAAAGAGCTTCTGGACAGCAAAAGAAACCATCAACAGAGTAAACAGACAACCTACAAAATATTCACAAACGATGCATGCAACCAAGGTCTAATATCCAGAATCTATAAGGAATTTAAACAATTGAACAAGCAAAAACCAAATAACCCCATTAAAAAAAATGGGTAAAAGACATGAACAGGTACTTCTCAAAAGAAGACATATAAGCAGCCAACAAGAATATGAAAAAGACTCAACATCACTAATCATCAGAGAAATGCAAATCAAAACCACAATGAAATACCATCTCACACCAGTCAGAATGGCTATGATTACAAAGTCAGAAAACAACAGATGCTGACAAGGCTGCAGAGAAAAGGAAATGTTTATACACTACTGTTGGGAATGTAAATTGGTTCAGCCACTGCGGAAAGCAGTTGGAGATTTCCCAAAGAACTTTGAGAACTACCATTTGACCCAGCAATCCAATTACTGGGTGTATATCCGAAAGAAAATCACTTATTCTACCAAAAGGGCATATGTACCCATTGTTCATCACAACACTATTCACAATAGCAAAGACATGGAATCAACCTAGGTGCCCATAACAGTGGATTGAATAAGGAAAATGTGGTGTATATATACCGTGGAATACTATGCAACCATAAAAAGAACTAAATCATGTCATCGCCAGCAACATGGAGGCAGCTGGAGGCCATTATCCTAAGTGAATTAATGCAGAAACAGAAAACCAAATACCATATGTTCTCACTTACAAGTAGGAGCTAAACAATGGATACTCATGGGCATAAAAATGGCAAGAACAGGCACAAGACTACTAGAGGTGGGGAGGGAAGGAGGGGGCAAAGGTTGAAAACGACAGTCAGAACGGCGATTATTAAAAAGTCAAGAAACAGATGCTGGCGAGCTTGTGGAGAAATAGGAATGCTTATACCCTGTTCGTGGGAATGTAAATTAGTTCAACCATTGTGGAGGACAGTGTGGCGATTCCTCAAAGATTTAGGACCAGAAGTACCATTTGACCCAGCAATCCCATTATGGTTATATACCCAAGGGGATATAAATCATTCTGTTATAAAGATACATGCATGTGTATGTTCATTGTAGCACTATTCATGGTAGCAAAGACATGAAATCAACCCAAATACCCATTGATGATAGACTGGATAAAGAAAATGTGGTACACATATACCATGGAATACCACGCAACCATAAAAAGGAACGAGATCATGTTCTTTTCAGGGACATGGAGGGAGCTGGAAACCATCATCCTTAGCAAACTAACACGGGAACAGAAAACCAAACACCATATATTCTCACTTATAAGTGGCAGCTGAACAATGAGAACACATGGACACAGGAAGGGGAACAACACATGCTGCGGCCTGTCGGGGGAGTACCAGGGTGGGGAGAGCGTTAGGAGAAATAGCTAATGCATGCTGGGCTTAATACCTAGGTGATGGCTTGACAGGTGCGGCAAACCACCGTGGCACATATTTACCTATGTAACAAACCTGCACATCCTGCACATGTATCCTGCAACTTAAAATAAAATAAAAAATAAAGAAAATTACCTATTGGGTCTGCTATGCTCAGTACCTGGGTGATGGGATCAATTGTCCCCCAAACCTCAGCATTACACAATATACCCAGGTAACAAACCTGCACATGTACCCCTGAATCAAAAATAAAAGTTGAAATCAAAATAATAATAATGATTCCTTGCCTCACTACAAAAAAGAAAGAAGATGACATAGCCATTTCTGAAAAAAATTAAACGTAGTATTCCAATACAGCCCAGCACTTTCAGTTAGGTATACCATATGCCCAAAACACTTGAAAGCAGGGACTATCCATAGCAGCATTATTCACAGCAACCAAAAGGTGGAAATAACCCAAATGGCCATCAACGAATGAATGGATAAACAAAATGTGTTATGAATGAAGCTTGAGGACGTTATGCTGAGTAAAATAAACCAGACCCAAAAGGACAAGTATGACTTGAGCCATCTACATGAGGTGCCTAAACAGTTAAATGCAAAAGCGCAGAAAGTAGAAGGGTGGTTATCAGGGGCTGGAGGGGGGAGTCAGTGGAAAGTTATTCTTTATTGCATTTTGAGTTTTGGTTTGGAATGATGGAAAAGTTCTGGAGATGGGTGGTGATGATGGTTGCACAACAATGTAAATGAACTGAATGCCACTGAATTGTACACTCAAGAGGGGTTAAAAGATGAAATGAGGCCAGATGCGGTGGCTCACGCCTGTAATTCCAACACTTTGGAAGGCCAAGGCAGGCAGATCACTAGGTCAGGAGTTCGAGACCAGCCTGACCAACATGGTGAAACCTCATCTCTACTAAAAATACAAAAATTAGCCAAGCATGGTGGCACATGCCTGTAATCCCAGCTACTCAAGAGGCTGAGACAGGAGAATTGCTTGAACCCAGGAGGTGGAGGTTGCAGTGAGCCGAGATCACACCACTGCACTCCAGCCTGGGCAACAGAGCGAGATTTTGTCACACACACACACACAAAAAATATATATATATATATTTTACCATAATAAAATGGAAATAAAGCAATATTTATTTAATGTACTAACATTCCTGAATCAGCCAAGAGAACATCAGTGCTGCCTGTACAGCTTGCCACTAGCTGTATGTGAAAAAGAGGCAATCATTGCATTGCTACACAGCTTCAGTGAGACACAGGCCAGCACACCCTTCATGGCTGCACACTGCCCTTTTTCCCACATGGAACTGGAAGAACACGCCTGGGTCTGTGGTAAAATGCACTTATCCCCAAGCTTCCAAGGCTGGAAGTTATAGAATCTTCCTATGGAAAGGGGCAACAGGATGGTGTTTCTCTAACTCATCCACTGAGTTGCAACACCCACCTGAGAATTACTTGCTTATTTCTAGCAGATCTGTCTCTTGGGGACAAAAAGACAGTACATTAGTTTGGGTTCACTCTTTCTCAACTACAGCCTAGAGGAGCACTGTCCACAGGAAGCCAGAGTTCAGCATGGCAGACGGAAGGAACTGGTTCGAACTGCAGTTCTTCAAATGAGTACCTGTGTGGCTTTGGGCAAGCCACTTAAGTGGGCCTCAGTTTCCTCGTTTAAAAGTGGGAATACGACAGTACCTACTTCACACAATTGTACCACAGCTTAAATGAGCTGTAAAAGTGTAACAGCACCTAGAATAAAATAAGTATTCAACAAATATGATTTTCTTTTTTTTTGAGGCAAGTCTCTCTCTGTCGCCCAGGCTGGAGTGCAGTGGCACGATCTCAGCTCACTGCAACGTCCACCAACCAGGTTCAAGCAGTTCTTCTGCCTTAGCCTCCAGAGTAGCTGGGATTACAGGTGCACGCCACCATGCCTGACTAATTTTTTTGTACTTGTAGTAGAGACGAGGTTTTGCCATGTTGGCCAGGCTGGTCTTGAACTGGTCTCGAACTCCTGACCTCAAGCGATCCGCCTGCCTCAGCTTCCCAAAGTGCTGGGATTACAGGTGTGAGCCACCATGCCTGGTCTGGATTTTCATATAAGAGATATGTTACAGGTGGTAACGGGATGGGGCAGGATGGTCTTGTATATCGTTACAAGAGTTGAAATATATCAACTCTACAATCTGAACCTTGTGTTGGCCAGACAGCCTGCGGGAGCCTCGGGAGTGTGCAGGAATAATAGGAGGAGATTAAATGGGGCTCTCCAAGGAGGTGGGTAGTTCTTGTAACATTCTTTGCATTTTCCTCTAATTCTTCAACTCATTCTTTAATATTTTCGGTAGTTTGTGTGTTTGGTAGTAGATATATACTTTTTTCTCACATCTACTAGAAGATTTACTCATGTATGCTTAGGAAATGTCTGAAGACCCATGAATCCAAAGAAATTTTGGTTTCGTAAATAAACAGAAAAGCCCTTAAGGAGAGTTCCAGGATTAAACACTACAGAAGCTTATTGGAAGCAAATTATTTCCATCAATGTGTTGATCAGAACAACCTTTGACCAAACAGTAATGCTGCTTTCATGAGTTCAGTCAATCAGACTCCCATACTGATAGTGTGAAATTGAACTCACTAACTTTAATTGTTTTCTTAATTTTAATTATTCAGGTGCATCTTCCCGAAACTTGAAAAAATTTATAGAAAGGTAAGTGGAAGATAAAAAGTTGTTTTTAATTTGGTTCCTCATTTTGAATAAGGAATGAAAACTCTGTTATTACCCCAAAATCATTTTTACTGAGCATACATAGCTTGTTAGTCACTATCCAAACTCTAGGATATCACTCCTTGGGCCAGTGAGCATAGAAAGTGATTAATTTGCATATGTCCTCAAAGAAGGATGATAAAAATGCATACAAAGTTGGTAAAACTTAGGTCTGACAGACAAAAGGATGATGTCATATTCCTGCTTTATGAATGAGAAAACATTTTTTGTGCTTCTTTGGGGCTTGAAATTCAGAAACAAGGCTCGAGTTGTCCTGACTGGAGCCTCAAGAAGGCTTTGCCTTTTCAAAGTTGACTATGGGTCCACGGCTGCCAGGATATCCTAAGAACATGGACATAAGTAACCCAATAACTCACCTGTGCTTATTGATGCAATTGCTGTGAAAGATGCCAAGAAGATAGTATTGTGTCTATTTACCCAGGACCTCAATCCATTCTTTTCAGTTTTATGCATTTATGTGGCCTTTCTCTAATAGGCAAGTGGGACAATGATTATAGAGAATAAATGGGAAGTGGGAATGGTGGTTGGCTGTACTAGAATGAAAGAAAAATAGCAAAAAGGTTGCCAAGAGGGTGGTCATACCAAGATTTTCAAAGGCCCAGCCTGTGTCACTGGCTACATAGCTAGGTTTCCAAGTATCTGACATTCAGATTCCATCTATGCCTTCTCAGCTTGTCTAGAAACAAGATGTTGGACTATCCTGCCATCGTTATATATGCCATGATTGGAAATGATGTCTGCAATGGGTGAGTTATTGAGAAAAAGTATTTTCAAGATTCTTTGACTCTGGGCTCTTCCCCACCCTCTCCTCACCAACTCCACTCCATTATAGCAGCCTGCTGTTCAGCTGAATTTCTCTATCTTAGAAGCACGGCTGGGCGCAGGGGCTCACACCTGTAATCCCAGCACTTTGGGAGGCCAAGGTGGGCAGATCACCTGAGGTCAGGAGTTTGAGACCAGCCTGGCCAACATGGTGAAACCTTGTCTCTACTAAAAATACAAAAATTAGCTGGGCGTGGTGGTGTGTGCCTATAATCCCAGCTACATGAGAGGCTGAGGCAGCAGAATCACTTGAACCCAGCAGACAGAGGTTGCCGTGAGCCGAGATCATGCCACTGCACTCCAGCCTAAGTGATGGAGCAAGACTCTATCTTAAAAAAAAAAGCAAGTCCTAGACACATGTGAAATCAACGGTACCAATCTGTGACACTGAAAGCTTCTTTTGAAAATATCTGCTCCATTAATTATCAACTCTGATGTAACAACAAATGGGTGCATCCTGATCAGTTATATCACAAGAAATGTGCTACTACTGACTGAGAACCCAAGATTGGGAATTGTGATTTTTTAAATAAAATAAGGCAGAAGCACAGCTACCCCATAAGAACGTCGATGTCACTCATATTCTGATCTACTTTACTTCCTCATGTGGAAGAGACAGCTTAGACGCACAGACCTACAGCATTTGCAAAGGAACTGCGGATAACTCATGGCCAATCCTATTTATGCCCATGGCCCATAGCAAGAAGGTAATTTTGCTAAACTGCTGATATTGGTAGTGACTTCAAAATGGTGAATTCCTTAGTTCCTATATAACATTTGGGGAGGTTTCTCAAAATCTGTGTACACCCCTAAGAATATGATGCATGTATGAATGCCATCTGTCCTGTGATTATGGCCAAAAAAAAAAAAAAAAAATGGTGAGACAGGATTTAGAGCAACTCCCCAGTAGCAATAGCCACCCACTCACTATTTTAGGAAACAGGAAAGTAAGGCCAAAAGAAGTTCATGATTTGCCCGAGGCAACAGGGTTGATTAATGGCAGAGCTGGACTCCACCCCAACTGTGCTAGAAGTGGGCCATCCTGCTCACTCCCCTGTTTGCTTTCCTGTATTTCACTTGCCGCGCTTTCCAAGCCTGTGCTGAAAACAAAACTCAATGGTATTAAAGTGTGTTTGCCCGTACAGATAAAATTCAGATGGCAAAGGAGATGCAGACATAATCAGTGAAGTGCGTTCAGGGGAGGAGATGCCATAATGATCCAGAGACTCTGATATGCCAGATGTCACCTTGGTGCCCTTAGGCTGGTTTGCTGCTGGCCCCAGAACCCCAAGTTGGCCAAGGCTACATGCTTGGCACCAAAGTCTGTGAAGAGCCACCTGGGACTTTCCAGTAAACAGCAAACACGTTTAAGAACTGCCATAAACCAAGAGGTACATCACTCTATATCATTCCATCCTCCCAGCAGCCCTAAGAGGCAAGGATGATTGTCCCATTTTACAGATGAGGAAACGGATTTGGCAAGGATAAGGAACTTGCCTGTTCTGGTATCGAACGTCAAAGCTGGGAGCCAAACCAGGTTATCTAACCAAATTCCATTCCCTGTCTGTAGTTCACACTGTCTTATTTCCTCTTTGACTCACTCACTTTTTTAAGTATATGGTGAGCACCACGATGTGCCAAGCACTGTGCCAGGCTCCAGGATATGGATATGATAGCAAAGAAGCCACAGCCCCTGACATCAAGGAGCTAACGGAAGGAGAAACACCGTGCTTCAGGCTCTAGCTGCCATCATGAAACAGAACAAGGCTATGGTCAGATCAGACATTGCTCCCCCAGCCCCCAGAGCGTGTCCTTCCAGAGAGGAACAGAGAGCAAACTGACTATACTGAATAAAGAACATGTGCAGAAAGAGACTCTGGCTCCAAAAGCCAAAATTCCTGAAACTGTACTTTTCCAGCAAAACCTGCTTACCCAGACCCCTCCAGCCCAGTCCTACTTTTCCTTTCCCAAAGAGCTAAAGGGCAGGCAGACATCAGCCAGAGACCTGTGCCAGCCTCTCCCCTGCTGGGGATCTGGGTAGAGAAGCAGCAAGCATTTGGGTGAAAGAACAGAGTTGGCAGTATGGGATGTCCCTGTGGTGCCCACTTTGTGATGTCCTGTGGAGGGGTTAAAAAAATAAAGACAGATGGCAACTATACCTCCCCATCTGCCAGAACGTCAAGGTGGAGTAGATTTCCCAAAATGAGCAAAGGGATTTTATAAAAAGCTCAAGCAGCAAGGAGTTACATAATAAGTCTGTCCTGGAACAAGTTTTAGGATATTTGCTTGACTTTTTTCTTTTCTTTTTCTATGACAATGCTAGCTCTTACTGAAGTGACACATTTATGTGCTTTTTTCTCAATTCTCTAAACTCATCTAGTTACTCAACAAATACTGGTTAAATGAATGAGGGTCATGATTGGAAGATAGCTTTTAGCATCAGGAAGTCAAAAAGAAAGATCACGTAGAGAACCTGGCTTTCTCATTGTAACCCTGCTCAATTAGATTTAGGCTAACTCAGCTTCCTTTGTGCTTTTGCGATCACTGCCCTTGAGGGCTATGTAATGTGAATGATATGAAAGGAGAAACATTCCTGAAAACAAGGCAAATGTTGGGGAGCTACAGCAGCAGAACCTTGGGGTGACAGAGGCAGTAGTGGGAAACGGGAATGGCCTCAGAACGTCCAATCATAAAGGCCAGTGACAACCCTTTGCCAACATCCCAGTGCAGCATCCCTGAAATGAACATGGTAATTGCTGGAAATTCCATAGAATTATACAAGCATCTAGCACTAGCCCCATAAATGGATATAGTTTCATTTGTTACAGTGGACAATCATAGGACAGATGGCACTCATACAAGCATCATATTCTTAGGAGTATACACAGAAAGTATAAATTATACATTTTCATCTTATGGAGAGAGCCAGGACCACCCACACAGGGTGTCTGTGCCTGTCTGCCCCCAACTATTGTTTTTCTTCAACGCCAGTGCTTCAGGTTATGCCCTGGGCAGTTGACCAGCACTGCATTAAGAGGAAGCCAGCTGAGGCACTGATAGGTCACAGGCCCTAAGGAGCCTGGACTAGTGAGAAACCATCCATGCTATTTATTCAGATGATAGAAAAGCCAGCAGGGAAGGGAATGGAAAGAGCTCCTGCTGCTCAGAGGAATTCTCTCTCCCAGACTCCTCAGTGAGAGACATAGGTAGCAAAGGGAATGATAAGGAGGTTCCAACCAGCCAGCATGTTCCAGGCCACGCCCACTTTTAAGGGACGTTTAATGTATCTCTATGCATGGGGTAATATGGGAGGCCTCATCCCATTCCCAGTCTGTATCGAGATGCCCCTTCTCCCCAGCTACTCAGGAGGCTAAAGTGGGAGGATAGTTTGAGCCCAGGAGTTCAACCCTGCAGTGAACTATGATCATACCACCGCCCTCCAGCCTGGGTGATAGAGCAAGACCCTGTCTCTATTTAAAAAAAAAAAAAAAGATATCTCTTCAAGGGGATTGGATGAGAGCCCAACAATGTGATTGTAACTGGCTGGCATGAAGAAAAGGTCTAACTCTCTTACCTGGGTGTTTCAAAAACACAAATGCTAGCTGTGAGTAAGGTGTGAGCACTTGACCACTACAGTGACCTGGGCTTTAGCTGTGGCTCCAGGAAACTGGTTTTCTGCGCATACTGATCAGTTTATTCCTTGAGAAGGGACACCTCTCTCTGGCACCGGCCAGGTGAAATCTGGCTGGCTTACCTGCCAGGGTAATGAAATGATCAGGCTTATTTTGCCTGATCAGACACAATTCATTAGGGCAGGACAGGCTTCAGAGTCACACTCAGGAGTGAGGGTGTTCATCTGTTCCAAGCCTGGCCATGTGCTCCTGACATGTGTGAGAGCATGTCAGTGAGCACAAATTTCTCTCTCATTATTTTCCCCAGTGTGGCCACTGTGCCCCAGGCTGGTTTTCACATCTTCTTTGTTAGCTGAGCACTCTCGATCTCTCACCTATCCATCTGAGTGTCTGGGGTGAGCTCGCTGGTGTGTGAGAAGGGGCGCTGGGACCCTGGGGTGGGCAGACAAATCCGAGGTGGCAGGTGCCTGGGACACCTGGGTTGAAAGGGTTAGATACCTTCAGCCCAGCCTATTCGTCCTTTGGCAGACACCAGAGAGACGAGACCTAGGAGATAGTTCTCAACCACTAGGGTTCTTTGGTCTCCAGAATACTAGCACAAAGTCTCCCCCAAACATCACCAGAGGAGAAAGAGTACACAGATCAAAATGGCATTAAAAACTTTTCAGTGAGCCGGGCGCGGTGGCTCATGCCTGTAATCCCAGCACTTTGGGAGGCTGAGGCAGGCAGATCACGAGGCCAAAAGATTGAAACCATCCTGGTCAACATGGTGAAACTCTGTATCTACTAAAAATAGAAAAATTAGCTGGGTGTAGTGGTGCGCACCTGTAGTCCCACCTACTCGGGAGGCTGGGGCAGGAGAATCACTTGAACCTGGGAGGCAGAGGTTGCAGTGAGCCGAGATTGCGCCACTGCACTCCACCCTGGGTGACAGAGTGAGACTCCATCTCAAAAAAAAAAAAAAAAAAGAAAAGAAAAGAAAAGAAAAAAGAAAGGAAAACTTTTCAGGGACAGAAGTCAAAAGGCACCTTCTATGGCATCTGGAAGGGGTGATCGCCCCATGAGTCACATAGACTCCCTTGCCCTTACCTGAGCTAAGAGTTGGTTGATTTTGCTATGCAAATTAAAAGTAAATTCTATAGTTGTACAAGGTGGAACAAAGGTAACTGGAGAATGTTTCATTAGCAACACCAAGGCTTCCATTTTTATTTCACTTAGCAACTAGCCATGTTGATTATGCTTGCTTAATTTGTGGGTGCCCTTTCATAAGTACAAATTAGCTCAGATTCTTCATTTAGCATCAGGGTTGTGCCTCTAACCAAAAAAATAATTATTTAATGGGGATTTGGGAAGACTTTGTCCATCTTAACTCATCTTGCCCTTATGTGGTTGGAGAACATTAGCTCAGCATAATTGCTTTGTGCCAAAGCGTGGCTGTATCAGCAGAAAAAAAAAAAAAAAAAAAAAGTGTGGCAAGACAAAAGTGAATTGGCAGTGTGTGCCAGCTTTACCAATGACAGAAGAAAGGCTATAGATACCCGACTTGCCTTTCATTTCACCCTTGTTGTCACACTTCAAACACACAGTGAATACAGAACCTGAGTACTTTGGGCAGGTTCTTCAGTGCTGCTTCTATGCATATAGGAATCAAGTCAAAGCCCCTCCCCACGCTTCTGCTCTAGTAGGTAGGCAACCTAGTCGCAAATTGCTGTAGCTGCTTTTTATCAGGCTAGGAAGATTTTTATTTTTAAAATAGTGTAATTTTTTCCTGACAATGGAAAACATGAATTTAGCATGCAGTTCTACACCCTGAGAGTTTGTAAAATTAGACATCTTTTTTTCTCCCCCCTTAGGAGACTCTAGCGATCCATTACATAGTTTAGAAGCACATACACCAACCACAACTGCCACCCTACTGGCTACCCCCACAGCACCAGAAGTATTGTTGTAGTCAGCAATACTTTTTAGCCATCTTTCTATATTAATACATACAAATTACTTCTTTTTTTTTATTCAGGTGAAATTCACATAATGTAAGACTAACCATTCTAAAGCAAAAATTCAGGGGCATTCCCAGTTCACAATGTTGTGCAACCAATGATATCTAGTTATCTGATTCTTCTTAACAGCTATATAGAGTTCTATTGCACAGGTGTACCCTAATTTATGTATTCAGGCTTCTGTCTTTTTCCAGTTACACACTACACCAAGCAGTATTGCAGTATTTGTATGCACATTTTTGCACATTTGTGGAAATGTTACTATAGGATAACTTCTCGAAAGTGAAATTCCAAGGTCAAAAGTTAAGCCAACTTCAAATTTGGATATATTTTGAAAAACTGACTTCCAAAAAGGCAGTGCCGATATTCATTTATGAGCTCCCTTAAAAGTGAGAATTATGGATCCCTGGGGGCTCCTTTCTGTCCCCTCTTTCCATATCACTTATGCCCCGGGCCCAGCCTCTGAGTGATGGACTTATTTTATCTGGTTCACAATCTGTCTTAAGTTCCCTAGAGCTGCCATAACAAAGTACCAAAACTGGATGACTCAAAACGCAGACATGTATTTCATCACAGTTCTGGATGCTGAAAGTCCAAGATCAAGGTGTCCACGGGGCTATACTCCCTCTGAAAGCTCCAGGGAAAACTCCTTCCTTTTGTCTTTCTGCTTCTGGTGGCTCCCAGCGATCCTCAGCACTCTTTGACTCGTGGCAGCTGTAACCCCAGTGTCTGATTCTGTCTTCACAAGGCCTTCCTCCTGGTGTGTGTCTGTGTGTCCTCTCCTCTTCTTATAAGGATTCAGTCATTGAATTTAAGGCCCACACTAATCCAACATGACCTCATCTTAACTAATGACAACCATAAAGACCCTATTTTCAAGTAATGTCACATTCTCAGGGACACTATTTAATCCACTATAGGATCACTGGGGAAACTGGAATTTTAAGTATGCAAAAGAGAAAGTAACACTGTAGCATTGTTCCATTTAGGGAAAAGACAGGGAGTTAGAGCCTAAAGAGTGGATGAAAACCCTAGAAAATTCTGTATTCTACTCCCGAGTTAATGCAGCTTAGGATCCTAATCCAAATTTGATGTGTTCCTGAAGGTGTGTCCAAAAGTCAGTTGTACAAAGAAATGAACAATAATAAACATATACTAATGCCAAAAATACTTTAGCACCCTTTGCCTTTTAAACGTAGCTTTCTTAAATAATTTCAACTTTTATTTTAGATTCGGGGGTACATGTGCCCATTTGTTGCACGGATATCGTGTATGATGCTGAGGTTTGGAGTACAAATGACCTCATCACCCAGGTGGTGAGCATAGCACCCAATTAAACATAACTTTAAATCAACCAATGGGTGCAATTTTAACATAACTTCAAATGATGTCTTTGCAGTATTTTGTACATTCCTTACTTCTTTTCCAAACCAAATGAAAATAAGTAAGTCAGCTTAAATTCAATAAATGTCTGATTGAGGGCAAAGATTCATCACTTTCAGCTCACTTAGGAGCTTCACCTCTGTCTGACATGCTTTGATTTTAGGACTGTGTCTCTCATAATTACTTTCAGCACTTTCTTTTTTTATTTTACTAACTTTTATGAAATAAGAAAATATAATTTAAAAAATCAAATACCCTCTAGAGAGCACAAGCACTACTATATAAAGACAGCAATGCAGGCTGGAATTGATGGTTGGAAATGTTGTTGCAGGGTATAGCCTGGAATAGAAATCCATCAGGAAATGCATGCAAGTCCAAATCCAGCATAGAAACTGAAGAATAAAAAGCAAGCTATAGTGTGGACATATAACTTGGTCAGTAAGATTCTGTTTCCTAACTGTGATACATTTGAAAAGTTTTAAAGACCAAATTACAGACCTCAAAGTGTCAAATAAATCATAAGCAATACCAGACCCCTTTCATTTCAACACTGTGTAAGTCAGGCCAGTGAGTTTATGCTACAGGAACAAAGGAACAAACGGCCCCTAAAATCTTAGTAGCATAAAGCAACAAATGTTTACGTCTCTCTCATACTACTTGTCCATCAGAGATCACCATGGGACTCTGTTCTGAGACTCAGATTGGTGAAGCAGCTATCTAGAACATTGCCTATACCCATGCAAAGAAAAAGAGCATTCTAAAAGGTGTCTCATCACCAAATATCACACATGTCACTTCAGCTCACCACTCATTGGTTAGAAATAGTCACATAGTCCACTCAACCACAAGGAAGTCAATAAGTCCAGTCTGACTATGTGCCAGAAAGGTGGAAATCCAGAAATATTTTACAAATAGCTCCAATTACCACCACATTCTCTCTCTCTCTCTCTCTCTCTGTGTGTGTGTGTGTGTGAGGCATCTTGTATTTGCGTGCAACTTGCATGCATCTATCCTTACAATCAACCAATATATTTTCTATTTATTCCACCAACAGGAAGAGTGACCCAGTCCCAGCCATGACCACTCCTGAGAAACTCTACTCCAACGTCATGCAGACTCTGAAGCATCTAAATTCTCACCTGCCCGATGGCAGCCATGTTATTTTATATGGCTTACCAGATGGAACCTTTCTCTGGGATAATTTGCACAACAGATATCATCCTCTCGGTATCAGTTTGAAGATTCTTTTACTCTTTAATAACATCAATGTATATACAGTTCAATGTATATATGGTTCAAACCATATAGAAATGTGCCTAAAATGCCATTATGGAACATGGGTCAGAGCTCCCATGTGCAGTATCTAAAGGTCATTATCCAGAGGTGAGCAGAATCAGATCCAAAGGCAGAAAGGGCAGAAGTAATTCACGAAGAATTAGGACACATCGAAAGGTAAGCGCTCAAACCAGGAAACTCCTCTAACAGAAGGTGAAATGTAAAATGAGCTGAGGAAGCCCAAACAGGAGACAAAGACAGAGATTTCTCTGAACCTCAGTGGTAAGTGCCTCCTGGTGGCCTGTTAGAATTCTCTAGAGCACGGTCCTCCAGCCTGCTCGTTTCCTGCTTCTACTCTCTCTTGGGGTCCTTAGCTCTGAAAGGCTTTAAAATGTTCCTGGAGCTTTCTAATGGCAACTCAAATATTCTTGATACTATACAAATAACATAAAAGTGCTAGTAATTCACATTAGGAAGTGTGATCCTTAACCCTGTCAGATAGATGTTTTCATCAACCACAATCATTTCATTTTATAGATGAAAAAACCAACGCTCAGAGAGGTTAGGTAGCTTGCCAAATATCACAGAGTTCACTGCATATGTTGTAGCAGGGCTCTGCTTTCTGTATTTCAGAGGAGAATGTACTGTTCTAGGCACAGGGTAACCAGCAGAAAACACAATAGTCCTAAGTCCCTGCCCACAGAAAGCTTATATTACAGTGAGAGAATGACTCAAAAGTATGTCAGAAGGTGATAAGTGCCATAGGAAGAAAATTGAACAAGGAAGAGGAACAGGGAGCTGGCCTAAGTCTTCCCTGATGAGCATCTATAAGAAGAGGCCTGGGTACCCTCCTGTCAGCCCCATATTGACAGCACCTGCACCAATCTATCATGAAGAAGGGGCTATCCTTTCCCTGGTGTTACCCCACTCACCTCCTGAGCCCAACCCACTAAACGGAGCTGGCAGTCCAAGCACCTTCTCAGGAGTCAGGTGAGAAATTCAAAGAAGACCTGAAACTCATTCCTTCACGCCCTCCTTAGAGGGGGCAGGTGGAGAGCAAGATTTCCCATTTCAGGCCATCAAGAGCCTTTTCTTGCATATTTGTGTATATCTTTCCAGTCTTCCCTTGTCCTCTTCCTGCAGTCCCTGTCTAAGACAACCCCCCTACTTCTCCCTCAGGAAATTCTGCCTCTCCCCACCTGGGAAAAGAGTAAGGGTCCTTTAGCTAGCTCTCAAAGAGCTCTGGTCTCTTAATTGGAGGGACAATAGCGGACACCCACATCCCAGATTCTCCACCAATAAGGATGAAACCATTTTTCTCTTGAATTACTCACGTATCACAAATATTACTATCCAAGCAAAACACTGTCCAGCCTCACCTAAGTAGAGCATATTCTTCCTGTTCATGCAACTTTGACCACGCCCCCTTAGAAATAGCATGATCACGCATGGAACTTCACTCCATTCTGGGCTGCTTTGCATGTATAAAGGACACCAACCTGGGCTAAGAATGTCTCTTTGAACCACGGGATATGAAAATTGTACATCTGCCCTCAACTGATTCTTTCAGATTTCCAAATGTCTCTCCGACACTAAGAAATGCTTTGGAAAGAGAAGCTGGGGGCAGGGAAATTTGTTCCCAGTTTACTCCATCACAGTAATAGTGACTTGACTTCCATTTTTCTGATTTCAAATCCCATTCTCTTTCCACGAACTCTGGTTACGCCACCTCCATAAATTCTTTCGGATATGCCATGCAATTCACTTGATTTATGAGACATGTTTGGTTTCATAAATATGAGATCAAATGTAAGAATGACTCCATGCAATTTGGAAAGGACTGGAGGAAGGAAAAATGTGTGTAAGAATATAAGAATGAGGCCAGGCACGGTGGTATGCCTGTAATCTTAGCAATTTGGGAGGTCGAGGCGGGTGGATCAACTGAGGTCAAGAGTTCAAGTCAAGCCTGGCCAACATAGTGAAACCTCGTCTCTTCTAAAAATACAAAAATTAGCAGGGCGTGGTGGCACACGCCTGTGATCCCAGTTACTCAGGAGACTGAAGCAGGAGAATCGCTTGAACCCAGGAGGTGGAGGTTGCAGTGAGCCGAGATTGCACCATTGCACTCCAGCCTTGGTGACAAGAGTAAAAAACAAACCAACCAACCAACGAACAAAACCTGTCTAAAAAAAAAAGAATGTAAGAATGGTATGTAAGAATGACTCCATGCAATTTGGAAAGGACTGAGGGAAGAAAAAAGGATGATTGGGGGATTTGTCCACTTCTGTGGATTCTCTAGGCCAGTGGTTCTCAACTGGGGGCAACCCACTCACCCCCACCCTGCTTTTATCACATCTGGAGATAGAAGAGGGGTGCAACTAGGCTGGGTAAAGTGACTCATGCCTGTAATCCCAGCACTTTGGGAGACCGAGGTGGGCGGATCACCTGAGGTCAGGAGTTCAAGGCCAGCCTGGCCAACATGGTGAAACCCTGTCTCTACTAAAAGTACAAAAAAATTAGCCGGGCATGGTGGCAGGTGCCTGTAGTCTAAGCTACTTGGGAGACTGAGGCAAGAGAATCGCTTGAACCCAGGAGGGGGAGGTTGTAGTGAGCTGAGATCGCGCCATTGTACTCTAGCCTGGGCAACAAGAGTGAAACTCGGTCTCAGAAGAAGAGGGGTGCAACTAACATCTAGCAAACAGAGGCCAGGGGGTTTGCTAAACATCTACAATGCACGAGACAGCACCCCAAAATCAAGACTGTCACACAAGGTTGAGAGACTGCTCTAGACTTTGCCTTGTCCTTCTCAAGTGGACTCTTTCTGGCTGCTAATCACACCCTAGCATGTCACAGCACAAATGGGAAGAAGAAAAAGATAGAACAAGTTTGTTCTATAGAAACATCAGTAGTTTTGAAAAAAAAAAAAATCCAATCAAGGAGAAAGCTAAAACCATCTAAAATTTGTTTGATGCTGATAAGTAATTATTCACATCCTAAATTATCTCTGCTGCCTGGTTGCCATGGGAAATAAATTATAAATTTCTCAACGAAGCATCAGGGTCCTTCCTAGAAAGGCTGGGGAAGTAGATGGGATTTGTCCAGTATCCCCAGGCCTCCTTTGACAGGACTCGTAACTCACACAAGATGATAGACTTCTAGAGGGGGCCACATTAGGAAGGTGTGATTCTTTTTTTTTCTTTTGAGATGAAGTCTTACTATGTCACCAAGGCTGGAGTGCAGCGGCGCAATCATAGCTCACTGCAACCTCCGCCTCCCAGCTTCAAGCAATTCTCCTGCCTCAGCCCCCGGAGTAGCTGGGATTACAGGCGCCCGCCAACACACCAGGCTAATTTTTTGTACTTTTAGTAGAGATGGGATTTCACATGTTGGCCAGGCTGGTCTCGATCTCCTGATCTCAGGTGATCCACCTGCCTCGGACTCCCAAAGTGCTGGGATTACAGGCATGAGCCACTGTGCCTGGCCGAGAAGGTGTGATTCTTAAAACGACTCTGTGAGATAGATGCTTTCATTAACTACAGTAATTTTATTTATTGCTCTTGCGCTGTCTCTCTTCTGCTCTCACCCCAAACCCCGTCTTTGGATCTTGAGCCAGCAGTGAAGCAGGGTTCGTGCTGGGCCGGCCTCAGGGTTTGGTTGCTCTGCCTAGGCCACCATAGATCTCATCTTAGTCAGCAGCTGGACACTTAAGTCTGATTCCTGGGCACCACGTTAAGGGTTGTGCTAAGGGTGCTGTGCAAAGAAAAAAAAGTAGGGGGGAAGGGGATGAGTTCCATTTATTTGGGCCTAGAAATGTGGTGAACATAGTGTCTAGACTTGACTTGGGCCACTTCTTAAAAATTAAGAAAGCGTTCAGGAAACAGAGGCATGGTAGGAGACCCCCTGGTCAGTGACACAGTCCCTGCTGCCTCCTTTCCCCTCAGAAGGATGGGCAGGAACTCAGCCTGAGCAACCAGTGAAGGCAGGGTTAAATGCCACAGCACCACTCAGCAGGTCACAGGGGCCCAGAACAAGAGCAGGTGGCTGTCTCACTCCTGCCAGGGAGGCGGGGGGGACCAATCCCTCCTGGCATCCCTCCTTCTCAGCCAGATTTGTGACTCACTACCCAGTCTGTCACTGGCTGCCGAGGGCTGGGGCATCCCACAGTCTCTCCTAGTCACTAAAATTCCTGGTGGGAGTTTATTGTCTTCGTGAGGAATTACCAGACAGCAAGCCTCACACACTGGGATTCTACTGGCATGGGTCTTTCGAGAAAAGTCAAGCTTGGCCGGTCACAAGTCCTCTCAGCCATGGTCCGTAAGGAAGGCGATCATTCCAGAAATATCTCTGAGATTCCTATTCTGTGCTTTTGAGTAAAGATGACATAAGATGCAGTCTGTGTCCTCAAATGAGAGAGAAAAGACAGCTCCGCTGAGGAACGCAGCACATGGACCCTGATAGCGAACGTGCTGAGTGCCCATGAGGATGGGCAAGTCACAGGCCTTCTGGGGCCATCCCAAGGGTTAGACGATAGGGAGGAAGCCAGGGACTCCTGGCTGCAAATTCATCTGCTAGTGGGCCTGCCTTGAAGAGCTTCTGCCACAAAACAGCAACTTCATCTTGCCCCAATTACTCTTAAACTTGAAACCAAATGCCTTTTTAAAATACCTTGGTGTTTCTATTTTATCATGCGCTTTCCCTCCATCTGAATGAATGTGGTTTTAATACATTTACATGGCATTTCATTTCAAAGACTGATCTTTGTTGGTTCTAGGTTTCTATGGTACCTAAGATTTCAGTTATGTTTCCAGAATTAAATAGTTACCAGAGACCCTGCCCTAAAGAAGTTACAGATTACGAAGACACAAGCCGACACTTAGCCAGCTGGAGAAGAACAGGCCTTTGATCTTCAGAGGAGCTTATGGCAAACACTGGGACAGCCCACTGGCTCCCCACAACACACACACAGGCACACACACACACACACGCACACACACACAGAGACACAGACACACGCAGACACATACACACACACAGACACAGAAACACACAAAAACACAGAGAGACACAGACACAGAAACACACATACACAGACACACATGAAGACACACAGATACACATAGGCAGAGCTCCTCGGCCCCTGGTGATTCCTGGCCACTGTGGGACAGTCCTCCTGGCCTGCCCCTGGGCTCTCTTGATCAGCTTTCCTATCCAGATGGACTTTCTAACCAGGGAGTCACAGACACAACCTCTCTTCATGCACCCCATAGAGGTAGGATCAATAGGCCAAAATTACATTAAAGCAACAAAGATCAAAGCCAAAGCTTAAAAAGAAAGAGTGGGGGACCAACTGATGTTGCCAATAAAGCAGACAGTGTAAGAACCATTTCCCTCTTCCCTTCCTCGAAACCATAAGTCCATCACAAGCACCTCTAGCCAATCTTCCACATGACCAGCCCCAGAGTCCCTACCCTCTAACAGGCAGACACACCAGAGAGGAGGGACACTGACTCATTACAACTTTCCCAGGTTCTTCTAAATGTACCTAATGTGCCTTCATCCTGTTGAGCAGACCTAGCCACCTACACTGAGGATGTTCCCTTTCTCAATCAGGTCCAGCTGGAGGTGGAGCCAGGAGACTCCAGAGGGAAAGGGAGAGGGACTGAGGAGGTGCAGAAGGGGGGTACCCCTCAGGGTCTCATTGGGAACTGTGCTGGCCATCAGCAGGACAGCAGGAGAGGGCGTCAGGCAGGGTGGAGCAAAGCCAAGGCGGGCCTTCATCCCCAAGGCGGAGTCAACAATGAAGTTCCCAGTGTCACAGGAGCAGGACAAACTCCGGCCTCTCTGGATATCAAAGCAATCTGGGCCTGAAGGTGGGGAGGGGAGAGTGCACGATCAGGCATGAGGTGCCACCTCCTATCAGGCTGCAGAGAGATGCTGCCCCTCAGTGGGAGGGGACACACTAGGGCCCAGAAGGGTGGCAGGGCCCCAGCCAGGCTACCTAAGTTTCACTATGAGGCCCCAGTTCCAACATAGAGACAAGATGGCACCAGGCACCAAGGCAAAAGCAGCCAGACACTGGGCCCTGGCAGAAGGTGGGGAGACGGAAGGTCATGACTCAGTGGCAGCCCCCAAAGGGGAAGAGCCAAGCCAGAAGAGCATGTGGAGAACCCAGGGTGGGGAGTGGAGAAGGAAAACATCAGTCAGTGCAGCTGAGACACATTCAGGAAGGGAGCAAATGACAAAAAGTATACACACACACACACACACACACACACACACACACACACACAAAATGGAACAAAGCCTCTGTGGGTAGAAGTAGGAACTTGGGGGAAAATGGGAGCTCAGTGTTGGACCCATAAAATGAAAGCAAGGACAAAAGCCGAGGGCTTGGGATTCATTTAAAATGTGAAGATACAGGAGCCTGTGCAGAAGACAGACCTGGCGGGTCACTGTGGCTTTAGTGGCCGTAATGAGCCTGTGGCTTTCCCGTCCTGGGACTCACTCAACCACACAGAGAGATAATAAATTTTTTCTCTATGACAAGAAAATTGAATCTATCTTCCAGTCTAACTAACCAGAGGTATAAGTGAAAAATAAGACTGTGTTCTATCACCTTCAATCTTTCTCTTCATTCTGAGATAGGTCCTATTATCTTCCTTTATGTGTTCAAGAGTGTGAGGAGTGTTAATGGATACAGTGTCAGTCATTCACCCCCGAGCTTTGGGGAGCCCTGGATTTTGTGTGTCAGCCACAGCATGAAAGTCTAATTGCTTCGGGGGGAGTATATGCTGGAGGCGGGGTGGAGCAGTGTTGGAAGTGAGAAGAAATCACCCCCACAGATTCTGGGACTATAGCTGATGTTCAGAAAAACTGGATGAACCCTCATCTGGTACTTTTCACTTTGTTATGTACCTCTGTAACCTGCACTAGAAAATAAGGGTGTCTACTAATTAGGGTCAAATAAGATATCCACTGGACAGCCCTTAATCCAGTGCCACAAAGGGAGACATGAGGTATTGCCTCCCCATCCCATGGGCCACCCGAGCATTTTGCACAGCTTTCAGCTCACCAACTGCAGGGAACTACGTGGTCAGAGCTTCAGATACTCAGAACGTCCTGCCAGGCCCTTGGCATGGCATAATTTGGTCAGACCTGTGCGTTCCATAAACCTCGAAAAGAGAATTAGGTCAACCGCCACCTCGAATGTTCCCTGTGCCCCATGCAGGGAGCATTTCATACCACGGCCAGGAGAAAGTGCTGCTCTTAAAGGGCTTTATTCAAGGCATCCTCATTCATATCGAGCTGTAGGATACTTGGATTTCTTTTTCCTGAGTCCAGATGAGGCCAGTTTCCCCAGCCCCATCCTGGCCCATGTCCAGAGCTCTATATGGAAGTGAGCTCCTCAGGGCTCCTCCCCAACTCTGGGTCTGAATTTCTAGAGGCTCAGAAAGGAGGAAAGCACAGGCATTCTTCAAGAGCAATGCTGCATGAAAAATCAGGGGAATCCGCTGGAAATAGCGACCTTCTGCAAGGGAGGCAGGGAAGCCCCCGAGTGTCTCTAAATGCTGCTATTGCTGAGTGCCTGCAATCTACCAGACCGTTCTGTTTTCCAGGCCAGCTAAATAAAGACGTGACCTATGCGCACTTGTACTCCTTCCTGAACTGCCTCCAGGTGAGCACTCACTGGCTTGCTTCAAGGCCTGCTAACCCACCCTGTTCCTCTGTAATCAAAGTGTTTTCCCGCTCTCAGGTCAGCCCCTGCCACGGCTGGATGTCTTCCAACAAGACGTTGCGGACTCTCACTTCAGAGGTACGACTGTCACAGGCCTTTTGATACCATCTTTGATCATTCTTTCCCTGTGTTTGCTGCAGAGTTTTCACTGGGGATGGGATCCTGGCAGGGGGATGGTCTCCAAGCTGGTGAATAACAAGATCAAACCTTCCAGGTGCTTGGGGAGCCAAGAGAACCTGGTACACCCTGTCTCCTTCTGTCTCGCTCTGGGTCTGTCCTCTGCTGACTGTGTTTCTCAGCCACTGTCTCTCTCGTGTGTCCACATGTGTGCACAAACACTCCCCTGTGCACGCGCGCGCACACACACACACAGACACACACCTTTTAAAGCTGGTCCTAAGCATAGTTGTGGATTTGGAGAGAGTTGGCTGAGTTTGGCCCCTATGCATGACAGAAGTTCTCCCGAGGTAAATAAGAACCTTCCTCCCTTCTCTCAGGGAATCCATTGCTCAAAGAATATGATTTGCACTTCTTTCATGGATGGTGAATAATCTCTTTGTAAAATATTTATTGAGGCTGGACGCAGTGGCTCACACCTGTAATCCCAGCACTTTGGGAGGCTGAGGTGAAAGGATCACTTGAGGTCAGGAGTTTGAGACCAGCTTGATCAACATGATGAAACCCCATCTCTACTAAAAATACAAAAATTAGCCAGGTGTCATGGTGGGCACCTGTAGTCCCAGCTGCTCAGGAGGCTGAGGCATGAGAATCACTTGAACCCAGGAGGCGGAGGTTGCAGTGAGCCAAGATCGCGCCATTGCATTCCAGCCTGGGCGACAGAGCAAGACCCTGTCTCAAAAACAAAAATGAATGAACAAAAGACTTATTGAACATTTTTTACATAGAAAGCATATTTCAATTTTTTGAACTTGGAGAACACAAAAAAAATAAAGAAAAGTAACAAAGATCACCCAAAATTTCACCACCCAAAGTTAGTATATGTGTATGTCTTCCCATTACCACTTCCAGAGATCAATATATTTGGTTTTTTGCCTACATAGTATGAGAATGCACATACTCTGTTATGCTTTCCAGTGTTCATAAATTGTTTCTCCACACCATAATATTGAAACCATTCTAAAGTTTATACATGTGAATATATTATGATTTATTTCATCCTTTGGTGTTGGACATTTAGATTGTTTCCAAATTTATACTATGATAAATAGCATTGTGATGAACAATCATATATCTAAAGGTGTAAGTCTCTGTGTACATCTCTATTCCCTTGAGACAAATTCCTAGAAGAATTACTGGGCCAAAGGGTATGTCCGTGTTTAAGGATTTGATCCATATTGCCAAATTGCTCTCTAGAAAAGTTAAGCTAATGACACCTACCCATGACAACATTCAATATCATGGTTATCTTACTTTTGACAATCCCAAGGGTGGAAAAACTAGTATCACTAATTTACACTGATTCAATTCCTAAAGAATGTTAACATTTGTCTCACGTTCATTGGCCATTTGTATGTGACTAGAATTTAATGTGCAGAGCAGCTGTCTGCTGATGGCTTGGAGAAATGAAAGTAGAGTAGGATGGGGATGATCGATTTCTTTGTTCTGCCTGAATTATGTCACTAAAGTCAAAGTCTAGATTTCATGGAATTCTCCCTGTTTCATCTCTCTTCAGAGAGCAGAGCAACTCTCCAACACACTGAAAAAAATTGCAGCCAGTGAGAAATTTACAAACTTCGATCTTTTCTACATGGATTTTGCCTTCCATGAAAGTAAGTAGCTTTGTTTGGGTGTTGACAGAAGATGAAAGCAGCAGCTAGTTTAGGGCCTGGGCAGCTGGTTTTATACTGCTTTTTATAAGCCAGCAGGCCGCAGACTAGGCAGGGTTACTCCTGCCTATTCTGACACACTAATAGCTCTCAGTATTGAAAAAAGATAAAATGTGGGACTTTTTCTGAAAAGATTGGGCTCAGCATTACCTCTGTACTTCAACATCATTTTAGAATCCCTGATGCAATAGAGCCAGCGACTGGTTAGAAAGAGATTTGGGCTGGCAACCTACAGGTTAATGCACTCACTAACCTGTTCTTCCCAGGTTAAAAGCCCTGGTTACCTGATGGATGTGACAGAAATGAGGGATATGGTGGCACCTCTCACAGTGGGCCCTGAAATACCCAGGGACTCAAGAGCAGTGCAGATTCCCACACTCCATACAGGATGAACTTAATCAGAACCTCTAAGGGAGGGACCAAAGAACTTGCCCGTGGCAAAGTGATCAACCCATGTCCCAACTTTCTGGAAAGACTATTACTAAGTTTGTTTTTTAGCATTCTGTCCAAACACTGTAGTCACTGCTGAGGGGCCACACAAAAACAGGCATGATTACTGTAGCTACTGATTTACCCTTTACATCTTGAGTCTGAAAAATTATTGCTTATTGACTGTAATCCTTCCTGATTCATTTTCATTGCTAAGCAATTTTTATACAAGAGCAAAGCCCCCTGTTGACTGCCAGATGAGATAATGCTAATGAAGGGTTTCACAGTGTAGGCGAAAGATGGAAGATTCCTCATCCAGAGTTTATCATCTCTGTCCCCCACCCCCAATGCCCCCATCCGTAGCATCTGGGTTGGAGCAGATGGCCATCATGAATTATCAAATATTACATTCGCTGACACATTTTGCATTGCAGACTCTAGTAGTTCAATTCCTAACATCCTTTCAACAAGACTGATCTCCCTTAACTAGATTTCCTGCCTAGGTGATACACATTTCTCTCATGGGGAGAGACATTTTGATAAATAACTTCTCATTAAAATGCAGAGTTGAAGACTCATTAATGAATTCCTGGTGTAAACAAATGCACCACCAAGTGATCTTTGATCATCATCAACCTTGAATATAGATAAAGTTATTAAAAATATAATAATGTCTAACACTCACATGGGACTTTCTTACTTTCCAGAGTGATCTCTAGCTCTGTCATTTATTATCTCTGGGACTGCAGGCAATTCTCTGAATATTTTAAACTCCCTTTCCAGCCCTGGAAATGGGGATACCATATCTTCCTAACAATTCTCTGTGATGATTGTATGAAGTAATGTGCCATCCTCCTAAATGTTATGCCTGTTACACAGAAAAGGTACCATTTCCTTACACCCTTGCTACTCAATGTATGCTTCTGGATAAGCAAAATCAACACCACCCAAGAGCTGGTTATAAATGCAGAATTCCAGGGCCCACTCCAGACCTACCTACCTAATCAGAACCTGCATTCAAACACAATCCACAGATCATTTCTATGCCCATTACAGTTTAGTAAATGGTTTCTGAGGCCGAGGTGGGAGGATCACTCAAGTCCAGGAGTTCAAGACCAGCCTGGGCAACATTGCGACACCCCATCTCTATGAAAAAATTTTTTTAATTAGCCAGGCATGGTGGTGCATGCTTGTAGTCCCAGCTATTCTGGAGGCTGAGATGGGGGGATCACTTGAGCCTGGGTGGTTGAGGCTACAGTGAATTGTGATCACATCACTGAACTCCAGCCTGGTTGACAGAGACCTCATCTCTATAAAAATAAAAATAAAGTTTAATAAATGGAGCTCTATAATGCCTCAAGATTAAGAGCTGGGTCAGTCATCAGATTTGTAAGTCCTGTTATGTGCCCAGAGCTATGAAGGTGCTGGGAACATAATTGTCAACAAAACAGAAGAGTCCTTATCTCTGTGGAGGATATAGAGAGAAGAGCTTTATTCTTGTCTGCCCAGAATTCCACTGCTGAACTGACATGCTTGGAAGCAGAGCCTCATCAGTCCTTTCTTGTCCTCACAGCAATAATAGACGCAGTGAAAAAGCAAAAAGTTGAATTAAGCTGAACTGAACATTCTACATCAACGTGGTAGAAGCCTCCTAGGCATTTCTCCATGGGGCCTTCTTCGTCTTCTCCTCAGGAAGTTAGTGGACACCCCACTAGGGAAGGCCTGTGAGAACAGTGGGACCACTGTGGGGCCCACCCCCATGAACATCTGATACAGCACCTGCATTTGATGTCTAGGTGCCGCCTTGTCCACCTCTGAAAGAGCTAGCTTTTCTGTCTGGTTTTTGGGAACTGTGGTAGTGTCCTGACTTAAGCTGAGAGTTGGGTACTGCAAAAGACATTTTTAACTTGAAATTTTAGCATTTTCCAAAGTAGCTGGAGGGATAATCCCCTCCAAGATCCATCTCCATGGGTGACCGCCCATGCCTGGGCAGCTCATCTTCCCAGAAACCCACCTCATGTGGGTACAATGTGTGGTTATAGAAAGAGCCCAGAATTTACAACTGTGTTCCTATTCCAGCTCAGACACAGAATAGCTGGGTAGCCTCAAGTGAATTAAATAACCACCCAGCCTTTGTCTTCTTGCATGTAGGATAGAAATAACTAACCCATGTAAGGATCAAGTAAAACAAAACTTGTAAAGTTGTAAGGACTCAATAACTGCTAGTGGCCATCCCCCTGCCCCCACCATCGTCAGTGTGTATGAAGCAACTCCTTCACTCCTGATGTCCAACCCACCCCCCAGCTCCATTCATGTCTGTGAAGTACTTTGAGTTCCTTCAAGGAAGGTATGGTAGAAATGCATCTCATTACCAAGAAGAAAAGTAATCTTTTATCAGAAATTAAAATCCTACAGAGTTATTTATTACGTCTGCAGTCCTGATAGTCCCATGAAAATCTCTCCTCTCATTTTGGTACTGTATGTGATCTGACCATTGTGTTAAAAATATTCTCATTTTTCATGATATTAAAATTCACAATTTCACATCCTTGTGACAGAGCAAATTGCAGTTGAGGGTCCCTGTCTCTTGAAGGTAGGCACAAGACCCGTTCATTTTCCACCCTGGCAGCCTCAGTCCAGCACTGAAAAGTGATTGCTCATCTCCAAAGACTCTTTTTGTCTCTTGCTGACTCATTCTCCAACTGGTTATGAACTAAACAGAGGCAGCAACTTTTCCTCCCTTCAGGAAATGCCAACTTGAGCAGGTGATATTCTTTTTCTTTGTCTGCACCACACCTCCCCACAGAGGAAAGAAAATGCCACTTGGCTGGCAAAGCCATTTTTACACTGACAGTTTAAATATATCTCCAGCTGCCCTCAGCTTCCCAGATAGCTCAATTGGAGTAAACCTGGCTCTTGCTTCCCCTCACCATGAATACATTTGTGAAATCAGCCAATGACTTTATGGTGCTGACCAGAAAGCAGCCTTTTCTTTAAAATATCTGCTAGTGTTGCTGTTCATCAAACAGCTATCAAGTGTTTTATGAGTCTTCCTCCATTCTTTCTGTTACATCTTTGGAAAGCTGGTCGTTAGCCGTTTCTTTGATTTTACAAATAAACTATGTTAAAGAAGAAGAAAACAAAACAAAATACATCATGCTCCAAATCTCCACAGATCATCCATGATCATTCAAGAAACTTAATCCAGGTCTTCTGAAGGACAAATAGGAATTCATTGGTCTATTTTAAGTTATGTTCCAAAGTAGAAAGGAAACTGACCAACTTACCATGTTATCTTTGATTGGACCTCCCACTCTAAAATCAATCAAGGAAAAAGTAAAGACCAGTGTCTGGTATTGCATTTCTCCCAAGAAAGCAGAATTCATACTGAGATAAACAAAAAAAGGATCTTTCCTTTGACATTGGCCATGATACAGATAAAATCCTAAATAAACACTTGCCTGTGAGTTACTGAAGCTCCCTTAAGTTTTACTGTCCTGATAGCTACATGCATGTGATGACCCGTAGCCCTCACAGGCATAATAATCATATGGGGAAAAAATGATGCTTACCTCTGTAAATAAACAGGGTGTAGTCTTAGTAAACTTGCAGCATTTTCTTTTAACACCTATTGTATTATTTTATATGGCAAGCAAGTTCTTCCAAAGGCTGGACTCCCTTGTAGTTGCCACCTAATGTAGGGAAGGGATGGGAGTTGACAGACAGGAATAATTTCCTAGCAGGGAGGAATGTGTTGTCATCGACATCATTTAGAATTGCTGGACTATGGTGATGATAAAAGGTGGACCTCTCCCACTGCTCCCAACCCTGTTCCTCTGCAAAGCTTGGCAAGTAAATATCCCTTCTCTTTCTTTGTGCTTTTTTTCCTGAGTTTTCCTTTTATAATCCCCACAATCATGGGATTGCTCAAGTCTCCAAGGGAAGGAGAAGGGAATGGTCATCTCTTCTCATTTTGAAAACACAGTATAGGTTGAATATCCTTATCCTGCATGCTTGGGACAAAAAGTGTTTCAGATTTTGGATTTTGGGGGATGTTTTAGGACTTTGGAATATATGCATTATATATACTTAGCAGTTGAGCATCCTACATACAAAATCCAAAGTTTTCCAATACGCATTTCCTTTCAGCATCATGTTGACAGTCAAAAAGTTTTGAATTTTAGAGCATTTTGGATTTTGGCTTTTCAGATGTGAGATGCTCAACCTGCATCACTAACTCTGATAATTGAATCATCTTGTTCCATGAAGACATCTATCAACACCTCTCTTTCTTTCTCTAAGGGCCATAGGTTTTAGTTTGGTAATTAGTAACTCACATAAAATGCAAATCAAAATGAAAATAGCCTAGAATTACTTTAAGCCTAGATGCCAAAATTGAATCACAGTCTAAGAAACTCCTGTATAAGCAAATCTCACCTTTGTAATATCAGGCTCCTAGTAAACATTCTTCTCAAGGAACACGATCTTGTTTAAACTGTGTTTCCTTAACAGGTTCAAATTTGCTGTCTACTGTGGATTTTCCAGAGCTCCTGATCACCATAATCCTTTTCTAGACTTTTTCTTAGCCATCTCAGGCATGTATTTTGATTCAATATGTCATTTAACTCTTTGCAGACATAGAGAGTCAAAAAGTATTTAAGAGGCTTCCTACCACCACTGCATCAGATGACACCAGGATAGTCCAGGTCAGGTCCTGGTTTGCTGTGCATCTATTTATTACAAGAGGACTCTGCCTCCATGTCTTATTCATCCAACTCTTCACAACTTTTTAGTAGATTCTGTCTGAAGTCTTGATTGGGCTCAATTCCCATTGGCTTGCTCTTATTAGCACACCTGGGAATTTTTTAATAACTGTCTTGTCTCAGAATACTGTAATAAAATACCATGAATTGGGTGACTTATAAACAACAAAAAGTTATTTCTCACAGTTCTGGAGGCTAAAAGTTTAAAATCAGGATGCCAGCATGGTCAGGTTCTGGTGAGGGTCCCCTTCCATGTTGCTGACTGCCAACTTCTCATTGTATCCTCATATGGTTTAAAAAAAAAAAAAGAGTGAGAGAGCCCTCTGGGGTTCATTTTATTTTTATTGATTTTTGAGATGGAATCTCACACTGTCGCCCCGACTGGAGTGCAGTGGCGCAATCTCGGCTCACTGCAACCTCTTCCTCCCAGATTCAAGCAATTCTCCTGCCTCAGCCTCTCGAGTAGCTGGAATTACAGGTGCCCAACACCACACCCGGCTAATCTTTTGGTTTGTTTCTTTATTTTTGGGTTTTCTTTTGTATTTTTAGTAGAGACGGGGTTTCACTATGTTGGCCAGGCTGGTCTTGAATGCCTGACCTCGTGATCAACCCGCCTCGGCCTCCCAAAGTGCTGGGATTACAGGCATGAGCCACCACACCTGGCTGGGCATGAATTCATGGGCATGAACCCCATGATGGGGGCTCCATCTTCATAGAATAATTACCTATGCCATCATACTGTGGATTCGAGTTTCAACACAGGAATTTGAAAGGGACACAAACATTCAGTCCTTGCAACACACTGTTGGGATTTTCTTTCATTCTTTCTTTTCTTTCTTCTGTTAGCATCTGTACAGCATAAAGTGAAACCCAACTAAAAATAAAGGGAAAAGTGGGAGAAGGGACAAAATGTTCATCAAGAACTTTGGTGAAGCAAAAAGGAGCACAAGTAGAATGGAGATGATGTTATCTCTGAAGTCACAGAGGGGACGGGGAGGCTGACATTTCACCTGGCCTGGGTCTTTCTGCATCATTGCTGATTGTTGTTTGAGAGACTCCTGTGGGACTGCAAGGATAGACGAGACAAAGATCATAAAAGGACAAAGAGAACTGAGAGTGGTGATCCTGGCTCTGCGTTTGAAGAAATCTTTCCAGACGCCTGGTTCTCCATTAAGGGCAATTTGTTGGATGTTCAGATCAGGAATGGCAGGGAATGGGCTGGACAACATGCCTGAGCAGGCAGGGCCAGTATTGCAGCCAGCAGGGCAGTCTGGAACCCACAGGAGCTTCAGAGTGTCAAGTCCAGAGGGAAAGGTGGGGCAGCTAGAATTGAACCTCAAGAAGAAGGTTGGATTCCAAGGTCATGCACCCCCCCCACCCAAAAAAAAGAAAAAACAGGCAAAACAGGAAAAACAGGCCAGGCAAGCTGAAGACTGAACCAGGCAAGCTTCCCCAAAACTGTCCCTTTACAAGACACTATGGCCAAGGGCAAGAAAGATATTGTCGAAAGCTGCATGCTGGCTTGGCAGAACAAATAAACTTGCATGAGAGTGAGTGCTGTTTAAGCATTGCTGCAGCTCTGAGCTTCCTATTAGAAGAGGAGGTACCTACCATTCCTTCAGAGAGAAGTGTTATTTACCAGCACGCCGCAACTTCTCCCTGGAGACTCTGTGTGGCAGACACCACATAACACAGTGGACAGTGTCCTCAATTTGAGTTTTCAAGAAATGCAAAGGCCACTTTTCAATAGCTGCTTCTTCTAACAGCCTCTAGAAGCATAATATGAGGCTGCGGCTCAGGGGCAGTCTTTCTGCCAGAGAATAAGCTAACAGGGGCTGGAGATTCAGTGTGTAGGACTCCAAACCACTAGTATGAATTTTTTCCTGAGCTTTGAGAAGGGCAGCATTATCCTCAGCCCCTGGGGAATGGAGGCTAAGTAGTAAGTGAGGATACCATGCTGGAATATTAGGACTAACTGCAGAAGCAGCCTTGTATTGACTCAGCCATGGGAAGTCCAGCCCCTCTTGTCCAATCAAAGCCCCTGACAGAATTTCCATCCTTACTTTGGGATGAGAAGGGGAGAAACAGAGGGCACAGACCTATGTTCTTGAGTTTTCTGGGGAATGAAGAGTAAAGAACGGGAGGAATCTTAGTTGTGCCTGCCCCCATCACTGGACGCTGGGAAAGTGAGGGCGTAGCTTCGCCAGGAGCAGCTGGCTCAGATGCTGCTCTCTGGAGGCTTCCTAGGGATTTGAAGTTTCCTTGAGGAGTTCTTACTGACTGTATGATGGAATGATGTAGAGTTAATTGTGCTGCTGCCTTAGAGCAACTGACATTCTTGGTCTCTCACCCCTGTTGAAGGACAGTTTCATTGCTTTTCATCACTTTGGGGTTCATAATATTTTTTCTGCAGCCATACTCCCTCTAACTGTGGCGATGAGATAATTTTATGTAATTATATTCCTGACATACTGTATGATTTTTAAAGGCAAGTGCTTGACACATGCAGGCAGAGTCTGCAAATGGCAACCCATGAAAGGGGATGTTAACAAAATGTTTGACTTTCCCCTACTGTAATACCATCCTACCGCACCACCGAAAAGTGACATGTACTGAAATAGGTGTTGAATATTTTAGAGCTCACCTTTTCCTACTGCCCTCCCTGCTACACAAACCACATTCATCCAACATTCTCATGTATTCCCTTCCTGAGTTAGAAAAAGCACACACACACACACAGTGGGAAGATTTTTTATGTTCAGAAATCCCCCAGTGCAAGAGAGCAGCTCAGAGACAGCCGTGGCTGAGTCAACATGGGCCCGGGAGGGCATAGGCAGCTCTCATGTCCTTGTCCTTGGATGTTGGCCGTTGCTTGTGCAAGTGTGTCTGTAACCCTCTCGTTTTGTGTCCTGCAGTCATACAGGAGTGGCAGAAGAGAGGCGGACAGCCCTGGCAGCTCATCGAGCCCGTGGATGGATTCCACCCCAACGAGGTGAGCGCAGTCACATGGTGGCTGCCGAAGGTTATTGGATGGTTTGTTAGTTTTTAATTATGCTTACACATTCATGTGTTTATTTTTATCCTGTTTTGTTCCAGAAAGAAAGGATTTGAGGTAAGGTACATACACGTATAAGATAGAAGATTTAATGAAAACAAAGTGAAATTTGGGACAATAGGAAAATAAAGTAGAAATTATACTTGGATTCCTGACTTAGTTTCTATAATTCATAAAATATGTGCAGGGCAGTCCTGAGAAACTGCCAGAAGGGCAGCTCTGTGCAATGCTAAAAGGGGCATTAAGCCATGGCTTCCATAAGATAAGAAAAATAAATCAAGCACTCCAAAAAAAAAAAAAAAGAGGAAAATAACAAGGATTTTTTGGAAGTGAGACCCATGAGAAACGTATTCTATGGTCCTCCTAGAAAGGGTGCTGTATAGGAGGAGAACAATGTCCTTAGCGGTATCCTACAGTAAGAGCTGTTTCTATCGAGGATCCAAAGTACAGTTCTGTAAAGTAGCTCTCCTCTGGTCTCTTCACAAAGCAAGGGGAGCCAGAGGGTGGGACTGTGTCCCCTCCTGGCTCCACTCCCATCCCATTATTCTGGCTTCAACCAGAGAAGCTCTACTTTTATCTGTTGTATGTCCTGGACTTGCTCATGACATTTCTTTATTAAGAAGAAGAAGAAAAAGAAGTGGGGGAGTTGTTCTGCCACTTGTAAAATGTAGAAAGCTGCTCCTCTATGGGGAGGGATGGGCCATTTACTCTCAGGCAATCCCTCATCACTAGAAGCTTTCTGCTCCAGCAGTTAGGGAAGCATGGTGTGGCTACCAAAGGGTACAAACGTGAGGGGCATGCCTGAGGATGCTCCCTGACTGGCCATCGAGACCCAGGCCACAAGAGGGCTGATTGTCCCCTCAGGAGCCTGAATGAAGGTAAACACAGCCTACCTTCCTCCAACTCTAGGCTCAACCAGTGCTCATGCCAGGGGTAAGAATCACCTCAAAAGGAACTAGAAGGGTGCCCACTCTCCAACAAATGAGTAAAAGTGGTGTCCCACAAATGCTGAGCAAATTTTGAAGTAAGTATTAAATGCCCACCTCACAGATTTAAATAGCCACAAAAAAAAAAAATCAGAATAATGCCCTCAGAATTTCTAACCTTCCTGTGTATCGATTGGATGAGTTGATCAAAGAAAATTATTGGCTAGATTCTGGTTAAATATCAGGGTCTATTCCCCAAAAAATGATGTCTTTGGTTTTAGAAGAGTTTGTGTATATCCCTTCTTTCTATTTTTTTTTTTTTTTTTTCGAGTCAGAGTTTCACTCTTGTTGCCTGGGCTGGAGTGCAATGGCGTGATCTCAGCTCGCTGCGACCTCCGCTTCCTGGGTTCAAGCGATTCTCCTGCCTCAGCTTCCTGAGTAGCTGGGATTACAGGCGTGTGCCACCAAGCCTGGCTAATTTTGTATTTTTAGTAGAGACGGGACTTCTCCATGTTGGTCAGGCTGGTCTCGAACTACCAACCTCAGGTGAGCCACCCGCCTCAGTCTCTCAAGGTGCTAGGATTACAGGCGTGAGCCACTGCGCCTGGCTCCCTTCTTTCTAGCAGTTATTAGGTAGCAATTCTTGTCATTCTCTGCACAGAGTAGCATCTTACCCTTCTGATTCTGTAGACAATGGGCATATGAAAAGATGGTCACGTAGAGTATCAGGAACAAACTAAAAAGAAGAGGATCAAAGACAGCTTTGTTTTATCCCCCAGCATATATTTATCCCATCTATCAAATGACCATTCTGTCCCTGACTCTTAAAATGATTTTGAGGTTCAAGGTCTGTCAAATTGGGGCTCTGTCTTGCACTCAAACAGTTTCACTATATCTGGTTATTGAAAACACAGTCAAAAGCTGAAAATCAATATGTGCCATAATCTTATGCTATTCCTGCAAGATTTGTTCACATGCTGGTAGCCGGTGATCAAGTGGCCAAGAACAGATAGCCAGGCCTAAAGCCTGCCTATTTATCATGTATATTGAGCTGAAAAGTCCAGATTGGCAAAGTGCCATCCAAAACTATTTATTGAGTGACTACCCAGTGTCAAATGCAGTGAGAATTCAAAACTGAACAAGAAAACGCCCTGCCATTTAAAATTATAGTATAGAGTAGGAAAATGATGAGTAAACAGACAATTAAATATAAAGCAGTAAATGCCTCCAACTGTGCAAGTACAGAACACCACAGAGCATTATGAGGTAGGATGGGAGAGAGAGGTGTTCAAAAATGTTTTCAGGCCGGGTGGGGTGGCGCACGCCTGTAATCCCAGCACTTTGGGAACCCGAGGTGAGTGGATCACCTGAGGTCGGGAGTTCTAGACCAGCCTGACCAACATGGAGAAACCCCGTCTCTACTAAAAATACAAAATTAGCCAGGCATGATGGCGCGCATGCCTGTAATCCCAGCTACTCAGGAGGCTGAGGCAGGAGAATCGCTTGAACCCGGGAAGCGGAGGTTGCAGTGAACCAAGATCGTGCCATTGCACTCCAGGCTGGGCAACAAAAGCAAAACTCCATCTCAAAAAAAAAAAAAAATAGTTTTCAGAGGAGGTGATGTCGAAACTAAGACCATGAACTAGTAGAGTGAAGGGAAGCAAAGAGGGGTTGCAGGAAGTGTTTTGAGCAGAGGCAACTGCATGGACAAAGACCTGAATATGAAAGAAAGCATGGCATTTTGGAGGAAATAAAAGGGCTCGGTGCAGCTGGAGAGTATGACCGTGGAGTTGACAGAGGGAGAAATGTACTGCTTATTAAGGAACCAGATCATGGAAGATCTGTCTGGGGCTTGACCTTGGTCCTGAGGGAGATGGGGAGCCACTGGACGTTCTCAAGCAAGAAAGAAATAGCCCGACTTGTGATCTAAAAAGACGCCTGTAGTAGTGGCGTGGAGGGTGATTTGGTTAGGAACTAGTCCAGAGAGATGGAGACAAACAAAAGGAAAAGTTGTATTTTAAAAAGATTTTTTAAATGACCAAACACAGAGTCGCAGGACAGCAAGGCAAGTTCTTATCAGAGATTTTACTCAAGGAATCAAAGTCAAGTGCATCCTGGAGTCAGTATAGATCCTGCCCACTCTCCTCCCACATTCTCCACAGCAGTCACAGGCCAATGGAAGGATGGCCCAGCATGATTCCAGATCATCAGGTGATTGAATAAAGCATCACGCTGTATTACAAGAAGCTAACTTGATGAACCGTGAAACCACTTCTGGCTTTACTGTCTTATGAATTGGATGTACTTATATACAACTTAACAAGAAAGTGGGCTCTGAAAGACGTTCAACTACAAAGGAAAATACCTGGAAAAGAACCTCTGTTAACCAGAAGATCCTACTTAATCAGAGCACTCATTCCCTAACATGCTTCTGGAATAGATATTATTCCACACACATGCTTAGTAGGGGAGCTGATGACCTCCTGGGCTGCCAAGGTTGTGTGAACTAGCAGGAGGAGGGTGTCTCCATCCTCCCATCCTGAGAACAAATGCTGGGGTGGAGGGTATATAATAAAAGTTTCCATTGGTAAAATGAATTAGCTTGCATCCATCTGATGGCATACCTTGCACTGAATAACCCCATCTACTAAAAATACAAAAATTAGCCAGGCGTGGTGGTGCATGCCTATAGTCCCAGCTACTCAGGAGGCTGAGGCAGGAGAATTGCTTGAACTTGGGAGGCGGAGGTTGCAGTGAGCCAAGTTCGCATCGCTGCACTCCAGCTTGGGCAACAGAGTGAGACTTCGTCTCAAAACAACAACAACAACAACAAACAAACAAAACAAAACAAAACAGATACACCTTTAGTGACACAGAAATATGTTTATAATGTAGAGCAAAGTAAATATGATAAGACTACAGATTATAGGAGCAATGACTCAACTATATGCATTTGTCAAATTCATGGCACTGTTTACCAAAGAGAGTTCATTTTACTGTGTCTAAATTCGACTTCAATAAGAGCAGATTACAAGATGATATTCAAGAGGAATCCTGTGTGTGTGTGTGTGTGTGTGTGTGTGTGTGTATTCAGATATAAAATCAGGGCCAGGCGCATTGGATCACACCTGTAATCCAAGCACTTTGAGAGGCCAAGGCGGGCAGATCACCTAAGACTGGGAGTTCGAGACCAGCCTGGCCATCATGGTGAAACCTCGTCTCTGCTAAAAATACAAAAATTAGCCAGGCGTGGTGGCATGTGCCTGTAATCCCAGCTACCTGGGAGGCTGAGGCAGGAGAATCACTTGAACCTGGGTAGGCGGATGTTACAGTGAGCCGAGATCACACCACTACACTCCAGCATAGGCGACAGAGTGAGACTCCATCTCAAAAAAAAAAAAAAAAGATACAAAATCAGAAAGGCTCTACACCCCATGTTAACAGAGGCTGCCTCTATTTTAATTACGGATGAATTTTATTGTGTTTTATTCTTTTTGCTTAAGTGGGTTTTCAGCTTTTCTAGAATGAACAGGTTTTGCTTTAATATTTTAGACTATGAATAGAGAAGCATAAAAGAATATCTGTTGGGGAGGCTGAGGCAAGAGAATTACTTGAACCTGGGAGGCGGAGCTTCCACTGAGCCGAGATCTGACCACTGCACTCCAGCCTGGGTGACAGAGCAAAATCTTGTCTCAAAACAAGAAAGAAAAAGAAAGAAAAAAAGAAAAGAAAAGAAAGAAGAAAGAAGGAAGAAGGAAGAAAGAAGAAAGAGGGAGGGAGGGAGGAAGGAAGGAAGGAAGGAAGGAAGGAAGGAAGGAAGGAAGGGAGGGAGGGAGGGAGGGAGGGAGGGAGGGAGGGAGGGAGGGAGGAAGGAAGGAAGGAAGGAAGGAAGGAAGGAGAGAGAAAAAAGGAAGGAAGGAAAGAAAGAAAAGGAAAGGAAGGAAGGAAGGGAAGGAAAGGAAGGGAGAGAGAAAGAGAGAGAGAGAGAGAAAGAAACTAACTTGGATAAAGAGAGGAAAGGGTAGCTGTGCCCTGCCCTGTGCAGTGCCTCGTGGAAGTTATAACAGGAAATGGCGGTATGAGAAACCCACAGTAGGTGCTCAGTAAATATTTGTCAAATGAATGAATGATTACAGTGGATCATTTTATCACAAGTCTCTAGTTTAGTGATAAGCATGCCAGTCTCATTTCAGCTCAATATTTTCTCAATGCCTGCTCATAAATATTTTATTCCTTATTAGGGTGACAACCAACGAATTCCGTTCAAACCAAACAGTTAGCAAATGCTCAGATCTGAGCTCTTTCATTTTCGTTTCCCTCTTCTTGCCCTCACCCTGTCTCCTGCCTTATTAACACAGAGAGGGAACTAAATGCCTTGATGCCACATGACTGTTAGAAAGACAGCTTAGGTGTATCAAGTTGAAAGCCAATAACATAAAAAAGAAGAACCAGTAATTTTCCACAGACCTGGCAGCAGCCTCCTTTGTTGAGAAATGGCAGGAAAACAGCCACAAGCCCAGGCCTCTGTCTTCAAAGACCCTGATGCTTTGTGTGAGAGATGATCCGGCCCTCCCTGGGGCACTGGCCAGCTATGCAGGCAGCCTTTGCCGTGCTCCTGCGTTTAAGTGCAAAGAAGTATATGTGGGGTGCATATGGTGTGTGGTTTTGCTGTGTGTGTGTGTGTAGTATCTGTGTGCTTTCTGTGGGGGTGTCTGGGGGTGAGGTACATGTGGTGTTTGTGTGTGTGTGTGTGGTATGTAGGGTGTGTGTGTGATGTGGGTATAGGGGGTGTGTGTGGTGTGTGTGTGGTAAGGGTTGTGTGTGTATGTGATATGTGTATGCGGTGAGTGTGCATGTGGTGGTATCTGAGGTGTGTGGGGGGTGTGTGTAGGATGTGTGTGTGGATATGAGAGTATGTGTGGTGTGGGGTGTGTGGTGTGTGTGTGTGAGATGCATGTGGTGTATCTGTGTGTGGTGTGCATGTGATGTATCTGTGTGGTGTGTGTATGGTGTGTATGTGGCATGTGGTGTGTGGGGTGTGTGTGTGATGTATTTATGTGTGGTGTGGGGTTGTGAGGGGTGTGGTGTATGTATGTGTGGTGTGTAGTATGTGTAGTGTTTCTGTGTATGCTGTGTGGTGTGTGGGGTATGGGAGTGTGTGTGATGTATGTGTGTGTGGTGTGGGTTGTGAGGGGTGTGGTGTGTGTGGTGTGTGGCGTGTGTGTGTGGTGTTTCTGTATGTGGAGGGTGTGTGATGTATGTGTGTGTGGTGTGGGGTTGTGAGGAGTGTGGTGTGTGTGTGGTGTTTGTGGGGCGTGTGTGATGTATGTGTGTGTGGTATGGGGTTGTGAGGAGTGTGGTGTGTGTGTGGTGTTTGTGGGGGGGGTGTGTGTGGTGTGGGGTTGTGAGGGGTGTGGTGTATGTGTGTATGGTGTCTGTGTGTTATGCTGTGAGGGAGACACTGCATGGACATGACCGAGATTATGCAGTGGGATGAGTGAAGTTTGTGTCCACCTTAGAAGGCTCAGGACACATTAAAATGCTGGGGACTTTATGCAGTGACTGAATCAGGCCTAGTTTTCTCTAACTACTAAAATCTCACACATAGTCAGACACAGAAAGGACTTTGGATCACTTTCTGTCACCCACTCAATGTCCAGATGAGAGGGCTGGGCCCAGAGAGGGAGTTGGCCCTGCTGCCTATTAGGAAGGGGACTGTGAGCTGCCCTGTGGGGAGAAGTCGGGGATATCCCTGAGCATCCTTCCCAAACAATGTATTCCCCTCTTGGAGGCCTTCAGCAATCATATTTCTCATTGCTCAGCATTGAAAACCACTGTTGAGATGGAGCCATCTGGAGTCTGCAGGCCTGGCCAGGTCCCATTTGCTAAATGAGGGCATGGTCTGCAGAGAAAAAGCGTCCTCCTCAAAGGCATGTTAATGACAAGCCAGACACTGGACAACCAAGAATGGACCCAGCTAACATCATGGGTAAAGGGAAACCTGATATGCGACAGCAGAACCAGAGAGCAAGTCTCAGGCTGGGAGAGCAAGAGTCGAGACTGCTGTGTATTAAGCTAAGGATTCCTCTCTGGCACTTCAGCCAGACTCCCTGCACTCACAGCCTTCCAGGATCCCCCCCAACCCAGTCAGGGACCCAGCCAGCCTCCACTCCCAAGCACCTGTAGTTCCCCAAACATGTCATTCTCTCCCACAGCTCTGAGCCTTTGCACATGCTGTGTCCTCTACCATTGCACTGTTTCCCCACATCATCTGTCTGCGGAACTCCTAGAAAATTCATCTCAGCCACCACCTTCTTCAGAGAGATCCCACCCCTTCCCCCACCAGACAGAAGTGACATGTCTTCCCTTTCCCATGTGTGCGTCAGCCTCCCAGCCCTCTCTGTGGGCTTGGTGGTGTCATTTTGCATGTCTGGTTACCTTACTAGGCTGAGACTTTCTGGAAGGAAGAACATACCATGTTCACCTCTAAAACCCAAGCCTTAGGCCTGCAGTAAATGCTAGCTGTCCACAGATGAATAAAAAGTGAATTTCTGATAAAGTGAATTTTAATCTATTACTGGAAAAACAAATTACATACACTTAGCAGCTTAACACAATACACACTTATGATCTCACAGTTTCTGTGGGTCACAGCTTAACTAGGTCCTCTGCTTAGGGTGTCACAAATGAAAATCAAAGCATGGTATCCAGGCCACGTTCTCATCTGGAGACTAATCTGGGGAAGAACTACTTTCAAACTCATTCGGGCTGTTGGCAGATTCATTCCCGTGAGTCTGCAGGACTGATGAGCCAGCTTCAGGCTGGATGGCAGCTGGATCACCCCCAGCTTCAGCCCAGAAAGGAGAGCCTCCGAAGCGAGTCACTAGCAAGGCCGAGCCTCACACAACGTGACAGCATCGCTGAAGCAGCATCTCCTCACCACGGCCACATTTCCTCTGTTAGAACCAAGTGATAGGTCCCACCACCAGCAAGGGATGGAGGTTATACAGAGACATGGGGCTGGGAGTCACGGGGCCGTCCTAGAGGCTGTCTCTGGCAGAAAGCACGTGAGAAATCTTGTTGGTAAGTGATTTGTCCTAATTTCCCTTTTCCTCCTCCTTTGGGTTCTCTCTCACAGGTGGCTTTGCTGTTGTTTGCGGATCGTTTCTGGGAGAAGGTGCAGCTCCAGTGGCCCCAAATCCTGGGAAAGGAGAATCCGTTCAACCCCCAGATTAAACAGGTGTTTGGAGACCAAGGCGGGCACTGAGCCTTTCAGGAGCATGCACCCCTGGGGAGCACAGGGAGGCAGAGGCATGGGTAAACTCATTCCACAACCCTGTGTGGGCTGCTACGTCACAGGCCCAAAGGAGTCTCCTTCAGCAGCGTCTTTGCAAAATGTCTTTCTCTCAATGAAAAGCATATCTGGATGACTGTGCAATGCTGTGTGCTCCTGGGATCAGTAACCCTTCCATTGTTCCTGAAATAACCTTTAATAAAGTGCTTTGGGTGCCATTCCAAGCAAGAGAGTATCTGTGCCCTTTATAGCTAATTGTTCTAAAAGGAGTTTCTAAAAACACTTAAGAAGTCCAGTGATGTTCAGCAATTTACCCAAGGTCTTGGCATGCCAGGGGACTGATCCTCCCTGTGTTGTTAACTTCTTAAAAATGGCTTGGCGAGCTGAGGCTCCTCCTATGCAGGCGGCTGGCCAGCTGCCAAGGACTCACACAAGAGGGCAGACCAGGCTTCATGAGCCCCCCTTGAAAAACATAACACAAAACTATAAATACAAAATTAGATATGAACTTAAATACACATTTAGAATGAGGAAAGAAATCACACAAATTACAAGTGTTTAAAAGTTAACAAGTACCACATAACCTCACAAAGTCCAGAAAAATGACAATACATTTTTTCCCTTTAAAGTATTTTATTAGTTGATTAGCGGGTATAAATATACAACTGGATAAAAGAAATAAGGCCTAGTGTCTGATAGATCAGTAGGGTGACTATAGTTTACAAAATGCTATTGTACATTTCGTTTCAAATCGCTAGAAGGAAATAATTTGAATGTTTCTAGCATAAAGAAAAGACAAATATTTAAGGTGATAGATACCCAAAGTACACTTATTTAATCTGTACAGGAAGACTCCAGAGTAAAGGGAGGGTCCCCCGGCCTGACCACCTCCCTTCTCCCACCCTATATGTCTTTTCTGAACCTGTCACTTCCCACCCCTCTAAAAAAGACTGTTTAAATTATCTTAGACCTGACCACCCACAACCTAACATCTAACCAGTTCCATCCTCTGAATGGGCTCAGGCAGGAAAACAAAGGTACCCAAATCCTGAGCTCTGACCTTACTCTGAGGCACAGCACCAAGGAATTGAGAGGTAGAAGAGGATGGTGACCTCATCTCACTTTTTTAGAAAACACAAATACTGCAAATAAATACTACATGGAAATCAATACTAAATACCACTATTGCCTGCAAAACTAGAGTCTGAGGTCAGGCCTTCTCCCCTGGATCAGGGGCCCGGGCAAGGCTCATTCACTTCTGCCTGCATTTTCTATGCTCCAGACACGTTCCTTCTTTGAGATTTGACCAAGTCTTTCTCTCTGGCTTGAGAATGCTCTGTCCCTGTGCTTTGTGTACTTCTTATAACAGCTCTTATCCTGTATTTCTGCACTGGTGCCCCTTGAGCTACTGTCTTCAGCCTCAAGTTTTCCAGAATGATGGTGTCTGAGGATTGTCCACTGAGAGGCACCTGAAGGGCTTTCCTGGGTTGACATGCAGCCCTCCTCATCTCCCCATTCTTGGAGGGGCTGTGGAAAAAAGCACCAAAACCTGAACTGCAGGCTCCATGAGATCAGTACCTGGCTGGTCACGTGTACTCCTGTGTCCAGCCCCCAACACAATGCCTGACCACTGCAGATGCACAACAAATAGCACTGAATGAGTAAATGAATGAGAAGTTAGTGTTGCTCTCCAGGTCACATTGTTATTTCTTGCTATTTAAAAGCAAAATCAGCAGCCTCTTTTTTGACACATTTGAACTAGACCCATTGAATCACGCTCCTCGCTCATCACAGTGAGAAGAGTGAGAAAGAAAAGCCATCAGATGCGCCTTCTTCCCTGGGCACACTTGGTGAGGAGACTTGGGGTTCCTGTGTCATCTTCATCTAAACACCCCAAAACTCTCTTATAATTTCTCTCTCCCAGCCGAGCACTGTGACTCACACCTATAATTCCAGCACTTTGGGAGACGAAGGTGGGAGGGTCGCTTGAGCTCAGGAGTGCAAGATCAGCCTGGGCAACATGGTGAAATCCTGTCTCTACAAAAAGTACAAAAATTAGCTGGGTGTGGTGGCACACGCCTGTGGTCCTAGCTGCTTGGGAAGATCACTTGAGCCCAGCAGGAGGTCGAGGCTGCAGTGAGCCCAGACTGCGCCGCTGCACTCCAGCCTGGGGAATAGAATGAGACCTTGTCTCAAAAAAAAAAAAAAGAAAAAGAAAAAAGAGAAACAGATACTCTCTCTTGTTATCAGAGGAGAGACCAGGCTTGCCCTTCACTATTGAAATGGAGGTCACCATTTGCCGCATGAGTAATTACCAAAATGTCTATTTCCACCCACAGTTGGCATTTTTCATTTCGTGCTGAGCCTTTTGGGTTCAGGCCCCGGTGACAAAAATAAAGTCAGCTCCCCAGAAGAAGCAGATCAGCTAAAAAATCTCTATATGGGACTTGTATTGATAAACAATGTGACCGGACCTGAATCTCCCCAGAATCTGCACCAGCTTCCCTATCCCTTCCTGCTCTCTGTCACTGATTTAATCCCACTAGAGAAAATATTCTTAACTAGGGTCCTTACGGATCCCCAGAATTAATAGTGCCTGTAAACTTGAATGGGGAAAAAAAGAAGTCTTCACTGTCTTCTAAATGCAAATGCTAAAATTTAGCATTTCCTTTCATAGTGAATGTAGGTAACAAAACACAGCTGAATTAGTCTTTGTCACAAATACTTTCACATCATATTGCAGTTGTTGCAGATACTGTTGCTTCTTATTTTTCGTAACAGTTATGTTCTATAAAGTTGCCGTAAACACTGAATTAGCACATGCTGAACCATTGTCCTTAGGGGAAGCACAAGGCTAGGTTCCTATGAGCCTGCAGTCTGAACATTTTCACCAACCAGTCAACACATAACTTGGTTTGCCGTGTGGTTTTTGTTGAAAAGACACCATATTTAATATACAGTGGATTCATTAACATTGACCTCACAGGCAACAGCACTGTAACTCCTGCCTCCAAAGAGCTCATCTACCACTGGGGTGATTTTCTCTGTGCGGCGCGTTGCAGCCTTCTGTGGCACATCATTTAGCAGCACTAGATGGAACTTCAGCGCTGCCCTTCGTAGCCATTTTAAACAGCAACATCATCAGGAAAAAGCACAAAATGCCAAAAATGTGGCACTAAGTATACTGCAAAGGGGACACAGGTTTGCAGTATGAAAGCTGAAACAAGAAGGCAAAACTTAACCAGGCGCAGTGGCTCATGCCTGTCATCCCAGCACTTTGGGAGGCCGAGGCAGGTCGATCACCTGGAGGTCAGGAGTTCGAGACCAGCCTGGCCAACATGGGGAAACACCATCTCTACTAAAAAAACAAAAAATCCGCTGAGCGTGGTGGTGTGCACCTATAATCCCAGCTACTCTGGAGACAGAGGCAGGAGAATCACTTGAACCTGGGAGGCGGAGGTTGCAGTGAGCCGAGGTCGTGCCATTGCATGCCAGCCTGGACGAAAAGAGCAAAATTCTGTCTCAAAAAAAAAAAAAAAAAAAAAGGCAAAACTTCACCTTGCCAACCAATCTCATCTGGGGAACATGCTAGTTGGGCAACCCAAATTTGCCATTGCTCTGTGCATGGGCACAGATGACTGCAAAGGTGCCACAAGTACACATTAATGTTACAAATAAATTTTAGCAAAGAGGCGAATTCACAAATATGTGATCAGTGAACCATGAGGATCAAGTATATCTTACACTTTAAAACCTCAATACTTTAAAACAACTGTACTTATTAGAACCAACTTTTTATCTTGTTATTTAACACATCCAAAAAGAAGCACATACATTTATATATGCTCATTTTTTAATATCTCAAAATATTCTTTGATATTTTATTTTAATAGAATTGGTATTCTTTGTAATCCTACATGTTTTATTTTTTTGCACTTAAAAATGTTATTCTGGCTGGGCATAGTGGCTCACGCCTGTAATCCCAGCACTTTGGGAGGCTAAGGTGGAAAAGCTGCTTGAGCTCAGGAGTTCCAGACCAGCCTGAGTATCACAGTGAGACCCCGTCTTTACCAAAAGTCAAAACGATTAGTTGGGTATAGTGGCACATGCCTGTGGTCTCAGCTACTTAGGAGGCTAAGGCAGGAGGATGGCTTAGGCCTAGAAGTTCAAGGCTGCAGTGAGCCGTGATCTTGCCACAGCACTGCAGCCTGTTGACAGAGCAAGACCTTGTCTAAAATAAAATAAAATGAAAATGTTATTCTGAGAAGGGATCCTTAGGCTTCCCCAACCTGCCAAGGGGCTCCATGGCACAAAAAAAGTTGTATGCTCTGAGGGGGTGGTGCTTTGAGAAGGAAGAACTCCAAAGTCTAAAAAGTTTGGATGCACAGCGTAATTTATTTGCTTCCTGGAAAGTCACAGGGTGGAAGTTCTACAGTAAAAACAGTCTGGGCCGGGCACAGTGGCTCACCCCTGTAATCCCAGCACTTTGGGAGGCGGAGGCAGGCAGATCACGAGGTCAGGAGATCGAGACCATCCTAGCCAACATGGTGAAACCCTGTCTCTACTAAAAATACAAAAATTAGCTGGGTGTGGTGGTGCGCACCTGTAATCCCAGCTACTCCAGAGGCTGAGGGAGGAGAATCGCTTGAACCCGGGAAGTGGAGATAGCAGTGAGCCGAGATCGCGTCACTGCACTCCAGCCTGGGCGACAGAGTGAGACTCTGTCTTAAAAAAAAAAAAAAAAAAAAAAAGTCTGCTCAACTCATCATTTACCCAACATTTTGACCTGAGCGTTTTGTTCTCATGATGCTTATTAACACCCTGTGGTGTCTGGTTCTTCAGAAGTGCCTTGGAAGATGCTGTGTAGAGAAATCAGCCTCTGTCTCACACACTCCCTGGCAGTGTCAAGAAAGGGATTTCCCAGGCATTTTAAGACCAGAATTCCCAACCTCTCATCTTTGGTGTGAGGCAGAATGTCTTTGGAACTCCTTTCATTGCAACAACAGCTCTCTTAGTAGAACCAAAAGTGACAAAGACAGCAACTCTCCTGGGCCCCGAGATGCACGGTGCACATTCACTGTGCTGTATGGATTTCCTGATGGATGGATGCATCAATATGCTATTAACATGTCAGTTTCTGATTAAATCTGAGTACAGAACCTGTGTTTGCCTGGCGGGATGAACTCCCCTAATCTGATTTGGCAGAGGCTGTAGCATAAATATTCATACAAGATAAGTCTCTTTTAATCTGGGCCTTTGCTTAGGGTAAAGGGGAATGGGAGAGGTTGCTTTTAAAGCCTGTTTTCTGGGTCACTTCTTAAAACTGCAGTATCAAAATGAATGGTCTCATCATCATGAATCTGTCGTTAAGGAGGATTACACTTTGAAGCTCTTGGATGGACGGAAAGGCAGAGGAGAAATAAAGAGCACACGTTGAGGCTTGCTAAGGATTTCTTTGGGTATTGTGCTCCTGGCTGGCTGCTTTGTTTATAATTAATTACATGGAGCATTTATAGGAAGCCTTCCAGCCTCAGAGCGCTAATGTAACTCACAGGTTCACAAAGCTCCAGCCAATAAACCTCAGCAGAAAGATGGCTGAGAGGATGCACCAAGGGCTTCCATGACCTGTCCAGGCTCAAGGGAGCTTCATACCCCAGAAACTTTCAGTATCACCTGAGGACTCTGCCCTCCAAGATGCGTACTTTGCACAGGCTCAGAAAAGCCCCCAGCTGTTAATATTATTACAGTGACTTTCTGCAAATATCAGCTGGAGCCAGGAGGTTGAGTGAGGCTGTAGGGAAGCAAAGGACTCTTCAGGGACAGGTAGAGACTCCAGGCTCACATAAGTCTCATGGAAAGAACACAATTCTGTTCAGCTGCCTCCTGGAGCTGGGGACACATGGAAACACAATCGGTGGGAATTCATGAAGCAACAGGCCTTGGAAGCCTTAAGCTCCTGGTGCCTCAGTTACCTCCTCCTTAAAATGGGAGCAATAGTACCGTTTTCCAGCACTGTTGTGAGCATTAACAAGAGCTAATGCTTACAGAGGGGTAAGTGGCAAGTACAGTGCATATATGATCTCACTTAACCCTTACAGCAACCACATGTGGCAAGTCTGCTATGATTCCCTACTTTTACAGACAGGAGGCCAAGAACAATTACGTAACTTGCCTGAGACTGCACAGCTAATACATGGAATCAGGTGCCCTGCATGGTGGCTCATGCCTGCAATCCCAGCACTTTGGGAGGGCAAGGCAGGAGGATCGCTTGAGCCCAAGAGTTTGAGACCAGCCTGGAAAACATGGTGAAGGCCCTGCACAAAAATAAAAAGTCAGTCAAGCATGGTGGTGCGCACCTATATTCTCAGCTACTCAGGAGACTGAGGCTGAGGCAGGAGGATCGCTTGAGCCCAGTTCAACGATCGAACCACTGCAATCCAGCCTGGGCAACAGAGTGAGATCCTGTCTCAATAATAATAATGTGATGAGTTATGAAGTTGAAGGCAAGCCGTTTGGCTCCAGGGTCCTTGCCCCTAGCTGCTAGGCTATCCTGCATTTATTAAGAAGATGACATTTGTAAACCATGCTGAGTGGTGAATCAACAGTGGCTCTTAGCATCATTATAACCAGGATGTGATCTGACCACCACATGTGCTAGAGTCAGCTTTGCCTGAAGCCTAAACTCCAAACTCATCACCTGCAGAGTCCATGTCTCTCCAGGCTCTCTTTCCCGCCCATTTCTTCTTTGATTCTGCATCCCAGTCACAGGAAGCTTGTCATTACAAAACACGGGCAGTAGGTAAGTCTCCAAAGCTGGTTGCCAACAATGGCTGCCCTCCCGCATGTGCCTGCTTCTCCTCCAATGAGAGGCGGCATCTATTCCCAGCCCTTGAAGCTGGGCTGGCCCAGAGAAGGAAATGCAAGTGAGACTGCCACACCCAAGCCTTGCCCTTAGGAGGTGAAGCTGCCCTCTGCACCCTTTTAGATCTCACAGCCACCATGTTGAAACGGCTACATTGTCTGGGGTATATACCCTGGCGTTTGTTGTCTCTCCCTGAGAAGGAATTCAAGACATGAACACATGTGGGTGGGTTAAGGAGCGGAAAGTTTAATAGAAGAAAGGAGACAGGAGAGCAGCTCTCTAAGAGAGAGAGAAAGGAAGGCATCCGAAAAGCAGGGAGGCAGCAGACTGCAGCAGATTTTATAAGCAGGCTGGAGAAGGCTGTGTCTGATTTACTTAGGGCTCACAGATTGGTTCTATCAGGTACGATGTTTACATAGTGTGGAAGGCTAGTCACCCCACCCTCATTGTATTAGGCAAATGGACTTCTTAGTTGATTAGTGCCATCTTGTCTCCTCTTTACTGCACACGTGGCTGACAAAGAGAAGGGAAGATGGAGCCACCATCTTGAACAAGTCTAGTCCCCAGTTCCTGCCAGCATTCGCCCATGCAAGCTCCCAGCTTGCTTGTCTATGTCTGCAGTTAGACTTTACAGGCTGCTCTTTGTTATAAAATGATTTGGCACTGCTTTTCATTAAAGAGAAAAGACTTACCAAGGACTCCCATACCCTAACTATCTGCCTAAGTGATTTTTTTCTTAACTCCTTTATCAATGTGGGGAAGTCCAGGCTACACTCCTGCGAGAGAAACCCTGGGGGATGACACACCACGTGAAGGAGAAAGGCTGAATGGAAAAAAACTGAGGTACCTCAGCCCACATTGAGGCCTCAAAAGTGTGAATGAGCATTTTGGACCTTCCAGTTGAGCTCGAGCCCAGCCAACCCACAGAACCATGGAATATAATGCACTCTTCCTCTTTCAAGCCTCTAAGTTTCCGAGGGGGTTTTTATGCAGTGACAGTGAACTGAAGAAAAGGCTCACCCTCTCACAGCTCCATGCTTTTCCGTAGGCTGTTTCCTCTGGGAAACTGAAACACTCCTCCTTCTTCAAAATCCAGCTCCTGCATGGTTGTTATAGAGGGAAACATACCAACACACTCCTACTCTATTGGAGGGCCTAAGTGTCTTTAGGGTTAGGTTCAACTGCTTATGGGTACAATCCAGAGTAATAATGGGTTTTTCTTTAAAAAAAAAAAAAAAAAAAAAAGGTTATTTTTTTCACATAAAGGACTCCCATTGGTGGGTGGTGCAGGGCTCAGACAGGACTCCATGTTGCCACGGACTCCTTCTGAGAGGTGAAGCCAGCTGGGCTTCTGGGTTAGGTGGGGACTTGGAGAACTTTTCTGTCTAGCTAAAGGTTTGTAAACACACCAATCAGCACTCTGTGTCAAACTAAAGCTTTGTAAGTGCACCAATCAGCATCCTGTAAAAACTCACCAATCAGCTCTCTGTGTCTGGCTAAAGGATTGTACACACACCAATCAGCACTCTGTAAAATGGACCAATCAGCACTCTGTAAAATGGACCAATCAGCAGGATGTGGGTGGGGCTAAATAAGGGAATAAAAGCTGGCCACCCAAGCCAGCAGCAGCAACCCGGTGGGGTTCCCTTCCATGCTGTGGAGAGGTTGTTCTTTTGCTCTTGAAAACAAATCTTGCTGCTGCTCACTCTTTGGGTCCACACTACCTTTATGAGCTGTAACACTCACTGTGGAGGTCTGAGGCTTCACTCCTGAAGTCAGCGAGACCAAGAATCCACCTGAAAGAACCAATTACAGACACAACTTCTCTTTGCTGCCGCCACCTTCAGCATATAACTTCTATTTTGTGATTCAAGACAGCCTCCGGAGCAACACCACCAGGACTGCATTTGAGCGAGCAGGAAGAGGGAAGAAGAGAGGAAGGCCACTCTTTCTTCCTTGAGGATGCAACTTCCACTTGCACCCCAGGAGGCCCAGCTCAGTCCCATGGCCATGCACCTTTAAAGAAAGCTAAAAATGTTTGTCTAGCCAAGCAGGTAACTGAAAATAGGCAGTTTTATTACCAGAAGAGAAGGGAGGATAGATATAGGAGGACAAGTAGCAATCTCTACAAGTGTAAATTAGAACCTTCTGGATACCAATTTGGCAATATGTGGAACGGACCTGTCAGCTACCTCTATCCCTTGCTACTCAAAATGTGGTCATCAGACCAGCCTCACCTGGAAGTTTGTTAAAAATGCAAAATAGCGAGCCTGCCTACTACTGAATCATAATTTGCATTTAAACAATATCCTTCGGTGATTTGTTTGCATGTTAAAGTTGGAGAAGCACTGATCTAGACAGTGGTTTCCAATTGTGGCTGTACATTGCTATAACCTGGGAACTTTCAAAACTCTCCTGATGCCTGGGTCACACCCAAAGAGCATTGAATTTAATTGGCCTGGGTGAAATCCTAGGCATCTGTGGTTCCAAAGTGCTCCCCGGGATGATTCTCTTGTGCAGACAAAGTGTCAAACCACTGCTCTGGACTATTTGGGGGAAAGGAATTGTCTCACAATGACTCCTGAGTCAGACCCAAACTGCACTTTCTTATTTTCCTTGCTAGAAATCCACTTCAGCTTTCTTCTACTTTATTTCTTTCAGGAGTGAAGTGGCACAATCACAGCACACTGCAGCCTCAACCCGTGTCCCCCAACCCCCGGCTCAAGTAATCCTCCTGCTTCAGCCTCCCAAGTAACGGGGACTACAGGCATACACCACCACCTCCAGCTAACTTTTCTTTACAGCTGTGTAGAGACCGGTTCTCTTTATGTTGCCCAGGATGGTGTCTAACTCCTGGGCTCAATCGATCTTCCAGCCTCGGCCTCCCAAAATGCTGGGAATACAGGGTGAGCCACCACATTTGTCCTCTTCTGCTTTCTTGACCGTACCTTATCCCATTTTCTTCTTGTTGGCTGTGCCAGTGTATACTTAATGATGGTTTGGGAAGAATGCAGAAAGTTGTCCTGCAGCACAGAGAAGCAGATGACCTAAAACTGGAAGTCAGTCACACGTCCCTGCCTTTTAGTGCCCCACCCCAGGATTTTCCACTGGGCCCCTCCTCTGCAGCTGAACCCACCACACTGCTCATTGCTCCTCCTCTCCCTCCACTCCTCCCTTAAAGCCCTAAGGGAGGTACTCCTTGAAACTTACCTATTCTTTATCATTGTGCGGAGTAAATTATTTCTTTTCTCATTATATTGTTCCTCTGAGGGCGCTCTTTCCACATTAAATGATTCATTAGTAGGCGCAAGGAGGGGTTGCCGAAAACTCTGCCCTGGAGGGAAAGTATGCCACTCCCTTGGGAGACACAGCAATTATGGCAAATGGTGTTTTAAATAATAATAAAATAATTCCTCTTTAACAGTATGCATTTCAAACTATTTTAGAATTCATGGCTGACTCAGGACCCAGAAACCATTTGTTGTTTGTTGTTTGTTTGTTTGTTTCAAGATGGGTTCCCACTCTATCGCCCAGGCTGTAGTGCAGTGGTGAGATCTTGGCTCACTCCAACTTCCGCTTCCCAGGCTCAAGTGATTCTCCAGCCTCAGCCTCCTGAGTAGCTGAGACTACAGGTGCAAACCACCAATGCCCACCTAATTTTTGTATTTTTTGTAGAGATGGGGTTTCACCGTGTTGCCCAGGCTTGTCTCAAACTCCTGAGCTAAAAGCGGTCCACCCGCCTCAGCCTCCCAAAGTGCTGGGATTACAAGCATGAGTCACTGCGCCCAGCCCAGAAACCATGTAAATATTGATAAATTGACTTCTTAAAAGTAAAAGTTTTTGTACGGTGAAAACATACCGTAAGCAGAGTCAAAAGACAAGTGGCAAAATGGGGGGACACACACCCCATTTCACAGATGAAGAGCTAATCTCCCCGGGACATGAAGAGTTCTTAAAAAGCAAGAAGGAAAAAGCTAACAATTCAGTTTTTAAATTGGCAGAAGGTATGAATGGCTAAAGTTAAGAGAAAATAGAATCCAAGGCACCTTACACATAAAAAATATAAAAATCTGTTTAACTTCACTTATAATTAGATAAACGTGATTTAAAATTACACTGAGAGGTTTCTGTTTTCTGATCCAGTGTGTAGTGAGTTTGAAAGTTGTCACTCCATCCTAACAAGAAAAAGGCTGGACGGGTTGAAAATCAACAACCCTTCTTAGATCTGCCAGAGATCTGAAGTCACAGAGCAAACCATTTCCCAAGCATTGGAGAGAGAGGCAGATGCGGAGAATTCCAGCTCACTGAAGCAGAAACCCAGAAGCAGAAACATCCAATGGAAGTGGGGGACAGGGGTGTTTCATTTTGTTTTGTTTTTTTAGAGACGAGGCCCCACGATGTTGCCCAGGCTGGTCTTGAACTCCTAGCCTCAAACGATCCTCCCTCCTCAGCTAGGATGTCAGGCATGCTGGGATGACAGGTGTGAGCCACCATGCCTGGCCCAATGGAAGTAGTACTAGATATGTCATGACTGGCTTTCAACAAAAAAGTGCAAGGCACACTAACAGGCAAAAACAGTTTGAAAAGACAGAGCAAGCATCAGAGCACACTCAGATATGACAGGGATGTTGGAGCTATTACCCTAGGCATTTAAAATAACTATGACCAGTATGTTAAGGGCTCTAATGGACAACATGTAAGAACAGATGGGTAAGTGGATATCCATATGCAGAAGACCTCAATCTACAAAACTACTAAAAGAAAACAGTGAAGAAACTCTCCAGGACATTGATCTGGGTAAGATTTCTTGAGGAATACCCCACAAGCACAGGCAACCAAAGCAAAAACAGACAAATGGGATCACGTCAAGTTAAAAAGTTTCTGCATAGCAAAGGAAACAACAGACTAGGCACAGTGGCTCGCAACTGTAATCTCAGCACTTTGGGAGGCCAAAGTGGGCAGATCCCCTGAGGTCAGGAGTTCAAGACCAGCCTGGCCAATATGGTGAAACCCTGTCTCTATTAAAAATACAAAAATTAGCCAGATGTGGCGGTGTGCACCTGTAATTCCAGCTATTCAGGTTGCTGAGGCCTAAGAATCGCTTGAACCCAGGAGGCAGAGGTGGCAGTAAGTCAAGATTATGCCACTACCCTCCAGCTTGGGTAATGGAGTAAGACTCTGTCTCAAAAAAAAAAATTAAAAAAATAAAAAAATAAGGAGACAACCCACAGTATGGGAGAAAATATTTGCAAATTATCCATCTGACAAGTGATTAATAACCAGAATATATAAGGAGCTCAAACAACTCTAAAGGAAAAAATTCTAATACTCCAACTTAAATATGGGCAAAAGATCTGAACAGACATTTCTCCAAAGAAGACATACAGATGGCAAACAGACATCTGAAAAAGTGCTCAACATCACAGATCAAAGAAATGCAAATCAAAACTACAGATATCATCTCATCTCAGTTAAAATGACTTATATCCAAAAGCAGTAACAAATATTGGTGAGGATGTGGAAAAAAGGGAATCCTCGTATGCTGTTGAGGGGAATGTAAATTAGTACGACCACTGTGGAGAACAGTTTGGAGGTTCCTCATGAAGCTAAAAGTAGGGCTATCATGTGATCTAGCAAGTCACTGCTAAGTATATACCCCCAAAAAAGGAAATCAATATATCAAAGCAATATCTGCACTCCCATGTTTTTTGCAGCACTATTCATAACAACCAAGATTTGGAAGCAACATAAGTGTCTATCAACAGATGAATGGATAAAGAAAATGTGGTACATATACACAATGGAGCACTATTCAGCCATAAAAGGAACAAGATGCTGCCACTTGCCACAACATGGATGGAAATGGAGGTCTTTATGTTAAGTGAAATAAGCCAGGCACAGAAAGACAAATATCACATGTTCTCATTCATTTGTAGGAGCTAAAAATTAAAACAATTGAATTCATGAAGATAGAGAGTAGAATGATGGTTACCAGAGCCTAGACACAGTAGAGGGGAGGAAGTGGGGATGACTAATGGGTACAAAAAAATAGTTAGATAGAAGAAATAAGATCTAGTATTTGGGGTGAGGTGCAGTGGCTCATGCCTATAATTCCAGCACTTTGAGAGGCCAAGGTGGGTGTATCGCTTGAGGTTAGAAGTTCGAGACCAGCCTGGGCAACGTGACAAAACCCCATCTCTACTAAAAATACAAAAATTATCTGAGCATGCTGGTGCATGCCTGTAATCCCAGCTACTCAGGAGGCTGAGACAGGAGAATCACTTGAACCTGTGAGGCAAAGGTTGCGATGAGCCAAGATCACCCCACCGCACTCCAGCCTGGGTGACAGAGCAAGACTCTATCTCAAAAAAAAAAAATCTAGTATTTGGTAGCACAACAGAGTGTCTACAGTCAACAGTAATTTATTATATATTTTTAAATAACTAAAAGAGTATAATTGGAATGTTTATAATGCAAAGAAATAATAAATGCTTGAGGTGATGGATACCCATTTACCCTGATGTAATGATTATGCATTGTATGCCTGTATCGAAATTTGTCATGTACCCCATAAATATATATTCCTACTATGTACCCATTAAAAAATAAAAATTAAAATAAAACAGATGGGCAATGTAATCAAGGAGATAGAAATTCTAAGAAAGAATCAGAAAGACATGCTAGAAATAAAAAACATGTAATAGAAAGGATATATATAAAAATAAATATACCTACTATATACCTGTTAAAAAATAAAGATTAAATAAAAGAGCAGATGGGCAATGTAATCAAGGAGATACAAATTCTAAGAAAGAATCAAAAAGACATGCTAGAAATAAAAACCATGTAACAGAAAGGAAGATTGCCTTTGATGGACTCATTAGTAGACTAGACACAGCTGAGGAAAGAATGTCTGAGCTTGAGGATATGTCAACAGAAACTTCCCAAACTGAAAAGAGAAAGGGGGGAGAAACCTGGAACAGAATATCCAAGAACTGTAGATAAACTACAGTGGGAATACAAAGAGAAGAAAAAGAGTAAGGAACAGAAGAAATATTTGAAGCAAAAATGACTACAGGTATTCCCAAATTAATGTCAGACACCAAACCACAGATCCAAGAAGCTCAGAGAACACCAAGGAGGGATAAATGTGTCAAAAAATCTACACTTAGGCATATCATACTCAAACTGAAGAAAATGAAACATAAAGAAAATATCTAGGCTATGGCCGATAATGATGTGTCAATGTAGGTTCATCGATTGTAGCAAATAATGTACCACTCCTCTGGGGAAGAAAGTTGATAGTGGAGGAGGCCATGGGGGGCGGGAGGAGGAAAAAAGGCTGCAATAGTACACTGCAGTAGAGGCGGGGAAAAAAAAAAAAAAAAAAAAAAAAAAAAAAAAAGCCCAGCCATGGGAATTTAGGCTATGTGCAGGTGTCATCCAATTCTTGTTAACCTTCAGGGTAGAATTTTATTTGGAGGACTAAATTTTATCCATGGCTGCCTATACAATCCACAATTTCTATGCTTCTAAAAAATAAGTTATCTAATAAAAATAAGATTATATTCTGATAAAAGATGTAATTTTTATATACTGCAGCCCAGACAATTGGAAAGTGTATTTTCTTTAAAATTTCACTTAAAATGATATCATAAGGCACTAAATACTTTGGAGTAAACTGACAAAAGACATGTAAGACCTCTATATTGAAAACTGGCTGTGTGCTCTGGCTTATGCCTGTAATCCCAGCACTTTGGGTGGCCAAGGCAAGTGGATCACCTGAGTTCAGGAGTTTGAGACCAGCCTGGCCAACATAGTGAAACCCTATCTCTACTAAAAACACAAAAATTAACTGGGCGTGGTGGCAGGCGCTTGTAATCCCTGCTACTCAGGAGGCTGAGGCAGGAGAATTGCTTGAACCAGGGAGGCAGAGGTTGCAGTGAGCCAAGATTGTGCCACCGCACTCCAGCCTGAATGACAGAGGGAGACCCTGTTTCAAAAAAAAAAAAAAAGAAAAGAAAAGAAAAGAAAACAATATATTGCTGAAAGAAAGTTTAAGAGACCTAAATAAATGGATGTATCTATATTAATACCATATTCATAAATTTAAATGCTCAATGTTGTCAATTCTACTAAAATTGATCTATAGATTAAATATAATCCTAAATATAATCCCAGAGGCTTTTTTTAAATTGAAGCTGATTCTAAAATATACAGAGAACTACAAAGAACCTAAGCTAGCCAAAGCAATTTTGGGGGAAAAAAAGAAAGAAAATATAGAGATGTTTCACTACCTGACTTAAAATGTATAACATAATTCTAATAGTCAAGACTGTGTTACTGACATCAAGACACACAACTAACTCAATGGAAGCAGAATAGGGTGCCCAGAAACACACCTCATTTATATGGTTTTTTGATTTTTTTAAAAAGGTGCCAAAGAAACCAAGGGAAAAGAAAAGTGTTTTCAATGAATGCTATTGGAACAACTGAATTTTTTCAATGAATATTTACCTCTGTATCATATCTTATGTAAAAATTAATCTAAGATAGATAATAGAATTAAATGTAAAAGCCAAAACTAAAAAGCTGCTAGAAGAAAACATATTCCCAATTTAGGGCTAGGCAGGAGTTTCCTAGACAAGACACAAAAACAATAACCAAAAATGAAAGAGAACTTGATAAATTCATTTTTAGAAAGAATTAATATTATTCTGTCAAATTAGACAAAATTTCAAACTTTTGCTCATTCAAAGGCACCACAGAGTGGGAGAAAATATTCACAAAACATAGGTCTGACAATGACTCCAGAATATTTAAGGAACTCCTACAACTCAATAATAAAGAAGCAATCTATGTTTTTAATGAGTAAAGTTTTGAACATACACATCACAAAGGTAGATGTAGGAGTGGCCAAAAAACACATAAAACAGTGTTTAACATTCTTAATCATCAGGTAAATGCAATGTAAAATCACAGAGATCCCCTGAATACCCACCAGTATGGCCAAAAATGAGAACATTGAGAGCAGCAAGTGTTGGCAAGGATGTAGAACAACTGAAACTCTCATATAGAAGCCCTTTTGAAAAGCTTCTTATAAAACTAATTATGCACTACCCTATGACCCAGCAAGCTCTCTCCTAAATATCAACTGTTGCTTGTCTACAGAAAGACTTGTACAACAATGCCCATTACAGCTTCATTCATAAAAGCTAAAACTTAGAAACTGTCCAGTTGTCCATCAATATAGATAAACACATGAAATACCACTCAGCAATATAAAATCAACTACTGATATGCACAACATAAATGAGTCTCAAAATTATGCTGAATGTATATATGTTGAATATATAAATGCATATATATAAGAGATTCTAGAACAGGTAAAACTAATCTACGAGGCAAAAGATCAGAAAAGTGTTTTGGGGATAGGAGAGCTGGAGATTGACTGGGAAACAACATGAAATAATTTTCTGGAATAATCTATTTTGATAAAGGTTTGAGTTACATAAATACACGCACTTATCAAAACTCATGGAATGAAACACATATGGTTTGTGCATATCATTGGGTATAAATATTATGGACAGATGGAAGGCTGGGTGTGTGAACGCATGAGTATGTGTATCTACTATCTACCTTCATAAAAATTAGCCAAGGGGGACTTTTAAAAGCACCTTAAGAATGACTTATTGGTATATGTAGTTCTATAGATGAATAATTTTTCTAACAAATCTTGAAAGTCTATAAAATGTTTAGTCCATTAAAATGTTACAAAGTTTATCGTGTCCTGCAATATTTTTACAGGTATATAAAAGAGCTCTGATCCATGCTTTTGCTAAGTTACTGATTTCATTACAAGGAAGAAACAACAGGGAAGAAAAGACTGTATGCCCCTAAACTGTAGACTATAAATAGGGTTATAATTTGGCACAGAGAATGAAATAAGGGAAAGGAGAAAAAGGATAATTAGGATACAAAAAGGAACATGGTTTATGAATTACCTTGAAAGCACAAATTTAAAATATAACTATTGTATACCCCTAAACTTTAGACTATAAATAGGGTTATAATTTGGCACAGGAAAAGAAATAAGGGAAAGGAGAAAAAGGATAATTAGGATGAAAAAAAGGAACATGGTTTATGAATTGCCTCGAAAGCACAATTTTAAAATATAATTGTCAGTAGGCCAGGGAGGAACTATTGGCTTTATTCTGTGCATTGTCTCAGGATGCATTGTCTCATTCCCATCCTGAGACAATGCACAGAATAAAGCCAATAGTTCCTCCCTGGCCTACTGACAATTTGGTTAAGCCAAGTGACTTCTGATGTCCCCATTCAAAGGAGCAGAAGTTCAAGCTAGTGCACAATGTGCAAAAGGAAGTGAGAGACATTCATGAGTTGTTGGATCATTTTGCAGACAACATCAAGGTTGACTAGCTGTGTGGACCAAGTGTACTGCAGGAGTCTCCAACCACTGGAAAATCTGACATTTGCAGAGTTGACTGTTTTGTTCTCCAGCACCGCAACTCTGCTCCCTCCCCAAGCCAGTCCGCTGCTCTGCAAAGGTGCAAGTGAGAGCCTTTCCCTCCATCCATCAGAGAGCAAATTGTTCACTATGCAACCATATTCTTTCTCATGGATGCCAAAGAAAATAAAAAATAGTGCAGACTATGGGCAAAAAGCCAAACATAGGCAAGGAACTTGAAGTTTTAGCATTTTACTAATTTAGTAAAGTGGAAACCGATGCAACATTAAGCCTGTTTAGAGCTAGGCCATAGTTTGAGTGTTGGTTCTGCTGTGGAACCTTAGGAAAGCTACTTCACCACTCTAATCCTCAGGCTCCTCACATCGTATATCCTTATATTTAACACAGGACTTCTATGAGGACTAGATGAAACAACACATAAAGCACCTTATACAAGTCCACATTACCTTATTCACATTCCCCAAATCCAAAAAGCTCTGACAACCAAAGATTTGTTTCATAGCTCAATTTAGAGGCACAACTTGACCTGCCCTGACATGAGCCCATTTAGGTTTTATTTATCCCACTTAATATGAACATTTATGTTTCCTTGAAGAAAAATTAATGGGTTGATTATAGAGAGTAACCCTAGACCCTTCCAGAGCATTCTGTAATATATAGCATATGCATAATATTAGCTCTACATAGTCAAAACATTCTGAATTCCAAAGCACATCTGGCCCAAAGAATTTCAGATAAGGAACTGTGAAGCAGAGGACATCCTCATTTGATTATTAATTTATAAATCCCCTATTCCCAGTTCATTGAGTACCAAGACCTTCTATGTATGCTTTCAATTTATGATAAAAGAGCTTATGTGAACGTTTATGGTTGTTTTGAGTAAATTCTATGATATCAGTGAGTTCCAGGTCATCTTCCAAAAGAGAAGCAGAGTTTCTGGGCAAAGCATTCTGCTACTTCTAGACAGAGCTTGAGTCTCAAGGCACAAAGCTTAAGGAGGAAAAGTTATAACCTCTCTTGTTCAGGAAACACCACTGAACAAATGAATGGAGTCAAGTGAAAGGAAACAAGGGATGGCCATACCACAGAAGCCTGCTCAACTCCATCAGGAGCCTGGAAAAGATACTGAGGAGCACTGAGCAATTTGCCCTCTGCCTCCCAGGGTATGTGCAAACTGCCAACTCCAGGAAGCACTCCAGGAGCTATTCGGTTGGTGCAAAAGTAATTGTGATTTAATAATTAGTGCAGTTAGGAGTGCAGCTTCAGAGCAAGTTTTCATACTACCTGGCTGGTCCGCAATGAAGCAGATGGCAAGCACATGGAAATTTGGAAAGATCTAACTTGTAGAAACTGGTTTTGGGCAAAGACTTCATGACTAAAACACCAAAAGCAAAGACAACAAAAGACAAAATTGACAAACGGGATCTAATTAAACTAAAGAGCTTCTGAACAGCAAAAGAAACTATCATCAGAGTGAATAGGGAGAAAATTTTCACAATCTATCTATCTGACAAAGGGCTAATATCCAGAGTCTACAAAGAACTTAAATGAATTTACAAGAAAAAAACAAACAACCCCATCAAAAAGTGGGCAAAGGATATAAACAGACACTTCTCAAAAGAAGACATTTATGCAGCCAATAAACATATGAAAAGAAGTTCATCAGCACTGGTCATTAGAGAAATGCAAATCAAAACCTCAATGTGATACTATCTCATGCCAGTTAGAATGACGATCATTAGAAAGTCAGGAGACAACAGATGCTGGAGAGGATGTGGGGAAATAGGAAAGCTTTTACACGTTGGTAGGAATGTAAATTAGTTCAACCGTTGTAGAAGACAGTGTGGTGATTCCTCAAGGATCTAGAACCAGAAATACCATTTGACTCAACAATCTTATTACTGGGTATATACCAAAGTATTATAAATCATTCTACTATAAAGACACATGCACGCTATGTTTATTGCGGCACTATTCACAATAGCAAAGACTTGGAGCCAATGAGTTCATGTCCTTTGCAGGGACATGGATGAAGCTGGAAACCCTCATTCTCAGCAAACTAACACAGGAACAGAAAACCAAACACCGCATGTTCTCACTCATAAGTGAGAGTTGAACAATGAGAACACATGGACACAGGGAGGGGAACATCACACACTGGGGCCTGTTGGGGGTTGGAGGGCTAGTGGAAGGGTAGCATTAGGAGAAATACCTAATGTAGATGAGGGGTTGATGGGTGCAGCAAACCACCATGGCACGTGTATACCTATATAACAAACCTGCCCATTCTGCACATGTATCCCAGAACTTAAAGTATAATTTAAAAAAAGAAGAAGAAGAAACTGGTCTTGGGGAATTGCATAAATTAAATATAAAGTAGGATATAGCTATGAAAAATAAATAGCTCTCCATTCATTTTAGGCGGCTTAATTCTTTGGCATAAATTTATCTGAAGGGTGTCATACACTACATTTTTAACTACATCTAAAGCTGAATTAATAATAAAAACCTTAACTTTATCAAGAGCATAAGTAATCAGTCTTTCAGTGCTTCTCAAATGCCACATCGGAGGATACCAAAGCAATGTGGCAAAACTGCTAGTGAAGTATTGGCACCATCTGATGGGTGAGATTGGAAACTGCAAGTGTACATGTACCACTTAACGCTAAAGTTATAAACTCAATCTTTCAACTCAAAGAGGTTATATTGATTGACAAGCCAGTCTTACTTCCTCAAGTGCTGACCTCCTTCCAAAATTTTCATCATAAATCCTGCAAATTCACACTAACAGACTTATAGTCACACTAGTAGACTGAGATATTAATCAAGTTGTTAAAAGAAAAACATAAATGTAATTTTTTTAAATAATTATTTTATAAAAATTAAAAGATATACACAAATATACATATCTTTTTTTCACAAGTGTGTTTAAATTTAGTTCTCTTTAGAGACCTGGACAGTGCACATTGGTTGTTTACGTAAGGAAGAGGTTGTATATTTAGGTTGGTGCAAACGTAATTGCGGTTTTTACCATTACTTTTCATTGTGGTTTTTGCAATTAAAAGTAATGGCAAAAACCGTAATTACGTTTGCACCAACCTAATATAATTCATTCTACAGACTCCTGCTCAAAGAAAAGCCCTGTCCTTATTTTACATGTGCGTGGGCAATCTCTTTTTATGCTTTCCCACTTTATGTGACTTTTTAAACTAACTGATTGCATTAGATACAAGGGCTTCTTCTGGGCAGGGCATGGTGGCTCATGCCTGTAATCCCAGCACTTTGGGAGGCTGAGGCGGGCTGATCACTTGAGGTCAGTAGTTCGAGACCAGCCTGGCCAACATGGTGTAACCTTGTCTTTACTGAAAATACGAAAATTTGCCAGGCACACTGGCACATGCCTGTAATCCCAGCTACTCGGGAAGCTGAGGTTGTAGTGAGACGAGATCACACCACTACACTCCAGTCTGGGCAACAGAGCGACACCCTGTCTCAAAAAGCAAAGGTAGGGTGCTTCTTCTGAATGTGTATTTTATATATATATATATATATATATATATATATATATATATATATATGCCCTTTTAGCTAATGCAATCAATTATATATATATATTTCATGGTTCCCAACAGTCAATACTTTTAATTTTTTCACTCTTCCTCAGAAAACTTTACATAACATTTAAGTGTATTAAATAAATAATAAAGACACAAATATTTTGATTAATCATTCTTCACCTTCAGCTTAGACATGAAAATCAGGGAGACTGAAAAACTGTGGCAATTGTGGAAATAAACAAAGACTACCCAAAGGAGAACAGAGAAGGACTATTTATTCAGAGCTTGCTCTAGCAAGGGAGTCAGCTACTGTCACTTGAATTTGGCAGAGACCCAAAGGCAGGCAGAGGAAGGCTTTGTAGCAGGGAAAAAAAACAGGAAGTGCTCCCAGTGTGCCCTGATTAGAGGCTGTTGGCACGGGGAAGCTGGAGGTGGTTAGGTGGAAGCAGGGCATCCTGTGTGATTGGTTAGGGAAACATATTTGGCTTTCTCTGGTTGGTCCTAAGTTGGAAATGGACAAAAACTATGGAAGCTGTCAATTAGTAATTAAGTGACCTCTCAGGGTTAGGGATCTTGGTTATTCTTCCATACAGGGAAGAGGCCCACACAGCCCCACAAGCAGACTCCAGCCATTTGGGTGGGGAATTCTGAGGACCTGATGCTGGTGCATGGTCCAGAAAGGGAAACACAGGCCCTGGGTGGGCATGTCCCCTTGGCCTTGCAGAGGAGGTGCAAGGTTGGAGATGGGCCAGAGGAGAGGGGCAGGGAGGCAGTCTAAAGCTTGGAGCCCAAGGGAGGGGCTCTGTTGTCTGAGAAGCCACTGTCCTGAGTCTTTGTAAAAACTCTAATCTCCCATGATGCTCTTTTCCACTTCCTAACAGCCTCTTATCTGCAGATCCTGGAGTGAGATTTTGAATTCTCCCTTGGCTAAGAGAGGTATCTCCTGTCTCCAAAGGCCTACTGAGGGAAAGAATAAAAATTATTACAGGCAACCCTCCAGGCAGTTTCCAAATTTATATTCTCAGTAATTTTAGCAATAGCCACAAACCTTTATTTACATAAATCTATAACAAAAGTAAAATTAATGTCCCAATTTCAAATATTCTGTCTCACTGGTAAACTAGTTTACTGGACTTCTAGTTCCAGGAATATGATCACTGTGTGTGTTTGTATTGGCCATCAGGAATAGGTCTGGGATCTCATTATGCCTTAATACAAATGGAGGTTATAAACTATTTATGTTAAAAGATAGAGGGAAGGAGGGAAGGAGAAAGGGATGGAGTCCTATCTGAGAGTCCTTGGTTATTTACCTTTTATAAATTAATTCCCACTAGCCAATGTGTCAAGGTCAGCAATGACAGTATCCTCCAACCCTATTATGTTCTGCATTTGAAACACGTCAAGAGTCGCCTGAGATGACTTACCTATTTTGTTGTCAAACCTATTGTTTAACTTTTCAGCTATTCTTGCCACTGCTCTGAGACAAACAGTGGAATTCAGGAGTTAGTTTTATGACAAGGCCTAAGAGTTTTTCTAAAACACTTCCAGCCAGTGAGCTCAAAACATTCCTTTTCTTAAAAACAGAATTTATTGTACACAATCTTACTGTGACAGGGGAAAGTGTTATAATTAAAATTCAGAAGAAACCCTTTTATCTAACGCAATCAGTTAATTGAAAAAGTCACGTAAAGTGAGAAAGCATAATAAGAGATTGCACACACACAGATCAAATATTCCTTTTTATTCATCACATGTATTGTAAAGACACCCCTTTTCTTTGAGCAGGAGTCTGTAGAATGAATTACATAACCTCTTCCTTATGTAAACAAACAATGTGCACTGTCCAGGTCTCTAAAGATAACTAAATTTAAAGAAATTTATGAAATAATCTCAGAGCATTGTTCTTCTACATTTCTACTCTTTATTCCCTTTTGTACTTAATATGGCCGCAGTTTTTGTTTTTTGTTTTTTGTTTTTTTTTGAGACAGAGTCTCACCCTGTCACCCACGCTAGAGTGCAGTGGCATGATCTCAGCTCACTGCAACCTCCGCCTCCCTGGTTCAAGCGATTCTCCTCCCTCAGCCTCCTGAGTAGCTGAGACTGCAAGCGCGTGCCACCATGCCCAGCTAATTTTTGTATTTTTAGTAGAGGCGGGGTTTCACCATGTTGGGGTTTCACCAGGATGGTCTCGATCTCTTGACATCGTGATCTGCCCCGCGCAGCCTCCCAAAGTGTTGGGATTACAGGCGTGAGGCACTGTGCTCGGCAGTTTCTTTATAGAATCTCTGAGTTATCATTTAAAAATTTCCTTTTCACACTTTCAGTTTATGTAATGTTTAACTGTGACATTTACAGTATGTCATTTACAACTGGTACGATCACGTTTGGGAGTAAACACTATTGACTCTTCTGATATTTGCTTGTAGAAACAGAAATGCACACACCTGTTAGGGAGCATTCCACTGGCCTCTGATGGTTACCAGTCAATGAATTTTACCAAGGGAATGAGCAAATTAATATAGTGATATGGTTAAGTGGGACTTACAGTCTATTTATGATGAATGCACATGTGCACGCATGCACACACACACACACACACACACACACACTCCCTGACTTCTCAGGAATGTGCATCTTAAGGGAGATCCTTTAGTTTTGCTGAGAAGGATGTTAACAACGATGCAAATGAGCAAAGCCAGGAGGGATAGAGTGTTTTATTGTATAACAAAGTAACCCAAACCAAGCAGCTTGAAACCGTATTCATTCAATATCTCACTGTTTCAGTGCATCAAAAATCCAGGCCTGGCTTAGCTGGGTCTTCTGCTCAGGGTCCCATAAGGCTGCAGTCCAGGTGTCAGCCAGGTTATGTTTCTTTCTGGAACTTAGGGTCTTTGTCCAATCTCACATGAGTGTTGCCAGAATTCCATTTCTTTGAGCTGTAGGATTGGGAACCTTGGCTCCTGGAGGATTTGCTTGGTTTCCTGCCGCTGGGCCCATTCCATAGACAGTTCACATGAGAGCAGCTTGCTTCTCTGAGGCTAGTAGGAGAGTCGCCCTCTCCCTTATGCTGACATGAAGTCTTAGACATCTCAGATAGTCTTAGATAATCACGGGACTGACTTCCCGCCACTTCTGTCATATGACGTAACCTAATTAAGGGAAGGATATCCCATCACCTTTGCCAAGTTTTATTGGGCAGAAGCACATCATACCCCTCCCACACTCACCTAGGGAGAGGAAGGGTGTGAATTAGGGATTGCCTTAAGGAGTGTCTACCACAAGAGAGAAGAGCAGAGCTTTGGAAAAAGTGGTGCCCGGGGGACAGTGAGTTGGGAAAGATACAGAGAAGTTAAGCAGCCAGCAAAGCATCTGGACACAGAAATTTACAGGACACATTTTGGCAGCTTGGTGTCTAATCCCATCCACTATGTCTCTGGGAATTTTCAGCAAAAATCTACATAGCTCTTCAAAGATTTAGGAATCAGGTGTGGGTGGCTGTTTTTCTTTGTTTCTGTTTGGTTGGTGAAAAGCTTAATCTCAAACTGAGGAAAGCTACCTCTCTTAGAAATAGAGAACATGAAGCAAAGTTTTACTTAACTGTTTAATGAGGAAACCAGCAGAAAGATAAAAAAACTGACAAAAGCATTTGAAAATGAGGAATATAATAGTAGGAAAACGAATGCAGAAATGAGAATGACAACTGAGAGGTAAAGCTGATTAACTTTCTACATAAAATCATAATATTTGGGGTTATCTTCTATCAGGTCAAAACACACACACACACACACACACACATATATCAGCCTTCTCTAAGTTAACCTCTAACTTTATGGGAGCAGTTAAAAGAATGGGCCTTCATCAGCTGTGGCTAGTTGGTCAAAGCAAGTTACATCCCCCAAGGGAATCTTATCAGAAAATCGTATGATATTTTAAAATTTAAAATTTATACAATTGTCACTTTGCATCATTTCCAAATTTGGATATTTATACTTGTACAGAATTTAGATTAATCAAGTGCTAAAACTGGTCTTAAGATGATTTTTCAAAGGGACAGTTATATTTTGGTTAAATATTTTGCTACATGTGGCACAGAGATTAAGTGAGACTTAATGCTTTTAAACTGAAGAATGCATGCATTTCAGCACTATTATCAGTTTGTAAATAATAAAACTAAGGTTCCAATAAGTTATCATAATTGGCAGCAGTCAGAGATTCCAAGTCCAGTCTGTCTTTTCCCTATAGCAGAGAAAATTAATTAGGCAAATATTACTTGCCTAATAAAGAGAAATAGACACTTTTTGTCCTTGGAATTTCAATTAATTAGAAATTCAGTGAATTACTACAAGAACATAAGATTTTGGGGGTAGTAATCACAGCATGTTTCAAAGTCTTTTTTTTAAACCAAATGTAAAAGCTTTTCATAGTTTTCTTTACATTAGAAAGCTGATGACAGATTTCCTGAAGGTTTTGAGCTACCATGTGTATTACTGATGATTTACTTGTCAACAATAGTAATGTATCACACATGGCCTAAGAAAGGAAACTATAAAGTAAGTGGTATCAGTACCTTTACCTTCTTCCTTCAAGAAAGAAAACATTAGCTTCCTCCTTATGTCTGTTAAATTCAACCAAAGGTCATGTCCAAAAAATTATCTGAAATTATTTGAAACTTAGAAATAGACATAAAAGGCAGGCTGCGGTGGCTCATGCCTGTAATCCCAGCACTTTGGGAGGCTAAGACGGGCAGATCACCTGAGGTCAGGAGTTCAAAACCAGTCTGGCCAACATGGTGAAACTCCATCTGTACTAACAATACAAAAGTTAGCCAGGCATGGTGGCACATGCCTGTAATCCCAGCTACTTGGGAGGCTGACGCAGGGGACTTGCTTGAACCTAGGAGGTAGAAGCTACAGTGAGCTGAGATCACAGCATTGCACTCCAGCCTGGGCAACAAGAGCAAAACAAGAAAGGAAAAAAGAAAGAAAGAGAGAAAGAGAGAGAGGGAGGGAAGGAGGGAAGGAGGGAAGGAAGGAAGGAAGGAAGGGAGAAAGTTATATTTAACCAAAATATAACTGTCCCTTTAAAAAATCATCTTAAGACCAGTTTTAGCACTTGATTAATCTAAATTCTGTACAAGTATAAATATCCAAATATCTTGAATTTAACAGACATAAGGAGGAAACTAATGTTTTCTTTCTTGAAGGAAGAAGGTAAAGGTACTGATACCACTTACTTTATAGTTTCCTTTCTTCGGAAAGGAAGGAAGGAAGGGAGAAAGAGAGAGAAAGAGAGAAAGAAGAGAAAGGAAGGAAGGAGGGAAGGAAGGAAGGAAGGAAGGGAGGGAGGGAGGGAGGGAAGGAGAGAAGGAGGGAAGGAAGGAAGGAAGGAAGGAAGGGAGGGAGGGAGGGAGGGAGGGAGGGAGGGAGAGAAGGAGAGAAGGAGGGAAGGAAGGAAGGAAGGAAGGAAGGAAGGAAGGAAGGAAGGAAGGAAGGAAGGAAGGAAGGAAGGAAGGGAGGAAGGGAGGGAGGGAGAGAGGGAAGGAGAGAAGGAGGGAAGGAAGGAAGGAAGGAAGGAGAGAAGGAAGGAAGGAAGAAAGGAAGGAGGGAAGGAAGGAGAAAAGGAGGGAAGGAGAGAAAGGGAGAAAGGGAAGCAGGGAGAAAGGGGCATAAAAGATTACAGGGTGTTCTCACAGTGTTGTGCTGGTCTTGACTTGCTGCTGACTGGGCTGCTTTACAAATCTTCAGGGACAGAAATTAACTTACAGACTTTTGTCCAGTAGAGATGTAAGTAATTTTTGTTCAGTCAAAGAGATAAACCCAGAGTTATAGTTTATCATCCTGTTGGACTTTAACCAGTTTTGTATCTAACAAACCACCTTATCCAAATATTGTTTCTAAATACCTTAGTTCTCAAGTGTCCTTTAAACTGGATTTAGCATCTTACTGGTTCCTTCTTTAATTAGTGAGATGCAGAAATCTTTTCACGTGTTCATTTTGTATATATATGATAGTCATGCTTTTACCTTTTTGAAAATAGTACTTTATCAGTCACCATGTCTCTGGTAGAAAGTAGAAGAAACTTGACAAAATAAACCACCAATTTTGGAGTTAAAACGTATGGATTCTATCACTTACTAGCTAGCTGCATGATCTTCAGCAAACCACCCAAGCAACTAGAGACAGCTTCCTCATCTGTTCAGTGGGAATAATAATAATGCCTGCTTCTAGAGTTGTTGAGAAGATCAAACTACAGCGTGGTACAGGTCAGTGAGTGAGTTTCCTTTTCCCCACATAAAATGTTACTGACAGCCCCTAAGGCTTTGTAACAAAAGCTGCTAGTTTGAGTGAAGGGGAGGTGGTAATAGCATTGCTCAGAAGGTTGAATTAATGAATGGAAGCTTAGAACTGGCCTCTTCCCCTGAGAAGTGAGTCCATCCAGAGGAAGCAGGATATACAAGAGCTCTATAGACAGAGAGAGGCGCAACTTACAGGCTCTTCAACTTTCTGCCTAGGAGTTTTTTTGTCTTTTTTTTTTTTTTAGCTTAAACAAGAGAGCAGTAATTTGCATCTTTACTCAGGTAACTTCAGCGGAAACCTAATCAAACCAGAGCGGAAGATGAATTCCGCAGGATTCACGAGCATCTGCTTCCTGCATCCTCTCCAGTCTGCAATAATTCTATATTTTAACTAAAGTTTTAATGTATTGTATTTTTTAAAATTGTACTTTACCACATATTAAAATAACCTGATTTTTTTTCCCTTTTCCATCCACATTGATATGATACAAGAACTGCAGTTAGTCTCTCCTCTCTGCCAGGCACTGGGTTGGTGCCGGAAGCCCAGACGCCCACATAAGGAACTGTTATCCAGCAGTCAGATATTGCCCAGCATTTTAGATTTCAAAGGTCTGGTGGCTGCAAAGCATTTTCTGCCTGACAAGCACTACTCTTTCATAAAGAAGCTCCAAGTTACCAAGCTATCTAGCCCAGAATGCAACACCTGTAACATTATCACCTTCTTCAGGGACAGAGACACTGTCTCTAAGCCATGAGCAAAACCTGCCAGGAATCTATCAACAACTTTCTTTCACAAGTGGACTGTCAGGTTTGAAAAGCCTTCAGCTTATATTTCAAAAGGCACTGAGCCCAGAAAATATCCGGTGATTATGGCCACAACTTATCTTCCTCACTAACTTTTCTGTGTCAAGAAACCATTGTTGGAAACATGAAGAAAGTCAAATTCCCATTCAATTAGACAAAGTGTGTTTAGATGTCAAGATGATTCCCTATATAAAACCATTCTAATTTCTTCTTCTACGAGTCACACTGAAGAGGAATTTTAATTCTAAAGCACAGACATTTGTCTTTCACTACTCATGGCAAACATAGAGGATTCTGTGAACTTCTTGTAGGACAAAGACCATGTCATAGTTATCTAGACATCACCAGCCCTACCTCAGGGTCTGCACCCAACAGCTACTCAGTAAAGATGTATCAAGTAAATGATGAAAATATGGTCAACTTTTTCTAGGAGGGAGGTTAAGTAAAATGGCAAACCATCCTCGTTTGTCCGGGACAGAGGTGTTTCCCAGGATTTTCAATGCTAAAGCCGGGAAAGTCTTAGACAAACTAGAATGAGTTAGTCATCCTACTTAAAGGCTTTCAAGATGGAACTGGACCAAGAAGCAGCTCATGTGCACTGCTCTCACAGAAAGGAAACAAAAGGGCTAGTGAACACTGACCCTGCAGGCCAATCATCTGAAAAACTACACTGGGGTCGGGCACAGTGGCTCACGGCTGTAATCCCAGCACTTTGGGAGGCCAAGGTGGGCAGATTGCCTGAGGTCAGGAGTTTGAGACCAATCTAACTAACATGGTGAAACCTGTCTCTACTAAAAATACAAAAATTAGCGGGGTGTGGTGACACATGCCTGTAGTCCTAGCTACTTGGGAGGCTGAGGCAGTAGAATTGCTTCAACCCAGGAGGCAGAGGTTGCAATGAGCCAAGATGGTGCCACTGCACTCCAGCCTGCACAGCAAAACAAGACCCCATCTTAACAACACACACACACACACACACACACACACACACACACACACACACACACACACATTGGGATCCATCAAGGTAGCCAAGAAACACAGAGAGCAGAGAGGAAGGAAGCTGGGCACCAGCCTGTCTGGGCTCAGTGCAGAGCCAAGAGAACCTCTCCAATACCAGAAAGGATGAGTGAGAGCTCCCTGAGGGATTCACACTTCCCATGGGGACCTGTGCAAGACTGAGAATGGGAGAATCCTCCTAGCCCTCCCACACCTCCCACCGCACTTCTAGACTAAGGCAGAGAACCACCTGGACATTTGCAGGGTCAACTCTTGAGTCCAAGGGGACCTCTACAGGCCTGGGACCCCAGAGAAGACCAGCACCAGTGCCATAGACTCAATAGGGACCACAGTCACGGTGCCTGGGAGCAGTAAGAATGCTCTATCCGCCCCTCACCAGGTGGAGCTTGGCACCAACTTCTGGCCCAACAGTTCCACTTTTGTGTGAACTCAGCTGACAGCTGCAGCCCCCTGTTGTCCTGGGAATCACCTGGATGACAGGGTAGGCAACCTCACCCACCCCTACCACCGATAACCAGGTGGGCAATGCCTGCTAGAGCTTCCAGCCCAACAGTCCGACTTCTGTCTGAATTCAGCCAGCAGTTGCAACTTCCCACTGCCCTGGGAAATACCCAGGTGGCAGGACGGGTGATCCCATCCACCCTCTGGCTGCTGGTAGCCAGGTGGGCAACACCTGCTAGAATTTCCAGCCCAGGGGTCCCACTTCTGTCTGAACTTAGCTGGCAGATACAGCCTCCTGTCGTCCTAGGAAAAACATTCAAATGGCAGAGTAGGTGACTCCACCCACCCCTGCCTCTCATAGCCAGGGCAGCCATGCCTGCTAGAGCTTCAAGCCCAGTAGTCCTGCTTCTACCTGAACTCTGTGGGCAGGCACAACCCTGTCTTCTCCCAGCCAGAAAGCACTCAGACAGCAAATTAAGGCCAACCCAGCAGGCATACAGCCTGTTGGCCAACTGTGGCCCCTGCCTGAGGGAGCCCCGTGTACCAGAACACCCAACAACAAAACGTGGGTATGGAGACAGTAATCAGAAAGGGCTTCTCCAAGATCCAAGAGTGGACTAGAATCGAAGCAAGCTGACTAAACCCACCTTATACCATAATCAAACCCCCAAGGGCATCAAAGGAGATAAAAGAAAAAAATACATATATATAAAGACAGCAACTTCAAAGATTAAAGGAACATCACCCCACACAGATGAGAAATAACCAGTGCAAAAAGTCTGGCAACTCAAAAGGCCAGAGTACCTTCTTGTCTCTGAATAACCACACTAGTTCCCCGGCAATGGTTCTTAACCAGGTTGAAATGGCTGAAATGCCAGAAATAGAATTCAGAGTATAGATAGAAAAGAAAATCGTCAACATTTCAAGAGAAAGTCAAAACCCAATCCAAGGACTGTGAGAAATACCATAAGACAATACAGGAGATAAAAGACAAAATGGCCATTTTAAGAAAGAACCAAACTAAACTGATAGAGCTGAAAAACTCACTTAAAGGACTTCATAACAGAATCACAAGTATTAACAGCAGAATCAACCAAGCTGAGGGAAGAATCTCAGAGCTTGCCGGGCATGGTGGCTCACACCATAATTCCAGCACTTTGGGAGGCCAAGGCTGGTGGGTTGGTTGAATCCAGGAGTTTGAGACCAGACTGAGCAACATGGTGAAAGCCCATCTCTACTAAACATACAAAAATTAGCTGGGCATGGTGGCATGCCCTTATAATTCCAGCTACTCAGAAGGCTGAGACACAACCTTTGCTTGAACCCGGGAGGCAGAGGTTGCAGTGAGCTGAGATCATGCCACTGCCCTTCAGCCTGGGCTACAGAGTGAGACTTGGTCTCAAAAAAAAAAAAAAAAAAAAAAAATCTCAAAATCTCAGAGCTCAAAGACTGGTTCTTTGAAATAACTCAGTCAGATAAAAATTTTTAAGAAACAATAAAGAAGAATGAACAAAACCTCCATGAAATATGAGATTATGTAAAGAGACAAATCTATGACTTACTGACATCCATGAAAGAGAGGGAGAAAAAAACAGGCCATTTGGAAAACATATTTGAGGGTATCATCCATGAAAATTTCCCCAACCTCACTAAAGAGGCCAACATTCAAATACAGGAAATGCAGAGAAGCCCTGTGAGATTTTATACAAGACAACTATCCCCAAGACACATACTCATCAGATTCTCAAAAAAAAAAAAAAAAAAAATGAAAAAATGAAAAAAAAGTTAAAGGCAGCTAGAGAAAAGGGGCAAGTCACCTATAAAGGAACCCCATCAGGCTAATAGCAGACCTTTCAGCAGAAACCCTACCAGCTGGAAGAGATTGGGGAGCCTATATTCAGCATTTCTTAAAGAAAATAAATCCCAATCAAGAATTTCATATCCAACCAAACTAAGCTTATAAGCAAAACAGAATTAAGATCCTTTTCAGACAAGCAAATGCTTAGGGAATTTGTTATCACCAGACCAGCTTTACAAAAGGTACTTAAGGGAGTACTAAACATGGAAAGGAAAGACAGTTACCAGCCGCCACAAAAGCACTTACATATATAGATCATTGACGCTATAAAGAAACCACACAATCAAGTCTGTATAATAACCAACTAACAACACAATGACAGGATGAAACCTGCCCATATCAATATTAACCTTGAATGTAAATGGGCTAAATGCCCTAATTAAAAGGCACAGATTGGCAAGCTGGATAAAGACACAAGACTCAACTCTATGCTGTCTACAAGAGTTCCATCTCACATGAAATGACACCCATAAACTCAAAGTAAATGAGTGGAGAAAAATCTACTGAGCATATGGAAAACAGACAAAGCAGAGGTTGCTATTCTGATTTCAGACAAAACAGACTCCAAACCAATAAAAGACAAAGAAGAGCATTACATAATATTAAAGAGTTTAATTCAACAAGAAGATTTAACTATCCTAAATATATATGCACCCAACACAGAAGCACCCAGATTCATAACGCAAGTTATTAGAGACCTATGAAAGGACTCAGATAACCATGCAATAATAGTGAAAAACATCAACACCTCACTGACAGTATTAGACAGAAAATCAAGACAGAAAACTAACAAAGATATTCAGGACCTGAACTCAACATTTGACCAAATGGGCCTAACAGGCATCTACAGAACTCTCCACCCAAAAATAACAGAATATACATTCTTCTCATCTGCATATGGCACATACTCTAAAATTAACCACACAGTCGGCCATAAAGCAATCTTTATCAAATTTTAAAAAACTAAATTCATACCAACCACACTCTCAGACCACAGCACAATAAAAATAGAAATTAAAACTAAGAAAATCACTTGAAACCATGCAATTACATGGAAATTAAACAATCTGCTCCCAAATGACTTTGGGGTAAACAATGTAATTAAGGAAGAAATCAAGAAGTTCTTTTGAAACTAATGAGAACAAAGATATGACATACCAGAATCTCTGGGACATAGTTAAAGCAGTGTTAAAAGGGAAGTTTATAGCACTAAACACCCACATCAAAAAGTTAGCAAGATCTCAAATTAACAACCTAACATCATACCTAAAGGAAGTAAAGAAACAAGAGCAAACCAACTGCAAAGCTAGCAGAAGATAAGAAATAATAAAAAACAGTGCTGAACTCAACAAAATTGAGACACAAAAGAACCATACAAAAATCAGTGAACCCAAGAGTTTGTTCTTTGAAAGAATAAATAAGGTTGATAGATTGCTAGCTATCCTAATAAAGAAAAAAAGAAAGAAGATCCAAATAAACACAATCAGAAAAAACAGAAGGGACATTACCACTGAACCCACAGAAATACAAAAAACCCTCAGAAAGGACTATGAACACCTCTACGTACACATACTAGAAAAACTAGAATAAATGGATAAATTCCTGGAAACACACAACCCCCCAAAGATTGAACCAGGAATAAATTGAACCCCTGAACAGATCAATGATGCATATTGAAATTGAATCAGTAATAAAAAGACTATGAACCAGAAAGAGTCCAGGATCAGATGGATTCACAGCTGAATTCTACCAGATGTATAAAGAACAGCTGGTACCATTCCTACTGAAACTATTCCAAAAAATTGAGGAGAGACTCCTCCCTGACTCATTCTATAAGGCCAGCATCATTCTGATGCCAAAACCTGGCAGAGATACAACAAAAAAAGAAAACTTCAGGCCAATATCCTTAATTAACAGATGTGCAAAACTCTTTAACAAAATGCTAGCAAACCAAATCCAGCAGCACATCAAAAAGCTAATCCACCATGATATGATCAAGTAGGCTTCATGGGATGCAAGGTTGGTTCAACACATGCAAATCAACAAATGTGATTCAACACAAAAGCAGAACTAAAAACAATAACCATATAATCATCTCAGTAGATATAGAAGAGGTTTTCAATAGAATTCAACATTTTTTAATGTTAAAAACTCTCAACAAATCAGGCATTGAAGGAACATATCTCAATACAATAAGAGCCATCTATGACATACCCACAGACAACATCATACTGAATGGGCAACAGTTGGAAGCATCCCCCTTGAGAACAAGAACAAGACAAGGGTATCCATTCTCACCACTCCTATAGTCTCTTCCCAAAAGCTCCTAGATCTGATGAACAATTTCAGCAATGTTTCAGAATACAAAATCAATGTACAAAAATCAGTAGCTTTTTTTTTTTTTTTTGAGATGGAATTTCACTCTTGTTGCCCAGGTTGGAGTGCAGTGGCACGATCTCAGCTCACTGCAACTTCCACCTCCTAGGTTCAAGCAATTCTCCTGCCTCAGCCTCCCGAGTAGCTGGGATTACAGGCATCTGCCACCATGCCCAGCTAATTTTTTGTATTTTTAATAGAGACGGGGTTTCCCCATGTAGGCCAGGCTGGTCTCAAACTCCTGACCTCAGGTAATCCACCTGCCTTGGCCTCCCAAAGTGCGGGGATTACAGGTGTGAGCCACCATGCCTGGCCTAATCAGTAGCATTTCTATACGCCAACAACATCTAAGCTGAGAGCCAAATCAAGAATGCAATGCCATTCACAATAGCCACAAAAAGAATAAAATACCTAGCAATACAGCTAACCAGGGAGGTGAAATATCTCTACCACAAGAATTACAAAACACTACTCAAAGAAATCAGAGATGGCCAGGTGTTGTGGCTCACACCTATAATGCCAGCACTTTCGGAGGCCAAGATGAAAGGATCACTTGAGATCAGAAGTTCAAGACCAGCCTGGGCAACATAGCAAGACCTCATCTCAAAAAAAAAAAAAAAGACAGGCATTGTGGTGCATGCTTGTAGTCCCAGCTACCCAGGAAAGCTGAAGTGGAAGGATCACCTGAGCCCAGGAGTTCAAGGCTACAGCAACCCATGATCACACACACCATTGTACTCCAGCCTAGGTGACAGAGCAAGACCCTGTCTCAAAAAAGAAAAGAAGAGAAAAGAAGAGGGGAAGGGAAGGGAAGGGAAGGGAAGGGAAGGGAAGGGAAGGGAAGGGAAGGGGAGGGGAGGGGAGGGGGGGAGGGGAGGGGAGAGGAGGGGACGGCAGGGGAGGGGAGGGGACGGAAAATAAATCAGAAATTACACAAGCAAATGGAAAAACATTTCATGCTTGTGAATAGGAAGAATCAATATCATTAAAATGGTCATACTGCCCAAAGCAATTTACAGATTCAATGCTATTACTATCAAACTACCAATGCCATTCTTCACAGAATTAGAAGAAACTATTTTAAAATTCATATGGAACCAAAAAACAGCTCAGATAGTTAAGACAATCCTAAGCAAAAAGAACAAAGCTGGAAGCATCACATTACCTGACTTCAAACTATGCTACAGGGCTACAGTAACCAAAAAAGCATTGTACTGGTACAAAAGCAGACACACAGACTAATGGAGCAGAATAGAGAGCCCAGAAATAGAGCTGAACACCTGCAACCATCTGATCTTTGACAAAGATGACAAACACAAACAATAGGAGAAGAACTCCCTATTCAATAAATGTTGCTGGGATAACTGGCTAGCCATATGCCGAAGATTGAAGCTGGACCTCTCCCTTACACCATATACAAAAATCAACTCAAGGTGGGTTAAAGACGTATATGTAAAACCCAAAACTGTAAAATCCCTGGGAGATAATCTAGGAAATACCATTTTGGACATAGGCCCTGTCAAAAATTTCATGACAAAGACACCAAAAGCAATTTCAACAAAAACAAAACTAATAGAACTTAATTAAATTAAAGGGCTTCTACACAGAGAAAAAGCTATCAACAGGGTAAACAGACTGCCTACAGAATGGGAAAGAATATTGCAAACTATGCATCTGACAAAGGTCTAATATTCAGAATTTTTAAGGAACTTAACAAGCAACAAAAAAAAAAACCCATAAAAAAGTGAGCAAAGAACATGAACAGGCACTTTTTAAAAGAAGACATATACACAGCCAACAAGCGCATGAAAAAATGCTCAATGTCACTAATCATTAGAGAAATGCAAATCACACCAGTCAGAATGGCTATTATTAAAAAGTCAAAAAATAACAGATGCCAACAAGGTTACAAAGAAAAGGGAATGCTTATACACTGCTGGTGGGAATGAAAATTAGTCCAGCCATTATGGAAAGCACTGTGGTGATTTCTCAAAGAATTTAAAACAGAAATTCCATTTGACCCAACAATCCTGTTACAGGGTATATACCCAAAGGAATATAAATCATTCTACCATAGAGATACATGCATGCGTATGTTCATCATAGCACTATTCACAATAGCAAAGACATGGAATCAACCTAAATGCCCATCAACAGTACACTGGGTAAAGAAAATGTGGTATATATACACCATGAAACATTACACTGCCTTAAAAAAAAGAACGAGGCCATGTCCTCTGCAACAACATGGGTGGAGCCAGAGGTCATTATCCTAAGTGAACTAATGCAGGAACAGAAAACTAAATACTGCATGTTCTCATATGTAAGTGGGATCTAAACATTGAGTACATATGGACACAAAGAAGAGAATAGGAGCCATCAGGGCCTACGTGAGGATGGAAGGTGGGAGGAGGGAGAAGATTGAAAAACCACCTATTGGGTACTATGTTTATTACCTAGGTCACAAAACAATCTGTACACCAAACCCCTGTTACATGCAATTTAACTATATAACAAACCTGCACATGTACCCCTGAACCTAAATTTTTTTTTAATTTTTTTAATTATAAATGAATAGATAAAGGCTTTCCAGAAATAACCACTAGTCAACATCATGGCTCAGATATTTTTAAACTGATTCAGTAGAATTTTGCTGAATTTATAGTATTTTAGGAACAAAGCAGATATTTCCCTACACTAACAAAAAAAAGAGTACACGTTTCTTTTTTTAAAGTATCTTTGCTATATACTTTGTAACAGTCCCAAAACATCCTTCCTGATCTGGCCCATATTGAGGCTGAAGGGCTTCCAAGCTACACATACTGTTGGGTTGAAAACACTTAGGAATCTGCCTTTGGCACTCTCATGACCATGTAGAACACAATTTGGAAATTCAGGATACGTTAAGAGTGAAAAAATGATATCTGCAACTCACTTTCAAATGGTTAGCCAAAAAAAAATGTCACTCTAGATACAGATTTAGCTTTAAATCTGTGTGGGTATATAGATAAAGCGAATATAACAAAATATTAACAACTATTGAACCTTGGTGGTGGGGATATGAATATGAATTGTAACATTCTTTCAACTTTTATGTATTTTTGAAAATTTTGATATTAAAAAGTTGGGGGCCAAGCGAAGTATGAATCTGAACAATAGGCTGAATGTTCTCAGGTAACACCCAGGAATCCCACTAAAGATCATATTTTTTCACAATGACTTTGAAAAAGTGATTCAGAAACTTGTATGTAAAGACTGTACGCACATTTTCCACACAGGACGCACCACCATGGATACAGAGTGGAGGTAAGGACTAGTACTTACATATTTCCAGTAGATGTCAATGTCTTAAGTACCTGGGATTTGGCGTCTGCGGCCATGGGGAGTACTAAAACTGTATCAAAACAATGTGCTTCACTTTTGCTTCAACAGCAATGGTGGCAGCAACCACTTAGAAAAGCAATCCAAAACCGCAGGTTGTCATCATTGATAAGATACTCCTCTCTTTTTTTAAAGGTGGCAACAAGATAAAAGTAGGAAAAGAGAAGATGTTGGTATATATGATTAGCTTAGGTTTTACAACATATGACAGAAATCCAAAGGTGACAATGGCTTAAACGCACAGAGGTTTATTCTCTCACATAAAATAAGTTTAGAGATAGTCTAAGAAGATTTGGTGGCATCATTAAGTCATGAGGAACCTGTGTTTATCTTTATGCTTTACTGTCCTCAGCACATGGCACCTATCCTCTTGCTCCAATATGGCTACTGCAGCTCCAACTTTAATGCCTTTATTTCAAAGAGGAAGATGGAAAAAAAAAAAAACTTCCTTAGTTGTTGGTCCCCTTCGAATGAGTCTTCTTTACATATCATTGGCTGGAACTAAGTCATATGGCCATACCTAGAAATGTAGTCTTAAATTTCACTGTCAGAGTGTCCTTCTCTTCCTCCCTGCTCCACTTCCCGCCCCAGTTATATAGTGACTCTGATGTTAAAACAAAGAATGGATGGGAAGAATGGATGTTGGAAGGCCCTAACAGTATATATCACTGTGGGTTTAGCTGTCCAGGAGATAAGCCAATGGTCTTTTAAACAGATTCTCCATGTGTTACCCTAGCATGGGCTCTCTATGCATACCCTGGCTTGGCTTCACATGCTGCCCAGACCCCACTCCCAGGCCTGAAAAAGCCGAAGTAGGAGGTCAAGTGAAAGCAGGAAGGGTACCCACCTGAAGGAGCTTGGCCAGAGAGAAGAGTCAGAATTATTGCCGGCAGAAGCCAAATCACTCAAGCACTCAACCCAAAGACAGACCAAGACAAAAATGGAAGAAAAAGCATCAAAAACAGGATTTGGAAGGTTGGCAGCAAGGCAGATTAAGGAGTTAGGAAGTGGTCAAAGAAGGTGATTCATAATGTTATATGGCACATGCATGCTAGAGCTTTCCTTCGTGTGGTCTAAGATGTTTCCTGAGAAACCAGCCAGGGAAGGGACCTTTCTCTGGGGGACGTATGTACTGTCTGTGTGGCCTATTATGAGCTCCCCTGTGATTTTGGCACGGGTACAGGACCCAAAAGAACCATGGGGAGCTGAGAAGGTGTGGTATCATAGTTCAGGGCAGAAGCCCTTGGCAGCTGCATTATTATCCAGAGATGAAAAGTTGGCCTGTATTTTGCCTGAGGGACATGATTTGCCCCTGTTAGTACCTGTGCCTGCTTTGTCGTTCCAGCCGTAGTTTGTCGTGCTCCAACAGCATCGTGGATTGGGCCCAGGCATACACTGAGGTGACCAATGTCTCCAACTGTTGGATCTGCACTGCCCTCCCAGCAGTAGCTGTGGACGGCTTGCCTTGTCATATGCATCCAGCTTCTGTGGAGAACTGAACATCACTAGAGACTTGGGATCCCATGGACAATGGGTGGAATGCAACACAGTGGGCTTTGGACGGGGGTGTCGCAAAACCCATGGTGACCCCGCCCCCTGGCTGACTCATAGTGTCCATGATGGATGGGGCTGGCTAATGGGAGACCACGTGGTGCCCCCATTGCAGGTGCCACAATGCATAGAGCAGCACTGGGGAAAAGTCACTGTGGGATGGCTGCCTACTGAGGTTTGTGCAAACACAACACATGTCACCACACCAAGGGTGTGGTAGAACAAGTGGCCTTACCAAGGTTGGGCCCCCCCATGGACTTTGTGCCCCCTGAGAGTTTATGGGTCTGTGGGGACACAGGATGGCCATATCTGCCAGTCAGTTGGACCAGATGTTGTACCTGGGGGTGGCCCTATGTGCTGCCATTGTGCTTCCCACATTGCCTAGTCGCCGGCATAATTGGGAGGCACTGCATTCCCGCTTTTTGTCAGTGCAGGGGGCCCCCTGGTGGTTCTATCCCTTAGCAATAACTATCCCTGGAGTAAATGTCATTACTGTAGAAAAGCAGGTTACAGCCTTTGCAGAGCATACAGCTGGGGCCCTGAATGACACCCGAGTTGCTCTCCTTTTGTTAAGTGACAAAGTTGATCAGATCAGGAAGGTGGTGCTGCAAAACCAGATGGTTTTAGACCTAGTCACAGCTGCCCAAGGTGGCACCTGTGCCCTTGTAGGGACACAATGTTGTACATTTATCCCTGACAACCACCAGAACATAACAGCAGCTTTACAAAGGGTGTCACAGGAGATTAAGGTAATTGAGCACCTTACTGATGACCCTGCAGAGATGGTGGGCATCTCTGGGCTCTGGCCTATTGGGCTCTCATAATCATAGGTAGTATAGCAGGAATATTAGTGATAGGTTTTTGCTCTCTGTATTGTTGTTGTGGCCTGTGGATCCAGGGCGCTGCTGTATGTGCATGGGTCCCCATCAAGAGGATCCCCTTGGCCTAAGGAGTGTAGTGTAAGGAACATGGCTGTGCTGCAGCCAAGCAGGCACAGGGCAGCAGGCATAGGCCCAGGTAAACAGCTTAGATGACTCAGCAGGTTTGTGGCGCAGGCACACAGTCCCATGTCTTATATAATCATAAGCATGTAGACATAACATAGAGAAGCTCATCACCTGGCTCTCAGCCACTATTGTTTGTGTGGTGCATAAATGTAACACTGACTCTGTGAAGGAGCTGCTGAATAAAGCCACCTCTCATCTACCTGCTCTCTCTCCAGTGTTCTTCCAGCTCCCTGCCCTACATCCACCCACTCCCCTCAGCCCTCAGCTGGGGCTAGAACCTGACCCTGAGCATGGCAGAAGTCTTTATGCTGTTATCAGACACTAGCACCTGAGTGTGAATGAAGACACTGAGAGCTGTATCATGGGGTGCAGGAGAGAGAATATCAGGATATTGGGTACCAGGAAGGAAAGGTGGCCAATGCAGAGGCTGAGGGCATAACTAGATCAAAGGACAAGCCTGTCTGGTGGCCAACCCATAACGAGCACCAAGATATCCCTTGCAATAGGGGGAAATATTGTGCCAGTTAGCTCATTAGCTAGGATTCCTACATGTATTTTCTTACCTTACTGGGAAACAATAATTGGTCTTGTTCTGATTCCCTCAAAGTGGAAGTAAACATTTGAAAAGCAATCCTCCCACGTGCTCATTGCATGGTGCCGCTTTTGGCCTCTCTCTCAGTGATGAAATGTGAATAAGCTGGCAGTCCTACAATGAGAACAACGTCAGCAGAAGTCCTGGCCCCCAATGATGTTTGATGTGGTGCTGTTGACAAAGAATGAGGGTTCCACTTTATTGTTTAAATTGTAACCCTTTAGGCTGGGCACCGTGGCTAACACCTGTAATCCCAGCACTTGGGAGGCCAAGGTGGGTGGATCACTTGAGGTCAGAAGTTTGAGACCAGCCTCGCCAATATGGTGAAACCACGTCTCTACTAAAAAAATACAAAAATTAGCCAGGCATGGTGGCGGGCACCTATTATCCCAGCTACTCAGGAGGCTGAGGCACGAGAATCACTTGAACCTAGGAGGCAGGGGTTGCAGTGAGCTGAGATTGCACTACTGCACTCCAGCCTGGGCAATAGAGTGAGACTCCGTCTGAAAAAAAAAAAAAAAGTTGTAACCCTCTAATAAACCTCCCAAAAGGATGCCCCATCCAGAAAAAAATAAAACTGAAGGAATACAAGGTAAGTCTACCAAAAAAACAAAAATCATTTGCCACTATGATAGAAAAAAAAAGTAAACATATTTTAACATTTTACAGCTATATTTGTTATCATTTATCATTAGTCAAATGAGTAATGCTATAGAAGTATGAGCAATGGAAAAATTATAAAATAAAAGATATGCCTAAAGAAGTTAAAACATTTAGTCTAATAATTTAGTCTAATAATAAGTTTAGTCTAATAATTAGATTTAAATTTGAAGAAAAGACATACACAATTTTTTTTTTAAACAGAGGGTCTTGTTATTTTGTCCAAGCTGGACTTGAACTCCTGGGCTCATGTGATCCTCCCACCTCAGCCTCCCAAGTAGCTGAGACTACAGGAATATGCCACCACACCCAGCTCATGTAATTTTTAAAAGAGAAAAATCCATCCCGTCCCTTTGATGGTTAGCTAAATAAATATTGAGCAAACATGGAAACTATGCTCACTGGGAGAAGTGCCAGATTCTTAGCCTGTGTCAAGTACCCTGTCCTAGCCCTGGCTTAGGACACCTACTTCTCTTTTTCTTTTTCTTTTTTTTTAGATTCTGTCTCCCCGGCTGGAGTGCAGTGGCACAATCTTGGTTCACTGCAACCTCAACCTCCCTGGTTCAAACGACCCTCCTGCCTCAGCCCAGCAAGTAGCTGCGACTACAGGCATGCACCATCACACGCAGCTAATTTTGTATTTTTGGTAGAGATAGAGTTTCACTATATTAGTCAGGCTGGCCTTGGACTCCTGACCTCAAGTGATCCACCCGCCTCAGTCTCCTAAAGTACTGGGATTACAGGCATAAGCCACAGCACCTGGCTTGCCATTACTTTTTTTTTTAGATGGAGTCTCGCTCTGTTGCCCAGGCTGGAGTGCAGTGGCACGATCTTGGCTCCCTGCAATCTGCACCTCCAGAGTTCAAGCCAATTCTGCCCCAGCCTCCCGAGTGGCTGGGATTACAGGCGTGTGCCACCACACCCGGCTGATTTTTGTATTTTTAGTAGAGACAGGTTTCACCATGTTGGCCAGGCTGGTCTTGAACTCCTGACCTCAGGTGATCCACACACCTAGGCCTCCCAAATTGCTGGGATTACAGGCGTGAGCCACCACGCCTGGCTGCCATTACTTTTAAATGGCAAAGACCACAATTACTTTTGCATCAACCTAATACAATCACAAGGAACTGGATTCTGCCAACAACTTGAGTGAGCTTGGAAGCAGATTCTTCCCAAGGCATTCAGGTAAGAGCTAAGCCAGTCAACACCTTGACTTCCATCTTGTGAGGCCCTAAGCAGAGGACCCAACTGAGCCACGTGAGGCCCAGACTTCTGACTCACGAACGCTGTGAGATAATAAAGGGGGGCTCTTTTAAGCCTCCAGGTATGTCGTAATGTTTTCTGGCAGCAACAGAAATCAGTACAAAGGATCTTGCAAGAAATAGAACTTACAAAGAGAGAACGAAAATCAGTATTAAGAAATGCCATGAGAAGACTAACCCAGAAGTCCCAAAACCAAATTAAAGTCATTTAAGAAACAGGAAGCCCAGAAAAACACAGGGGAGGGGATTATCCAAGAAACAATCGAGAAAAATATCCTGCATTTGAAGGACCCAAGTTCTCAGATACAAAGGCGCAGCATAGTGGATGTCAAAAGACTCCACAAAGGTATAGCATTTTCCTGAAATTTCAGAACACTGAGAACAAAGAAAAGATCCAACAAAGCCTCCAGAGAAAAAAAAAGTCACATCAAAGTATCAAGAATCAGAACTTGTTCCGTGAGTAAAAAAAAATAATAATAAAGAGAAGGCCAGGTGCAGTGGCTCACACCTGTAATCCCAGCACTTTGAGAGGCCGAGGCTGGCAAATCACTTGAGGCCAGGAGTTCGAGACCAGCCTGGCCGACATGGCAAAACCTTGTCCCTACTAAAAATACAAAAATTGGCCAGGCGTGGTGGTGGGTACCTGTAATCCCAGCTACTTGGGAGGCTGAGGCAGGAGAATCACTTGAACCTGGAAGGTGGAGGTTGCAGTGAGCCAAGATCATGCAACTACACTCCAGACTGGGTGACAAAGTGATACTCCAGCTCAAAAAAAGAAAAAGAAAACAAAAGAATCAGAAGATCTTTGGACTTCACAACTGAAGTGCTAAACCTAGAAGCAATGGAGCAAAACCTTCAAAAGTCTAAATAAAAGCTATTGCTAGCCTCGAATTCTGTGACTCACCAAATTATCTGCTAAGTGTGATAGTCACCTGATAACATTTTCAGACACATTAGCTCTCAATAAATGTGCTTTCTAGCATCTGTCTCAGATGGTCCAACAAAACAAGGACTTAAGCTAAGGGAGAGGAAGACACCAGGTGCAGGAGGCATGGGAAGGAGGAGGGTAGGGAGGCAGGAAGCTGCTGGTCTTACAATAAACTTGGTAGACATATCAGCTCCTGAAAATTTGATTAAGATAAAAATAGAAACACACACATAGTGCAAAAATGTAACAATAAATGAATGAGAAAATGCAATGAAGAAAAACAACCTACAGTAAACTTAGTACTCTCAAATGTATTCTGTCTAGTCTTGAGTAATTCTGAAAGCTGGACCACAAATTTCGCTCTATTCTTCTGAGATGCTGTGACAATAAAGAGACACAATCGGTTACAAGATTTATAGTGTCCACAGGACAAAAACACCACAGCTGTTCAACAGAATGTAGCTTTTCCTAATACCTGAGATAAATTTTTCCCGTGGGCCCTCATAAAGGGAACGCTGCATAATGTTGTAGTCTGTGTCCTTCAGACCATCCCAATGATATATACAACAGTACATTTTACATTGCTCTTTCTTATCATGTCCATCAAAATCGGCAGATTGCAAAAAATAGAAGCACAATTTAATATAAATCCCAGAGCCAAAAGTGCATGTGCCAAGCATAACATTTAGAAATGCACATCCTTCAGCAGTCCTCAGTGAATATTGCTTCTCACAGTCCAGGCTGTCTCCCCTAGTGTCTCCATATTTGTCCCAGGTTAAGGGGCCTCTCTAATATTGGGGTTCAGAAGCATGATGCATCTGCAGCAAACTAAAGGGTCTAAGATTATTCCCTGCTTTTAGGCTAATGAGTTGGTCTTCCAGTTTCATGGATGCATCACAAGACACAAGGCTCCTGGGTTAGAGACAAAGGACTATATTATACATAGCAAGAAGAGTAGTCAGAGTATCAGCATTTGCACTGGTTCACCAACCCTAATTCCCATAGGGCAATGTAAAGAGGTCCAGATGATATCTGCACATCCTCTGAGTTGCATTACAGGAGAAAAAGTCTGTGCTTAAGGAACCAGGATCTTTCATAATGAGCAGTATGGCTGCCTTTTACCTGTAAAAAAATAAAAATAAATAAAAATAAAAATTCTATCTTCCAAGGTTGTAAGCAAATCTGCTCTTTGTTCTAGAGGTAAATATTTTCTGTATCTTCCAAGGCTCTCTTAGTATATAAATATCCTTGAAAAGATAGCCCAGAACAAAAGTAGTCCGTGACTCTCCTTACAAAAGATGTACAAGCCATGCAGAAATGCAAAGAAATCATGGAAAACTCCCTCCCGACAGTGGGTGGATAGAGGGAATGACAAAACACAAATTTCAAGAGGAAATCTCAAGAGAGGACTGTGGAGTCTCAAAGAGAAAATGTATCCCTTGGCCAGGCAAGGTGGCTCACACCTGTAATCCCAGCACTTTGGGAGGCCGAGGTCAGGAGTTCACTTGAGGTCAGGAGTTAGAAACCAGCCTGGCCAACATGATGAAATCCTGTCTCTACTACAAATATGAAAATTAGCCAGGTGTGGTAGTGGGCACCTGTAATCCCAGCTACTCAGGAGGCTGAGGCAGGAGAATTGCTTGGACCCAGAAGGTAGAGGTTGCAGTGGGCTGAGATCGCACCACTGCATTCCAGGCTGGGTGGCAGAGTGAGACTCCGTCTCGGAAAAAAAAATAAATAAAAGAGAGAGAGAGAGAGAGAGAGAGAAAAAAGTATCCCAAGCCATGCTCAACAAAGCATGAAGTTCAGATCAAAACAACACTTGCCACTGGTATAAAAGGATGGAGCAGAAAGGGTGTTCTGTAAGGAATAGAGCCCAGGATGGCCAGGTGTATCTTAGGAATCATGTTTCAGTGGCCACTTAGAGAAGCCCCAAGAAATCTACACAAATCATCACAGAGAGTAAACCTCACCATTTACACTGGTCTCAGGGTCTGATTTAAAACAGATGAAACAATACAACTTGTACTGCCATTCTGAGTATGTAGAAGACTTTGCAGTATCGGGGAACCCGTCTGCAGTATTTCAACGTAGATTCTTTCTATTTTCCGTAAGTGTCAGCCGGCTGAGAAATAAAGAGAAAAAGTACAAAGAGAGGAATTTTACAGCTGGGCCACCGGGGGTGACATCACATATCGGTAGGAATGTGATGCCCACCTGAGCCTTAAAACCAGCAAGTTTTTATTAAGGATTTCAAGAGGGGAGGGGGTGTGTGAACAGGGAATGGGTCACATGCTTCAAGGGGCAAAAAGCAGAACAAAGATCACATGCTTCTGAGGAAACAGGACAAGGGCAAAATCAGAACTCCCGATAAGGGTCTATGTTCAGAGGTGCAGGCATTGTCTTGATAAACATCTTAACAAAAAACAGGGTTCAACAGCAGAGAACCGGTTTGACCAAAAATTTACCAGGATGGAGTTTCCCAATCCTAGTAAGCCTGAGGGTACTGTAGGAGACCAGGGCGTATCTCAGTCCTTATCTCAACTGAATAGGACAGACATTCCCAGAGCGTCTGTTTATAGACCTCCCCCCAGGAATGAATTCCTTTCCCAAAGTATTAATATCAATATTCTTTGCTAGGAAACTAATTTAGCAATAGCTTCCCTACTTGCACATCCATTTATAGGCTCTCTGCAAGAACAAAAATATGGCTCTTTTTGCCTGACCCCACAGGCAGTCAGACCTTATGGTTGTCTTCCATTGTTCCCTAAAATTTGCTGTTATTCTGTTATTTTTCAAGATGCACTGATTTCATATTGTTCAAACACACATGTTTTACAGTCAATTTGTCCAGTTAACACCATTATCATAGTGGTCTTGAGATGATGTACATCCTCAGCTTACGAAGGTAACAGGATTAAGAGATTGAATAAGACAGGCATAAGAAATTATAAAAGTATTATTTGGGAACTGATAAATGTCCATGAAATTTTCACAATTTGTGTTCCTCTGCCACAGCTCCAGCCAGTCCCTCCACGACTTTAGGAGCTAGCTGGGCGTGGTGGCTCACACATGTAATCCCAGCACTTTGGGAGGCCAAAGTGGGTGGATGACCTGAGGTCAGGAGTTTGAGACCAGCCTGGCCAACATGGTGAAACCCCATCTCTACTAAAAATAAAAAATTAGCCAGGTGTGGTGATGCATGCCTGTAATCCCAGCTACTTGGGAGACTGAGGCAAGAGGGCTGCTTGAACCTGGGAGGTGTAGGTTGCACTGAGCTGAGATCACGCCACTGCACTCCAGCTTGGGTGACGGAGCGAGACTCCCTCTCAAAAAAAAAAAAAAAAAAAAAGATTTATAGGAGCACTGTGACCTGACCAAGGACAAAGGAGTTTTGCAACCTCCTTCTTCTGATGCCCAGATACCCATAGTCACCAGTCACCTCATTGTTCCCCCATCCCAAATTTAAAAAGAAGCTTGAGATTCATGCCTTTTAAGATGATTCTTTAGAACGCTGGTCTGCCACTTTCTCTGGTTGCTGGCTCTCCGAAGTAAAGTTGCTTTCCTTCCTCCAACTCCTTGTCTCTTCACTTATTGGCTGTCATTCAGTGAGTAGAATGAGTTTGGACTCGGTACATTTTCAGTGTGAAGTCTCACATTTTGCTAAACTTCATATACTACACCCAAACCTCTGAACCTTGTGAAGTACATGTTATTTTTTTAATACTTCAATCATATAAACTGTTAACTTTTGGAAGAAGGCAAATTAAATCCATTTTATACAGCCTTTTTGTGGAAGTAAAAGTTGTTTTAACTTCTCAAGGAAGTTTTGAAATTAATAAAAGATGTTATAATTGAGAGTAGGCAATTCTAAAATTATAGTATTACTGTTATTTTCTCTGTGACAAAACTTCAACAAATGCCACAAAGCGTTGTTCTTTGCCAAGGGAATTTCTAGGCATTTTCATATTCCCAGCAACCTGTTCAGAGTGCAAGAGCAGAAAGCTTGGTCTTGGGAAGACAACTAGCCTGAAGAGATTTATTTCTGCCTGTCTCCAGATCTCCTTGGGCAGTTAATTCCACAATAAATAATCACTGCCATTTACTGGGAATTTACTCTTTGCCTTCTTATTGGTCTGAGGAGTTAACATTCATAGTCTTATTTAATGCTCCCAACAGATCTATGTGGTAGGTGATAAAATATTCAATTTGTAGCTAAAGAATGCACAGCTTGTAAAGGAGATGAGCATAGCTGCAACCACATACAACCAAATACTAATATCCCTAACATGTAAGTCAAATAAGAAGGACAATTGAAAAACGGACAAAGGACACTAACCTGAAATTCACAAATAAAGCAATACATAGATCCAATAAACACATGTGAAAGATACTCAACCTTACTAGTAATCTACCAAATATTGCCTAGGCAGTTAAAAACAAGGCACAGCTTTTGGAGCACTTCTTGATAGAATTGATTAAAGAAAACAATTTATAGCTACAGCCAGGGATGCCTGTAATCCCAACACTTTGGGAGGCTGAGGTGGGCAGATTGCTTGAGCTCAGGAGTTCAAGACCAGCCTGGGTAACATGGTGAAAACCTGTCTCTACAAAACAATGCAAAAATTAGCTGGGTGTGGTGGTGTGCACCTGTAGCCCCAGCTGCTCAGGAGGCTGAGATGGTAGGATTGCCTGAGCCCAGGAGGCAGAGGTTGCAGTGAGCCGAGATCGCACCACTGCACTCTAGCCTGGGCAACAGAGACCCTGTTTCATTAAAAAAAAAAAAAAAGAAAGAAAGAAAGAAAAGAAAAGAAAAGAAAACAATTTACTCCATAACAGAAAGGGTCCTTTAAAGTGACATAAGTAAATCCCACAAGATGTGCTTGAGAACCCATGAAATTACAAACTGTTAAACTTCAATCAACAAGTCCGAGACGGAGTAGAAAAACTTCTCCCAATTCCCCCTGCTAAGTACAGCTAAAATCATGGGCATTATATATAAAACAAACATTAGAAGACTGAAAGGTGGAAAGAAAAAGGAAAGCCCTCTAGAAACCTTGAGACCCAAGGAACCTATACTCAAGCCTATATGCTGCATATGTAGCATCCTATAGGTGATTTCTCTCGGTGTTCTTATTGCACGCTTTATCTTGAATTGGATGCTGGCAAAGTTAACAACCCAGTGGCAGCAGACAAAGAAAAGCCCCCAAGGGAAGCCCGCACTCTCTAGCCAAAGGAGCAGAAAAGAAGCAGCCCAGCAAGACAGAAAACTTTGCAACAGTAATCACCATAGCCCAGTCAAACACCACAGAAAAATATACATTCCTACCCCCACTCACGTCAGCAAAGGCCAGGTGGGGTACCTAGACTCCTACCCTTGACAGCAGGGATCAAGAGCCCATACTGAGTCACTAGAGGCCACTTGGGATCCTGACTTTCAACCCTACCCAGTGGTGATGATCTCCCCTCACCTACCAGTGTTAGAGGAGCTCAATGGGAAGTCGGATGTCTCACTGCCGTCCACTCCTTCTCCTCCTTGTTGGCAGTGAACATTACTTGAGGAACACTGGCAAGATGCCTCACTCCCAGCCTGGGTGCTACCAACAGAGGCCTAGTGGGAGCATGGACTCCCATTCCCACCCACCTGACACTAACAAGGAGCCCCGCCTCCTCAAGGGCCAATGGCATCTGGACTTTCACCCTGCACCAGACAGAAATAAGGCAAGACCCCCTCCCTCCCACCAGCATAATGTCAGAGGAGACCTACTAAATCACAAGGTTTAGATAAAATACAGAGTTTCATAGCGTAATACCCTCAATGTCCATTGCACAATATTTAAATCACTTATACAAGACCAGGAAAATCTCAACTTGAAGAAGAAGAATCAATTGATGGGTGCCAAATCACACAAATGTTGAAACTATCTGAGAAGGATTTTAAAGCAGCCATCCCAAAAATGCTTCAGTGAGCAACTGTTAAACAAACATGCTTGAAATAAATGAAAAAATGGGAAGTCTCAGCAAAGAAGTAGAAGATACAAAGAAGAATCAAGTGGAAATGTCAAACTGAAAAATACAATAATCAGAATTTAAAACTCTATGGATGTTTTTACTTCAGCGGAATGAAGAGAACAGAAAAAAGTATTAGTAAACTGGAAGATAGGACAAAAAAAGTATCCAACCTGAACAATAGGGAGAAAATAGGCTGGAAAACACAAAAAACACAAAAACAAATAGCCAAGCATGGTGAAGCACACTGGAAGGCCCAGCTACTTGGGAGCCTGAGACAGGAGGATCCTTGAGCCTAGGAGGTCAAGGCTGCAGCAAGTCATGATTGTACCACTGCACTCAAACCTGGGTAACAGAGGGAGACCCTGTCTCAAAAACAAAAACAAAAGCAATTTTTAAAAAATTATTTGAAAATAGAAGGTACAGTGTTTTTTCTGGGTTTTGTTTTGTTTTTGATTTTTGGTGGGTGTTTGTTTGTTTGTTTGTTTGTTTATTGAGAAAGAGTCTTGCTCTGTTGCCCAGGCTGGAGTGCGGTGGCGTGTTCTCAGCTCACTGCAACCTCCGCCTTCCAGGTTCAAGCAATTCTCCTGCCTCAGCCTCCTGAGTAGCTGGGATTACAGGCACGTGCCACCATGCCCAGCTAATTTTTCTATTTTTGGTAGAAACAGCGTTTCACCACGTTGGGCAGGCTGGTCTCGATCTCCCGACCTTGTGATCCACCTGCCTCAGCCTCCCAAAGTGCTGGGATTACAGGCGTGAGCCACAGTGCCCAGCCGAATGTACAGTTTTACATTTAAAAGTCTGAAGTATGAATGAGTGTCTAGAGATAGATCAATTACCAAATCTCTTTAAGAGGTAGAAATATGGCCAGGTAGGATGGCTCAGGCCTACAATTCTAGCACTTTGGGAGGTTGAGGGGGAGGATTGCTTGAGACCAGGAGTTTGAGGCCAGTCTAGGCAACATAGCAAGACCCCCATCTCTATAAAAAAATAAAAAATAAACATTAGCTGGGTGCAGTGGAGTGTACCTGCAGTCCCAGCAACTTGGGAAGTTGAGTGGGGAGGATCCCATGAGCCCAGGAAGGCTGCAATGAGCTATGATAGTGCCACTGCACTCTCAAAAAAATTTTTTTTAAAGAAATGAAGTAGAAATATTATATGAGCCAAGAAACACAGAAAAAATTAAACATTATAATACAATTGGTAGGAAGCTTCTAAAATGCCCCCCAGTGATTCCCTCCAATTGAGCATGATTTAATCTAGTGATTTGATTCTAGTAAATAGAATATAGCAAAAGTGATGGGGTGTCACTTCCAAGAATAGGTTGCAAAACATTACTTCCATCCTGCTTGTACTCCCTCGACTCTTTTCACTGGCCCACTCTATTGAAGCTACCACATGCCCTATGGGGAGGCCCCTATGGTAAGGAACTGAGGGCATCCTCCAACCAAGACCCAGCAAGGAACTGAGGTCCTCGTTCTAACATGGTGTGAGGAATTGAATCCTTCCACAACCAGACAAGTAGCTGGAAGCAGACCCTTCCCTAGCCGAGCTTTGAGATGGACTTGTAGTCCCAGGACTGACACCTGATTGTGGCCCTGTGACAGACTCTGAACCAGAGTGGAGTCCAGATTCCTGACCCATAGTGACTGTGACATGCAATGTGTTATTGTCATTTTAGGCCACTCAGTTTTAGGGTAATTTGTTACCCAGGAATAGATAACGAATACACAAACTATCTGCAAAACATGTACCCAGGTTACGTTGTTCTAGAGGCAAGTCTTTAACATCTTCAAGAAGTAGGCTGGGTGCAGTGGCTCACGCCTGTAATCCCAACACTTTGGAAGGCTGAGGCGGGTGGATCACTAGGTCAGGGGTTTGAGACCAGCCTGGCCAACATGGTGAAACCCCGTCTCTACTAAAAAATACAAAAATTAGCCAGGCATGGTGGTGCATGCCTGAATTCCCAGCTACTTGGGAGGCTGAGGCAGGAGATTCCCTTAGGCGGAGGTTGCAGTGAGCCAAGATTGAGCCACTGCACTCCAGCCTGGGTGACAGAGCAAGACTCTGTCTCAAAAAAAAAAAAAAATTGTCTGAAATCTAAATTTTTCCAGAGCACAGACACAAACTGGCATCAATTTATGAAGTAACGTGGTTCATACTTTTCCTTTTAGGGGAAATGTCATATTTTTGTATCTGGATTATAAATTTGGAAGCTGGCCATAGAAAAAGAGGGATATAAGGAAATTTCCTTTATATAACAAACAATAAAGATCTATGTCAAGTGAACAATTAGCATTATATTTAATAGTGAATACTAGAATATTCTTACTAAATCAGAAATGCCTGCTATCACCACTATTATATTGTTCTGGGAGAACAAAATTAGAAAGTGTGATACAAATGTTGGAAAGGTGCAGACATTATTATTATTTGAAGTTGGTATCTCTGAACACCAAAAAGAACCATGAAAAATTATTATAACTAATAAAGTAGTTCAGTAAGGTGAGTAGTGCTTATAGGTAGCAAAACTTCCAAAACAAAACTGGAGGAAAGAAAGTACTGGAGAAAATACAGTCGATATAAATTTGGCAAGTAAATAAATACAGATACGGTTAAAGACATGAGAAACTTGAGTTCTCTAAGGAAGGAGAGAACGGCGAGCTAAACATGAGCATGAGAAAGCGAACACCTCGCTGCCTGCAGGAAGGGCAGCATCGCTACTCAATACTCCCTCCAGCTGTGGCTCCGGTGGTCCTCCTTCTCAAGGACGTCCTGACAATGAAATGAGCATGAAAGTTCAATGCTTGGGAGGTGTTGCCATGTACTCTGGACACTCCTGATTTGCCCTTTGGTAAACACCTTCACGTTGCACCCCATGACCGTGTAACCCAGGGCAGGTCTGCATGCTCATCACTTGCAGAGTCTAATGAAGAGCGAGGTCTGGTGGAAAGAAAATGATTTTATTAACCAAAATTAGTAAAGGAGAAGTGGCCATATTCCCATCCAAAGCAGCCACTTTGATGGAAGGCAGGAGTTTAAAAAAGGAAACCTTGATAAGGAAGGCATGCAAGGATTGTGCTGAGAACAATGTCTGCCTCTGGTGGTTATCTTGGGTTCCAGTCTGCTTGGATCTTGGGCTGGTGTCATCTCAACAATGACTAGGTTGTTAATTAGCCATCTTGAAGTAATCTCTGGAATTTTGCAGCTGAGTCTCCAGCCTGTGTCTGTCTCAAGATGAGCCTCTGGAACTTCTAAGAAGGCACACAGTTAGACACTAGCAGAACGTTGGATAAACGTGAAGGGAGTATATATGGTGAGAAAGGGAGGGACATGGAGTCTGTTTTAAGGCTTAGGGAAAATGTTCCTGCAGTATGCTTCCAGGGTATATCTTGAAACCCAAAAGAAAAAGAAAAAATTTTTTTTTTTTTTTTTTTTTTTTTTTGAGACGGAGTCTCACGCTGTTGCCCAGGCTGGAGTGCAGTGGCGCGATCTCGGCTCACTGCAAGCTCCGCCTCCCGGGTTCCCGCCATTCTCCTGCCTCAGCCTCCTGAGTAGCTGGGACTACAGGCGCCCGCCACCGCGCCCGGCTATTTTTTTGTATTTTTAGTAGAGACGGGGTTTCACTGTGGTCTCCATCTCCTGACCTTGTGATCCGCCCGCCTCGGCCTCCCAAAGTGCTGGGATTACAGGCTTGAGCCACCGCGCCCGGCGAAAAAATGTTTTAAAATGTATTTTGAAGTTAAGCTGCCCAGTTACAATCAAATGTCCTAGATCTGGGCAGCCACAAGCCCGTGAGCGCCGAAGACTTACTAAAGGGCGCATGCGCATGAAGCCACTTTGCCATCCTTCTGTTTAATAAGCCAAATTGCCTGAGGTGTTCTTTTTTCCCTCCCCACTGCCTTCCCAATGTCATCCCTCTACTCCCACTTTACACAGGAAAGGCGTGCTTTCTGCCTAACTCTCTACAGTCGCTTTCCTGGGATGTAAAACCCTCCCAATACTAAAAGAAAAGGGACAGTCCAAATACTGGTTTTCCTGGACCCTAAAGGCAGAATAACAAATCCTTTTGCAAGTTAGGTGGCTTTCATATCTTTGCTTTCAACAAAATTGAAGGATTTAGAAGCAGTGGTAAGGCCTGCTGATAGTCCCCTGAATGCACCATATTTTGCCTTTGTGTAGTAGAACCCTGGTGAATTTCAACAGGGGTTGTGGTCACTCAACTAAAGACTACATTTTCTTGGTCTTAATCTCAAAATGACTGAGAATGAGCTCTGCACTTTCCCCTTTCCTGATAGATGGACCATGGATGTAATACAGATGAGCTTTCTTTGGCCATGAGGACAAGGGCCACATGCCAGGCTATGTCCGGGACAAGGACCTTGGACCCTGAACACCCTCAAGGCTCAAAACCATCTTTCTGCCCAGAATCACTCCCCTCTCTTTGGACTGTCCTATGAGAAACTTCTGTCTTGTTTTACCTCTTCTATTTTTGTTATGATTCTTTTTTTTTTTTATAGTAGCATAGTCTGTACCCTGCTTACTACATCAGCTAAAAATAATTAAGTTTATCATTAAAAATAATTTTGAGGGGAACTTGGGGTCAAGGGGAAAGTTCTTTTTGGCCCTCTGAAGGCTCACTGAAAAATCAACTCACAAAAGTTAGATTCGTTGGAGAAAAGGCATACAAATTTACTTAATGTGTATACACAGGGGCATTCAGAATGAAGACACAAAAATACCAGAGAAATTGGCCATTTTTATGCTTAGGTTCAACAAAGCATTGACCGCTGTGTAGAAGTTGGACAAAAAGGGTAGATCTAATGCGAATAGACTGTGCAGGGAAAGCCAGCAAGGCTTGTCTAGATTCTTCCTGGCATCTCTGAGCCGCGTTCCTTCCTTCTGGGTGTGGAGCAGGACCCGGTCTGGAATAAGGGTCTCATGACCTACACTCAAACAAGGTAGGTCAGATCATTTCTTTATGGCCAGTTTTATACAGAAAGGCAAAGGGGAAGTTAGAGAAATATGTTTAGGTTTTGTGGCTGGCTTTGGAGAAAAGAGGTTGTTGTTTCCATGACTCACCATGGGGAAGAGGGGCTTTAGTTTCCATGGCTATCCCTGGCGGAGAATGGGACTGAGAGACAGGAGGGTGGGAGAAGATCAGAGAAAAACTCTTGCTTTTGAGACCTTCTTTTTGGAGTATTGTTTTCTGAGTCCCAACAATATCCTTCCCTGAATGTTTTCCCACCAAACTATTGTCCCAGTTAGGCCTTTCTCTTCACAGTCCAATATCCTGAAGTCTCTATTTGGTCTTCCATTCACTCAATTTTTCATTTTGATTTTATTTTTGAAGTGTTCGCAAGCCCACATACATGAGTGATATATGAAAATACTCTCATTGTAAACATATCAAATACTCTAAAAACAGAGTCAAAGGTCAAAGCATTCCTCCACCCCACACTGCTCCCAACCTTTTCCCCATGTACTTCATGTGGTTTCTTTCACACTTTTATCTATTTATGTGCATCTATGTTACATACATGGCTCCATGTTGTGTGGTATATCCCATTCCCCCATAAGTTGCTCTGGAAAATTTTCCAAGTGAATATCTAGATATACACTTGCTTCATTCTTTTTGACCACTACATGGTGTCTTGTAGGAAAAATGTACCAGAATTTCCTGCTAATGGGCTTGCAGATTATTCATTTTTTCACTATTAGTTTCTATTTTTTTCCCTTTAAAAACTGTCTCTAGCCAGGCATGGGGGCGGGCACCTGTAATCCCAGCTACTCTGCAGGCTGAGGTAGAATTGCTTGAACCAGGGAGGCAGAGGTTGCAGTGAGCTGAGATCACACCACTGCACTCCAGCCTGTGTGACAGAGACTCTGTCTCAATAAATAGATAGATGATAAATAGATAGAAGATGGATAGATAAAAATAGTATTGTAATGATCATCCTTTTATATATATCTCTGCTCACATGCAAGCTTGTCTGAGAAGTGGGGAGTTAGCACAGCTGGCCTTTGATTTCAGTAAAGGAAATTCCTGGTAAACATCCTAAGAACTGAATCTCCTAGTAAATAGACAAATGGTATTTGCTGAGAGAACTCTTTATCTGTGGAATGTGCTTAGTAGGATATGGCTGGTTAAGGGTTGCTTACAGCAAATAAACTTAGAATTTATGGATTTGTGAGACAAAACTCCTAAGAAAGTCACCAAAACTATACCACCTAGGGTATAAAATGCAATGTTTCCATACCTAAGGCCTCCCTGCTGAGTGAGAGGACCGCAAACCTCCCTTGAGGTCTCATCTATTACCCTGGGCCACAGAGCAGGTGTCTCCTGTGGGAACGAGAGCATGGGAGGCATGCAGGATGACGCAGGCCTCTCCTTGCTTTGCCAGGACTTTTTGATTCCTTGTGTCCTTGAAACTATGAGGAAAGCTTGATATGAGTAAGATCTCTGATTCATGGAAGTCAGATTTGACAATCTGATCCTGTGTGTTAGTAGATTCCTGGAAGTTACCAAGTTGCCGTCCAAGCAGTCTGTTTCAGTTTCTATTCCCACCAAGAGCGTTAAGTTTCTCAGTAATGTTGGTTATAGTTTCACCACCTGTGGGCCAACAACCCATTGCCATTTAAATCTGTATTTTTATTAGTATTATTGTTACATGTTTGCCAGCTCTTTGAATTTGTGTATGCAATTCCTGCTAATACTATTTGCCCCTCTTCTTTAGGTTAAATTTTCTTTTTCTTATTTATTTGAGAAACATCAGAGTGTATGTGGATTCTGGAGTAGACTGAGTGCAAATCCTGGTCTGCCACTTGCTCAACGTGGGGCCTCAGAAAAGTGACCAAAACTTTAGCTTCAGTGCTTATTTGGTAAGGTCTTATGAAGATGATCTGAGATACTGCATGTAAAACACCAAGAATAACGCCTGGCACGTAGCAAATGCTCACAGACAGCCAGTCATAGGAGCTCTTTTGTTTTTCTTTTACCTAATTCCCAATGCGATAACAATGAACCACTTGTTGGTTCTTTTTATTTTTTTAATTTTGGGTTTTTTTTTTTTTTCAGAGACAGGGTTTCGTTCTGTTGCCCAGACTGAAGTGCAGTGGTGTGATCACAGCTCACTTGTAGTCTTCACCTCCTGGGCTCTAGCAATCCTCTCATTTCAGCCTCACAAGTAGCTGAGACTAGTCATGTGCCAACATGTTCGGCTAATTTTTTCATTTTTTTTTGTAGAGACAAGGTCTTGCTATGTTGCCCAGGCTGGTCTTGAACTCCTAGCCTCAAGTGATTCTCCCACCTCAGCCTCCCAAAGTGCTGCGATTACAGGCATGAGCCACCACAGTTGCATAGGAGCTCTTTATGTTTTTGCATATCAATGCCTTATTAAATATGTTGTAAATATTCTCCCTTTGTCGCTTAGTGTTTTAACTTTAGATATTTATCAGATTTTTTTAATGCAATCAATTCTGTCATTCTTTTTCTATACAGATACTCTTATAACCTGATTTTTTTTATCTGAACCATTTTGTTCAACTGACTGCTCCAAATTTCAATTCACATTGTCTTTATTCTGCTTTATGACTCTGTGGTTAGAATCTTTTTTTTTTTTTTTTTTTTTTTTTTTTTTTTTTGAGAGAGTCTCACTCTGTTGCCTAGGCTGGAGTGCAGTGGCACAATCTCGGCTCACTGTAGCCTCTGCCTTCTGGGTTCAAGTGATTCTCCTGCCTCAGCCTCCCAAGTAGCTGGGATTACAGGCACGTGCCACCACATCCAGCTAATTGTTTATATTTTTGGTAGCGACAAGGTTGCACCATGTTGGCCAGGCTGGTCTCAAACTCCTGACCTCAGGTCATTCACCCACCTCAGCCTCCCAAAGTGCTGGGATTACAGGCGTGAGCCACCGTACCCAGTCAAAATATTTTCTTCTTTGGTCTCACCAGACACCATTCTTGTTTTTCTTTCATAGAAGACAATCATTAGACTTGTCTTTTCTACTTTTCCCCTAAAGAACAGGGTTCAGGACAGTCGCAGTGGCTCACACCTGTAATCTCAGCACTTTAGGAGGCCAAGGCAGGAGGATCACTTGAGGTCTGGAGTTCAAGACCAGCCTGGCCAACATAGTGAAACCCCATCTCTACTAAAAATACAAAAATTAGCTGGGCGTGGTGGTGTGTGCCTGTAATCCCAGTTATTCGGGAGGCTGAGGCACGAGAATCACCTGAACCCGGGAAGCAGAGGTTGTAGTGAGCCGAGACTGTGCCATTGCACTCCATCCTGGGGGAGAGAGTGAGACGCTGTTTAAAAAAAAAAAAAAAAAAAAAAGAACAGTGTTCCTTTTTTTCTTTCTTCTCTTCCCACATCATATTCCCTGGATGATCTTATTCACTCCAATAGTTTCAACAATCCCCCTTAGGCAGATGACACTGAAAATCTTCAGGGTGACATTTTCTACTGTTTACGGAGTATTTCTAGCTTGAGGTCCCACAATCACCTTACACTAAATTTCTTCTAAAGTTGAATTTTATAAATACTATCTATATATTAAGATGATCTCTAAGGAATACTGTTATACTTTTTGTTTAACTTACAATAAATGGTATGTATAGAATATTTTTATGAACAAAAGAATATAAATATTTCTATGCGACATGTGTAGTGTCCTCTGGCAGGACATAAACATTGGTAAAAGTAGTTATGACAGTGGGAGAAGACTTGCTTTTTGACTTTACCTTCTTTGTGCATTCTGAATTTTGTACCATGCTTTGTGCCCTTTGAAGGCCTATTCAAAAATAAATGCAAGTCTATAAATAAATACAAGGGACCTTCTTATCAGTCCCATCAAACCTATTCCCTGTCTGGCTGATGATATCACTCATCCATTCAGTATCTGCTAAAGACTTGGGAATTATACTCTCTCTCCTCAAATGCACATCCAATTACCATATTCAGTTGAAATGCTAGATCCTTCATTCACTTATGCATTCAATAGCAGCCCTAAGAACACACAATAAGCCAAACTGGGTAGAGAGAAAAAGATGGATGAGACATTGTCAGCACAGTACCCACAAGAAGCTCCCAGCCCAGGGATACAGAGCAACCATACCACACACTGAAACAGTGCTTCCTAAACAACTGATTCCTTTAGACATTTACAGGTATTTATTTGAGTAAGAGCTCATAAAATATATTTTTATAATATACACAAGAAAAAATACATTTGAATGAATAAAAAATAAAATGACAGAAGGTGACAGAATTTAGTGTTTATAAATGAGGTCATAAAGAACTTTAATAATTCAGAGAAGAAATTCAAAGTATATTTAAAAGTTGAGACCCTGCTTTACAATATTTTATAATTAAAAAAAGGCGTTTAAAGGTGATACATGACTTAATAATTTTCCAATTTCAAAATGAGTTTCTAGACAATATTGTTCATGAACCAAAAAAAAACCAAACAACAACAAAACCCAAACACTTTGGCAAGCAAAGTATTATTAGTCCATAGCAGCTTCATAACAGTTTACTTTTTTAATAAAAAGATTTTTCAATTTACAGTTGTTGTAGTAGAAAAAACTAATATGCTAAGTATGTAAGCCATGCAGTAAAAATAATGACCGTAATGAAGCCAGAATTCTATGAAAATGTGCACCACATTGCATATATAGTAGCTGAGTAAATGTAAACCATGTGCTTATTAACTCTTCTATATAAAATATTGAACCCCCAAGTTTCACACATTGCCTCCTATGTCCACATCTCTTTTCTGAAGGCAGCCTCACGCTTTAAGCCAATATATATTTGCTATTTGAAAAAGTTCTCATCCTCATCACTAAAAAGGTTTCTGTAAAGGCCTTAGACATTTTTTCAGTACCCTAGTAACAAGACATATCATCATCAATAAATGATCACAGCCTTTCGAAAAAACTACTGAGATTGGAGAATGGGTTTCTGTCTCCAACCCCTGAAAGACGTTGCTGTTTCAAGACCTACAGCTCCAAGAAGACAACTCAGAATTTCTTACTTTTAAAAAAATATCGTCATGAATAACTGAATAATTAGATTTCTAGGAAAATGAGGCGTTTAAATTAAGATTTAGCAAAATCAACTATAATGTATTTACTTTTACTCATTGATGAATGACAGAAATCAGTTAAAGTTTTACAAACAAAAGATATAAATACTGCATAATACATAGTGAATATTGGCACAAACCCTTTCGTACTTAAAGCATAAAATGCAATCAGTAAATCTGATGCTCTTAAGTGTGTTTCTTAAGATGACATCAAAAAACCTCTAGATAGCATGGAAATTTCCCAGTTTAAGGCTTTCCAATAGGTTTGTAGCAAGCATCAGGTTGCCAGAGGCGAATATCAACAAGAACTTGATTGAGTTTTTGCATCCAGAGATCCCGCTCTTCTTTAGTATCTGCAGACAGCCAGTTCCTACAGGAACAAACAACCAAAGAGGTCAGAATTCTTCTCCCCCGATTCCATACCCCCATGTACTCTTGCTAGGGAAAAAAATGACTAAATAAACCAGTAAATGAATTACCTTTAACCACCTTTTATAGATGCTAATCCAGAGCCACTTAGTGAGGTGCGTCTCCAAATAAAACAGAGGAAAATTACCCCGTTTGGTTAACTGATGCTAACTTACACTAATTACACTTGGTAAAGGATGGTGCTTCCAACAGGTGTTTTATACAGGTAGTGTGTGGCCTGGGTAACCTGATAGTATAGGACACCCACTGAGTGTGGGCAACTTCTCAGCAAGAGCACCAAAGGCCTGAATATAGGCACTCCCTGAATATAGGCACTCCCAATATAATCTTCAGAGTCAGGTTCCCCAACAGCTGCAATCACAGACTCATGATCCTTCACCTGGCTCTACAGGTAATATTATTTTGCACTGTCTGCCATTAGATTTGTCCTACTATATTAGTAGAACATGGTATTTATAATAAACTATCTAAAGATCCTAAAACTTTGTCTATCCTAACCTCTCTGTCCATATTAGGAATATTTTCCTTGCATCCATATTTAGTTACAAGTTGAAAGAATAACTAGTTGACGGGGCAGGCCAGAGTAAGGAAGGGGGGATTCCCTAACTTATAGCCCGAACATCCTTCTAGGGAACGGCCAGCCATTAGGTTTTTACATTGCACTCATTCTACAACTTTATAAGTTCTCCCCATTTGTACTAGAAATGGTGTAAATATGAATAAGTGGAGTTTATCACCTTCTAGTAGTCAATGAAGAAAGTACTGCACTTATAATAGCCACCACTTGTTAAGCTCATTCCATGTACTTGAAACTGTGCTAAGTGTGTTTACTCATTCATCTCTATTGTCTGAAGTCTCTGTGAACCTATTCTGGTTCAAGAGGCTTAAAACAACAACAACAACAACAACAAAAACTCTATTGTCACTGTAGAGTTTATTTTTCCTTTTTGACACAGAAGATTTCAGAGGGCCAGCAAAGTTAAGTGACCTGCCATAACCATTTGATGAGTCAGGATTTAAACTTAAATCTATTGACCTCAAAGCTCCACTGTAACTACTGCCTCCCCATGTGATAAAACATTCTGGTTTCAATGTGTAGTCTCTGTTTTGAAGTATGCAGTAGAGATTAGAAGATAAATCGTTAGCATTGACAGCAAACTTAGTTAGTAGAAATGAAAATGAGGTACATTAAATTCAAGTAAAAGGCCTAAGTCCAAAAGGCCCAAGGCCCTGTAAGGAAACAGTTCAGTGAGGCAAAGGAGAATGCAGAACTGCAGAATGTTTATATTCTCACCATCAAAAAAGTTAAATAAAATTTAGGCCACCAAGCAAAGCTGAAGACTCAGCCAAGACTGAATTGAGAATGTACCACTCTCATATGCTTGAGCGAAGGGTACCCATCCAAGTTATAATTTTATAGTAAGAAAGACCACAAGTAAATGAGGCACAGAGTAATTAAAGTAACATGTAATCTGGCTATTTTTTTTTTTTAATCACAGGGGAAGGTCTACAGAGAAGTCTAAGAGAGTTTATGCAACCAGTGAAAAATAAGGTTATACAAAAAATGTGAGTGATATTCAAAATGGCTGAAGTGGGCTGCTGTGGTTAAGAACTATCTGGATACTGCACTTTGGTTGGTTCCTCCACTGACCATGGCCATGGACAGGTCGCTATCAAACAAAATGATTAGAAATCCATTTTGCCTGTCCTGCCCTGTGTGATTCCACCACTGCATAGAAGACCCCTGAAAGAATGAATGAGTTAAAATGAATAAATCTGAAAGTAATCTAGACATCAAAATTTTCCAACAAATGAGTCTTCTATCCAGCTATTTTAAAACAAATTGGCAGTCTCTGGGCAACTTTGTTCTACTTTAGTATCGTGTCTCCTGTAGCTTTCTAATATTTTCACATTAGAAACTCATAAAGCTAGTCCTACCAATCTCCCCCCATCTGCAATATCCAGCAACAGCCTAATTACTAAAGATCTTACCAAATTCTAACTTTTGTACCTAATGACAACTCTGTACACTGAAGTTGGTCTTCAAGCTTCTCTTAGGCATCCAAGCAAAGAAACCTATCTCAGAATCTTAGCAATAAACCTTTGTATCTTACACTTGAGCTCAGGGTTAATTAAAAAAGGGGTACCCCCAAAAGTTTTATTCTGTTAATCTCCATCCAGAAATTTGCAGAATAGAATGAGACTGTTTTTGTGAGTCATCTGATTACATGAGGTTATTCTGGGAATGGAAGGAAGGGATGTGTAAAGTCTCTTTGAATAATGCTTGACTCCTCAACTACGCATGAAATCTTTAAACTTACCCCAAAGATTATCTAACTGCCATGAAAATGCCTCCATTGTGAGCATACCGGAAAACATTAGCTAAGATACGACCTGAGTATTATACTTTCCTTAACTACGTTAGTTATTATAGATGGTTCACTTACTGCTTTGTGTATGTTCTGTTTTCTCACTAAGGCTGTGCCCTTTTCAACGTCAAGGACCATCTCTGATATTTCTTAGTGGTAAGTACATAGTGTACATAGCGGGCAATCAATTGCTTAGTTGATCGAAATATTTATAGGCCAATACATACTTGGTGACACAGAGTGTGTCCCTGCATTGGCTGACAAGAGTCTCTCGGTCATCTTCTCTTTGTGGTCGGACAGTAATTAATTCAAAAGTGTTGCGTCTTGCACAAAATTCTCTGTTGGCTGGTTCTATCTGACGACTGGTACAATTAGCCAGATTTATCCTTCCTATGGGATTCTTTAAAAACAAATTAAGAGAAATCAGTAGAAAATAAGACTAAGTCAGTAAGTATTAAGCAGCATTTAAGTTGGTACAAATTAAAATTAAAATTAAAAAGCTATTCATTTAAAAGTTAAAATTTAGTTACGCTGGGCTTAGAGAAACATATTTAACATTTATTATTGTTCCTAGCTAGACATAAAAATAAAACCCAAAAATATCAACTGGTAGCTCTTGCCAACTAACCTAAAAAGCACTTTATTATGGTGAACTTCAAATAAAAAATACAAACAACAGTATAATGAGCCCCAGGTACCAAAACCAGCTATAACAATGAGAAACACACCCAACTGCCTGTTATCTGTAACTTACCCACTTCTCCCCTTTCTATAAAAGGAAACCTAGACATTGGATTTCATGTGCAAATATTTCTTTATATATCTATAAAAGATAAGGGCAGGCAATTGCCCTGGATTGTTGGCAGCCATGAATTCCTATGACACAAGTCAAAGTGGAGGAAAACATTCACGAGACCAAATGGTCCTGAAAACGGGAAAAGAAACACATATAGGCACACATGAGCCAACAGCCAATAAGTGTGTCAACTCTATTAGAATTTTTAAAAATAAAAATAGAATACACCATTTTAAAACCTTAGATTGGCTAAGTCTGGAAAAAACAGTAACAACCTCTGTTAATTGGTTAGGGAGTGAGTAACACAGATTCTTATGCATCACTGGTGAAAGTATAATATGATCTATTACTGGTAGGCAACTTGATAACAGTAATCAAAAACCATTAACAATGAGCATTTTCTGATCCTACAGTTCCAACTAAATTTATCCTAAGCAAGTATATAAATATGTACACACAGATTCTAATATGTGTAGTCACTGTTTTTTCATAATAGCAAAAAATTCTAAACAAATTAAATGACAGTAATAGGGGACTATTTAAATAAATCATGGTATTGTTTCCAGCAAATATGATACATTAAATAGTCTGAAAGTCCTCTCATTATATAAGCCGCCAAATGCTAGATAATTAAATTGACAAGAAAGTAGAAAAATCCTTCAAAGGCCAAAATCAATGAGCAAGGGAGAATGAAGAATATTAAGCTAGTCTGAAACCCTGACTTCCTTTGGGGCATTTGCCAACACTAAGACCTGCAACCTAGAAATGACAGAATATAAATTCTGGTATTTGTTTTAAAACACCCTAGCAAAGCAACAAAACAAAACAAAACAAAAATGCATGCGTGTTGTGGGGAGATAAATGAAACCTGAAAATGAATAATTAATTAAGCTGGAAGTTCATTATACTATTTTTGCTTTGTGTACATTTGAACATTTTCAATTATAAAATGCAAAACAGGGCTGGGTGCAGTGGCTCATGCCCCTAATCCCAACACTTCAGGAGGCGGAGACGGGTGGATCGCTTTGAGCTCAAGAGTTTGAGACCAGCCTGGCCAACATGGTGAAACCCCATCTCTACCGAAAATACAAAAATTAGCCGTGTGTGGTGGTGCTTGCCTGTAGTCCCAGCTACTCCAGAGGCTGAGGCAGAGAATCGCTTGAGCCCAGGAGGCAAAAGTTGCAGTGAGCCAAGACTGCTCCACTGCACTCCAGCCTGGGTGACCGAGTGAGACCCTGTCTCAAAAAAAAAGAAAAAAGTGAAACATTCTGGGAATGGAAGGAAGGGATGTGTAAAGTCTCTTTGAATAATGCTTGACTCCTCAACTACGCATGAAATCTTTAAACTTACCCCAAAGATTATCTAACTGCCATGAAAATGCCTCCACTGTGAGCATACCGGAAAACATTAGCTAAGATACGACCTGAGTATTATACTTTCCTTAACTACGTTACTTTAGTTATTATTGATGGTTGTATCTGTATGTTTATTTCCATGAGGTGACGGCAGGGTGTGTGTGTGTGTGTGTGTGTGTGTGTGCGCGCGCGGTGTAAGGAAAAAGCAAGGACGAAGAATAGTCATACAGTAGCCCCTGCTTATCCATGGTTTCACTTTCTATAGCTTCAATTACCCACAGTCAACCATAGTTTAAAAATATTAAAAGAAAAATTATAGAAAAACTATTCACAAGTTTTAAACTGCGTGCCATTCTAAGCAGCATGATGAAATCTCCTGCCATTGCACCTGGTATGTGGATCCTCCCTTCGTCCAGCGTATCCACGCTGTACCCGCTACCTGCTCAGCAGTCACTTAGCAGCGTTCTAAGATCAACTGAGATCGAGATCATCCTGCCTAACACGGTGAAACCCCGTCTCTACTAAAAAAATACAAAAAATTAGCCGGATATGGTGGCGGGCGCCTGTAGTCCCAGCTACTTGGGAGGCTGAGGCAGGAGAATGGTGTGAACCCGGGAGGCGGAGCTTGCAGTGAGCCAAGATCGCGTCACTGCACTCCAGCTTTGGCAACAGAGCGAGACTCCGTCTCAAAAAAAAAAAAAAAAAGATGAACGGCTATAGTATGCAGTGCTTGTGTTCAAGTAGCCCCTATCTGACTTAATAAGGTCCCCAAAGTACAAGAGTAGATATGCCAAAGACAAATCATAAAGTGCTTCCTTTATGTGAAAAGGTGAAAGTCTTCAACTTAATACGGAAAGAAAAAAAATCGTATGCTGAGGTTGCCAAGATCTACACAGTAAGAATAAATCTTCTATCCATGAAATTGTGAGGAAAGAAAAAGAAATTCATGCTAGTTTCGTTATCACATATCCAACTGCAAAAGTTACCACCACAGTACACGGTAAGTGCTTAATTAAAATAGGAAAGGCATTAAATTTGTGGGTGTAACACATCAACAGAAACGTGTTGTGATTGATGGCAACTGGGTCTGGTACTTATCCATGGTTTCATGCATTCACTGGCGGTCTTGGAACGCATCCACTGAGGATAAGGGGGAACTACTATACATTACTGCATAAGTTAGGAGACCTGCCTTAGCAGACATTAAGATTTATTTTAAAGCTATGGTCATTGAGATTGGGATAGGGAAACAAACCAAAGGAAACAGAACAGTGAGCCTAAAAATAAACCTACACATATAATGACATCTTGATACACATGAGAAATGGCATTGTGGATCAGTGAATGATATAGTTTGGATATTTGTCTTCACCCAGATCTCATGTTGAATTGTAATCCCCAGTGTTGGAGGTGGGGCCTAAAGGGAGGTGACTGGATCACGGGGGTGGATTTCTCAAGAAATCCCCTTGGTGCTGTCCTCAAATAGTGAATGAATTCTCACATGAATTGATTGTTTAAAAATGTATGGTACCTCCCTTTGCTCACTTGCTCGCTCGCTCACTCATGCTTTTATCATGTGATGCACCTGCTCCCACTTCACCTTCCACTGTGAGTAAAAGCTCCCTGAGGCCTCCCCAGAAGCTGAGCAGATGCCAGTGTCATGCTTCCAGTACAGCCTGCAGAACCAGGAGCCAATTTAAAAATTACCCAGTCTTGGGTATTTCTTCATAGCAATGCAAGAATGACCTAACACAGTGGGGAAAGAACCAACCATTCAATGATGCTGGCACAACTGGTTATCCAGGTGAAAAAAAAAATCAATTCTAGGGAAATTAAATATGAAGTATAAAACTTTATAAGTTTAGAAAGAGGTATAAAAGAAATCTTTGACTCCAGGATAAGGATAGTTTCTTAAATTAGACCCTAAAAAGCACAAAGCAATAGACTGGCAGGTCTGATTACCTTAACATTAGAAAAGTCTGTGCATAAAAAGACACTAAAAAGATAAATTAAAAGATATGCCAAGCCTAAGACTAGGGAAATATAATTGCAATGTATCAAAAAATATTAAAATTAATAATATATAGACAATCAGTTCATAGGAGAGAAAATATAAATGGCCATACACACTCTTATGCTTAGAAAAGATACTTAGTCTAGTAATCAAGAAGACACAAAAATTTTTAAAATAAGAGTACATTTCACATCTATCATACTGATGGAAGTTTAAAAGGCTGACATATGATGTGTTGGTGGGAATATGAAAAGCTGAGAACTCTCAAATACTCCTGGTGGGAATGGAAAATTGTTCAACCACTTTTGAGACTCATTTGACAAAATCAAGTTGTAGATGTGCAAACCCTACAACCCAGCAATTCTGCTACTAGATAACATTCAAAAAAGAACTCTCATCCATGTGTACAAGAAACTAAATCTTTCTGCATGTGGGCTGTAAAAGGTACAAACCAAAACAAAATAAGAAGAAAGTGAATCACAGCAGTATTGTCTGTATACAACAATTTAGAAATAATCTAAGGGTCTCTAAACAGGAGAATGGATAAATTGTAATGTGTTCTTACAAACGTATACTATACAGAGAAAAGGGGACAAACTAAAGCTACACATACCACCCTAGACAAATTTCACAAACCATACCGACCCAAAAAAGGCAAGTTGCAGAATGATACATACAGTATGTTATTATCTGTATAATGTTTAAAAACATGCAATTGCAGCAACATATATTGCTTATATACACGTACAGGTTAAACATCCAAAATCTGAAAATCTTGAAATCTGAATTGCTCCAAAATCCAAAACTTTTTGAGAGTCAACATGATGCTTAAAGGAAATGCTCATTGGAGCATCTCAGATTTTCAATTTTTGGATTAGGAGATAATTAACTGGCAAGTATAATGCAAATATACCAAGACCTGAAAAAAAATCCCAAATCTGAAACACCTCTAAATCCCAAGGATATGAATAAGGGATATTCAATCTGTATAATAAAAATTTAAATAAGTGCATGGGAACAATAAACAAGTTTAGGATAGTGGTTATCTCTGCGGGAGAGAGAATTACAACTGGAATAATAACACAGAGGTTGATGAAATTATTTTACGTCCTTTTGAATGTCTCCAACATTTCACAATAAAATTTTAAAATATTAATAATTGTAATGACTACAGTGTAACACACATAGCTATCCAACACAGCATTATAGACTTATCTTTACTGATAATGAAAGATGTTAGAATATTTTATCAAGTAAAAAATCAGATTATAAAAAGCATGCTTTTCCTTTTAAAAAGATTCATAAATGAATAATTATTATATATTATACATTTTTAAAGTTTGAAAAGATATCTAACCAAAATATGAGCAATACCTATGTCTGTTATGGATGATTTTCTTTTTAATTCTGCTTATTTCTATTTTCCAGTTTGGGGATAATAAATAATCTTACTTGGGCAATAATACTAACTTCTTTAAAAACATGATAAAATTTATTACACAAAATCCTATTGTTAAATTTTAGAAACAAAATACAAACCACTGTTCCTGTGGGTGGGTTTCCATTGCTGTTTTACCCTAACTAATAAGATAAAAATTAAATTTAAAACATTTCCAACTTCAAATGTCAACAAAAAATATAATTAAACATCCAGTAGAAAAGAAGGAAAAATATACATGTTAAGCCATTTTAAGAGTGGTCAAATTACAGGGAATGGATAGGATATAAAAATTGTAAAGGTATATCACACACACACACACCTACAACAAAAACTTTTTTTTTGAGATGGAGTCTTGCTCTGTAGCTCAGACTGGAGTGCCGTGGTGTGATCTTGGCTCACTGCAACCTTGGCCTCCAGGATCCAGGCGATTCTCCTGCCTCAGTCTCCTCAATAGCTGGGATTACAGGCACCTGCCACCACACCCAGCTAGTTTTTGTGTTTTTAGCAGAGACAGGATTTCACTATGTTGGCCAGGCTGGTCTCGAACTCCTGACCTCAGGTGATCTGCCCGCCTCGGCCTCCCAAAGTGCTGGGATTACAGGCATGAGCTACTGCGCCCGGCCAACAAGAACATTTTTAATGGCTTAGTGAGTACATAAAAAGGGTTATTAATTTGGGTGAGTGATGGGGGCCAGAGGGAACATTTGCATGAACACTACATGAAAGTCAATCAGGGCTTTCACCACTAAACAGTACTATTTAAATTACCTTTCGTTTCTCATCATCTGGATAAGTCCAATAAGATATACAGTTTCCAGAAAGAACACACCATCTTCGATGCCAGGCACCAAAACCACTAACATCTTCAAATATGGTCTGGAAAAGTCAATTGAAATGCTGGCTTTAGAAAATTGAGGAAAATGTCCTAACAATGAAATGCTGATTCTGTATGCTAACTGTAGTATGTTGACATATTTCATATCTCAAAATCTATCTGTATGATTTTTTTATCATGTCTTTTACCTTAGTAATGAAAATCACTGATTATTCATATCAGAAATTTTCTTCAACATCATCTACAAGCATTTAAGAACATTCAGATATCAACCCTAAATTAAATACCTCTACCTAATCTTAGATTTTTGAAAAGTGTAGTGTCCCTAACGAAATGCTCCTTAAACAACAGAAATGCCTCAAGTGTTGGAGAATTAATAATATAAAATTACCATACCTTATATATTTTAAAAAACTAATAATAATATATTAAGTTAAACCCATCTTAATATGCAAGACAGGCATTTAATCTTTATTTAGGAGATCAAGTTTTCTAACAGGATTAGAAAAGAGTTAGCTTATGATCACAGGCCTTGGTCAATAACCATGATAAACATCACAACTCCAAGTCCGCTGCTGAACCGTGAGACCCGCTTGAAGTGGTGCCTCCCTGCAGTCAGGCGTTTGTCCTTAGGAATGTTACTTATATTCTAAAGGTAGGCCAGGCAGTAGTGTTGGCTAGAAACAGGATTCCAGAATAGGCAACTAATAACATCTGGTTTTGTTCCACGGAAGCACTTCCACTTAAACAGTGCAAGTAGAAGCTAAGAGTTTTTCTCTCACTACTTTTTAGCTATAGTCATAAAAGAGCCCTAACTGATATAAAAGCCCTCACTTTTAATTAAAAAAAAAAAAAAAAAAGGCCTGGTGCAGTGGCTCACGCCTGTAATCCCAGCACTTTGGGAGGCTGAGGCGGGTGGATCACGAGGTCAGGAGATCGAGACCATCCTGGCTAACACAGTGAAATCCCGTCTCTACTAAAAATACAAAAATTAGTCGGGCGTGGCAGTGAGTACCTGTAGTCTCAGCTACTTGGGAGGCTGAGGCAGGAGAATGGCCTGAACCCGGGAGGCGGAGCTTGCAGTGAGCCAAGATCATGTCACTGCACTCCAGCCTGGGCGACAGAGTAAGTCTTCGTCTCAAAAAAAAAAACAAAAACCATAAAAAAATTTAAAAAAACATCATTCATCTAGGAACTTCTGTGTTAAAGAACAAAGCAAGGTAAAAACATAACAATGATGTAGATCAGGGAAACTTTTTCTATAAGGGCCAGAGAGTAAATATTTTAGACTTTGGGCCATACGGTCCCTGCCACAGCTACTCAGCTTGGCTACAGTGGCACAGAAGCAGCCACAGATGCTAAGGAAGCAGATCAGCCTATGTTCCAATCAAAGACTATAAAAACAGGCAGTGAGGCCTGCTGTGCTGCCCTCTGATACAGATGATCCAAAGGCATCTTTGCATTTGATTTTAGATTACCTTCATATCCCAACTTTACTTTTCTGATTGTTGAGAAGCTAAGAATAAACTAGTATTACTTGGTTGTTCCTGTGAGGGACCATTCTAAGTATATCTTCAAATTATCTCAACTACTCCTTACTCCAACCCTATGACAGTAGGATATACACACTCTTCTCAATTCACTGTTTTATGTAAATTTCCCAAAAGGTGGCTTGAATTAGGAGTCTAATTTCTGGCCATGATGTGTGGGAGCAAATGTTACTAAGCTAGATTGAAACTTCAGATTAATTAGCTTGCTCCAACCATATGCTCTCCTGCCTCACCTTTTTCCTCCTCCCCTAATGCTTCCATTTTCCTCCCAAAGCAGCCTTTTTCTAGGCAATACTGCTCACAGCTCCCCAAGGAAGAAAGAAAGGAATCTTGTTATTTCAATCTCAAGCACGAAAGTTAACAGAAATCACTCACCAGCTCCCTCCTGTGTTAACGTTCACCTTTTACATCATAAAGGTAATAAACAGACAAGGTAACTTTTGATAAACAAGATTAACACCAGCTATTATGACATCCTACTATAATCAGAGAAGAATAAGGACAGCCTTTTCATTCCTATAGCTGAGGAAACAGAGGGCCAAGGAAAATAACTGACATCACACAGACCGCAAAACTAGAACCTTCTGGCTGCCAAACCGGAGCGCCTGCCTCTTGTTGCTCCTCAGGGGAGGCACAGCTAGCTTGGCACCCTGTTGAAACCACTTACCTGTCTCTGGTTGGAGTCGCCCTCTTCCAGGGCAGCCCCGGCACATCCTCACACAGGAAGCTGAGCTGAGGAGCTTTCATTTCCATTACTACCTCTAATTTTTTATAGGGAGTAGAGGCAATTAAAATGCAATGTTTAGGCAGAGGACAGAAGTTATATTGGGGAATCCAGAGCTCTTTCTTACTAGATTTCTGTAAGTATGGATGTGAGAAGAATGGGCTATAGGATTCAAGACAGAGTAAACTTGAAGAGATCTAACAAGTTCGTTAAGAGCCCAGCTAAAAAATTAATTAGGTGAGACGTTATATGCAAATGGACCAGCTACCTTAACATAGCCTATCCATTGCTAAAGGCATCTACAATAAAATATAATAATGTTTACATGAAAAGAAAAGGTCGTTAGGCAAACACTGCCTTCAAGTCAGAAATTTACATGCTTTTCCAAGACTACCTAGTGCCACCTGCTGGATTTACATGTGATAAAACCTAATAAGGAAGGAAAAAATACTATTAATAAGTAGCAATTCCCAATCCTTGGGAAGTCGGCTTCAGTTACTTAGGCCACCGGGCTTTCCTTACTATCTAGCTCTTCTGAACCTTTGACACAGTTACAAACTGACTTGTAACATCCCTTGCATCATTCCAGTTCTTGCTTCATAGAGAATACCAAAGCAACTGGATTTTCTCCACTTCTTGTACCATACTCACAATCTTCTATGCGTTCTACACACATACTTTCTTCCTCGCATCATGAGAAAACTGTAATTCTGTATCAAATAAATCCGTGAACTGTGGCTTGGGCTTAATTCTCCCCATTCTCATGACCTTGCTCTATGAATTACCCCATAAGCCCTAGTTCAGGTCCTCCATGGCCTCTATCTTCAATCTCTTTGGCCCTATCAGAAGCTACCCATCTACATTTAAAGCCACTTATGTCTCTCCCATCTTAACAAAATGTTGACAAAATCCTCCTTTCAACCTACATACCTCTGCAAGCACAACGCTCTTCTCTCCTTACTCCTTCACTGCCAAAGTGTTTCCAAGAATTTCCAAGCTCCTGTGCTCATTCCTCATCTCCCACTCACTCTGGACCCATTTGCAGTCTAGCATCTGCCCTCACCTGCGCCAGAATGATTACCCGATAGTAAGTCCTACAGTCCTTACAGAATCTGATCTAACTTAACCACTCCCTCCTTTCAATGTTCTCTTCTATTGGCAACCATGGTGCTAGATTCTCCGTTTCTCTCCCTACAGTCTCCTCTGAGGCTTCCCTCCTTCCATCCGTCCTTTCAATGCTGGCACTCCTCCAGTGAGTTGGCTCTGCTTCCCTCACTTGCCTTGGGCTTCCCCATGCTGCAGATATCCACATCTTTACCTCTACTAAATGTCTGTCTTGAGCTCCAAACCCAGAACTTTCACACATGTTTCCAGGCATCTAAAATTCAAATCATGTAAAACTTAACTCATTAAAATTTCCCACATCAGTGGGAACTGACTAGTCTTCTTCGGGGTTGTCATTCTCCAATCTGCTTTCCACATTGGTCAGAATGATTTTCTCAATCCCAAGTTGAATAATTTCTTCCACTTAAAATCTTATAAGAGCAACTCACTGACTCCAGGATAAAGTCCAAATTCTTTAAAAGGCCCTTGAACTCTTGTCCCATTTCCCTAACCACACTTTCCTCCTCATTCCCCACCCGCCAATCACACGCATGCACTCAAACTCTAAGCTCTAGCTATCCTGAAATACCTTCCACTGTCTGCATGTGTCATCCTTCTTTTCTTTGGGTAGCAGTGACAAAGAAGGGCCCTTCAAGGCACTGTACATTCTCCCCCTATCTAGAACACTTCTCCCCTTTCTCCCTGATTAACTTACTCAGTTTAGAAATTACTTCTCTCAGCAGTTCCCTTTATCCCACCCCACCCACAGTCAAGACCTAATGTCCCACCAATTGACAGCGATGCACTGTTTTCTCCTATTAGAGTATTACATTGTGCTTGTCTGTTTATTTGTATTTCTCTCTTCTAAACTAAAAGCTCATGAGTAGAGGAATTATTTTTTGTGGTCTTTTACATTCCAACAGCAGCACAGTGATTGGCATATAAAGGACATGCAACAAATCTTTACTGAACCAACTTGTCACTTAATCACAAAGGATTTCATTCCTATGGGAAACAAGTCCGTATTTCACAAAACGGAAAAAAGGAAGTTAAAGACTGTGATGTTACTTACTAGAAACCCTCTTTCTTCAACACTGGAATTCACTTGACATTTTATTTTTAAATAAATATGACCTTCCAAAGAAGATAAAAAGGGGACCTGCAAAGAAAAAAGGTAAATTATTTGCAAAACAGGTTCAAAGTGTGATTTTTCTTAATAAATCATGTATAAATCATGAACAGAGAATATTACAACTTGAAAACACAGTGTTTTCTAAAGTTGGAATATAAAAGGCATGGCCAAAAAGCCATTGGTTCCTTATCAACAAATACTTTTGAAGAATAAATTCATTCAAGGTAAAGCTTGACAAAACCAAAAGCCCTAAGTCTCAAGTTAATGTGAGAAAGAAAACAGAAGACAATACTTGGGTTTATCTCCATCAACAGGAGAATATACTCAGTAAAAAACTGGATAAACCAACCTGTAAATTCACAGCATACAATACCATCCAGCAATAAAGAACAATAAACTGCAGATATGGAAAAGCCAGTCCTTGAATTCATATGGAATTGCAAGAGACCCCAAACAACCAAATCAATCTTGAAAATTAAGAACAAAGGCGAAGGAATCATATTTCCCAATTTCAAAACGTAATTCAAAACTTTGGTAATCAAAGCAGTGTGGGCTGGCTGGACATGGTAGTTCATGCCTGTAATCCCAGCACTTTGGAAGGCCAAGGACGGGGGATCACTCGAACGCAGGAGTTCAAGACCAGCCTGGGTAACATAGCAAGACCTCGTCTCTATTAAACATGAAAAAATTAGCCAGGTGTGGTGGCACATGTCTGTAGTCCCAGCTACTTGGAAGGCTGAGGCAGGAGGATCGCTTGAATCCAAAAGTTCAAGGTTGCAGTGAGCTATGATCATGGCACTGTACTCTGGCCTGGGCAAAAGCCAAAACCTTGTCTCAAAGAAACAAAACCAAACAAACCAGTGTGGTGTTGGCATAAGAATAGACATATGGACAAAAGAAATGGAATTGAGACCAGACATAAACCGATGCATCTTATGGCCAACTGATTTTTGACAAGGATGCCAAGACCATTTAAAGCGGAAGAGCAGCCTTTCCAAAAAATGGTGCTGAGAAAATTAGATATCCACACGCACCAAGAGTCATGGTGGAGCTCCATCTCATACCATTTATAAAAATTAAACCCAAATGGATAATATCCTAAGTACGAGAGCTAAAATTATAAAACTCTTAGAAAGGCCAGGCACGGTGGCTCACGCCTGTAATCCCAGCACTTTGGGAGGCTGAGGCGGGTGGACCGCCTGAGGTTAGGAGTTCAAGACCAGCCTGACCGTGAAGGGATTTCACCTTCAACATAGTGAAATCCCATCTCTACTAAAAATACAAAAACTAGCCAACGTAGTGGTGCATGCCTGTAATCCCAGCTGCTCGGGAGGCTGAGGCAGGAGAATCACTTGAACCCGGAGGCGGAGGTTGCAGTAAGCGAAGATCGTGCCATTGCACTCCAGCCTAGGCAACAAGAGTGAAACTCTTGTCTCGAAAAACGTTTAAAAATAAAACTCTTAGAAAAAAACCATAGAGGTAAAGCTTTGTGATCATGGATTTAGCAGTAGATTTTCAGATACGATACCAAAAGCACAAACAACATGAGGAAAAAATAGACAAATTAGACTTTACCAAAATTAAAAACTTTTCATTACAGAGGTTCCACAAAAAAATGAAAAAAATAAAACTACCATATAACCCAGCAATCCCAGTTCCAGGTATTTATCAAAAGGATTGAAACTGGGTTCTTGAAGTGCTATCTGCACTCTTACGTTCATTGCAGCATTATTCACAATAGCTAAGAGATGGAAGTAATCTAAGTGCCCGTCAATAAATGAAGAGACCAAAAAAATGTAGTACATACATACAATATAATATTCTTTAGCATAAAAAAAGGAGATCCTGTCATACGCTACAACATAAACAAACTTTAAGGACATTATGCTAAATGAAATAAGCTAGTCAGAGAAAGAAAAACACTACACGACTCCACTTATCATGAAGTATCTACGTTTGATCTTATCCAAAAGGCTGAAAAGCAACATATGGGCTGGGCGCGGTGGCTTATGCCTATAATCCCAGCACTTTGGGAGGCCGAGGCGGGCAGATCACGAGGTCAGGAGATCAAGACCATTCTGGCTAACACGGTGAAACCCCGTCTCTACTAAAAATGCAAAAAATTAGCCAGGTGTGGCGGTGGGTACCTGTAGTCCCAGCCACTTGGGAGGCTAAGGCAGGAGAATGGCATGAACCTGGGAGGCGGAGCTTGCAGTGAGCCAAGATCGCGCCACTGCACTCCAGCCTGGGCGACTGAGCAAGACTCTATCTCAAAAAAAAAAAAAAAGAAAAGTAACATATGAAATCTGTAAAGTAGACAATCTCATAGAAGCAGAAACTAGAGTGGTGGCTGCCAGGGACTGGGGAGGAGAATATGAGGAGCTGCAGTTCCATGAGTATAGAATTTCAGTCATGCAAAATGAAAATTCTATAGATCTGCTATATAACATAATGCTTATAGTTTACAATACTTCACTGTATACTTAAAAATTTCTTCAAAAGATAAATACCATGTATTATTTACCACGATAAAAAAAAATTATAAACCTTTGCACATCAAAGCACTTTATCAAGAAAGTGAAAAGACAGTCTATGGAATGGTTTGAAATATTTGCAAATTATATATCTGATAATATCCAGAATATACAAAGAAAACTCTTACAACTCAGTAACAAAAAGACAACCCAACTAAAACAACTCAAACAAACCAAACTAAAAATTTGGCAAAGGACTTGAATGGACATGTCTTCAAAGATACATATTTTGTCTTCCAATAAGCACATGAAAAGACATTTAACATCAACAGTCATTAGAGAAATTCAAATCAAACCTACAATGAGGAATCACTTCACACCCACTAGGATGGTTATAATTTAAAAATAAAACAAACAGAAAATAGACAATGGCAAAGATGTAGGAAAATGGGAACCCATATTACTGGTAGAAATATCAAATAGTGTAGATGCTTTGAAAAACAGTTTGGTGGTTCCTAAAAATAATTATCATATGATCCCACAATTCTGTTCCTATGTATATGTACAAAAGAACTGAAAACAAATCATGCATGCACATGTTCAAAGCAGCTCTATTCACAATAGCCAAAATGCGGAAACAGCCCAAATATCTATCAATGAATGAACAGATAAATGAAATGCTGTATATACATATAATAGAATAGTATTCAGCCATAAAAAGAAATGAAGTTCTAATACATGCTACTTCATGGATATACTTCTGAAACATTACTCTAAGGGAAATAAGCCAGACATAAAAAGTTACATATTGTATGATGATTCCATTTATATGAAATATACAGAATAGATATATCCATAGAAACCAAATGCAGATTGATGGTTATCAGGGGCTCGGGGGGAGGGAAGATGGGCAAAGACTGCTTAATGAGTAAGACTTTTTACTTTTAGAGACATAAAAATATTTCAAATTAGACAGAGGTATTTTGCACAACACTGAATGTACTAAATGCCACTGAATTATTTACCTTAAAATTGTTACTTTGGTTACATTAATTTCATTTCAATACATTATTTTTTGAAAACAATGAACTACTAACATGAACAGCAGCATGAATAAATCTTAAAAACATCATGTTGAGCAAAAGAAATTAGATTCAAAAGAGTACACATTCTTTGATTCCATTTAAATGAAGTTCAAGCCCAGGTATGGTGGCTCACATGTGTAATCCCTGCACTTTGGGAGGCTGAGGCAGGAGGATCGCTTGAGCTCAGGAATTCAAGACGAGCCTGGGCAACATAGTAAGACTCCCCATCTCTATTTTCTTTTTTAAAAGATTTAAAAAAAATTAAAAACAATAAATGAAGTTCAAGAACAAGCAAAACAAATCTATGGTGAAAACAGAGATGAGAAGAATGGTTGCCTGTAGAGGTTGGGATTGACTAGATGGGAGTGATGGAAATGTCCCTTATCTTGACTAGGTATTGGTTATATAGGTGTACTCATTTGTTAAAACTCACTGAATGCTACGCTTAAGGTGTCTATAATTAACTGAACATAATCTTTTTACAACTACATTGAGTACAATAAATTGAACATATTTAAATATAGGGTTTGATGAATTTTGATATATGTATATTATAACCCATGAAAACTTGACCACAATCATAATAATGAACATTTTCATCACCCCTCAAAGCTCCCTCCCATAATCCTGCCTCTCTCTATTCCCATCTCCAGGAAACCAATGATACGCTTTCTGTTGCTATAGGTGATTTTTCATGCACGTCATTTTTACACATCAAAAACAAGTGTTTTTTTGTTTTGTTTTTGTTTTTGAGACAGAGTATCATTCTGTTACCCAGGAGGCAGTGGCATGATCTTGGCTCACTGCAACCTCCGCCTCCCAGGTTCAAGCGACTCTCGCACCTCAGCCTCCCAGGTTCAAGTGATTCTCGTGCTTCAGCCTCTCCTGTAATCCTGGGGTTACAGGCACGCACCACTACACCTGGCTAATTTTTGTATTTTTAATAGAGATGCGGTTTCATCATGTTGACCAGGCAGGTCTTGAACTCCTGACCTCAAGTGATCCAGCCACCTCGGCCTCTCAAAGTGCTGGGATTACAGGCATGAGCCACCGTGCCTGGCCAAAAAGAAGTATTTTTAAAGAAAAAGAACCTAAACATGTAAGAAAATATTCTTAACAACTTAGCAGAGGAGCAACCTTGCCATAAGCAACAAATTTTGCAGGGAAAAAGAGAAACCAGTTGAGCCTTCAGTGGTTGAGCATGGGCTGAGGTAGACAGGCAGCTCAAGAAGCAGAGGCAGAGCTAGCTCTCCCTACCCACCAATTCTCCTCAACAGGAATTTTGCTGAGAAGTGATGGTTGAAGATATGTCTAAAAAGCAGAGAGAAATCTTGTAGACATGCAGTACTTAGATCTCAAAGTTCTGCTTAAAGGTGGGGCCTGAAACCATTCTCAAAGCATTTAAAACAAAACTTGAACCAAATCTATTCATAGCCTAACTTCAGCTCAGTTTCTGATTACACAAGAGACAAGTCCCTAATTCATACTGTCTGAAAGACAAAAGAGCAAGGTATTACCTATTTCAGTCTCTACTGTTCTTTTATAATATAATATCTGGCCTGCAATTAAAAAATTACAAGACCAGTGAAAAAGTAGGAAAACATGGAACTTATCAAGGGAAAAAAATCCTGTCAATAGCAGATACACAGATGATCCAAATGTTAGAATTAAAAAACAAAAACGTTTATACAACATTAAAATATTTAGACGAAAAGATGGAGAAAAATTAGTGAGAAAATGGAGAACTTCAGCAGAGAAATTGAAACTGTAAAAAAAGATCCAAATGAAAATTTCAGAACTAAAAAAAAGTCTGAATTTAAAAATTCATTGGCTAGGCTTCACAGACTAGATCACATCAGGAAAAAAACAGGTGAACTTGAAGAACTGATAAATAGAAACCATCAAAAATGAAGCACAAAGAAAAAAGAATTAAATGAAAACCAAAAAGAATGTCACAGACCTGTAGAAAAATAGTCAATAGTCTACATTAACTGGAGTTTCAGAAAGGAGAGAGCAAGGCAGAAGAAATGACTTTAAGAGACAATGGCTGAGTATTTGCTAAGACTTATAAAACAACTAACTACAGATCATAAAGCTCAGTGAAATCAAACAGGATAAATACAAAGAAAACCACACGTAGGCACATTAAAATCAAACCATTAAAAACGCAAAATAAAAAAGCAGAAAAGAATGATGGCTGGCTGACTTCTTATTAGAAACAATTAAAGCCATAGGCCGGGCGCGGTGGCTCAAGCCTGTAATCCCAGCACTTTGGGAGGCCGAGACGGGTGGATCACGAGGTCAGGAGATCGAGACCATCCTGGCGAACACGGTGAAACCCCGTCTCTACTAAAAAAAAATACAAAAAACTAGCCGGGCGAGATGGCGGGCGCCTGTAGTCCCAGTTACTCGGGAGGCTGAGGCAGGAGAATGGCGTAAACCCGGGAGGCGGAGCTTGCAGTGAGCTGAGATCCGGCCACTGCACTCCAGCCCAGGCGACAGAGCGAGACTCCGCCTCAAAAAAAAAAAAAAAAAAAAAAAAAAAAAAAAAAAAAAGAAACAATTAAAGCCATAAACAATAACATCTTTAAAGAAGTGAAAAGATAAAAACCTGTCAACTTAGTCCCAGTGACAATATCCTTCAGAAATTAAGGCAATATAAAAACATTTCTGGACAAACAAAACCTAGAGATTTCATTTCCAGCAGACCTATATTACAAGAAATAATAAAGACAGTTCTTCTTGACAGGACAACAATCTCAGATGGAATTCTGAATCTACAAGAAGGAAGAACCCCAGAAATAGTAAATATAAGGGCCAATTTATAAAAATATATTTTAAAATTTCTTTTAAAAATTGATTAAAGAGGCTGGGCACAGTAGCTCACACCTGTAACCCCAGCACTTTGGTGGATGGCTTGAGCCCAGGACTTCACGGCCAGCCTGGAAAACATAGCAAGACCCCATCTCTTAAAAAAGAAAAAAACTGATTAAAGAAAAAGTAACAACAGTGCATTGTGTGGTTTATAACAAAGAAGTAAAATATATTGGGATGGGAAAATGAACTATATTGTTGTGAGGTTCATATTGTAAGGTACGTGAAGTGGTGTAACAGTATTTCAAAGCAGACTTTAATAAGGTAAGGATGCATACATTATTTCCTAGCAACAACTTAACAATAAAAAAAAAAAACCGAGTAATTATAGCTAAAAAATCCAAGAGGAGATTAAAAAGGATTACGAAAATACTCAATTAATCCAGAAGAAGGCAGGAAAGGAAAAACAAAGCGGCAAATAACAAAATGGTAGTGTAGGAGTTGGCAAACGTTTTCTGTAACTTACACAGACTGTATACATGGTGCCATTCAGTCAAGAGAAATGTAAACAAATATAAAGATGCACTTTTTGTGAAATACCTTTTGATCTTATATTGAAAATACAGTTTTTATGTGAGTGCAGGATTGCTATAAGGCATACCTATAGACTCTAATATAGGATTAAAGGAAGGTGAAGGATCTTCAACTGGAAAATTTAATGACAGCAAAGGATGGTTTGATAATTTTAGAAAGAGGCTTTAGAAATGTCAAGGTACAACAGGAGAAGCAGCTTCTACCAAATGAGATGGGAGATGAGTTCCCAGAAACCATTAAGAAAATCAATGAAGACAAAGGATATCTGCCTGAACAAGTTTGTTTTTTGTTATTGTTTTCCAAAACAAGGTCTCACTCTGTCACTCAGGCTGAAGTGCAGTGGCATGATCATAGCTCAATGCAGTCTTGAACTTCTGAACTTCTGGGCTCAAGCAATTCCCCCATCTCGGCCTTCTGAATAGCTAGGGCTACAGGTGCTTACCACCACCCCCAGCTAATATTTTTTCATTCTTTGATGAAAAACAACTTTTTTCATCATTTATGTTGTTCAGGCTGATATTGAACTTCTGGCTTTAAGCGATCCTCCCACTGTGGCCTCCCGAAGTGTTGGGATTGTAAGTGTGAACCACAGTGCCCAACCTGAACAAGTTTTTAACTCAGATAAAAGTGCCCTATTCTGGGGGTAAAAAAGAAAAGAAAAGTCACAAGGGACCTTTATTAGCAAGGAAATAAAGTGAGAACCAGAATTTAAGGGAGAAGGGATAGGCTAACTCCTGTTTTGTGTAAATGTAAATGGATTTATGATCAGAACTGCCCTTATCTATAAAGCTGCTAACACCCAAGTCTTGAAGGGAAAAGATAAACACCAACTGCTAATCTTTTGGTTATACAAGGCCTGGATTGGTTCCATCAATGATTTGTCCCTGAAATCAAGAATAAAATGGTAACATACATACACATATGATTGATTGATTGACTGATTGATAGACAGATATCTAAAGTAATGTTGACTTCTGAGTCAAAATAGAAAGGAAGATTGAAGTGTCTGTCATTCCTATTACCCAGGGAAAAAGAATGCCATCCCAACTGGATTAATCTTAGTTAAGTCTAAATTTCAGTTTTTACTATAATTAGTTTCCAACGATTTGATCCTCTAACATAGCAAAGATAATTTAAAGGGGGAAATTCTAAGACAAAAAGTATAAATTTCAATACACAAGTTTCATGAGACGAATCTCCAACTGCCCAAATTTGAAACCGATCCACAATGTAGAACCAAAACATCATATGCCTCACAATCCTATTTTGTAAAAATTCCCTTTTCGCTTTTCCTTACAGTGAGTTTTAAGTTCCTTAGGCTCTTTCCTCTCAATGTTATTTAACGGAATTCCATTGTTTAGCACAGAGCATGCTACTGATAACAAAAATCAGAACGATGAGAAGAAAATGTGCCCTCTTACTCTACAGCTGAAGAAAAGTAGACAATATTTTTGGTTAGAAGCTTGTCCTGATAAACAAGTAAACTGAAAATATTCACAAAACCATCAAGTGTACTACCCCTCCCCCTAGTTGAGTGTGGAGGGAGACTTGCGTGAAAATGTATGATCCTATTCTGTTTTGTGTTTAACAAAGGAGTCTTTTAAGACATCCACACTTCAAAGATTATGTTAAGAGCTGTAAAACATAACCTACAACCAGGGAGACTGTGTAATGTGTTATATGCTGGGATATTTTTGAGGGTGAAAGGGGCACCATTAATAATTATACAAGGCCAACAGGCATAAACTGGATAATTTAGGACATACCAGAATGCCTAACCATTTTCTTCAATCCCAAAACTCTATAATCCTAATTGGTTGTTTTACTTCAAAATTGTTTGCTCTAATAATATTCAAATTGACATTTCTATTTCCTAAAAGGTATAAATATGAGGTTCCTTTAAGTCAGAAGAGGAACTGTGGGACATCCTTCTCCCTTTATCTATAATAGGATAATAAAACTATGACTGTTTTGGATTCCCTATTCAAAGAAAGGGTTTGAAAGTCTGACTCACTAAGATTTGTAATTTAAATTCCAGGATGCCAGGCTTTAAATCAGATCTGAATAGCCTCAAATAAGATGGAAATCCACTGACAGTGGTGTCCTAAATCCGTAGAGCAAACCAACCGGATTAACCTCAACAGAAATTCCATTCTGAAAGGGCCTCACAGATAACCCCTGTGATTGTTGTATTACTGGTCAAGGCACCAGTAAAATAAACCAAGACTGCCGTGTACTGACAGTATCTGATAAGACAGGAAAGACATTTATACTCTTTCAGTGACAATTAAATGGGATTATTACATGAGTATAGAAGATCTTAAATTTTTCCCATCAACTTCAAGACCATTTAAACTTAACTATTTTAAATATTCTCCTACATCAAATCCAGGCAATTGGAACAAATATTTGCTTCCCCTCCTCACTCAGAAAAGCACAAAATTTGTTTCAGATTTTACTTCTAAATGGTACTGTATCTGACTGAGAAGGAGTCTTAAGATTAAAAGACACAACAAATTAAATTGAGTGGTTTGATTTTGCATTCGATCATGTGGTTGGCTATTTAAGTTATAAATTCAAAGGAGTTAAGTGAATGGGAATATACTTTAATTTTAATTGGTAAATGTGACATTTTGATTTAAAATGGCAGCCAAAAAAGTTTTTAAAAGAACAGTCTATATTTAAGATATGTCATTGAAATCTCTTTCATTTTACAGATTAATGAAAACTCTTACATATGTAGAAACTGGCTATGTGACAATACAGAGTAAAAAAATACAGTTCATAAAATCTCAATTCTTACGGTTATCTAATTTGCAAATCCTATTTTAAGAATTTAAAATAAAATAAAAAATACCATCCAGCATTTTGTTAACTAGAATCTCTTTAACCCAGACAATGTTTGTAACTGACCTTTACAAGAATATTAAAAATTTTTAGCTGGGTGCGACGGCTCACTCCTATAATCTCAGCACTCTGTGAGACCAAGGCAGGCAGATCGCCTGAGGTTGGGAGTTTGAGACTAGCCTGGGTAACATGGTGAAACCTCGTCTCTACTAAAAATACAAAAATTATCTGGGCATGGTGGTGCACGCCTGTAATTCCAGCTATTTAGGAGGCTGAGGCATGAGAATTGCTTGAACCTGGGAGACGGAGGCTGTAGTGAGCCGAGATCGCGCCACTGCACTCCAGCTTGGGTGACAGAGTGAGACTCCGTCACAAAACAAGAAAAAAAACTTTAAAAAGTTTTCCAAAACATATTATTATATTCAGTATAATTTTAGTGTTAAATGTATTATAATTTCAAAATTAACAAGCAAAGGGTCATCTATATAGCAAACTACCTATTAGCCAATTAAGACCATAAAAATTTTCTACTTTTGGCCAGGCACAGTGTTCATGCCCATAATCCCAGCACTTTGGGAGGCCAAGGCGGGTTGATCATTTGAGGTCAGGAGGTTCAATACCAGCCTGACCAATATGGTGAAACCCTGCCTCTACTAAAAATACAAAAATTAGCCAGGTGTGGTGGCGGGCACCTGTAATCCCAGCTACTTGGAAGGCTGAGGCAGGAGAATCACTTGAACCCAGGGGCAAAGGTTGCAGTGAGCCGAGATCATGCCAATGCACTCCAGCCTGGGTGACAGAGCACAACTGTCTCAAAAAAAAAAAAAAAAAAAAATTCTGCTTTTATTTAAAACATCACCAATAGCTCTTCAAGTATACAGGAGGTCAAAAATATCGAATAATTCTTAGTTTTAAATATAGTTAATAATTTGGTATTATAATTGTACCTAGAAAAATCAATATTGAAGTGAATACAGGATTTTAATGAACTATAAGAGAGAAGAAAGAATATGGAAAAAGACCAAAACACCAAACATGCATTGAAAAAATAGAAAACTTTCAAAGAAGGCTTTAAAGTATTGAGAGTGGAGAACAAGACGCCCATCTATAAGAGTCTCATGATAGAATAATGTACATAATGTCCTTAATTATTCAAAGTAAACAAAAAGATAGTTAGTAAAACAAATATATGTAGATCAAAAATTAAGGATTGATTTTTAAGCTCATTAGTTTCAAGCAAAGAAAATAATGACAACCTTTTCCTGGAACAAATAGCCCAGTAGCTCTCGCTCTCTTACATCATAATTTATCTAAAACAGACAAAATAAAAGACAGAGAGAAAAAAACCCAGGATCACTCAACTGGTTAAAGTAGCTGAATTACTAAATAAAAAGTTACAAAAAATTTTAAAATTAACTTGTTAAAATACATTTATGCATTAATAGCAATAAAAACTTCAAATACAGTCTGCTTTTTGTCCATCAACTAAAAGAGAGCATTGCATAGAATTTTAGATTGTTTCAGGCTAACTTAATATTCTGTACTGGAAAACAAGACCCTAGAGAAATGAGTTGACTTTGCTCAATGTTAAAGAGTAAATCACTAAGGGTAAATACTAGAAACCAGGGCTTCTAATTTTTATACTTCTTCAACTCTATATTCTCACTACAGAAATCTCATTTGATAATATAAATTATCACTGTATCATATAGAAGTCAACCTAAGAAATAAAATTTGCCTCTAGTTAGTCTCACTCCTTAAAATAGTCTTGATGAAAAAGGACTCAAAAGTGATGTTAACACAGATCTGATTTTTGAAGCTTCTAATATGAAAGGGAAGTATGAGAAGGAAATCTCTTAGATTCATAAGTACTTTTCTAAGAGGTTAATCTACTTTTCACTATCTTGTCAAAACTAAATTCATAAAATATTGCTCATTTCTAAATATAAATTCAAATAGGCTGGCTGGGCAATGTGGCTCACACCTATAATCCCAGCACTTTGGGAGGCCAAAGCAGACAGATGACCAGAGCCCAGGAGTTCGAGACCAGCCTAGCCAACATGATGAAACCATATCCCTACAAAAGAATATAAAAAATTAGCCGGGCATGGTATCATGCGCCTGTAGTCCCAGCTACTTGGAAGGCTAAGGTGGGAGCCCTCGAGGTTGAAGCTGCAGTGAGCAATGATCAGGCCACTGCACTCCAGCCTGGGTGACAGAGTGAGACTTTGTCTCAAAAAAAAAAAAAAAAAAAACCCACAGAAATGGAAATAGGCAAGGTATTATGTTTTAAAATTATAAACTTAACATCTAAATGCAGGAAGTAATACTTCTTAGCCAGAAGTGATACTTAGAATAAACAAGCATTCACTGAAGTTCTAACTATTAAAAGGGAAACATACTTCCAATACCAAAAAAAAAATCATTTAGCTACACTCATACCTAGCAAAAATGTGCAATTCTAAGAACATACATTTTCAGTCGAAGATTTCAAATACCTAAAAGCATTGTGGCATTTCCATTGACCTAATTTTTCTAAGATTAAAAAAAACACCACACCCTTACAAATAAAGTTGGATTACCTTGTCCAGAACAAACTTAGTATTTCCTACTGAAGACAATGATAATGTGTAAGATCCGACAAGGGCGAAGTTGCTGGTTCGCACAGCATTGAGACCTCCTGGACTGGCCATGACTGTGAAGAACGAGGAAATTAAGTTTAGTTCAGAACGACTTTTGTTAAGTATAAATAACAATTCCTCACCCCACCCCGGTAGAAGAAAATTAAGCTGCCACAGAGAAAAAAAAAAAAACTGCCTCATTTTCCTTCATCTTTAAATATGGGGGAAAAAATCAACTTATTTCCTAATGAAAGAAAACTATTAATTTAAGGGAGGTACAAGCACTCCTTAATAATTGGGATGGATATGTTTTTGAAGACATAGACCTAAAACTGTATGCATAAAAAGCAACTTCCCAATAAAAAACATGGAAAAGACTTCAGTGCTAGTTACAATGCAGGGTGACAAAATCAGCAGCAGAAACTATCTCTGCACAGGTCTCTTAGTAACTCTCTTGTGCCACAGAGAAGAAAGACCAATAGCCTAAAGGAAGCGAGTGAAACCAGCTTCATCCTAATTCCTTTTGGAAAAAGGTAGGCCTAAAGTCATTCTAAAGAAGGCCTTTCCTGGCTTGGCGACATTCTAGTTCCCAGTGAACTAGAAAGATGCATTTCTGACATGATACAATGCCAGTTATGATCAGTAAAGCCAAAAGAAGTAAAATCTGCAGTATGGATAGCACAAAACAAATCTATACAATAGGAGTTGAGGTAAAGAGTAATGCTACCTGCTGCTAGAGCTGAATAACATGATGACTGGTGCCTCTATGATGGTACCTAACAAAGGTACAACCAAACTGCATGCTACTGTGGCCAGTAATCTTGTAACTAAGAAACCCACATAGAAAATATTATTCCAAAGGAGATCAAGGTAAACATTCATAAATCAAGATGGCCTATACATATGTAAATATGCAAGTGCTTAATTCCTTACCTTATTCTAAAGTTTCAAATAGTTCAAGATATACTCACCTGAAGAAGCAATGTTGCTTTTCTAAAAAAAACAGGTGTGAAGAAGAAACATAAGTTACTTCCCTTATTTGATACCAAGATTTAAATATGAATCACTCATCTCTTTTAACACAATAAGAACTACATTTCAGAAAACACTTTTCCTACATAAATTACAGGGATTTCCCCCATTAGTACATGTTAAAATTTTCCACAGTGCTCAAGGTTCAGAAATGATTAACCAATTTAAAATTGTTATGTGTAAGATGAAGATTTCTCAAGGAAGCTCAATTTCTCAAAAATTCTACTTACTGTGGTTATAGATGTGAGGAGTCGCTTTGGAGTAATAGCCTAAAAGAAAAGATAGCTTACTATATATATTTCTTATCAAACATCATGTCTCAGAATGTAAAACTATCCAACCTTGAGAAATTCCTACATAGAAAATAACTAATTCTTGGCCGGGTGCAGTGGCTCACGCCTGTAATCCCAACATTTTGGGAGGCTGAGGCGGGCGGATCATGAGGTCAAGAGATTGAGACCACCCTGGCTAACATGGTGAAACCCCCTCTCTGCTAAAAATGTGATAAATCAGCTGGGTGTGGTGGCAGGCACCTGTAGTCCCAGCTATGCGGGAGGCTGAGGCAGGAGAATCGCTTGAACCCAGGAGGCAGAAGTTGCAGTGAGCCGAGATCGTGTCACTGCACTCCAGCCTGGGCAACAAAGCGAGACTCCATGTCAAATAAAAAAAAAAAAAAAGAATTAATTCTTAAATATGAATATATTAAACTTGAGTCCTTGAGTAATTAATTCTTAAATATGAATACATTACACTTGAGTCCCTGATTAAGACTTTCTTATACTGTTAGTCCTTTTTTGTTAGAGCTAAAGAAAAAAGTTTTAAAATGATGACTTAAGAAAAGAAGAAAAGAACACAGCCTGGGAAGGCTGGAAAGCAACCTTATGCCTGTAAAGTGACGGCATAATTCCTAAGTACCAGTTTAGAGAACACAGAGAGAAGAGAGCTCAGGGCAAAGTCTTGAGAAAAGTTTTAAGCAGTTATAAAAGTTGTCAAGTAAATGTAGAGAAAATAGAATTATCTGGCCCAAGTGTATCAGCAACTCATACTGAGAATCATGATCACTCACAGTTTATTTTCAGTATTCATACCTATTTAACATAGTAACTACAAATTGGAATGTGAAACTGATCCAAAAACTTCATAATCATTAAAAGTTGTACATAAATTAAAACTGGGGCCGGGCGCGGTGGCTCAAGCCTGTAATCCCAGCACTTTGGGAGGCCGAGATGGGCGGATCACAAGGTCAGGAGATCAAGACCATCCTGGCTAACACGGTGAAACCCCGTCTCTACTAAAAAATACAAAAATCTAGCCGGGCGAGGTGGCGGGCGCCTGTAGTCCCAGCTACTCGGGAGGCTGAGGCAGGAGAATGTCGTAAACCTGGGAGGCGGAGCTTGCAGTGAGCTGAGATCCGGCCACTGCACTCCAGCCTGGGCGACAGAGGGAGACTCCGCCTCAAAACAAAACAAAACAAAACAAAACAAAAAACTGGTATGATGACATCTATTACTTCTGATGAAAATATTTTTACTGGGTTTCTTTAATTCTCACCTTGGACTTGGATGTTTTTTTCTTCTTATCAAGGCCTGAGGGATCTTTCTTTTGCACCTACACACAAACCCAAAACATAATTAATTTATAATCTGATACTGTTAAGAAAACTATACTCTTCATTATTTTAGAAGGCTTTATCAGCTTACCAAGCTGTAAACTTCAATATTTATTTCAAAGTCATTGGATACATCTTGCCTGGAAAAATAAAGCATTAAATAAAACCTTGAGAGAAAACCTCAATCACACCATTAAAAATGATGCTGCAAATACTCTTACAAGACTCTGAGAGTAAAGGAATCTACTATGTCTATGTCTTTAAAGACAGTAAAAATTGTTAAGAAGTCTATTTTTTCCTATAATGCAAGTCCAAAATTTTTTCCTCAGTATTTTACAACTCACAATCTTCAATAATAATAGTAATTATTTTTCAAACTGCACTTTGACTCTTATTTAAAAATAAATGTTTCACTAAATATAAATGTATTTTCATTAAGACTGAATGTTAAGTACATTATGAGATTTAAGGCATATGTTAAAAATCTATGGTCCAGGTTTAATATATGTATCATTTCAAAATACGCAATACCTACAGTCACATGGAAAAAAGATGCTTCTCAACAAAAGGAAAGATAGACGCATATGAGTTAAAGCAACAAATTTAAAGATGGGTTATCTGTCAATATAAAAAGAATGTGCATAATGCATTTCAAAGATTATAAATGCCACCTGAATGCTTTAGACTATATCAACTCTACAAAAAGAAAAATGCGTTCGAATCATCAAAAGCCTGATTTACTTACAGAGTAAATGTAGTAGTGAATGTCAGAGCATCACCGTTAAGAGAGTTTGAAGTACTTGCTAATGGTGTGGCTACCATATTTTCAGCTCCTGCTTTTAGTATAATTAAGTAATAGTAATTTGCTGCATCTGCAAGAAGTAATCACATTACATAATAAGCACAAGCAAAATCAGATTTAGCTAATCGGCATTCTGGAATACTAAAGAAATAAAGGAATACTGAACTGATTTATATACAATTTATTTTTAAAATTACTAAAATCAACTTTCCAGACACAGAAAGCTAAATAAGACTTAAGTAGGCAGTATAATCCTGAAATAAGCATCATCAAGGTCTCTCCCTACTATGTAAATTGAAATAATTTCACTCCACATTCCTCAATTTCTGCTGATTTTGAATTTTACCTAATGACCCTTAATTCTCAACTAATAGTATATATCTCAAAAGGGCAAATTATGGTTTGTTATTTCAAAACTGAGATTAAAATACTATATATATATAAAAGTTACTCAGAGATAAATTATAATAAAAACATAAACTATTTCTTCACTATTTGTCATTAATAACCACGTACCTCAAGACACATACTAAATTACCAATAAATTTCTGGCCACACCCCATCAAAATCAGGTAACAGCAAGAATTAGAACCTAAGTTACCTTATTCCTACAAAAATGCTCAAACCTTTCTCTCTATTTACTTTCCCTATGCCTGAAATTTACTTCTCACCTGTGTCCAGCCCTCCTTCCCCTCAAAAAGTATGTTCCACACAAATAAAATTTTTAAAAGAACTATAAAAACCATATCCAACATTTAATAAAACTTTATATTCAAACTTTCAGTAAGAGCAATGCCCATTATTGTATAGATTGGTATCCCCATATATATCTGAAGTTTTCCCTTAGTTATTTTTATTAAATCTTGATAAAAGGACCCAAAGGCCAAAGATACAAACTTTGCATTGTTATGCATGATTTACTTGTTTCTATCCTGTACAATTCAATCTAGGTGAGGTTCATAATTTAACACACAATCTAGAAAAATCACCACCATACCTGGTTTCTGAATCGTACTGCAGACAAAATCTGCTTTTAGAGGCAAGCGGATTTCTGACAAAGTAACTGATCCTTTGGATGGCATAAATTCACTTTGGGATACAGGACTAGCCTTATTCTTCCTCTGAGGTCCTTCGTTCTTCAATTTATTCAATTCGTCAATCAAAAGTGTTCTCTTCTCAGCTATGTGAAACACGCAATATTCCAAATATTAAAATTGTAACTGTTTCTAATGAGAGCAAATTCAAAAAAGTGTACTGATGTGGAAACTGTACATAACACATAAAGACGAAATTAGTAACACTATCTTTATAAAACAGACGATAGGTGGATGGGGAAAACCTTGATTGCTCATCTATTTACCAAGTCCTTATGATTTAATAAATCAACTTTCAGCTAGTTTTCATGTATGGTATCATCTGTCCACCCCAACATGCCCCATCATCACCACATATATGCACACAGCAAAATTCAGTTGTTTTAGCTATTTATTGATAACGGAAGGGAGGGAGAGACAGAGAGAGAGAGAATGTATGGGTACATGTGTATATATAGAGATTCATTCATTCATCCATTCATTCATTCAATCTGCACAACTGCATTTCTTCGAATGCATTTCAGTTGCTTTTACCTTTCATGCAAACTACAATTTGTTTTACATAGAGTTCTTAAACCTTATAAAAACAAGAACAAAAAACAGATCCACTGGAACAGATGACTAGGAACAGCCCTTTCTCTAAACTTAAAGATTTCTAAATATCAAAATGAGTTTTCCCTGATTAGAAATTTGTTGGAATTCTTTCAGGTACATCACACGTACTTGCAATTAGAAGAAGTCTTTCTGCTTCAGCTTCTTCTAGGGATCCTTTTCCATGCTCTTCATCAACACAGCAGTTAAGAGCCTGGCTAGCTTGATAGATCACTGTCTGTTGCATATTTATTTCGTTATTGAGTTCCTAGGAAAACCAATGAGAGGAGAAAAAATACACATATTTTAAATCATCATTTTCACTTTAAACTTTAATTCTAACTAACTTGATTGGATAGTTTCTAGAATTTCCAGACGGTAAAGTCAAAATGTTAGTTTCACTGCTCAAGTTTCTAGACTATGCACCAAAAACATTTAGCATGTTATAATAATTAAGCTATAAATATTATTTCTTATGAAAAAACTTCCAATTCATATTTATTAAAGTTAAAATTGGGGTTATGTCCAACAAAATAGAAATTTATAAAGTATTTGATTCATTTTATTTACATCACAATTACACTGCTTTTTAAATATGCTTCCTTAGGGCCAGGCATGGTAGCTCACACCTGTAATCCCAGCACTTTGGGAGTCCAAAGCACAAGAATCACTTGAGCCCAGGAGTGTGAGATCAGTCTGGACAACACGGTGACACTCCATCTCTATTTTCTTTCATAATTAAAATTTTTTAAAAAGCCAGGCATGGTGGCTTATGCCTGTAATCCTAGCACTTTGGGAGGCTGAGGTGGGTGGATCACTTAAGGTCAAGAGTTCGAGTCTGGCCTGACCAACATAGTGAAACCCCATCTCTACTAAAAATACAAAAATTAGCCGGGTGTGGGGGTGCATGGCTGTAATCCCAGCTACTTGGGAGGCTGAGGCAGAAGAATTGCTTGAACCCAGGAGGCAGAGGTTGCAGTCAGCCAAGACTGCGCCATTATAATCCAACATGGGCAACAAAGAGCAAAGCGGTGTGTCAAAAAAAAAAAAAAAAAAAAAAAGCTTCTTAGCATGAAAAAACCTTGAAGTGCATAACAAATTTCCCACTACATCATTACCCAATTAATAGTTATACTTTAAGGATATTTATGAAAAACCTGTTTAAAAATAAATATTTCAGCAATATCAAAGAAGTTTCCAACTTTTCAAAATGAGTACCTTTCCAAAAATAAACTGAATTCAAATGTGATTTACTGAGCTTCTGTGCATCAGACACTATTCTGGCCACTCAGGGTTCAGAGATGAGTAAGGCTGGGCCCTTGTCCTCACAAAGCTCACAGCCTAGTGCAAGAAACATTCCAAATCCCCTTTCCACAGAAGTACATACCTGCATTTTCTGTTTGATATTAACTTGACAAGGAAAGGCATTATTTTTTTCATCCAGTTTTGAAGTAACATCTTCCTTCCGAACAATCACCTGCTTTATTGATGGACGTTCTGTTTCTTTGAATCTTTGAGATCTATATGCATCAATGCTTCAGGAGGTAAGTTACATTCTATTAGAAATCTAGCAACACACTGAGCACTATCCTTTATTGAATATATCAGCAGAATTTGACACTGATATTGAACATGTCAGCAGAACATTTCACAACAGAATGGAACTCTCATTTGGTGAAAGAGAGGCTAACAAAAGTTATTCCAAACTTTTATACAGATGAGTTATTAATAACATTATAATTACAAATTATAACACGACTTAATGTCAATCTAAACCATGACCCTTAGTGAGTGAATGCCTTCCAGAAATGTTCTTACCTGTAAAGAAGATCACGATCTTCAGAACCAAGGCTATCACCAGATTCAGCCCGAGGGACACGAGTTCTTTGGAATTTTCCTGGTTTTGGACTTTCATCACTTCTGCTGGTGTCTTTCAATTCCAGTCTAGGTGTGGACACTAAACTCTGTGGGAAAACACATCAGATATTAGTGGATTTTATGGATAAATAATATTGATCCTAAATGATAATTCATTTTATTGTGTGAAAAAAAATCAATGAATTCTCCATTAAGAAAAAAATCCAGTAAGTTGATTGATTAATCATAAAAACAAAGCAAACTAAGTTCCTAACACATAAAAGAATAAATAAAACTACAAAGACAGCTGAAACTCATACTTTAAAAAAAAAAATTCTAGTTGAATCAATCCCCAGAGTTGCAGTTATTCAAATGAGAGTGAAAGCTAATAACAGTAGTTAGCTGTAAATAAATGTTAGTTATATGTGTTTGGAGCTAAATACCGATATACTAACACAACAATGTTCACACCAACTCCACGATATAGGTATTATGAATAACCTCGTTTAACAGAAGAGGAAACAGTGGTATAGAGAGGTTAAATAACCTGACCAATAAACAGTCAGTAAATGGCAGAGCCAAAAGCTGAGCCCAAATGTCTGGCCTTTTAAGCCATGTTACTGTTTGGATTTCATCTAAGGTCAAAAGGAAACCACTCAAGAGTTTTAAGGTTTCTTTTAAGAGAACTGACTAGAGGTTTGCAAAACCCCCTTGGCTACAGAGCCAAATGCCCATCTGTCAACAAGAGAAAGGGGAGATATGAAACTACTTAGTTTACTTATATCGTGGGCCTGTTTAGTTAGCCTTCTCTTACCTCTGGACTTATCACACCAACTGTTTGTGCCAACGGTGCAAGTAAAGACATTGAGGAGATATTCAGTGCATCTTCCTGTTCTTCGCTGCTTTCTGCTAATGCTTGATCCATCTCCTCCTGGCTCTTCTCCACATCTAGTTCACCTTCCTCTAGGACATCACTGAAGATGTCATTAATTACTTTTGAACTATTGATATCATCATCATTATCCGCACTCATCTCAATTTCACGTATCACGTCTGAAAAATATTTCAATAGGTGGATACTGTGACTCAGACATTTAAGAATTAAAGGCATAACAAAGAAAATTTAATATTCGTATTCTTACTAAATAGGAAAAATGCCTTAAAAAAGCACCTCCTAAAAAGAAAAATAAGCAAATACTACTAATAAATGAAACCAAGATAATCTTCAGTTTCAATAACACTTTCTAAGAAATGAATATTGGTAATCCCAGCACTTTGGGAGGCCAAGGCAGGCAGATCAACTGAAGTCAGGAGTTCGAGACAAGTCTGGCCAACATGGCGAAACCCCATCTCCACTAAAAATACAAAAAAAAAATTAGCCAGGCGTGGTAATAGGCGTCTGTAATCCCAGCTACTCAGGAGGCTGAGACAGGAGAATCATTTGAACCCAGGAGGCAGAGGCTGCAGTGAGCGCAGATGGTGCCATTGCACTCTAACCTGAGTGACAAGAGCGAAACTCTGTCTCAGGAAAAAAAAGAAATGAATATTGGGTCTATCAAAACTGATTTAATACTTTGTGTTTAAGTAAGAGCATTAAGAACTCAAATGTAGAATAATAGCCAAAGACTTCAGACTTTCAAAAAATATTCTCTCAAATGACCTTTTCTATTGTTGAGAGCTACCCTTTCACACAGCAGTCAATAATAGGAAACTATTAACGTCACTTAGAGCAGGGTTCGATAATAATCTTCAGGGCTGCTAACACCCTATTATGATATATACTGGTTTTCATCCATGATTCCTCGTTCATAACGGCCATATCCCTAGTTACTGTCTTTCATTATAATGCTGGGTGTATTAGGCCTCACAGGAAACAGAATTCTCCTGCCCTCCTTTCACCTGCCCCAAGGCAGGTCTCTAATCTTCTCCCATCTTTCTCACTGTGGTTCTTAAGAAGACCCCTCACCCCCTGCACCCCCCACCAGAGAGGATCCAGCCTCATACCCTGGGGGAGGGAATGCTGACTTTATGAAGCTTCCAGTGAAACCAAAGAGAACTGGGTTCAGGGAGCTTCTGGATAACTGAACAAGTAGAGGTTCCTGGAGGGTGGTACCCAGGGAAGGCAATGGAAGCTCCATGCCCCCTTCCCTATACTTCACCCATATCCTTTATAATAAAGCAGTAAACATAAGTATTTCCCAGAGTTCTGTGAGCCAATTAATCAAAGCTAAAGAGGGGGTCACAGAAACCTCAGCTAGAAGTTTAAGAGGCCTGGGCCAGGTGTGGTGGCTCATGCCTGTAATCCCAGCACTTTGGGAGGACAAGGCGGGTGGATCACGAGGTCAGGAGTTCGAGACCAGCCTGGCCAATATGGTGAAACCCCGTCTCTACTAAAAATACAAAAATTAGCCGGGTTTGGGGGTGTGCGCCTGGGGTCCCAGGAGGCTGAGGCAGGAGAATCGCTTGAACCTGAGAGGCGGAGGTTGCAGTGAGCCGAGATCATGCCACTGTACTCTAGCCTGTGTAACGGAGTAAGACTCTGTCTTAAAAAAAAAAAAAAAAAAAAAAAAGAAGTTTGAGAGGCCTGGACTTGCAACTAGTATCTGAAGGAGAGGAGGCAGTCTTGGGGACTGAGTCCCCAACCTGTGGGATCTGTCTGACACTACCTCCATGTAGCTAGTGTCAGAATTGAGTTGAATTGAACTGGTCACAAAAGTCTTCTGTGTTGATGATTGATGTGGTGCTACGAAAACAGAGGAAAACACGGTCCCAGAGAGGTTTTCCCTGAAACACCCCTCTACCAGTACACAGTGTGGGAGGGCAACACCTTTCCTATCTCTGTGAAAGTCAGTGAGGGTCTTAACCACACTTTCACAGATGCCTGTGAGCTAGCAGTAACTGTTAACAGTACCACATCTTGGTAGAAGCTACAGTATATTCTGATTTAATTAAAAAAACAGAGACACTCTCAATTTGAATATGTGCTTCTATCAATATATCATTTCCTATAGTATGTGCAAAGTTAATAATAAATAAAAAATAAAAACCAACCAATTTTCTGCTCAACCTTTGGGTCTGATGTTACTTTTAAGGATTTGTCCTCTTCTAAAAACAATGTTATTTTCAAAGGGCTAGATTTCGTCATTTTGCATTCAGTGAAACCTAAAAATGTTTAAGAAAGATCACATTAATATATATATAAGAACCTATAATTTTCTAGTTAAGGAATCTTGTGTCTTTTTTTCTGATTATAAAACTATGTATTTGTTTTAAAATATTCAAACCCAGAAATGTATAGAAACACCCCTCCCTGAATACCTGTCCTCTCTTAACCCATTTATGCCAGAGGTTGCAAATTTTTTTTGTGAAAAATCAGACCTCGGTGACAACCGTGAGCAGTAGGATATAAGTAACTCCCACAAGCTTAACATTCCAATAACAGAACACTAGGCATAAATGCGTTAACTTTTCCCCCATCAAGAGAGAAATGGGACAGCAATATTACCAGGTTATTGTTTGTTTTTCCAGTTTCCCCCTAGGTATGCATATTTACATACCATTTTGTTTCGTTCTGTGATCATACCATATATACTAGTCTGCAATTTGTTTTTTACTTTAAAAACAAAGTGTCAGGCCAGGCACGGTGGCTCAAGCCTGTAATCCCAGCACTTTGGGAGGCCGAGGCGGGCAGATCACGAGGTCAGCAGACTGAGACCATCCTGGCTAACGGTGAAACCTCATCTCTACTAAAAATACAAAAAGAAATTAGCCAGGCGTGGGGCGGGTACCTGTAGTCCCAGCTACTCAGGAGGCTGAGGCAGGAGAATGGAGTGAACGCGGAAGGCGGAGCTTGCAGTGAGCCAAGATCGCACCACTGCACTCAAGCCTGGGCGACAGAGCAAGACTCCATCTCAAAAAACAAAACAAAACAAAACAAAACAAACTAGGAATAGAAGGAAGGTACACAACATAACAAAGGCCATATATGAAAAGCCCTCAGCTAACATTATACTCAACAGTGAAGGATTAAAAGCTTTTCCTCTAAGATGAGGAACAAGACAAAGATGCCTGTTTTAATGACTTCTATTCAACACAGCATTGAAAGTCCCAGCCAGAGCAATTATGCAAGAAAATAAAAGGCACCTGAATTAGAAAGGAAGAAGTAAAATTATCTCTATTCACAGATCACATGACCATATATGTAGAAAACCCTGGTCTGAGCGCAGTGGCTCACCCCCATAATCCCAGTACTTTGGGAGGCCGAGGCAAGCGGATCATGAGGTCAGGAGTTTCAGACCAGCCTGGCCGACATGGTGAAACCCCGTCTGTACTAAAAATACAAAAATTAGCTTGGCGTGGTGGCAGGCACCTGTAATCCCAGCTACTCGGGAGGCTGAGGCAGGAGAATCGTTTGAACCCAGGAGGCGGGGGTTGCAGTGAGCTGAGATTGCACCATTGCACTCCAGCGTGGGTGACAAGGCGAGACTCCATTCAAAGAAAAACAAAAAAAGAAAGAAAACCCTAAAGATTCCCCAAAAAACCGTTGAACAAATCCAGCAAAGTTACAGAATACAAAATCAACACACAAAAATCATTTGAGTTTCTACATACTAACCATGAACAATCTAGAAACACTGACCTGTAGGTTCTGTACTGGAAATTTTGGCTGGTGTCTGGTTTTCTGTCACCTTTTCTGTTACTGGAAGTGACTGAGTTTTTGAAACACCTTGGTGTTTTTTGAGGGGAGTGCTCTGACAGTGAGTTTCCTGCAAAAAGCAAATGAAAAAGTAAATTTCATTTCTCAAAACTATAGATTTTATTTCTATGTTATTAAATGAAACAAGATTATTATTAAATATTACTCTGTATAAGTTTCCTTAGAACAAAAGAAACAGTGTGTGTGAATAGGCCCAGTCTTGTTTAGAACACAGCAAGTCCTCAGTGCTAGTTCACATTCTTGGTAATTCTCAGTATGTAAAATCTCTTTTGGAGAGGAGGTGGCAAGAAAGAACAAAAATTCACATCAGGGCGCAGTTTTAGATAAGCCAATAAAAGTGAAAGCCTCTCCACGAAGTCTGGGTATTTGGTAAAATAAAACAAAATAACAACAAAAAAACAAAGTGAAAGCCATACAAGGGAAAAACACCCACCCCTATATCACCCCTTATCTAAACCCACACCTATAACATCTGGTGACAGCTCCTACACATCAGGATTCCATTTAACTATCAGTTACCCAGAGGGCAAGAGCAAGAGAAAACAAGGACAAAAACAGATCAGAAGGTAACGAAAGAAGAGAAGAAATCTTTCCCTCATCTGAGTCTTTTTATTCATTAGCAAGGTTATTTAAGAGGAACATTCACTATTTTTTTTTGCGTGTTTAAAGACTATATTGTTGTACAGATTATTTCATCAAAGAAATAAAAGAAGACTTTATGAATAAAGTCATAGTAGAAATCATCAAATAAGAGTAAAGATAAAGGCAGCTAATACTTACACAGAGCTCAATATGTGCCAGCCACCTTTCTAAGCACCTTATATCTATTGCCTCACTTAATCTTCCCAATAACCCTCTACGTTAGGTACTAGTATCTCCATTTTACAGATGAGAGAGCTAAGACACAAAAAAGTTAAGTATCTTGCACACAGTTAGTGACTGGCAGAGCCAGTATACAAACCCAGGTACTCTTGTTCCAGGTCTAGTTCCAGACTTATTAATAGTCTCTCAAGTTAGAAGCAGCTTTGGATGTGTAAAAGCAATGTAATTAGTGTGAAGATGAGTGGATTAAAAAAATACGCAAAAATGTTTAAAAAACACTAAAAGCATAGTAAATTATCAAATGGTTCCACTAAAAAACGTATGGTCTCATCTCAACTAAGTCTCAACACTACCCCCTATTCTTCCTATGTCTGAGTCAGCTCTCTCTTCTTTCCTCCACACTATTTCCCTGTCACCTTCCCTTTCCTAAGGATGAATGAAACAGGAGGTTTCAGCAGAAAGCCCATCAGTGTTTGCTCTCATAGCTCTAAGACTACCAGCATACCTACATGCTACTTTCCTCTTTCCTTTTCATCACAGGAGATTGTCCTCATCAGTTCTGTTCCCTTCACTGTGCTGAGTTCATCCATTCTCACCTCATCCCATTAATTGTCACCCCTTATCCCATCACACAAATTGACTTAGGTCTTAGAAAGGACAAAACACATACAAACCATACTTTTCTTCATCTCCTCTAGTCACTACTTCCTTTTTCCCCTCCACTAGGACCAAACTTCTTCTAAGAAATGCCTGCACTCATTGGCCCTGCTCCTCATGCCCGTTCCCTCCTCCACTCAGCACCACCTGCATGCCACCTTCACCTCTTCACTAACACTGCTCTTTGCCACGTTACAGCAAACTTCTCACTTCAAAACCCAGTGGATTTGGCTTATCCCACATTTGAAACATGACAATACCAACCACTCCTTCCTTCTCAAAAGTTTTCTTTCTTCCCTTGACTTTATTTCTCTTTTTTTTGAGACAGAGTCTCACACTATCGCCTGGGCTGGAGTGCAGTGGTGCAATCTCGGCTCACTGAAACCTCCGTCTCCTGTGTTCAAGGGATTCTCCCATCTCAGTCTCCTGAGTAGCTGGGATTACAGGCACCCGCCACCATGCCTGGCTAATTTTTTTTGTATTTTTAGTAGAGATGGGTTTTTACCATGTTGGCCGGGCTGGTCTCAAACTCCTGACTTCAAGTGATCCACCTGCCTCAGCCTCCCAAAGTGCTGGGATTACAGGCATGAGCCACCGCACCCAGCCCCTTGACTTTAAAAACACTGCCTTCAACTGCATTTTCCTCCTAGCTCTTATATGTGCAACTTTCTGGGAGGAATTTCACAGGTTTATTGGGAATTATTTAGTACAAAATACTTTAAGAACCCTGCTCTATACTTTCTAGACACAGGCGGAAAACCATGAGAATATGATATGCTGGCAACCAGGTGAAGAAGGCACTCCCAATAGAAGAATGATCGACAATGTCAAATGCTACTAATCAACTGAAAATTGATTAGTAGGTGAAGATCACTGACAAATGTGATAAGGATACTGACTCTGTGGAAGGAGTGATAGCAAAGCTTAAGCAGAGATTTCTAGAGAGAAGGAGGAAACCTGAAAGCAACAAGTAGAAATAACTTGTAGAAGAGTCTGCATGAAAAGGAGGCAAAGAAAAGGAGGGGAACGGGGTCCCGAGAGTTGTTTTTGTTTTCAGATGGCAGATAATAGCTTGTTATATGCTGATGGGAAAGATCAGCAAGTATATTTCTTCCTTCCTTCAAATACAAGTTTGTTGAGCTCCTAACTCTGAGTCAAGCACTAAGAACACAGGTAGAGAAGACTCCCATAGGCAGTGGTGGAATGCAAACTTACAACATTCATGGGAAGATAAATATTCTAGTTGAGGTATACACAGGATGACATGGGTAAAAAAAGTGGGACTCTTTGAGAAAAGGGCCAAGGAAGAATTCCCAGAGGGGATTAATGTTTGACCTATTCTTAATGAAGTGTGAGCTCACCAGGGAGATATTCCTGACAGATAACAGAAGTCAAAGGCAGAGAGATGTGAAAACATGGCGTATTTGGCCGGGTGCGATGGCTCACACCTGTAATCCCAGCACTTTGGGAGGCCGAGGCGGGCGGATCATGAGGTCAGGAGATCGAGACCATCCTGGATAACACGGTGAAACCCCATCTCTACTAAAAATACAAAAAATTAGCCGGGCATGGTGGCAGGAGCCTGTAGTCTCAGATACTTGGGAGGCTGAGGCAGGAGAATGGCGTGAACCTGGGAAGTGGAGCTTGCAGTAAGCCGAGATCACGCCACTGCGCTCCAGCCTGGGCGACAGAGCGAGACTCCATCTCAAAAAAAACAAAAAACAAAAACATAGGTGTATTTGAGAAACTGCAAATAGCCTGCATGGCAGGACTGACACATACCTGTGGAGGAGCAGTGGGGAGGCGTCAGGTGAGGAATCATTCTATATGTCAAGCCAAGCAGTTTGTGAATTTTTCTGATGACAACTATGGGGAGCACTCCAAGATTTTAAGCAAGTGAATACATGAATATGCAACTTTTAAAAATATTTCTCAGCCGGGTGCAGTGGCTCATGCCTGTAACCCCAGCACTTTGGGAGGCTGGGGCGGGCGGATCACCTGAGGTTAGGAGTTCAAGACCAGCCTGACCAACATGGAGAAACTCCGTCTCTACTAAAAATACAAAATTAGTCAGGTATTATGGCACGCACCTGTAATCTCAGCTACTCAGGAGGCTGAGGCAGAAGAATCACTTGAACCTGGGAGACAGAGGTTGCGGTGAGCCAGGATCACACCCCGTACTCCAGTCTGGGCAACAGGAGTGAAACTCCGTTTCAAAAAAAAAAATTATATATATATATATATATTTCTCTGGCAGCAACTGGTAAGGTGGATTGGAGAGTAGCGACACTAGAAGCAGGGTGTTCAGTATAAAGCTACGGCAGTAACTTTGGTAATAGCAGAGGAAAATATAGAAGACGAGGCAGGTTGGTGACAGATTTAGAAAACTAATCGCTGCACGTGTGTGTTTATGCATATGTGTGCTGGGGCAAGAAGATGGGAAGACACCGTAAACAAGAGGAAGAATCCAAGGAAGAACTTCCAGATTGTTTTAGATGATGAGGTACAGAGTAAACCAACAAGAGAAGACAGACTACAAGGGGAAGATACTACAGCAAAGCATAGCAGGCTCTGCTAGCCAACCACACCTAGAGCTCAGGAGAGAGATCAGCACAGTGGAGCTGAACATCATCAGCATTTCAGTGCTTATCGGAATCTAGGTATGTGGACAGGGAAGAGATATTCCAGAGCAACTGAGAAAAAAAGGTTGAGATCAGAACTCTGGGAAATGTGATTTGTTAAGCAAGTGAACTGATAAATCAGTCAAGTAGATCTCTCTCAAAGAATACTGGTTAAATTTACTGTTGTTTTACTTTCTATTAGTCCCCACTGTAAATACAATTCTATTAGCTTAAAAACATATCCTAACACAGTACTTTGAAGACATGTAAATGAAACAGAACACAGCTTACATCGTAGAGATTTTGTTGAAGGCTGATTAACGAACCTTGACCAGAATAAAGAGCAATCTGGGAGGTGTGTGGTGACTGAAAGGATCCCAGATAGTCTAAAGACATGGTGTGTAGGGATAAGTATACAGTCATCAATGAGAAAAGTAGATTCTCAGAAATATTTCAGAACCAGCATCTAAGTGGAAAGTTAAGTAGACTCTGAAATCAAATGAATGATGAAAATAATTTTCATAAAATTTGATTTTAAGGTCATCAATGAATATGGTGAAGAGTTCCACTGAAATAGAAAATATCACAAGAAAAGCAGAATTGCTTGCACATTTAAGGGATTTATAGGCAAAAAGTGACAGAGTTAATTGGAACAGAAAAGTCTATAAAGAATTATTTGCCAATACAGAACTACAAATTAGATCCCAATACTATTTGGGGACCACGTCCGCTTTTATATTTCTTGTTTACATTACCTGTTTGGTTTCTAGTTGTTTGCTTTTTGAGTTTCCGCCTTTTTCTGCACTCCATATATTGCCCTTGTCAAATCGGCCACGAAGACATGCTAGTTCTTTTTGACGTTCCTAAACCCATCAAAAGCTGTATTTTACACAGGAGCCAGTAGCATGTTTAACATCCAAACACTACTAAAATTTTCCTTGTTTTCAGTTTTAAACTGTTTAAAAGGTTTAAACAGTTGGCAGTTTAAAAAGTTCACAATACACATGGAATTCATGACAATATTTCTAATTTGAAATGAGTGATACTGTCTACAGCCATACCACCCTGAATGTGCCCGCTCTTGTCTGAAATTAGTGAAACAAAATCAAGATGCTACTTATCTCAGTCAAAAAGACTGGCATCAGAACCCATTTTGATTTCTAGGTTATATGCAGGTATCATGTGATGAATAATGTTAAATACAGTACATCATACCTGCTTGAGCTGTTGTGCTAAATGGGTAGTAGATGAAGATGTGTCTTGCTTGAATAATCTTTCTTGGATGGCCTTTGTATTTGGAGTAATAATAGGGGTTCTATGGGGTGTGCTACGAGCTGGACTTTCTTTGCTGTGTTCTTGACAACGCTCTCCAAAGCGTTCCAGGAAAGGCTTAATTCCTGCTCCTCCTACAGAAAACACACACATTTTTGGAGGCTATTCAAAATAAAAAATTATTATGATTTCTATGGAAAAAGTTCTAAGCTACATTACAGCTTCAAAATGCTTTGATTTTATCAGGAATATTCATTCACAAAGTAAACTATAAAAATACTTCAAAATTTTAAAAAGTTTACTTTACTATTCTATTTAAGTACATGCCCTAAAACCTACTCATAGAATTCAGTTATTTAAAAAATAATAATAATTTTAAAAAGGTAGAATGAGGAGAGAGCAGTAAGGCTTAGAAAACTCCCAAACTGAACAACCAGAATTTAAATAATTAGAAATTAACTGTATATATATTAATAAATCTACCTTCATCACCAAGTGTGCTGGCCATGGTAACTTCCAATAACTTACATTTCTATAGTCAATTTATTTTATCTTGCTTTTAGGAAGCCTAACATGAAAATAAGGGAATTTTTCCTTTTTCTCCTTCAGAAGGAAAACTAGAGATTATTCATTTTATCAAAAGGACACCTTGATTTTACAGTATCTTAAAATAGTATTCGGTTGGGCACGGTGGCTCACACCTGTAATCCTATACTCTGGGAGACCGAGGCAGGTGGATCTCTTGAGCTCAGGAGTTCGAGACCAGCCCGAGCAACATGGAGGAACCCCATCTCTATAAAAAAATACAAAAATTAGCCAGGTGTAGTGGCATGCCTATAATCCCAGCTACTTGGTGGGCTGAGGCAGGAGGATTGCTTGAATCTGGGAGGTTGAGGCTGCAGTGAGCTGAGATCATGCCACTCACTGCACTCCATCCTGGGTGACAAAGTGAGACCCTGTCTCAAAAACAAAAACAGCAAAACAAAACAAAACAAAAAACTCCACAGCACTCATTTGAAACAGTATGAAGTAAATTTAAAATAGGGCAAATGGGGCATATATCACTCCCATCAAGAGGATTCTAAGGTTGTATTACATAAAAATAGGCTTATCTATATCAGAGATTAGCATATATTTTCCTGTAAAGGGCCAGGCACTAAATATTTTGAGCTTTGTGGGCCATATGGCCTCTGTCACAATTATTCTGGTCTGCATTACAGAATGAAAGCAACCACAGACAATATGTAAGTAAATGGGTGTGACTGTGCTCCAATAAAACTTTACTTGCAAAAACAAGCAAAGAGTAGAATTTGAGCCATGGCCATAATTTGAGGACTTCACCTGTCACTTATTACTACTTCAGGCCATATTCCAAACTACAGTCCATTAAGAATGCAGTGAAGTATCTAAAATAAATATCTCTGAAACCCTGGAAATGTGATTCTGGGTATATCCAGTAGTCAAGAACAATTAAAACACATGCTTCTTATCTAAGCGTTGAGTCTTTAGAAAATTGGGACTAACTAGTCCTATTCCATCTGGGGATCTTGCTATTGTTTCTAATTCTCATTCCAGCTCAACTGGAAATTGCTGATTTCTACCTACCCCATAACCGCTTCCCCACTCTCATTTCTGTTTACTGCCCCTTTATGATGAACTATAGTTTCTGCAGAGGTTGTATTTTCAGAAAGTTAAACCTTAGAATTAAAAGTCTTTCCAATGAAAATGAACACAGTTCAGAATAAACTCGATTACCATATATTTTAGTCCTGTGTTTCTCAATTAACAGCATGTGGAAGTGTGCCAGAAGATATAAATCACCACAAGATAAATATGGCATTTCCTGGAGTATCAGTTTACTATGGCAAGAAATTTTGAACTTTTATATGTAAATGCTCACACACAATATATACACAGATAGATATAATTGGGGGATGAAGAGAGGTTGATTAATGAGTACAAATATACAGTTTGGCAGAACAAAAAAGACCCAGTGTTTGATAGATCAGTAGGGTGCTATAGTTTACAATAATCTATTGTATACTTCAAAATAGCTACAAGAGAAGAATTCAAATGTTTCTAGCATAAAGACAAGTATTTAAGGTGATGGATATCCTCATTACACTGATTTGATATTTACAAATTATATGAATATATTAAATTATCAAATGTACTTCCAAAATATATATATTATTTACCAATAAACAGCAATTTTTTCAAATATTTCTACCATTTATCAATTTAATAAATAAAATTAGAGGTGGAGTCATTCATATGCACATTCACTTCTCTCTGCTATTAGAGGTGCCTTCATACTCAAGATTGAGAAGCACTGCTCTGCACCCTTGGCTACAAGAATGTTTCTCCATTATGCCCCTAAACTGTGATTTCCAGTTAAATATGCTTTGTCTGAATCAAAAAATATAGAAAATAAAATCTAGCAAGATCATCCTGGAAAAAGCATGTTTAAACTGTTAAAATGTAACATATTAAGTCATTTGACCAGTAAATAGGCTAGTCTACATTAATAAATATTCATTGAATCAACTAAAGCTGAGGTCTCATTTGGAACATTCAGGCACTGGCCCTGGCAAACCATTGCTGTACCATTCACAACTGGATATTTAAAATGTTGAGAATAGATATCCTGAATATAGTCAGCAATAATTTTAAATTTTTTATAAATACGTAACCTGGTGTTGTAGATTTGTCTTTAGATTGAGATTGCAGACAAATTTCTCTATTTAGTTCTCCTTTGGACGGAACTGTCTGGGGTAAAGTTGACTTCACAATTGGTTTCGATACCTCCGTTTTCAGAGGACTAATAGGAGTTTTTGGAAGTTCAGGATTTTGTCCCTCACAACTTTTAGCATCAGTGATAGATGTAGTAGATTTCACTGGAGAAGAAGTAGGTTTCTGAAACATGAAAACGCCTAGGGTAAACAACATTCACAATATCTAAAAGTAATCCTATAACAAAACAATTCAAGTCCTATTTACTTGATAGCCTTTATGTAAGATTTATGAAAATGAAATGATTTTGCTCTCTAATAGATCAAACAAATATGAAAGATTTGGGAAAAATACCCAACTTAAAAAATGCTATCATTTAAATTATAATATGTGGGTTAGTCTGCATAATGTATTCATGGGTAATTAAGTATTAGCAGTACGATCACTATTTTAAAAAAAAGTTTTATTCATATTATTGCACTAGTACCTTTATCAAATTTTTAACCATATTAGACCAAATTACATTTTAATTAAGTCAATAAAAATTTAACAAAATAGTATCATGTACTTGATGGTTAATAAATTAAGTACTTATACATAGCCAGGTACTGTGCTAAGTGTTTTATGACTCTTATTAACCCTCCAAATAATCTTTTTTTCCCTATTTTACATACAGAAAAATAAAGCCTTGCAATATTAAGCACCTTGTCCAAAGTCACACTTCTAATTATGTGGTAGAGCTAGGATTCAATGCAGGTCTAATTCTAAAGCCTAGCTGTACACTAAAAGACAATGGTCAGAAACACAAAATTATTTTTCCTTTTTATTTAAGATTGTTTTTTGAAAACTGTTGAGGTAATACATGCACAAAGTAAAAGTTTCAAACATTTCAAAAGGATATACGGTGAAAGTATCATACCCTGTTTGGCAATTTGCCTTCCCGGAGGCAACTATAGCTACTAATTTGTTATACATCTTTTCAGAAATATTTGATAAATTTATATAAATTTCTCATATATATATATTTAAAGCATTATAACAGAGGACTTAATTTTCAGTGCTCTCCTTAATGACTAAGAAGAGGCTCTATCATTCCATTATAGACTGGATTTGCATCAAATTAGTATAACTTCAGCTGTCAACTGCTAATTGATCTTGGGATAGGGTACCCAACTTAACGATTTTCACTTTCTAAGAAACTGCTATCTTACAAATACATATAAACTCACTATGCACCTATTATAAAACACATATCCACCCATCCACCTGTACATACACACAGATGTATTATACCACTCATAACAAAAAAAGAAAAGGCTTCCAAAGACCAAAATGATATTGACTTACCACAGAGCTGGAAATTGAGGCATTAACCAAAGCTGCATCATCAGCACTTGAGGATGGGGCTTTATTCAAAGAGCCATCGCCATCCCTTTGGGAACAGCATGTAGCTTCCTGCTTAACACTGCTGCTATTGATCCTAGCAGATGCTCCACTTGCAGAGGAAAATTTGGATAAACAAGTGGTACCAGGCTGTTCTTGTACACTGTTTTGTTTTGCAAATGAGTGATTTACATCATCTTCCCAGGAGCAAATAGTTGCAGCAAGGTTGGCCAGACGGCCCCTTCTCCCAACTGGAGCTGCTGAGGCATTTGAAAGTGGTGGTTTGGGAGGGGAAGCAGCCTTTTCCTCTGATGGCATTGGTGAGAAGAGTGAGCTTTCAGGAATATCATCTGAAAATGTTTTCAGAAAAGAGTTAAAAACCACGTTTAAGAGTAATATTTATGTAAAAACCAGGATCACTCTATGCAGAATTTTTAAATGAGATTAATAGGTTTAAGAACCAGTGAAAAGTTCTAGCATGCATGAAACTATCAAGATATTTAAATTTGACATTATCTTTTTAAATCAAATGATATTAAATCCAACATTTAAAAAAAACCTATTATACCTATTTTTTCCATTTTTCGATGGATCATGAAGAAAGGTGTATTTTTAGAATGAATTCATGGTGTTATATATAACATTGCACAATTTAAAATTATGTATCTCACAGAAACTTTTTGTTTTAAAAATGGATTAGACTATTGCTGTACAGCAGCAATAATGCTGTAACCATTAGCCACTTGTGACTAATGAACACTTGAAACGTGGCTAGAGCAGCTGATAAACGACATTTCATTTCATTTTAATTAACTTAAACATCCACATATGGCTAGTGTCTTCTGTATTGGGTAGCACAGGGTTAGATCAAATCAAAAACAACCAAATGTTTTCCTGGATAGTTACTTCATTTGGAGAGAAATCCCAAATAGTGATATTTAACTGACGAAGAATCTAGGCCTTCCCTAGGGCATGTATATAGGGAATCCAAGGTTCACAACAGTTCCTACTCCACAAATTCAATCAAGGAAAGAGGAATTCCTCCTGTCTAAAGCTTCTACTTCTGCTGAATTTTCAGTTCTGCACCTCCAAAACCTTCTCAGGGATCTTGCTCGAAATAAGCCCCCTCCTTCTCTACAAACTCTTCTCTGCACATAAACACAGTTATGAGTTGTTTAACAATGGGGATACATTCTGAGAAATGCATCATGAGGTGATTTTGTTATGTGTACATCACAGAGAGCACTTCCACAAACATGGTGTAGTCTACTATATAGTTAGGATATGTGGTAAAACCTATTGCTCCTAGGCTAAAAACCTGTACAGCATGTTACTCTACTGAATACTGCAGGCAACTGTACCACAATGGGAAGCAAACATCTAAATATAGAAAAAGCACATTAAAAGTACATTATAATCTTATGAGACTACCATTGTATATGCAGTCTACCACTGACCAAAACATCAATATGTGGTATATGACCATACAGTAGCCCAACCCTTATCTTCAGTTTCACGTTCCCAGTTTCCTTACCAGCAGTCAACTGTTGTCTAAAAATATTAAATGGAAAATTCCAGAAATAAACAATTCATAAGTTTTAAACTGCACACTGTTCTGAGTAGCATGATGAAATCTTGCACCATCTGACCAGGATATGAATCCTTTGTCCAGCATATCCACACTGTAGACGCCACCCGCCCCATAATCACTTTGTAGCCATCTTGGTTATCAGATCGACTACTGGAGGATGCAGTGCTTGTGTTCAAGTAGCCTTTATCTGCCCTAATGATGTCCCCAAAGCACAAGAGCAGTAGCAGTGATGCTGGCAATTCAGATACGCCTAAGAGAAGCCGTAAAGTGCTTTCTCGAAGTCAAAAGGTGAAAGTTCTCGACTTAATAAGGAAAGAAAATATGCTGAGGTTGCTAAGATCTATGGTAAAAATTAATCTTCTATCCATGAAATTGTGAGGAAGACAAAAGAAATTCATGGAGTTTTGCTGTCGTACCTCAAACTGCGAAAGTTATGGCCACAGTGTGTGTAAGTGCTTAGTTAAGATGGAAAAGGCATTACATTTCCAGGTGGAAGATGCACAGAAAGATGGTATGAATGATGGCAATCGGGTTCCATACTGTCTGAGGTTTCAGACGTCCACTGGTGGTCGTGGAACATATACCCAGCAGATAAGTGGGGAGACTACTGGATTCTCAAGTTTCTCTCACCTTAGAAATAAACATACCGGCAAGGCGCAAAGGGCCCAAGCCTGTAATCCCAGCACTTTGGGAGGCCGAGGCAGGCAGATCATTTGAGGTCAGGAGTTCGAGACCAGCCTAATTGACATGGTGAAACTCCGTCTCTACTAAAACACAAAATTAGCCACACGCGGTGACGGGTGCCTATAATCTCAGCTATTCGGGAGGCTGAGGCAGAGGAATTGCTTGAACCCAGGAGGTGGAGGTTGCAGTGAGCCAAGATTGTGCCATTGCACTCTAGCCTCGGTGACAGAGCAAGACTCCCTCTCATAAACAAACAAATATACATCCTGGCAAGGAGTGGCGGGCTCACGCCTGTAATCCCACCACTTTGGGAGGCCAAGGAGGGTGGATTGCTTGAACTCAGGACTTCGAGAACCAGCCTTGGCAACATGGCAAAATCCCGTCTCTATAAAAAATGCAAAACTTAGCTGGGCTTGGTGTTGCGCCTTTAGTCCCAGCTACTTGGGACACTGAGGTGGGAGGATCACTAGAGCCTGGGAGGTGGAGGAGGTTGCAGCGAGCTGAGAGCGTTACCACTGCACTCCAGCCTGAGCGATGAGGCGAGGCCGTCTCAAAAAAAAATAAACATCCCCTCATTGATATACATCCTCTTTAACTACTGGCCCTCTTTCCCTACACAATATTCACTCACCACTTAACTCACTCAACTGAACTTCTGCCTGTACCACTGCCCTGAAGTTGGTTTTGTCATTGTCACTAGATGCCAGTTCACACTTTGCAGGCTTTGTATTTCTTGACATCTCTAAAACATATCACTCGCTTTCTATTTGTGACATCATTCTCTCCTGTCCTTCCTGGCTTATCCTTCACAGTCTTCCAACTACCAAATACCTCCATTTGGCTCGCCCAGATATCCCAAATAACATATCTGAAGGTGAAATTGCCCTGAACATATTCCTCCTCATCTTAGGAAAAGACATCACTAACTATCCAGTCACTGGGGCCAGGAATCTGACCTCTTCCTCCCTTCTCCCTCATCCTCCACCATCCAGTCATTAGGTCCTAGAGTCTGTTTCCTATATCTCTCAAATCCAGCTTCTTCTCTTCATTTCCACAGTCCTTCACTCTTTGCAACTAGATTATATTTTACTTTATTTTATTTTTTAAGAAAGAGTTTTGCTCTTGTTGCCCAGGCTGGAATGTAATAGCACGATCTCGGCTCACTGCAACCTCCGCCTCCTGGGTTCAAGAGATTCTCCTGCCTCAGCCTCCCGAGTAGCTGGGATTACAGGCATGCACCACAGAGTATAGTCACAAGAGCTAGAGGTCTTATTAAGCCCATTCCTAAAACATGACAATAAAACTGTCATCTGCTGATAGGACAGTGCTTATTCTAGGGAAAATAACAGAGGTATATAAAGGATATTGCAGGGGGTCAGGGAGGCTTTTCTGGAGGAAGAGACTCCTTAAGCTGGACTCTAAAGGACAACTGGCTTCAGAGAATGGAGATAATCTAGTCAGAAAAACAGAAATGTATGGAAAGCAGAGGTAAGTAACATGAGCAGAGTGTGTGTATAAGTGGATCCTATTCTGGTGTTTAAAGCAAGCAGTAGAAAAGCAAGAGTTACATTTTTTTTTTCCATTCTGAATGTGTCAAAATAAAGAGATACGTTTGAAAAAGCAGCAGGTCCAGATTGGAATTTAATCAGTTGATGGGGAGGTCCTGGGAGAGTTTAAAGCAGAAGCAGGCAAGTGTTTTAGAAAAATCACGCTGGTGTGAGAATTGAGGAGGGACTGGACAGGGCAGAGGTTTGAAGCAGGAAGAACAGTTAGAAGGCTAATATTATAATCTAGGTGCAGGCAGGATGTGGTGGCTCACATCCCAGCACTTTGGGAGGCTGAGGCAGGCGGATCACCTGAGGTCAGGAGTTCGAGACCAGCCTGGCCAACATAGTGAAACCTCGTCTCTACTAAAAATACAAAAAATTAGCTGGGTGTGGTGGCATGCACCTGTAATCCCCGCTACTCGGGAGGCTGAGGCAGGAGAATCACTTGAACCTGGGAAGCAGAAGTTGCAGTGGGCCAAGATTGTGCCACTGCACTCTGGCCTGGGCAACAGGGCAAGACTCCATCTCAAAAAAAAACAAACAAAAAAAACAGCTTTATCGAAGAGGCAATGTAATAGCTCTCTTGATTCCCTGTGCAGAGCAGGGCAGAGAGTAGCAGTTTAGGGCAGTTTTACAGTCATATTTATACCTACTCTTAATTGCATGCACATTAAGCAGCAGCTTATGAAGAAATATCTAGGGAAGGGATAGTAACTTTTGGGTCATTGCCATGGAAAGGGGTGGTAACGCCTGGGTGTTGCCATGGCGATGATAAATTGACATGGCACACTGGTGGGCATGTCACTGGAAAGCTGCTTACCCCAGGCCCTGTTTTAGCTAGTCCTCAATTTTTTTTTTTTTAATTTCTTATTTCTTTGTTGTTGTCATTTCTCAATCTTGTTCAGTGTCCAAGTCCCACATCTGGAGTCAAGTCCTATCTCTTACCTCACCACTACTAAAATAAATAGGTATTGATTGATACCATAGACTATGCTATGTGCCAAAAAACATCAGGTGGCCGGGCGAGGTGGCTCACGTCTATAATCCCAGCACTTCGGGAGGCCGAGGCAGGTGGATCACCTGAGGTCAGGAGTTCAAGACCAGCCTGGACAACATGGCGAAAGCCTGTCTCTACTAAAAATACAAAAATGGCCAGGGGCGGTGGCTCACGTCTGTAATCCCAGCATTTTGGGAGGCCAAGGCGGGCAGATCACGAGGTCAGGAGATTGAGACCATCCTGGCTAACACAGTAAAACCCCGTCTCTACTATTAAAAATACAAAAAAAATTAGCCAGGCATTGTGGTGGGCACCTGTAGTCCCAGCTACTTGGGAGGCTGAGGCAGGAGAATGGCGTGAACCTGGGAGGCGGAGCTTGCAGTGAGACAAGATGGCACCACTGCACTCCAGCCTGGGCGACAGAGAAAGACTCCGTCTCAAAAAAAAAAAAAAAAAAATTAGCTGGGTGTGATGGTGTGCACCTGTAATCCCAGCCACTCAGGAGGCTGAGGCAGGAGAATTGCTTGAACCTGCAAGGTGGAGGTTGCAGTGACCCGAGATCATGCCACTGCACTCCAGCCTGGGCAACACAGTGAGACTCTGTCTCAAAAACAAAAACAAAAACAAAAAAATCATCAGGCAGGTCATAGGAGTTAAGAGCTCTAAAGTCAAACCATTGGGATTTGAATTTGAGCTGGCTAACCAGGACAGGTTTATTAGCCTCTATGAACCCAGTTTCCCTCTTCTATAAAATGAAGATAAAAGTAGTTTATATCTCAAGATTATAAGAATTAAAAGCTATTAGAATAAAAAAATTTACATTAAAATAAAAAATATTTGCAATGCCTAGCATTTTACATACTGTTTGCTCTTGCGATTATTATCATCACTGTCAGAAAACATAATCTTAAACTCTCTGCTAATTCTTATCAAAATTTCAGTTAAAAGAAAAGAATTGATATGTATGGAAGACTGCCTGAAATACATGTAGTCCACCTGGTTTAATCCAGTCTAAAATAGCTGTCATCTATCCAGCCCCATTCTTCAGATCACTTGATCTCAATTCTGGCTATGCATCAGAATTACCTAAAGAGCTTTAAAAAAAATAAGACAAAAGCACACCTTGGGGTTCCACCACATTTCTGAAATTCTAATCCTATGGTCTATGTGATTCTGATACAATCAGCCAGGCTGAGAACCACCTAAGGAATGCTTCCTTGGGTGAGGCCCAGTAGCCACTGAGCTGTCTGCAAGCACCGTGGGGTCTACCTGCACTGTGCTAGCTTACTTTAGAAATGCTTCTACTGCCAGGTGCGGTGGCTCATTACTGAAATCCTAACACTTCGGAGGCCAAGGCAGGCGATTACTTGAGGTCAGGAGTTCGAGACCAGTTTTGCCAACATGGTGCAACTCCATCTCTACTAAAAAATACAAAAAAAAATTAGCTGGGCATGGTGGCACACACCTGTCATCCCAGCTACTCGGGAGGCTGAGGCACGAGAATCACTTGAACCTGAGAAGCGGAAGTTGCAGTGAGCCAAGACTGTGCTGCTGCACTCTAGACTGGGTGACAGAGTAAGACTCTGTCTCAAAAAAAAAGAAAAGAAAAAAGAAATGCTTCTACTGAGCTTGGAGCCAGGACATCTGCCTACCTTGAGAAACCTTATAGGTTTCTTAGCTCCCACAAAGTCATATTTAAGGACACATGAAAGAAAGTTCTCTCAGGTCTTACTGCCAAATCTCAAGTCTTAGTGCCAAACATGGTTCTGCTTTTAGCTTGTTAGTCACGTAACTGATAAGTGTTTCACGTCTTCACATGGGCCACTAGCAAAAGGAAGACTTTACAGTCTGCATTTAATAAAATGACTTTACTTTTCACTTCTTTGTTTTTCCTTCCCGTATTTTCTCTTCACCTTGACTTCTTTACTTTTCTTGTTTTGTAATACAGATATTTTTATAAGTCATCTCAAGGCTTTGTTTTTTTTTGTAACAAGGCAAGCGATAAGTGAAATTGATCATAGCATAAATAACTCTGTTGCATAATTGCTGCTTTACTTCTCAGGTTCCCCTTCTGATGATAGGCTCATGAAAGGCAAGGATCAAGTCATTTCATTCGTTTCCAGCACTGTGCATAATAATATACTTTGTAGGTGCTCAATTTATATTTTTTGACATTTTATTTCTCCCCTACCGAACAGCATTGCATACCTTAGTCCCTCAAGTTTATTTAATTATTGAATCCATGAAATAGGATTTCTTTAACATGGAGCTGAGGGTCAGCAATGCTAATGACACGTATAGTTTGTTCTCAACTATTTTTCGTTGCAGATATTAAGGTAATGCATAAGATCAGGTTTCTACAAACTAGTCCAAGAACCTCACTGTGATCTACTTCAGTTTAAACAAAACCAACGTATACTACTGGTAGACAAACCATTTGCAAGCAAAGGATACTCAACATATAGATAAAACAAAAGCATTTACTTTTCATGAGTTAACTGATAAAATGTTTAACATACCAAACTGCATCTTATTGGAACAGATGTATGGGCCATACCATCTATACAATTCATACCTGTCATATCATCATTATCCCAACGGCGCCGTTGCTCCGCAAGTTTTTGCATACGTGTTTTAACTGAGGAGGCTGCAGTTGCTTCCAATCTTGAGTTCAGCCCTCTCCTCATGCCCAGCAGTGATGCCGGGACAGCCACAGAATCATTGACGGTATCTGCTGCTTGTGGCTGCACCTGAGGAGACACAGGACTTGGAGAACAAGATTTTGCAGACGATGACTCAACTGGTTGTTTATTTTCCAAGTTAGAAACTTCTACTTCAGTGTTGTCAGAACAGCGTTTTTTTGATGGTGATGGTTTCGTACAAGATTTCTCTACATTAAAAAAGAGGAAAAAAGACATTCAAAATTTGCAATTTCTCACAGCATGAAAAACTTGAGGGTAGATACTTAACAAATTAATAAAACATCACCCCTCCCTATTCTTTTAAATGATTTTAGTTACAACCAGAAATATGTAAAACCCCATTCTCTTTCAGCAACTTAGAAATCTGATATGAAAGATCTTTTCAAGCAAACATAATTTATGGTATAAAAACCTTAATGAAAAGATATTTAGAGCTAAGCTATGGGGATGCAAAGGCATAAGACGGATGCAATGGACTGTGGGGATTTGGGGGTAAGAGCGGGACAGGAGCAAGGGATAAAAGATTACAAATATGGTGCAGTGTATACCGCTCAGGTGATGGGTGCACCAAAATCTCACAAATCACCACTAAAGAACTTACTCATGTAACCAAATACCACCTGTACCCCAATAATTTATGGAAAAATAAAAATAAAGACATTTAAATAACATTTTCAAAATATATTGCGTAACACTTTAAATAGTGTTAAGACAATAGTAAATAAAAAGTGCATACACACAGAATAAGAAAGCATTCTAACAGATTTTAAAGATTATACAGCCTAATCACCTCACCTTCAAATAAGAAATATCAAGCCTAGAGAAATTCAGTTACCCACCTAAAGTCACACAGCTGAGCTAAGTGTAGAAACCAGGTTTTCTGTTTTTGAAACTCTCTTTCATGGAAAATAACTAATAAGCATGGTTAGAAGGGCAATTGGCTTGAGGTTTAGGATTATGACAGGCGACAGAAAAAGTGACTGAATTATCTGGTCAATACCAAACAAATTCACCGGTACGGATATTTAACATTTCATATTTCAAGCTTCTATGAACACCTACAAAATAAATGAAAAAGCCCTAAAATTAAAAAAAAAAAAAAATTATCATAACCATAAGGCATATTATTTCTAACTACAACTGAGTTTCAATATATCTCCTGGAAAATTAATATTTTAAAAGAATGTACATTTTGTATTAAGTCAGTTTCATCAATTGCCTAACCAAATGTTCTGGCAGTGACCAAAGTAGTATCAGGGATAAATCATGATTGCCCTTGTTGACATCAACCTAAGTAAATATACATTATGAAACTTTCTAACCTATTTTTTCCCTACTCCACTTGTCTCTTTTTTCTTTTTTTGAGATAGGGCCTCACTCTGTCACCCAGGGTGGAGTGAAGTGGTGCAATCTCAGCTCACTGCAGCCTCGACCTCCTGGGCTCAAGTGATCCTCCCACCTCAGCCTCCCGCGTAGCTGGGACTATAGATGTGCCACCATGCCCAGCTAATTTTTGTATTTTTTGTAGACAGGGTTTTGCCATGTTGCCCAGGCTGGTCTCCAACTCCTGAGCTCAAGCACTCTGCCCACCTCAGTCTCTCAAAGTGTTGGGATTACAGGCGTGAGCCACCACACCTGGCTCTTTTTTCTTTTCTTTTCCTTTTTTTATTTTGGAAACTTTCTAATGTTTTGTAACTCATTTATGGATCTATTTACTATGAACACACCTAATAATTTTTGAAAGTGTTCCTGCTTTAACATGCAATACCATCTGGAAATACAGAATTATTCTAGTTTACAATTATCTAAAACAGTAAATGTGAACTTCTACCTAAACATCAAAATGTAGTTTTGAACTTCTATCTAAGCATCCAAACACTAATTTTCAAATACATAGCACTCAATAGTACAAACCCATCTCACAGGGAAAACAGAAGATCCTGGACTAGGGACAGGCCCCTATTTTCCTGGCTGAATACCATATAATATGTAATGTATTTCCTTCGCTCTCCCTTCAAAATGAATAAATGTATGAACACTAATTTTTGTTCTATGACTAGCTTCCAAAATAACTGAGCTAGCCCATGTACTCTTCTCTTTAAAAAAAAAAAAAAAAAAAAAATTTGTTTTCCCTCTGTAATTTTTTTCTATATTTTATTTTACAGTGGTATTACAGTATTTTACAGACGTACTAAGGAAGATTATTATCTCAAGACTATTCCACACTCCAGGAAAAGACTAAGGAGGCTGGCTGATGCTGGCTGGGAATCCCAGGATTGAGGGAAGAGTAAGACTACAGGTGAGTTTGTGTTTGTGTTTGTGTTGTGTGTGCTTGTGTTTAATTCCACCACTTCCGGAGATTTAACAACCTACACTTTAGAGTCAGTTCAGCAAATAGAGGGTGAAAAAGGTTCATTAAATGTCAAGCACTGGCAGTGTGCCTTCCATTGCCTTGCTAGTACCAGAGACACCATCCACACTCTGTGGCCAGCTGTTCTGCCACCTCTGGGATAAAAAACTACACACTACTGTAAGCATAAATGTTACCCTACTCCTTTATTTTTCCTCCCTTGAAGTTTTAAGGATAACTTCAGATTGGAGAAAGTAAAGTTCAATCAATTAATTTGAAATATTTGTTAGAAGAAACTCTGTTCCAACCTGATGGGTTCTAGGCCTAATATAATAACTCTGAAATAGAATAGAAGGCTGTTATTTCCCCCAGAGGCTGTTACATTTGTCTCCCAAAGAGCTTGGTTCTTCTATATGCTAATGAAATGTCTGGGGCTTGTCTCCTTCAAAAGAAAAAAAAAAAAGCAAATGTTATTTTTCCCCACAAAGTCTATTACCTTCACTACCAGAGAGGGGCTGCTGGTTACTTGCTTCTGAAAGTGGCTGTCTGGCTCGCTTAGCATGAGTCATAGACCTTGGAGCTGCTGTGGGTCTCTCAGCCATTTTTCTCTGAAGATTCTCTCGCCTGGCACGGGTTCGCTCCAGCAGTTTCTACACAAATAAATATATCAGTGTTAAAACGCAAGTTTAATCAAAAGTTCATAAAATTGCAGTATCTTCTAAAATCACCAATTGCCACATAGGATGACAGTTAAACACATTTCAAAAGTGAATCCTAAGCAATTACATCAAGATTCACTAAATGAGCACCCCAATGTCGTAATTATTATAGGAACATTACAAGGGAAATAAAATGTGTAAAGTTACTTACATAAGATTTTTAAAGGCCACAAATTCTTTCTGCTTTCATCAAAAGACAGAATCTATCTCTTTACCCTTGAATCTGGGCTGGCCTTGTGATCTGCTTTGACCAATAAAATATGGCACAAGTGATATTGTGAGACTTCTAGGCATCAAGAGATTTTACAGTTTGGGGTCTCTCTCTCTGCCACTAAGTGAACATGCCCAGGTTAAGTCTATTAGAGACACATGGCCCAGCTGATGGTCAGTATCAACTGCCAAACATGTGAATAAGGCCATCCTAGACCATCCAGCTCCAGATAATCTGTCAGATCACTGAAGATTCCTGCATGACCACTGGAGAGACAAGCAGAAGAACAGCCCAGCTGAGCACAATACAAATTGCTGACCCACTGAATCCTGAGAAAATAGAGTATTGTTTTAAGCCATTATGGTAGGCAAAATAATGGTCCCTCAAAGATTTTTTGTCCTAATACCCTAAACCTCTGAATATGTTGCCTCACAGGGCAAAAGAGACTTTATTGATGAGATTAAGAATCTTTAGATGGAGATAATTCTAGATTATCTGGTCAGGCCCAACATAATCACAAAGGTCCTTACAATGGAAAACAGAGAGGCAGGAAGATGAGAGTCAGGGAAAATATGACAATGGAAGCAGAGGTCAGAGTAATGTGATTTGTGGCTTTGAAGATGGAGGAACGGGACAAGCCAAGATATGCAGATGGCCTTTAGAAACCCAAAGTTAGGAAAGAGATTCTCCCCTACAGCCTCCAGAAGAAACACAATCCCACTGACATATTGATTTTAACAAAGTAAAATCCATTTCAGATTTCAGAGTGAGACCCTGTCTCTAAAGAACTGTAAGATAATGAATATGTTATTTTAAGCCACTAAATTTGTGATAAGTTGTTACAGCAGCAAAACTAACATAGCCCCTAAAATCTGGGATGGTGGTAAGCAGCAAGAGATAAATAACATATTAGTCCTTTGAAAACATAAAACACTTCCTAAGAGGAAAGAAAAACAAAATAGTCTTACGTTTTATTTAATTAAATATTAACATATAATAAAATGGTTTTAAATTGAAATCTTAGCCATTGCATAAAGTCATGAATACTCCTTTCTACTCCAAATCAACTGATGTTCCTATTTTAAGTCAATTTAAGTAAATCTCAAACACAAGACCCTGTGAAACAATTCATTTTCTTTCAAATGCACACAACTAAAGGAGGTATGCAGATTATTATTACCGCCTTGCATACTCAGATACAGTAGTTAGTACAGGCTGAAAAATTAAATTCCATTTGACTCTTTTTAATTCCTTAAAATAGAGTAACAATTTTTTTAAAATCTGAGTATGTAAAAGAAACATGAGCTAAATATGAAAGAAGGCACACTCTCTACTCTTCTTAAGAATGATTTCTAATTTAAAGTTCATTGAAAAAAAATGACACTAAATTGAAATGCTCTAATCACTGAAAAAATAATTTATGAACCAAATGGCTTCCAAAACACAAGACCTTCACCCACTAAATAAAAGTCCTTCAAAAAATTCAAGAATAAGCATATTGTTTCACAAATCCATATATGTCTGATAATTTCTCCCATGATACAATATGAGAACTAAAAATAAAATACTAATCCTCTCAATCAACTGAACAAACCCCCTCTTGACGAAGGGGACCCCAGAGAAACCTTAAAAACTGAGTGCTCAGCCATGATGGGACAGGAGGCTGCATGCACCTTGTTATACCCCTCCTTTTGCTGTTTAGACACAATAACTGATGAGCATTAATGTTAGGTAGAGATCATAAGACTGACAGAAGGCTCTTTGTAGCAATAAGATATCAAATTATAAACAGGATCAAGCCTGGGCAACAAAGCAAGATCCTGTCTCTGCAGAACATACAAAAGTTAGCCAGGCCTGGTGGGGCACACCTATGGTCCCAGCTACCTGGTGGGTGGGGTGGCTGAGACAAAAGGATTACTTGAGCCCAGGAGTTCAAGGTTGCCGTGAGCTGTGATCGCTACCGTACTCTAGCCTGGGTAACAGAGTGAGACTCTGTCTCTAAACAAATAAATAGGACCTAAGGCCATGCCAGGCAAGGGTTAAGTCACAAACTCCCTACACTTAAAAAATAAACTGTCTTCTAAATGCCAAAGCTTTTCTTTTACTCTAGTAGCTGAACAAGCACTGACCTCAAGATAAGCAATAAAATATTAAAATAATTGCAGCTCATCCGCCATCAATGACTAACCCTCGTGCTCCACAAGCTACAACTACAGCTTTAATTGGACAAGAGATTGATTTCGATAACTCTCTCTCAGTAAGAAGACCACCAACCATGAATTGGTTCTGAGGCTGCTCACTTGAATGCCTTCATGTCTCCACCTCACCTTTTTACATATAGGGCCCAACTATAATGTATTTACATATTAAGTCTTCATTCCAAAGTGAACATGGGATGCATGTAACCACATGTTTGCTCAGTACCCACCCATTGGGACCCCTTTTGTAAATACTCATAGCTCTGCCTATAACCTGTTGAATATGTATACTTGGCTAACCCTTTAGGCACACATTCCTGTTCCACCTTCTCCTCTCTTGAAGTGCCTGTTTCCAGTCTCTGCCCGAAGCTAGTAAATATGTTTCCCAGCCTGTCAGGATGGCCACACTGTAGATTGTAGCCCTTTATAAGAAAGTCTCTGCTGGGCACAGTGGCTCATGCCTGTAATCCCAGCACTTTAGGAGGCCAAGGCAGGCGGATCACATGAGGCTAGGAATTTGAGACCAGCTTGGCAAACACGGTGAAACCCCGTCTCTACTAAAAATACAAAAATTAGCCAGGTGTGGTGGCGCATGCCTGTAATCCCAGCTACTTGGGAGGCTGAGGTAGGAGAATCACTTGAACCTGGGAGGCGGAAGTTGTAATGAGCCAAGATCGCACCACTGCACTCCAGCCTGGCGAGAACAAGACTCTGTCTCAAAAAAAAAAAAAAGAAAAAAGAAAAAAAGAAATAATGATTCCTTTCTAAATTAATAAATTTGTGATTTTTCAATTGCTATATCTATCACTTCCCAGATATAACACTAGCCTAATTATATTCATTCATAGACATGCCCACATTCCATTCTGGTCAGTTAGAACATTTGTGAGTCAGCACAGCCTCAGTTACCATGAGCAGTATGTCACAACAAAAGAATGTGATTTTGTCATTCAAACATATATGAACGTTCTATTGCTTATATTAGATTCAAAAATTTCCAGATTAAAAAAAAAATTAATAGATATGCAAAAACAGTTTCATAATCTGTGAAATAAAGCTATAAACACCAAAGGTTATTAATTTAAAAGAAATTATGTATCTGAAATATATAAACTCAATAGCTCAATAAATGTAAGTAGCCCTTCCTTACAGTATATCAGGAATTTTAAAGCTCTTTTAAATACAAGGTATATTCCTTGAAATATCACACCTTTCTCCCAACAGTGTAGGCATTAAAAAAAAAAAAACTGCAATAACATATTCAAGAAGTACGATAGCCCACATGAATGAATCTCAGAAAACTGAAGCTTATAGTGCCTGAACAACTTTTGCCACATACACCCCAAAGTCATTTCTGACAAATTTTTCTAGGAGATTTCACTCATTTCCTTGCCTTCTTTAACAGAGTAGACTCAATATAAATTAACTTCTTATTTTCAATATGCTCTAGCAGCTCTTCCCCAGGGACTTTCATTTAATTCTGGAAAATAAGATAAATTCTACAATAAAATATGCTTCTGTGAAGTATTTTAATTATAGCTTTTTCTCTTTTAAGGTTTTTATAAAGAAAGTTCTGGATTGGTAGACTTTATTCTGGGTTTCTTTGTAGTATTCTTGTACTGGGATGACTATCACCTGTGAGCAGAGCTTCAAACTCTTGATGTTATGAGTAGTGAGTTTATGGTTTTGTCACCTGGGCGACAGAGCGAGACTCCGTCTCAAAAAAAAAAAAAAGAGTGCCAGAACAGTATCAGCAACAGCAGGGAGGAAGGGCAATGCAAAACAGTCTTGTTTGAGGAAAAGAGAGTTTACCATGATTGTAACCTTTCTCAACTGGAGTTACCAAAACAATCAAGCCCTAATACCCTGGCGTTAATGTAATAGACTTATTTTCTATGTTTGCAGGGTGGCATTGAATTATCCTTGGGAGAACTGAGAAAATAGTCTCCCAATTTTCCTGTGTACCATAGTCTCTCAATTTTCCTAAGTTCCTGAGAGGAAACCCTGGTTGAGAAAGTCATTTTATACTAACTTTCAGTCGATAGACAAAGAACTGTACCAGTAGCTTATTTCACTGTGCAAATGTTATAAATGCTATAATTAAGCACCCAAGAGTTGGAATCAATTCAAGTAGTTCATTCATTACCTATTAAGGAAAAGATGTCTAAGCTGTTTTTCCAACTGCAAGTGATCTAGCTTTTCATAATATAAACCATACATATTTCTGAGCACATTCTAAAATGATCTAAACAGGTAAAGTTTCTTTCAATTGAGATTTGTACTACCTTCAGAATGACATTTTTAAGTAAAATGAAGTGCAATTTTCAGCCAACTTAAAAATGCTTTGTTCCTGTCTGTTACTTAGGAGGACACATAGGGCTGATGATTTAAGGAATCCTATTCTAGTTTAGATAAAATACACCCTTTCCGACCTCAGTGTAAGTGAAAGATATCTGGTGTATAACCAGCCCTATTTTAAGGCTAATACAAAAATATGCTCTCGGTTTTTCTATTAGAACCTTTAAGGAAGGTGAAAAAAATTGATGTATTTGTCCCAAGATGATTAAGAATTTGAAACAGAAAAATAGATTATGTCATGCTTGAATATAAGTAAACTCTAATTGCTGAAACCTGTAATTAATATCTTACACATAACTTACAGAATTATAATTACATCTCCCCGAAAGAATTACCACTCTTCACAGCATTTAAGTTTTTCAATCAGTGTAAACACAGTTTTAGGTCCACTTTGCAACACTCAAAAACTAACAGTTTAAAACTTGCACAACAGCCTGAAGAAAGAGGAACTGTCCTGGAATAAAAGGGAGTGGACAACTGGCAACAAAACACTCCCGAATGTGACAACGCAGTCTCCACAAAAGCTAAAATCGACACAATAACGATGTAACCCATATGCAATCTCAAAGGAACAAAAGATGAAATAAGTACTGTAATGACATGCCCCATAAACACCGAAAGGTTTATTTCTTTGCTCTAAAATCGTGAGCTGATAGTTGTGGTCGGCACACTTGCACTGTTTCCTTTCAATTAAAATGTCAGTCCCGGGTATGAACTTCTTCGCTAGTTAGCTGAACAATGGGATATCAAGGAACTACTGACTTTTTATGAACGAATGCAGTGGTTTCTAGCACCTGCTTATTTTAACGTTTTGCTGTCATGTCATTAGCATCTCTGCGAGCTGAGTGAACTCCGCAAATCACACATCCCACTGCCTTTCCCGGCGGCAGCCGCACTGAGTCACCCGCCCCGGACCCCGCCCTGCAGGGCATTCCAGCTGCTTCCAGCAGGACCCGTTCCGCAGGCCTGCGCCTCACTCTTGCTGGGCCAGGACTGCAGAGGACATGGTAAAAACGGGGGCTGAAAGACCTCTCACTACCGCCTTTTAGGACAGACTCAAAGCCTTCCTCCCTGAGTTTTATCTGTAGGACTGAAACAACAAAATCTCAGAGGAACCCACCAACCACAGCAGGCCGCAGCCGCGGCCCCTGCTCTGCATCCTCAGCCAATCCGACCCCCGCCCGCACACACTGCGCACGCGCACACACGCGCCCTCCGCCCTGTAGGGGTTCGCCCAGAGGTTGACAGAGGAAGGGGGGTGGGGGCCTAGAGCGGTGGGTCATGGCTGGCTGCACCCGCAAACTCACTCACCTCAGTAAACGGATCCATCGCCCCAGACGTCGGACTACGAGACGATGGAAACGGTGGTTCAAATTCAGGAAGAGAAAAGTGAGTCTCGGCTCAGTGTGTCTCCTGGAAAAAACCAGGAGTCTTGAGGCGGGGGAACTCTCCCACAACCAGCTGTCCTCTCCTCTCGGCTTCCAGTGTCGGACTCGGTCTCTGCAGCCGTTCAAATTTGAATTTCAGCGCCGAGCCGCGAGCATGCGCGCTGGGCGGAGCCGGGGCGCCCTCTCCCCGCCCCTGAGCTCGGTCACGTGGCCGCGCCAGGCCCAGTGGTTCCCGGGGCGGCCCCGCCTCCTTCCCGGCCCTCTCCCAGCCCTGGCCTCGGGTTGGAGGCGGGCAGCGGGGCGCTTCCTGCTCTCCAATCGCGTCAGGTTCTCGGCTCCACCCCCAACAACCACACATTCCACTCAGCTTTAAGGCGATTGCTTCACGCCAACCGCGTTTGGGCGTTCCCGCCTTCCTTCATTCCTGAAAAAAGTATTAAGACCGGGAGTAGTGGCGCATGCCTATAATCTCAGCATTTGGGGAGGCTGAGGCTGGAGGATCGCTTGGGCCCAGAAGGTCATGGCTGCAGAGAGCTGTGATCTCACTACTGCACTCTAGCCTGGGCGCCAGAGTGAGACCCTGCCTCAAAAAAGAAAACAAAGGATTAAGAGCCCTTGTGTTGGCCGGGCGCGGTGGCTCACACCTGTAATCCCAGCACTGTGGGAGGCCGAGGCGGGCGGATCACGAGTCAGGAATTAAAGACCAGCCTGGCCAACATGGTGAAACCCCGTCTCTACTAAAAATACAAAAAAAAAAAAAAAAAAAATAGATAGGCGTGGTTGCGCGTGCCTGTAATCCCAGGTACTCGGGAGGCTGAGGCAGGAGAATTGCTTGAACTGGGACACGGGAGGCGGAGGTAACAGTGAGCGGAGATCACACCATTGCATTCCAGCCTGGCCTACAGAGTGAGACAGAGAGCCCTTGTGTTTCAGGTGCTCCTAGCCCGTTGGCCTTCAAAAGCTTTGTTTCCCAGGTCACACCCAACTCCTAGTCCCCAAAAGGGGGACTGCAGGTCTGGCCCTCAGAAAAGGCAGGTCTGGTGGGTCCCCGACACTCAGCCAGTGAAATAAAGCTAAAATTGACAGACTGTGAAGGGTTCATGCACAGTTTTTTATTTTAAATTCCATCCAACTGTGTACAGTGTTAGAGCGGGAGGAATTCTGACAAGCCCTCTATCTAGTTCAATCCTTCCTTTTACAGCTGAGAGAAGGGACAACGGTAAACGTTAAAGGAACTTGTCCAAGGAAATGAAAACCCCGTTCTCAGCTCATGATCCGTTTTCCACACTAGCTGAGGCTGTGTCTCCTGCTTAATTTTTTGTACAGTACCCCAAATTGTAAGATAGATTACATAATTTCTGTATCAGAGTCATTTCTTCTATAACAAGTCTGTGCAGGTAAAGATGACAGTTCTTGATTTGTTCATCTGAAAAGTTAAGAGTTACTGTCCATGAGCTGAACAAAACAGAACTATTCCTCCCAACTAAGTGGTTTCAAAATGTATAATAACATGTCCATCTTAGCAGTCAGTCAACATAACAAAAAGTATTTACTAATATTTTTAATTTGAATTTTTGTCTGATAGATTGTGCGTAACTGAAATCAGGGCAAGGGGTAAGGGAAATATTGCTTGGGGTCAGGGCTCCACCCAGTTAGCCAAATCGGTTAACCCATGGGTTTTTTTTTTTTTTTTAACCTTTGTGGGGAGTCATGGACTCCTTTGAAAATATATTAAAACTGACCCTCTACCAAGAAAAATGACCATTTAATCATGAACTATTTAACAGGATTTTGTGAAGTTCATGGACACCAGGCCAAGAACTTCTGATTTAGCCTGTTTGTATTTTAGTTTACTCATCTGTATAACATGAATAATCATCTGCCCTGATTTCCTCAGAGTTATTAGGAGGGGCAGCTGAAAAATGGAGAGACATAATCCAAAAATATTCCGTAATAAGACACTGAGTGTGTAGTATACGGAATTATTAGTATTTAACCCAGAATGTGTTATTTATGAACAAAGGAAAAAGATACTTGAATTTTTTTCAAGTGTGACAGGAAAGGGGTGTATGTATTTGGGGTGTGTCTGTGTGTGTATGCATGTTTTAAAAAACGTTGGAAAATGAGTCATTAGAAATTTATGTAGCTGTTGTGCCTTCTGGCTATCACCATGAGCCTTAGTTTCTTTATATCTACCTCAACTAGATTCCAGTTAGGACTAAAAGAGGTAAAGCACTTAGCATAAGATAGCTACTCACAACATTTAGTGTATCTTCCCTCACCATCCCACTATCCCACTATGTTTTTGGTTTCTACCTTTATAATGATGATGATAGTAATAATGGCAACCATCACAATTAAATAACTCCTAAGACTAAAACACCTACTATGTGCCAGAAACTATGGTAGATATTCAAGTCTACTCTCCTAGGGCACTACAGTTGTCTCCTACTATACCTCCTTTCATTCTTAACCCCTGGTAGTTCATTTTTCAGTTTGTAGGCTAGCATGATTTTTATCTTTTTAAAAATTGTGTTATATAACAAATAACAAAAAAATTAAAAACAAAAAAATTATGATATACAACAAAGATGTGAATAATGAAACATAGCCATATATCAGCCACCTAACTTAAAAAAATATAAAACATCCCACATGTAATTGAAGTCTACTGTGTGTCCTTTCCTATTCTCATTCATCTTCCCACTCTTCTGGGGTAAAACTGTCTTGATTTGATGTTTATCATTCCCATAGAAATATGTATACTTTTATCACATCTACATATATATGTCCACAACAATATCTAGTGCTTTATATATAAATTTTATTTTCAGGACATAAGTCTTTCTGCAACTTTTTTTGGCCCAATAATATCTTTATGGGATTTATCCTCACTAATAACTATAGCTGCACTTAATTCATGTTCACTGCTAAATTATATTATACAAATATACTTGTAATTTATGTACCCATTATCCTGTTAATTGCCATTCAGCTTATTTCCAATTTTTCATTCCAAAGATCCCATGATGCCATGACTATCCCTTACATGCACATGCAAAACTTTCTCTAGAGCAGTATACCTAGAATTAGTAGCTTATTTCAGTATTATTACCAGATATTAAAAATTTTTTGGTTTGTCGTTTGTCTTTTTACTTTATGATGTCTCAGATGTAGAGAAGTGTTTAATGTAACTAATGACACACACACACATACACACATACATATACCATATATATTTTCCTTTAGGGTTTATGCTTTTTATGCCTTAAGAAATCCTTCCCTAACCTGAGATAATAAAGATGTTCTGCTGTACTTTCTTCTAAATATTTTAAAGTATGGCTTTTCATGGTTTTGGCTTTAAACTATCTGGATTGATCTTGTTTTTTATGTGAATAACCAGTTGTCTTAGCAGCAGTTATTAAATTGTCCATCCTTTCTCTCATTGACCTGTAATGCCACTTTTATAATATATCAACTTTTCTTTTTTTTTTCCCTCCCCCTGAGACACTCTCGCTCTTTCACCAAGGCTGGAGTGCAATGGCCTGATCTTGGCTCACTGCAACCTCCGCCTCCCGGGTTCAAGTAATTCTGCTGCCTCAGCCTCCCGAGTAGCTGGGACTACAGGCATATGCCACCACGTCTGGCTAATTTTTGCATTTTTAGTAGAGTTGGGGTTTCCCCATGTTGAGGCTAGTCTCAAACTCCTGGCCACAAGTCATCCACCCACCTAGACCTCCCAAAGTGCTGGGATTACAGGCATGAGCCACCATTCCTGACCAACTGTTCTTTATTTTATTTTATTTTATTTTATTTTATTTTATTTTATTTTATTTTATTTTATTTTTTGAGATAGGGTCTTGCTCTTTCACCCAGGCTAGAGTGCAGCGGCACGATCATAGCTCACTGCAGCTTCAAATTCCTGGCCTCAAGCAATCTTCCCATCTCGGCTTTCCAAGTATCTGGGACAACAGGTGCGTGCCACCACACCCCGCTAGTTTTTAAAATTTTTTGTAGAGACAGGATCTCACTTTGTTGCCCAGGCTGGTCACCAACTCCCAGCCTCAAATGATCCTCCCACCTTGGCCTTCCAAAGTGCTGGGATTACAGGTGTAAGCCACCATGTTCAGCCTCAACTTTTTATGTACGTGTAAGTCTATGTTGGGCTCTATTCTGTTCCACTGGTCTATCTATTCCTCTCCCAATATCACACTATATTAGTTATGTATGTTGATATCTGGTAGGGCAAATTCCAATTCGACTTGGATTATTTTGCCTTATTGTTCTTCCACATGAATTTTAGGGTCAGATTCTCAAGCTCCAAAAAGAAAAGAAAAGAAAAGAGAAAAGAAAAGAAAAGATAAAAGAAAAGAAAATCCTCTTCTGATTTTTAATCCAAATTGCACTGAATTTATCACATAATTTGGAGAGAATTCGCATCTTTGTGACACCAATGCTACCCATTTATGAGCATGGTATATCTTCATTATACCTGCTAAAAATGTCTATAACAAACTTACATAAAGATCTGTAAACTGTTGTTAAATTTATTCCTACATATATTTGTTGTTGCTGATCTTATTAGTTTTAGTAATTTATTTATAGAGAGGGATCTTTTTAAAATGTAAATTTTGCTGTGTCAATTCCTTGTTTGGAGCTGCTCTTTCATTGCAATTAAAATGATATCCAGTAATATCCTTATCATACCCACAAGGCCATGCATGATCTGGATCCTACCTGCCTCTCTGAATAACCTAGTATTCTCCTGACATCACAATACATTCCCTTTTTTTTTCCACTAGGCTCCAGCTTCAGGCCTTTTTTCTGGTCATAAAAAATGCCAAATTTCTTCCTACCTCAAGGACTTTCCTCTGCCTGGACACTCCTCCTCTACATTTAGCACGTCTGCTCCTCATTATTTGGGCCTAAGTTTGCATGTGCTACCTCCTGAAAGAGGACTTCTTTGATCAGGTGGCCACCCCCGTCTTCTCTGCCCACCAATCACTTTCCATTCTATTACTCTGATTTCTTCATCCCATTTGCCACTATCTGATATTATTTTATTTATGTATTTATGTTTATTATCTAGACCTTCCTACTAGAGTATAAGCTATGGCAGTGCAGGGCCTTGTTTATAGCTGTAGCCCAGCACCTTCTGGCACATGAGTGCAGTAGATACTTGTTAAATAAATGAATATAAGAATAACACTTGTTCCTATTTTAGAGATGGGAAAACTGAGATGCAAAGAGGCTAAGGGATTTGCCTAAATCATCAAAAGTGTCTTCCCTACTTGTTTAAATAAAACACAAAACTTCCCAAGTTGTTTAAATAAAGACCACAACATAATACATTAAGAATAGAACCAAGAGTCTGAGGTAGAAATAACTGGAGATTAAAGATAACCCTGGAAAATGAGTATTTGCTCCTTCTAAGACCTGCTCTTTTAAACAAATGAAATAATAATTATGTCTTTTGCAAATAAAATTGCTGATAAAAAGGCTGAAAAACACAAAAATTTGAAAGCATGGACTGCAACAAAGACCATCCAAATGCTGTATACTTACAGTTAATTTTTCAAAATACAGTCACACACATTTGTATTTTATATTTTATACTATTTTTATATTTTTAAAAATACTATTTATATTTAATTTTTAAATTTTTAGACTATTTATACTTAATTCACAAAGTAATACAATAACACAAATCTTTTTATTTTTACAGGGAGAGAAAAGGCCAAGACCTAATCATAAGGCAGTGGCAAGAAGAACTAAACTCAAGTTCTCTACCTCAGGTTATCTGGCTGAAGGGCCACTTCTTTTACACTTTTTAAAAATTATTATTATACTTTAAGTTCTGGGGTACATGTGCAGAACATACAGGTTTGTTACATAGGTATACACATGCCATGGTGGTTTGCTGCATCCATCAACCTGTCATCTACATTAGGTATTTCTCCTGATGCTGTCCCTCCCCTAACCCTCCACCCGACTACAGGCCCTGGTGTGTGATGTTCCCCTCCCTGTGTCCATGTGTGCTCATTGTTCAACTCCCACTTATAAGTGAGAACATGCGGTGTTTGGTTTTCTGTTCCTGTGTTAGTTTGCTGAGAATGATGGTTTCCAGCTTCATCCATGTCCCTGCAAAGGACATGAACTCATCCTTTTTTATGGCTGTATAGTATTCCATGGTGCATATGTGCCACATTTTCTTAATCCAGTCTATCATTGATGGACATTTGGGTTGGTTCCAAGTCTTTGCTATTGTGAACAGTGCCACAATAAACATACATGTGCGTGTGTCTTTATAGTAGAATGATTTATAATCCTTTGGATATATACCCAGTAATGGTATTGCTGGGTCAAATGGTATTTCTAGTTCTACACATTTATGATAATGAAGAAACTAGAACCATCAAAGGATGTTATATATTATTAAAAAGGGCTATTTTGCTTGTTACTACTCTCTACTATTAATGATTAATGATTAATGGTACTAATCTCTACTATTAATGATTCTTAGTGCCACATAGATTTTTTGTTTCTAGTTTAATTGATGAAGATGTTTCAGATTCCAGAATGGCATAAACATATTGTGCTTTCTGAATATATTATATTGTTTCCAAAAACCAGTGCAACTACAGGTGTAACTCCTTTATTCAATAGACTAATCTCAAAATGCATACAACTTTAATCTCCTTTTTATTTTCTCATGTGGTTAATAAGGATATTAAGATAATTCATATTTAAAAGACCACAGTAAATCTTTTCATAAAGAGGAAGAATTATTTTATGTACTTATCACACTATACTTTTTATATTGATAACTTTTCTTTTCCATACCTAATTTCTTAAAGCTATTTTTACAAAACTTAACTTTTAGTGATATCATACAAGTCACTCCTAAATATTACAGAAATAACAGAAGCCAGTGTTTCCTAAATATCAGAGTCCATTTATTGAATATCAAATATAACATCTGAAATTTTTCTCCCATGCAAACAGGCATTTTGCAAATTTCACTTTTTTGAGACAGACCCTGTCACTCAGGCTGGAGTGCAGTGGCACAACTCTGCTCACTGCAACCTCCGCCTCCCAGGTTCAAGTGATTCTCCTGCCTCAGCCTCCCAAGTAGCTGGGATCACAGGCACCCGCCACCATGCCTGGTAATTTTTGTTTTTTTTGTTTTGTTTTGTTTTGTTTTTAGTAGAGACAGGGTTTCACCATGTTGGCCAGGCTGGTCTTGAACTCCTGACCTTAGGTGATCTGCACCACCTCGGCCTTCCAAAGTGCTGAGATTACAGGCATAAGCCACCGTGCCCGGCCACAAATCTTCTTAAATTTGATACAAGAGAACAAGAGAATGTAACAGGTTTATTGCATTCCATTGATGTCTGTCATGAGTTTAGTGATCTTCTAAACACTTCAAAAATTTCTCCTCACATACGATTTCCAGACCCAGGGTTCATTAATTCTTTCATTAATCCTTCCAAATGTTGGGGTTCAGGACATTCACTTTCACTCTCCTCTTTCCTGCTTCTCACAGTCTGACACTATCCCAGTCTTCCTCAGTCCTGTTCATGCCTGGCACTTAATAGGCCCCCAAGAAATGTTCGCTGTTTGCTGATATATTCTCCGGGACCACAATCTCCTTCCTTTATTTTTTTGGCCGGTGGCGGGGGAGGCGGAGTCTCGCTTTGTCACCCAGACTGGAGTGCAGTGTTACCATCTTAGCTCACTGCAACCTCCGCCTCCCAGAGTCAAGCGATTCTCCTGCCTCAGCTTCCCAAGTAGCTGGGATTACAGGTGCCCACCACCGTGCCTAATTTTTTGTATTTTAGTAGAGATGGGGTTTCACCATATTGGCCAGGCTGGCCTCAAACTCCTGACCTCAGGTGATGCGGCCTGCCTCGGCCTCCCTAAGTGATGGGATTACAGGCATGAGCCACCTCACCCGGCCTCCTTCCTATACTCTGACCTTACCATTCCTCAAACCTTCCAACTGTACTGACCTTCTCCTCCCTTCTCATCCACCCACATGTATGACCATACATGGACTCCAGTCAACACTTGGAAATGCTCCAGCTCCAAGATTTCAAACCCCAAACCTGGTCTCCTGATTCTAATCTTGCCTCCTTATCTCTTCTTCAGTGCTGCTCACTCCTTCTAAACCTGCAAGTCCCCTCCCCTCTCCCTTCCAGTCCTAATATTCAGTTCATTCTCCTTTTTCACCTTTGGGCCCAGATTGAAAATATTATAGCTGGGGCTTTATAGCTATGCCCAGGTGTTAACCTTGATCTCCTACCACAACCTTTTCTAAGAGGTCACATGCCTCATAAGTAGCTCAATCTATTTTGAAAAGGAGGCCAAGAGAAAAGGGAGTTTAAAACAAAACAAAAAACAAAACAAAACAAAACCACCAGCCTGGCCAACGTGTGAAACCCCATCTCTACTAAAAATACAAAAAATTAGGTGGGTGCAGTGGCACGCACCTGTAATCCCAGCTATTCAGGAGGCTGAGGCAGGAGAATCACTTGAACCTGGGAGGTGGAGGTTGCGGTGAGCCGAGACTGTGGCACTGCACTCCAGCCTGGGCTACAGAGCGAGACTTTTTCTCAAAACAAAACCTTAGAGCTATCAGGGAATTTACAGACCACCTAATCCAGCTCCTTAAAATAGTAGATGAGGAAACAAGACTGTGAATAGTCTAAGATTTCCAGAGCCTGCCATCAGCCTTTCCTGGGTCTCTTCCCAAACACTGCCCATCCTCCTTTAAGCCTCACTTGCTCCTTCCCAGCCAGACCTCAAGAGAAACTATTTTAATACCATTCTCCTTGGTCTCTTGTCCCTCTTGCTGCACTTAACTTGCTAATCTCTAACCTTGTTTGTTCTGTTTTCCTGGCTTGCTCAACATTGCCAGAAAAAGACAAGAAATTGAGCCAATTCCATTTCAAATTTATCCCACTGGACCATTAATGTTGCTCAGAATCCATTTGAATCATTTGAATCAGAATCCATTTGAATCCCTATCATAGTCTCGATCACATTTCCCATCCCACCCCTTTCCTCTCTGCAAATGACCTTACCACCCACTTTGCTTAGTGTTCAATACCAAGGAAAGCACGCAGAGATTGGAACCCAATCACCTGCTGTTCATTCCTGAACAAACCCTGCTATTTGCCACCTCTATGGCATGCTCATCCTACTCCTACTACCAAAATGTCCTGCCCATCACCTTTGAATTTCTAAATACAAATCCAGCTTAATAGTATATCCTACAAGATTTCTTACCTACTCCAAGTGAGGTCATCTTCCACCTTAGTACTCAATTTGCACCACTTTATTTTGCCATTATTTCAGACTTACAGAAAAGTTATGAAAGGTTTACATGTACACACAGAGAGAGAGAGAGAGAGCGCAAAAGTGGAACAAAGATTCCTGGATTCCAGGAATCATCCAGATTCCCAATATAGTAACATGTTACTACACTGGCTTTATAATCTCTCTTTCTCTCTCTCTCTCTCTCTCTGTGTGTGTGTGTGTGTACTTACCATTGTGTTACAATTACCTCCAGTATTCAGTATAGCAACATACTATACAGGTTTGTAGTCTAGGAGCAATAGGCTACACCATCTAGGTTTATGTAAGTACATTCCACGATGTTCCCACAATGACAAAATCACCTAGTGATACATTTTTTTCAGAACATATCCCTATCAGTAAGTGACACATGACTGTACATATACACATATACTTATATACATTTACATATATACATACATACTCTGAAGTGTTTAGGGGGAAAAGGATATCATGTCTAAAAGCTACTCTTAAAACAGTTCAGAAAAAAGTCATATATATGTATATAGGTATATATATATACACACACACAGAGACACACACATGCATAGTTATAGTTACATAGTCCTATATGTTTCTCTCTGTGTAGACATAGACAGATAGAAAGAAAGATAAAACCTTGTGGGTTCTTCTTCCTCTGCCCCATAACCAAATGACTGAGAACTCTAAATTCTTCCTGGAATGCTCTTATCTGCCTGTGTACACTCCCCAGGTGATCTCCTCAGCCCCACTGACTTAAAATTTCCATCCATGTAGTGGAGTTCATTCCAATATGGCTGAATAGGAACAGCTCTGATGTGCAGCTCCCAGTATGATTGACACAGAAGATGGATGATTTCTGCATTTCTAACTGAGGTACCTGGTTCATCTCATTGGGACTGATTGGACAGTGGGTGCAGCCCACGGAGGGCAAGCCAAAGCATGGCGGGGCATCACCTCACCCAGGAAGCGCAAGGGGTCGGGGGATTTCCCTTTCCTGGCAAAGGGCAGCCGTGACAGTATGTACCAGGAAAATCGGGACACTGCCACCCAACTACTGAGCTTTTCCAATGGTCTTAGCAAATGGCACACCAGGAGATTATATCCCGTGCCTGGCTTAGTGGGTCCCACGCCCACGGACCCTTGCTCACTGCTAACGCAGCAGTCTGAGATCAAACTGCGAGGCGGCAGCCTGGCTGGGGAACAAACGTCTGCCATTGCTGAGGCTTGAGTAGGTAAACAAAGCAGCCAGGAAGCTTGAACTGGGTGGAGCCCACCTCAGCTCAACGAGGCCTGCCTGCCTCTGTATACTTCACCTCTGGGGGCAGGCTATAGCTGAACAAAAGGCAGCAGAAACTTCTGCAGACTTAAACATCCCTGTCTGACAGCTCTGAAGAGAGCAGTGGTTCTCCCAGCATAGTGTTTGAGCTCTGAGAACGGACAGACTGCCTCCTCAACTGGGTCCCTGACACCTGTGTAGCCTAACTGGGAGACACGTCCCAGTAGGGGCCGACTGACACCTCATACAGCTGGGTGCCCCTCTGAGACAAAGCTTCCAGAGGAAGGATCAGGCAGCAATATTTGCTGTTCTGCAATATTTGCTGTTCTGCAGCCTCAGCTGGTGATACCCAGACAAACAGGGTCTGGAGTGGACCTCCAGCAAACTCCAACAGACCTGCAGCTGAGGGACCTGACTGTTAGAAGGAAAACTAAGAAACAGAAAGGAATAGCATCAACATCAACAGAAAGGACATCCACACCAAAACCCCATGTGTAAGTCACCATGATCAAAGACCAAAGGTAGATAAAACCACAAAGATGGGGAGAAACCAGAGCAGAAAAGCTGAAAATTCTAAAAACCAGAGAGCCTCTTCTCCTCCAAAGGATTGCAGCTCCTTGCCAGCAACGGAACAAAGCTGGACAGAGAATGACTTTGATGAGTTGACAGAAGTAAGCTTCAGAAGGTCGGTAACAACAAACTTCTTCAAGCTAAAGGAGGATGTTCAAACCCATTGCAAGGAAGCTAAAACCCTTGAAAAAAGATTAGATGAATGGCTAACTAGAATAAACAGTGCAGAGAAGACCTTAAATGACCTGATGGAGCTGAAAACCATGGCACAAGAACTACATGATGCATGCACAAGCTTCAATAGCTGATTCGATCAAGTGGAAGAAAGGGTATCAGTGATTGAAGAGCAAATGAATGAAATGAAGCAAGAAGAGAAGTTTAGAGAAAAAAGAGTTAAAAGAAATGAACAAATCCTCCAAGAAATATGGGACTATGTGAAAAGACCATATCTATGTTTGATTGGTGTACCTGAAAGTGATGGGGAGAATGGAACCAAGCTGGAAAACACTCTCCAGGATATTATCCAGGAGAACTTCCCCAACCTAGCAAGGCAGGCCAACATTCAAATTCAGGAAAAACAGAGAACACCACAAAGATATTCCTTGAGAAGAACAACCCCAAGACACATAATTGTCAGATTCACCAAGGTCGAAATGAAGGAAAGAATGTTAAGGGCAGCCAGAGCAAAAGGTCGGGTTACCCACAAAGGGAAGCCCATCAGAATAACAGCAGATCTCTTGGCAGAAACTCTACAAGCCAGAAGAGAGTGGTGGTCAATATTCAACATTCTTAAAGAAAAGAATTTTCAACCCAGAATTTCATATTCAGCCAAACTAAGCTTCATAAGTGAAGGAGAAATAAAATCCTTTATAGACAAACAAATGCTAAGAAATTTTGTCACCATCAGGCCTGCCTTACAAGAGCTCTTGAAGGAAGCACTAAACATGGAAAGGAACAACTGGTACCAGCCACTGCAAAAACATGCCAAATTGTAAAGACCACTGATGCTAGGAAGAAACTGCATCAACTAATGGGCAAAATAACCAGCTAACATCATAATGACAGGATCAAATTAACACATAACAATATTAGCCTTAAATGTAAATGGGCTAAGTGCCCCAATTAAAAGATGCAGACTGGCAAATTGGATACAGAGTCAAGACCCATCCGTGTGCTGTATTCAGGAGACCCATCTCACAAGCAGAGACAAACATAGGCTCAAAATAAAGGGATGGAAGAAGATCTACCAAGCAAATGGAAAGCAAAAAAAAAAAAAAAAAAGCAGGGGTTGCAATCCTAGTCTCTCATAAAACAGACTTTAAATCAACAAAGATCAAAATAGACAAGGCCATTACATACTGGTAAAGTGATCAATTCAACAAGAAGAGCTAACTATCCTAAATATATATGCACCTGATACAGGAGCACCTAGATTCATAAAGCAAGTCCTTGGAGACCTACAAAGAGACTTAGACTCCCATACAATAATAATGGGAGATTTTAACACCTCACTGTCTATATTAGACAGATCAACGAGACAGAAGGTTAACAAGGATATCCAGGACTTGAACTCTACTCTGCACCAAGCAGACCTAATAGACATCTACAGAACTCTCCACCCCAAATCAACAGAATATACATTCTTCTCAGCACCACATCGCACTTATTCCAAAACTGACCACATAGTTGGAAGTAAAGCACTCCTCAGCAAATGTAAAAGAACAGAAATCACAACAAACTGTCTCTCAGACCACACTGCAATCAAATTAGAACTCAGAATTAAGAAACTCACTCAAAACCACTCAACTACATGGAAACTGAACAACCTGCTCCTGAATGACTCCTGGGCAAATAAGGAAATGAAGTCAGAAATAAAGATGTTCTTTGAAACCAATGAGAACAAAGACACAACGTACCACAATCTCTGGGACACATTTAAAGCAGTGCGTAGAGGCAAATTTATAGCACTAAATGCCCACAAGAGAAAGCAGGAAAGATCTAAAATTGACACCCTAACATCACAATTAAAAGAACTAGAGAAGCAAGAGCAAACAAATTCAAAAGTTAGCAGAAAGCAAGAAATAACTAAGATCAGAGCAGAACTGAAGGAGATAGAGACACAAAAAACCTTCAAAAAATCAATGAATCCAGGAGATGGTTTTTTGAAAAGATCAACAAAATTGATAAACCGTGAGCAAGAGTAATGAAGAAAGAGAGAAGAATCAAATAGATGCAATAAAAAATGATAAAGGGGATATCACCACCGATCCCACAGAAATACAAACTACCATCAGAGAATACTATAACACCTCTACACAAATAAACTAGAAAATCTAGAAGAAATGGATAAATTCCTGGACACATACACCCTCCCAAGACTAAACCAGGAAGAAGTTGAACCCCTGAATAGACCAATAACAGGCTCTGAAATTGAGGCAATAATTAATAGCCTACCAACCAAAAAAAGTCCAGGACCAGATGGATTCACAGCCAAATTCTACCAGGGTACAAAGAGGAGCTGGTACCATTCCTTCTGAAACTATTCCAATCAATAGAAAAAGAGGGAATCCTCCTGAACTCATTTTATGAGGCCAGCATCATCCTGATACCAAAGCCTGGCAGAGACACAACAAAAAAAGAGAATTTTAGACCAATACCCCTGATGAACATCGATGCAAAAATCCTCAATAAAATAGTGGCAAACCAGATCCAGCAGCATATCAAAAAACTTACCCACCAAGATCAAGTTGGCTTCATCCCTGGGATGCAAGGCTGGTTCAACATATGCAAATCAATAAACATAATCCATCACATAAACAGAACCAATGACAAAACCACATGATTATCTCAATAGATGTAGAAAAGGCCTTCAACACATGAAAAAATGCTCATCATCACTAAACATCAGAGAAATGCAAATCAAAACCACAATGAGATAGCATCTCACGCCAGTTAGAATGGCGATCATTAAAAAGTCAGGAAACAACAGGTGCTGGAGAGGATGTGGAGAAATAGGAACACTTTTACACTGTTGATGGGAGTGTAAACTAGTTCAACCACTGTGGAAGACAGTGTGGCGATTCCTCAAGGATCTAGAACTAGAAATACCATTTGACCCAGCCATCCCATTACTGGGTATATACCCAAAGGATTATAAATCATGCTACTATAAAGACACATGTACACATATGTTTATTGTGGCACTATTCACAATAGCAAAGACTTGGATTAAGAAAATGTGGCACATGTACACCACGGAATACTATGCAGCCATAAAAAAGGATGAGTTCATATCCTTTGTAGGGACATGGATGAAGCTAGAAACTATCATTCTGAGCAAACTATCCCAAGGACAGAAAACCAAAGACCGCATGTTCTCACTCATAGGTGGGAATTGAACAACGAGAACACTTTGACACAGGGCAGGGAACGTCACACACCGGGGCCTGTCGTGGGGTGGAGGGGGCAGGGGGAGGGATAGCATTAGGTGAAATACCTAATGTAAATGATGAGTTAATGGGTGCAGCAAACCAGCATGGCACATGTATACCTATGTAACAAACCTGCATGTTGTGTACATGTACCCTAGAACTTAAAGTATAATAAAAAAAAATAATTAAAGAAAAAAGAAAGAAGTCTTAGGGGTTTTTGAATCTTGTTCTTACAACTTAAAGTTCAAGATATTTAATACATGCAGGAATTACATATTGGATTTCAAAGACTTCAATTGTGAGATTCAGTTAAAAGTGCATTTTTCTAGTGTATTTATCTGAATAATTATTTGTTATATCTTTTATGTTATATCTCATATAATCATCTAAAATTTTGTTTACTATTTCATGAAATAAAAACCTCAAAAAAAAACAAAAAAAAAAAAAAAGAAAGGAAAGAAAACCCTGGAAAGTGGCTCTAATACAATATTTTTCAATTGGAATTAATTTTTCAAAATGAAAATGGCTTCATTGTTATTTTTATTATAAAATTAGTATATGTTTGTTATTAAAAATAAGTACAAAAATCTCTAAAAGAAAAAGGGAACAATTACCAGCAGTTCCACATTCCAGAGCTCATCACTGTTAGCATTTAGGTATACAAATAGCCAAACACTTTTCCTATCAATACAATTAATTTTTAAATTTGACCATTATGCAATGTACACATGCACTGAAACATCATACTGTATCCCATAAACATGTGCAATTATTATGTCCATTAAAAACAAGATAAAAAACATTTACAAAAAAAAAAAATTCCATCCATGTAGTAATGTCTCCTAAATTTATTTCTCTAGCCTGGTCTCTTCCTTGAGATCTGAAATCCAACTGCCTATTTGAAATCTTGGCTTAGAGGGCTGGGCACAGCGGCTCACACCTACAATCCCAGTACTTAGGGAGGCCAAGATGGAAGGATTGCTTGAGCAGAGGAGTTTGAGACCAGCCTGGCAACAAAGCGAGACTCCATATCTGAAAAATACCAAAAAATTAGCTGGGTGTCCTTGACATGCCTGTGGTCCCAGCTACATAGGAAGCTGAGGCAGGAGGTTGAGCCATGTTTGAGCCACTGCCCTCCAACCTGGGTGACAGAGCAAGACCCTCTCTCAAAAAGAGATCTCAGCTTAGATATCAATTGGCATATTAAACATGACATATCCAAAATAGAATTTCCCCACTAAACCTGTTCTCCAGTCTTTTCCATTTCAACTATCCACCCAGTTGTTCAAGCCAAAATCCTAGGAGTCATGTTTAATTCCTCCTTCTACTCTTCCTACTCCATTCACACACTAACCTGCTGATCAACTCTGCCTCCAGAACGTATCTTGAGTCTTCTACTCCTCTTCCTCTCCATACCTCCCTTTCCACTCAGACCCATCACCACTCTCTCACTTGGCCCACTGCAAGAGGGTCTTACTTGGTTTCCCTGCTTCTACTCTCAACTTGGTCTCCCGGCTTCTACTCTCAACTTCTTATTCATTGTCCTCAGAGATGCCAAGGCAAGCTTTTAAAAACATAAATCATGTCATGTCACTGCACTGTTTAAAATCCTCCAGTGGGCCAGGTGCAGTACCTCATGCCTATAATCCCAGCACTTTGGGAGGGCAAGGCAGGAGGATCACTTGAGTCCAGGAGTTCGAAACCAGCCTGGGCAACGTAGTGAGACCTTGTCTCTACAAAAAAAAAAAAATTAGCCATGCGTGGTGGGTCATGCCTGTAGTCACAGCTACTCAGGAGTCTGAGGTGGGAGCATCACTTCAGCCCAGGAGGTAGAGGCTGCAGTGAGCTATGATCTCACCACTACACTCAGCCTGGGTGACAGAGTGAGACCGTGTCTCACAAATATATATATACATAAAATAAAATGGCCAGGCACGGTGACTCATGCCTGTAATCCCAGCACTTTGGGAGACTGAGGCAGGCAGATCACGAGGTCAAGAGATCAAGACCATCCTGGCTAACACGGTAAAACCCTGTCTCTACTAAAAAATACAAAAAATTAGCCGGGCATCGTGGCAGGCACCTGTAGTCCCAGCTACTCGGGAGGCTGAGGCAGGAGAATCGCTTGAACCCGGGAGGCGGAGGTTGCAGTGAGCTGAGATTGAGCCACTGCACTCTAGCCTGGGCAACAGAGTGAGACTCCATCTCAAAAAAGAAAAAAAAAAATCCTCCAGTCGCTTCTGATTGCACTTGGAATAATACTGAAATTAGGCTGGGTGTGGTAGCTCACGCCTGTAATACTGGCACTTTGGGAGGTAGACGGCGGAGGACTGCTTGAAGCCAAGAGTCCCAGACTAGTCTAGGCAACATAGTGAGACCCCCATCTCTATGAAAAATTTTTAAAAAATAAAGAATAAAGTCAAAACTCCCTTCCCTGGCCCCTGCCTACCTCTATTCTCCTACCCACTTTCCCCCAGCTTACTAGACTTCAATCATACTGACCTTCATGTGGGTCCAGGGATCATGCCAAATCATTCTTATCTCAGGGCTTTTGGCTTTGCAATTCCCTTTGCCTAGATCGCTTGTCCCCTAAAAATTCTGACTCTTATTCTTCAAGCGGCTGACATTTGTTCTTCAAGCCTTAGCTCAAAGGTACTTTCTCAGAGGCCTTTCCTGATCACTCCAAGTTACCTACCATCTAGCATACTTTCCTGATTTGCTGTGCTTCATAGCACCTATCTGTATCTGAAATTATATCTTTTGTTAAATTGGTTGTTGTTTTTTTTCTCCCAGTATAAGTTCTATGAGAACTGGGACTCTGATTTACTTACCCTAGCATCCCTGTCATATATGCTAAAGGACTGATTGATGCATGTACATAATTTTTATTGCTTTTTTTTTTTTTGAGATGAAGTCTTGCTCTGTTGCCCAGGCTAGAGTGCAGTGGCACCATCTTTGCTCACTGCAACCTCCACCCCTGGGATTCAAGTGATCCTCCTGCCTCAGCCTCCCGAGCAGCTGAGACTACAGGCATGCACCACCACACCCCGCTAATTTTTGAATTTTTAGTATAGACAGGGTTTCATCATGTTGGCCAGGATGGTCTTGAACTCCTGACCTCAGGTGATCTGCCCACCTTGGCCTCCCACAGTGTTGGGATTACAGGCGTGAGCCACCAGGCCCAGCCATCATTTTTACATATGTATATACATACCATCAGTAAGTTCTTTAAAGGTAGGTTTCAATCTTTTTCATCATCTTTTTACCTTGTATATAATAGGAACTTAAATATCTGGAAGGAGTTAAGTTAATGCACATCTTGGTTTCTCCAAAATATAATTAAGAGCAGTATCTTTTTGGCTGATTAAAAAACATCCTTCCTCCCTTAATCATTTCCAACAAACATTAAAAACATCATTTACACACATATAAAATCACAGTGTTCCCCAGGGTTTTTGTGCTGTTCTGTTTTCATTGAGGTGAAAAGGCAGAGGCATTTCACAAAGCATTCTTTTATTTGACTTCCACTTAATGCTTTTCATTCTCCTGAATATAGACATGCTGCAAAACATTCCATTCTCTTGATATAGACATCCTGAAAGCATTCAAACTGTGCTGAATTTTTTTTTTTTTTTTTTTTTTTGAGGCGGAGTCTCGCTCCGTTGCCCAGGCTGGAGTGCAGTGACGCGATCTCGGCTCACACTGCAAGCTCCGCCTCCCGGGTTCATGCCATTCTCCTCCCTCAGCCTCCCTAGTAGCTGGAACTACAGGCGTCCGCCAACACGCCCGGGTAATTTTTTTGTATTTTTAGTAGAGACAGAGTTTCACCGCGTTAGCCAGGATGGTCTTGATCTCCTGACCTCGTGATCTGCCCATCTCGGCCTCCCAAATGAAATTTTTTTAAAAGCCAAGGAAAAACCAATTCTACCAACTATTTTCTAGATTTCTTTGTTTTTCCTCCTGTTTTATGAATCGAGAAACATTGTTTACAGTTTGCCCTGAGGCTTCTGGTAATGCTTATCAGCGTCTGAGGTATTGCAACTAGAGTTGCTCTGTTCTTTTACAACCATAGGCTGCAGAAGCTTCCCTCCCCATTTTTTAAGTTTCTCATCTGAAACTTACAAGTAAGTAAATATAGTGTTCTAATTCATTTTTTGTTAATAAGATAAAAACCTCTTTTTAATAAATTAAACTTTTTTCAGTTGCAAGCATGATATGCTCTTAAAAAACTGAACTTCTGCTATAGAAAGTGAAGTATTATAGGCTGGGTGTGGTGACTGACACTTGTAATCCCAGCACTTTGAGAGGCTACAGAGGGAGGATTGCTTGAGGCCAGGAATTTGAGACCAGCCTGGGCAACAAAGCAAGACCCCATTTCTACAAAAAGTGCCTGTGGTCCCAGCTACTTGGGAGGCCAGGGTGGGAGGATCGCTTGAGCTGAGGAGTTATGATCACACCACTGCACTCCAGCCTTGGCGACAGAGTGAGACCCTGTCTCTGAAAAAAAAAAAAAAGTGAAATAATATACTTTTCTTCCAGTAGCAACACTTTCTGGCAGCCTTGTCCAGACCCCATCTCTCTCTTCCTCTTTCTTGGTCTTTACTAGCCTTTATGCCCTATCAAGGTAAACGATCAAACCTCTCCTGAATCTTTAACAAGCTGGATGTTGATCTCTTTTTCTAAAAAGAAAATGATCTTCTCTTATTACACACAGATGGTATAACTTACCTTTTTTTACTTTTTTTATACCAAAACTCCATCAACTAACTTATGAATAGTAAATAAACATTTGTCAACATCTGTTCTACCATGTAAAAACAATATACAGATAAACATGAGTAGTTAATTAAACAAGCACTGACGAAGTAAAAAAAATAGTTAATTACTGGGCATGGTGGCTCACATCTGTAATCCTAGCATTTTGGGAGGCCGAGGCAGTCAGATTGCTTGAGTCCAGGAGTTCAAAAACAGCGGGGCAACATGGCAAAACCCCAACTCTACAAAAAAAAAATAAAAATTTCGCCTGGCCTGGTGGCACATGCCTGTAGTCTCAGCTACTCGGGAGGCTGAGGCTTAGGTAAAATCATGGCATGAACCATGATCATGCCATTGCACTCCAACCTGGGTGACAGAGTGAGCCCCTGTCCCAAAACAAAAAGTGAAATAAAATTAAAAAGTTCTTTACCTATAACATAACAATCCTGCCACACATAAAATAACAATATTTCTATCAAAACACCTATTTTTCTATTATTTTAAATCTAAAATTAAATGGAAATAATCCTTACAGATATTCATTAATCAAAATGATCCACAATACAATGCTTCTAGAATACATAAAGATGACCATAAAAGGAAAGTGAGTATATCTCAGCAAGACAACTGCAATGGCATTTTTGGTTATTATTGAAAAATTTAAGTTTAATAAAACTTTAAAAAGGGTGAAGGGCATCCTTAAAGGTAAACATAAATTATTAAAATCAGTTTTAATGGCCAGGGACAGTGACTCACGCCTATAATCCTCGCACTTTGTGAGGCTGAGGCGGGCAGATCACCTGAGGTCAGGAGTTTGAGACCAGCCTGGCCAACATGGTGAAACCCTGTCTCTACTAAAAATACAAAATTAGTCGGGCATGGTGGCGCACGCCTGTAATCCCAGCTGCTCAGGAGGCTGAGGCAGGAGAATCACTTGAACCCAGGAGGCAGAGTTTGCAGTGAGCCAAGATCACGCCACTGCACTCCAGCCTGAGCAAAAAAAAGAGCAAAACTCTGTCTCAAAAGAAAAAATAAATAAATAAAAATAAAAACAAAAGCAATTTTAATAAATTCCTAACTTGATCTTGAAATTAGTGCCCTAAAAATGGAGCAGTAACATAATTAAGTCAATCATCTTGTCTCAATATTAATGGTTAATGTAGAAACAGGTATAAAGGAAAATTTCTCAGAAAGATGAGATTGTTCATTGTTCTTGTGGATATGTAAAAACAATGCTGACTGAAAAGCAGCCAACTGGACAGCTGCAGATGCTGAACCCAATGGAAACACTAAGCAGGCATAGCACAAATCAGTAATTAACAAAGCAGATGCAGAAAGCTTGATGAGGGTGAATAATTGCATAGATGGGAATAGTAAAAGGAGCTGGTAACAGTACAAGTTTTATAAGAAATTGGATAAACTCTTTGTATTCATGAATTTGTTAGCAAGAGTGCTTCAATAATACACAGATAATAGATTTTAAAAATGTTTTGATTACATTGATAAATACCTTTATATGGTACTTATCACTAAAGAAATTTAAAAATGGTCCACAGGAAAATATTGGTAGGGTGAACATAAAAATAATTATAAAAGTAAAGAATGAAGTAATATTTCAGGTAGGCTAACTACAGAGGCATCAAATTTGTTTATTTTTGGCATTCTTAATTTTAATGACATGTTGAAATTAGAATACACAACATTTTCTAATTTTTATATGTATGTATGCATGTACATATATATACACACATGCATGTATTTTATAGAAAATCTTCCCGGCCGGGCGCGGTGGCTCAAGCCTGTAATCCCAGCACTTTGGGAGGCCGAGACGGGTGGATCACGAGGTCAGGAGATCAAGACCATCTTGGCTAACACGGTGAAACCCCGTCTCTACTAAAAAATACAAAAAACTAGCCGGGCGACGTGGCGGGCGCTGTAGTCCCAGCTACTCGGGAGGCTGAGGCAGGAGAATGGTGTAAACCTGGGAGGTGGAGCTTGCAGTGAGCTGAGATCCGGCCACTGCACTCCAGCCTGGGCAACAGAGCGAGACTCTGTCTCAAAAAAAAAAAAAAAGAAAAAAAAAAAGAAAATATTCCCTACTAGTCAGGACTTTCCTTGAGGATAGGTATCATGTTTTGTTATATACTCCAAAAACACCAAGCCCAGTGTCTTCTATATAAATAAATACCTGTGGAATCAGGAAGATAATATATATCTTGGTTACTTAAAATATAATGAAAATAGGCAATATGATTAAACATACTTTAGTAAAAGCATTCAGAGTAAACTGCACAGACACTGAACATATGACTTGGTAACATCTTTTAGGAGGCTTTCTTTTTTGAGAAATAGCTCTTAAACTACAGTGACAGACTTTTTTGAGAAATAGCTCTTAAACTGCTCTTAAACTGCAGTTTAAAAACTAGAAATTTGTAGAGGTATAGATGCATTTATAGCAAACTTGGAAAACAGCTTTCAGAATTCTGGGTATATAAGGAAGCCAACAGCATGGTTCATTTAGAGCCTTTTTCCTTAGGACATATGTTGCAAGAATTACTACTCTTACAAATGCAACAGATTCATTGCTCATTACTATAGCAAGTGTTTTAACCCAAAGCAGATTTGTTCTTCATCTATTGGTCCATTTGATATAATTCCATATTATTTTAGTTATCATTATAAATGCACACACTTTCTATTGTCTACTTATTCATTAATTCACAAATATTTACTGAGGGCCTGCTACGTGCCAGTCACTCTTCTTGGTGCAGGGATATAGCAGTGAACAAACAAAAATCACTGCACTTGTGGAAATTTTATTCTAGGGATAAAATATCAGACAATAGTTATGATAAATCAATAAAATATGTAATAAATTAGACAATGTTAAGTGCTAAGTAAAAAAATAAAGCAGAGAAGGGCTATAGGAAATATGAAGGAGTAGAATTTTAAATAGAGTGGCCAGGGAAGGGTTCACGAAGAAGTGACATTTGGGTTAAGTCCTGAGGAAGCAAGGGAGATAGTCCTGCAGATATCTGAGGGTAGAACATTCCATGCGGGGAGAATTCCAAGTTGCAAAGGCCTTGAGGTGAAATAGTGCCTGGAATTGAGGAATATCAAGGAGGCCAGTGTGTCTATGGGGGAGGAAGTAGTTGGAGATGAGATCAAAGGGGTGACAGGAGGCTAGGTCATAAAGGACTTCACAGGAAAGGAAGCCACTGAAGGTTTTGAACAGAGTGACATGATCTGATTTTTTCACAGGTTCATTCTGGCCACTGAGTTTTGAGAACAGTGTGAAAGAGGGTAGGGTGGGAATACAGAGACGGTCTAGAAGACTGCTATAATCCAGACAAGAGGTGGTGGTGGCTTGAACCAGAGTGGTAGCAAGTGGCTAGACTCTGGATGTATTTCGAAGATAGTATTCACAGGATTTGAAGACAGAATATGAAGTGAGGTTATCCAGTATTTGTGATATAGTTATATTTCCACTGTTCTCTCCTAAGTGATGAAAAAGAAACAATTTCTCACAAGTTGTCTGACATTCTCAGAGTTTGACGGTCCTGATATTCAACTTTCTTTTGTTCCTGAGTTTGAAAACACACCCCATTATTTCCATGTCTTACCTCAGCCTTGAGGATGAAGACTGACAGTTGCCAGCACTATCTCATGAGCTCTTCCTAGACTGTAAGCTCCACTAGGCTTATTTCATTCCCCTTGATGTCCTCAAAGCCTGACTCAGAACCTTGCACACGTTAGGGTCTCAAAAAATGTTTGTTGAATGGTTTAGTCTACATTTCCCATTCCCACTGTTTTTTTTTTTTTTTTAAGTTTCACCGTGTCACCCAGGCTGGAGTGCTGCAGTGGCGCGACCATGGCCCACTGCATGCTCACCTCCCAGACTCAAGCAGTCCTCCTGCCTCGGCCTCCCGAGTAGCTGGGACTACAGAAGTGCGCCGCCACGATTTGTTAATTTTTTGTGTTTTTAGTAGAGTTGAGTTTTCGCCATGTGGCCCAGGCTGGTCTCCAACTCCTGGCCTCCAACGATCCACCCGCCTTGGCCTCCCAAAGTGCGAGGATTACAGACATGAGCCACCGCGGCCTGCCTCCCAGTTATTGTAAAAGATTAAATTTTCACACTTGCTAATGTGAAAATGAATAATAAACTGAAAATAACATTAAGCCCTTATCAATTGCAGAATCACAAGCTACAGTGTGAATTTCAGTATTAAGGATAGTATGCTGGGGTACTGTCAAGTGGTCATTGAGCCTCTTGCACTTTTCACTCTTACTAGCTCAACCTAAAGGTGTTTTAGCTTCCCCGCACCTCCTAAGCGGAAGGACTGGCTTTGCTATTTGCAGTTAGGGCCGAGTGTCACAGCGCACCATGGAGTTCAGTCCCCTTTAAAAGGGTACAAACGTCTCTGAAAGATCAGTCAACATGCGTTATCCGACTAGCGGGAGACCCCAGCCGCTCGCGGGCACAGCCACAAGCCCCGGAGACACTAGCCCGCGCTGCGCACGCCGGGAGTTGTAGTTCCTCCCACTCTCTCTCGCTGCCCGCCGGCCTTCGTCGCACTAGCGCCCCCAGCGGCGCGCAGGCTCCGGGAAGCGCAGCGCGCGCGGACCCCGGGGGCAGTTTCCTAGCAACCGGCGCAGCTGCTACGTCACGGTGGCAGGTTCTAAGCGCTGCCGGGCACCGTAGGGCCGCCGTGTGTATCTTCCAGCATCTGCGGGCTGGTGGAAGCGCTGCTCACAGTCAGTGTCCGTACGTCTTCGTCCGCCATTACCCTCCTTATCCTGCTCCAGGTAGCGGACAGCCGCCTCCCGCCGCGCACCCTCCACTGAGGCCCGGGTCAGAGACTAGGGGCCGCCCGGCCCGCCCCTGCGCGGCCCTTTCCCCTGAGCCCGCGGAGCCCGCCGCCCCGGGCCTCGGGGGAACGATGCTGGAGTCCATTCGCGTGACGGGTGAGTGCAGGGAAGGGCTGGCCGCGGCGCGGGTGCGGGGCGGACCGGGGTCCCGCCGCCCGGGGTCCAGGTAATGGTAGCTACCGGCTGGGCGCGCCGCTCGGGACTCCACCCTGCGTCCCGACCCCTGCGGGGCGCTCAGGAGGCGCTCGCGAAAAGCCTACGGAGGGAAGAGAGAAATCGGCCCCTTTTCCTTTCGTCACTTATTATCAGTAAGTACATGCTGTGGAATCTCGTGAAAAATATTATAATAATAGACCGGTTGCTGGTCCTACAAAGGTACAATCCAAAGATTGTTAAATCTTCAAAACACGCTAGGTGTGTGATTAAGCTTCATAATTTTCTAGAATAGTCAGAAAAAATAAGCTAAGTGAAAGAACACATCTGTATTTCAGTATTTATGCTGTGTATATTTGTGTGTGTATGCTTTTATTCTTAAACGGTGAGAACATTTTGAGTTGATATTATAATAGGCCATTTTACAGTACAGATTATACCAAGGGTAAAGTCTTTAAACAGACCCCAGGTCAGAAAGTCTGAAAGTTTACCTGCATTTTTAAAAATTCAGTTCGATCTCTGGGAGCACAGAACTTGACTCTTACTATTTGTAAATCGCTATGCGTGTTAGCCATTAAAAAAAAAAAAAACCTTACGTAATCTTAGAGTAATTTTCTAGGCAATTTTCCCAGCATTTGATTCTGTACGCAAACATTTTTGCAAGGCAGGGTTTTGACAGTTCAGAATTATGACGAAGAACAACGGAGTAAAGGGAAATACCTACTCCTCAAACTAGTGCCAAAATAAGGCCGGAATTTTAAATTTTAAAACAATGCAGTACCTAATAGACTATTTTTCTGTGAGCACTCTAACTGAAAAACCAAACCCCTTGCCAGTGAAAACATGATTTTAATTTTATACTGTTTTATTTCATGTTCAGTGTTACACAGAGTTGATTTGTGCAGTCATGACATTGCCGCGATGTATCTCATTTATGTTGACAGGAAACATAGTTAGGAGCTAAGATTGAAAAGGCAACTTTAATTGGCGTTAGAGTTTTTAAAAATGTGATTTGATGTAGATGCTACTTTCGTCCTAAAACACAATTAAAATGTCAAAAGTTACTTAAAAGTACCATACCTCCTAAATATGGAGCGAGGTTTCTCAACCTCAGCACCATTAACTTTGTTGTTGTTGTTGTTTTTGAGACAGAGTCTCGCTCTGTCACCCAGGCTGGAGTGCAGTGGCGCTGTCTCTGCTCACTGCAATCTCCACCTCCCGGGTTCAAGCGATTCTCCTGCCTTGACCTCCCGAGTAACTGGGATTACAGACGCACGCCACCACGCCCGGCACATTTTTGTAGTTTTAGTAGAGACAGGGGTTCACCATGTTGGTCAGGCTGGTCGGAACTCCTGACCTCAGGTGATCCTCCCACCTCGGTTTCCCAAAGTGCTGGGATTACAGGCATGAGCCACTGTGCCCAGCCTAGCACTGTTAACTTTGGACAAGATAATTCTTCCTTGTGGGATGCTGTTCTCTGCCCCGACCCCATAATTGTGACAACTAAAAATCACAATTGGGCAGGGGGGTGGGGGAGGGCAACATCTTCTTCTCCATAGAATCAGTGCCTTGAAGAAAAATGTAGATTTCTGTCACAGTGCACATTATTTAACTGAGAAATCACATAGATTAAAATTATTTTCCCAAACCGTAACAATCATTGTAGAGATACAAATAAAATAATATTAGTATTAGAAAGCAGATACTCTGATCATTTAGTCATGCAGAGTGATCTCTTGATATGTCAACATGTTGAGTTAGAAGTTTGAGAAGAGATACTTTAGAAAGTAGTAGACCCACTCCTCTTGTCTCATTTCCCTTCCTATAATTTAGTGGCGGTACATTTATCAGTCCAACCCTGTATGTTTGCAAACCCTGAGGTAAATAATTTGGCAGTGAATTTCTATAGTACAATAAAGTTCAAATAGCCATTTGAGACCATTCAGGCCTCTAATTTACAATTCCTTTAAAAATAACTGGGTCATTTTTCAGACTACTTTCTCTCTTACATAGTACTTAACTAGTTGAAATCATTCTAGAGCCCGGTGCCCAGCATTTCACTGCGATATCAGAAAAACCCAATTTGGACAGCCAGAAACTTCATGTAGAGAGTTAAGCTGAAAACATGCCCTCCTCTCCCCTGGTCATTCCCTCACGATTCATTGATATCTAAGATGGCCATGTTCTTCTTTCTGGTTAGCAGAACTTGATTGTGGTAAGAGTACTGATGGAAATGTGTTCATTTTTTTTTTCAGCTCTAAAAGTTGTTACAAATATAGAACAGACTCATTATTTTATATTTCAGGAATGAAGCAATTACTTGTTTCTGAAATCACTTCCTATGTAATATCTTACCCACTTTTGACTTATTAGTATATGCTATCTCTGCTGTTTAAAAATGGAATCAAATCAGAAAAGGTTTTTTTTGACTTCTCATGGCCTTTCAAAGAGGAAGGTTCTCAGGCTGGGTGCAGTGGCTCACACTTGTAATCCCAGCACTTTGTGAGGCAGAGAGCAGATGGATTACCTGAGCTCAGGAGTTCGAGACCAACCTGGGCAACACAGCAAAACCCCATCTCTACAAAAAATTAAAAAATTAGCCGGGCATGGTGGCCCGCGCCTGTAGTCCCAGCTACTTGGAAGGCTGAGGCAGGAGTATCACTTGAGCGCCCAGGTGTCAGAGGTTGCAGTGAGCCAGAATTGCCACTGCACTCCAGCCTTGGTCACAGATTGAGACCCTGTCACAAAAAAAAAAACAAAAAAAAAAAGAAGGTTCTACTTTAGCTTCTGGGATTTAAAATAAAAAAGAGGGTTTATTATACTAAAGCCACTAAAATCTTGATTCTAAAATATAGATTAATTACCTTATTAACATGAAATTTGCCTTGGAATTCAAATTTAATGATTCAAAATATTTCCCTATGTACATTTTTCCATGTGGTGTTTCTGTAGGAGCTGAATATAATATTTAATGTGATACTAATAATAGTTAACAGAGGCTGCTTACTTATAGTCCAGCACTGTTCTCAGCACTTCACACATATTAACTTTTAAAATCCTTACAACAGTACTACGAAGTATGTATTATTATTATCATCCCATTTTACAGATAAGGAAACTATAGCACAAAGAAGTTATGTAACTTTGTCAGGGTTATAGCTATTAATAAACAGAGCCAAGATTCATACCAGACAGCTCCATTCCAAAGCCCATGTTGTCAACTACTAGGAAAATCAGCTCACTATTATAGTGACTGTACACTGATTTGAGCCACAAAACCCAACCTCAAGATTTCATTTAATATCTGTGTCACATTATCTGATGGTTTGCTCAAGTGTTGGTTTTTAGGTTTTTAATCACAGGCAAGTATGTAATAATTTTTACCTGGGAAAATCCTGTTTCACTTGAATATAAATTTGTTGTTTTCAAAATAGAAGACATCTAGGTCATTCATTAAGAAAATGCTGTGAGAAACCATATAAGATTATGTTCATTTATGATTTCCTATTGGCTTTATTTTGTATGTGATGTAAGAAGTGATTAATGAGTCATTCCAGAAATGAAGTGTCTTTATATCAAAGATGAATGTTTAAAAATACTGGAAACGAAAGTCTTAAGGCCAGCGTTAGGCCATACAGGATGAATATACCTAGGCACATAGCTCCTATTTGTTCTACAGCGGCAAGTACTTCCATTAAAACTTACCATTAAAACTTGTCTTCAACATCACTAATTGTTTCATTTTTCTTTTGCCTTCCTGGGATTATTTTTTCCACAATAGTCAGGCAACTAAGTCTTTTACCCTTTCTTTCCTCTCAAATATTCTCTTCCCTTGTCTACTTCTCTGGCCACCCTTTCATAAGCAGGATAGTGAATGAGCAAAACCAAACACAGATGTATGTTGTAAAAAAGCTTATAATTTCATTGTTGAGGAAGTCTGTCATACAACAAATATAAACCTGCAACCACGATAAAGGACTTCGAAGAAGAGATATAAGGTGTTATGAGGTTCTAAAATGAAAGAGTTAAGGAAGGCTTCCTGACCAAGTGCTATTTGAACTGAAAGATGAGTGGGTATTAATCTAAGAAAAAGAGGGATAGAAGGGCCCAGCAGACACAGAGAGTAGCATGTGAAGAAGTATGCTCGGAGAGAGCATGGTAAGGATGAGATAGGGTCAAAGTGAGAGAAGGCTGAAGTGGAGAAACTGAGGAACACAGTGTGAGGTGAGGCTGCAGAGGCAGAAGGATCTGACCGAGAGTGACCTCATAGACCACAGTTAGGAGTTTTGTCCATCCCAAGGGAAAGCCATGTTTGTTTCTGGCACATTCAGTGTTGTTTTAGATGATGTATAATGCTCACTCTTACCACAACCATCACCATCAAGGGTATCTAGACTACTCTGTATATTTCTAACTGTAAAAACAACAAACATACAAGTTTCTGACCCCAAAACAACAGTGTCCCATTATAAGTTACTAATAGAGCAACACTGAATTGCTCTTACCTGGGACTGTGAAATTTTTAGGAATCCTAAAGTACAGTCAAGTTTCTGAATTCCTCAATGACATTAGCAGTGCCTTTCGTCTCATTTTCTTAAAGTTGATAAGCTACATTGGTTGCTATTGAATTTAGAGATACTATAGTTAATAGATTATCTGTTATAGTGTGGACAAATTGAGCAATAAATGTATTTTTAAGGATACTGATTTTATACATCCTTAAAAAAATTAAAGTGTAACTTAAATAAAGTTTACAAGTCTTGAATGTGCAGGCCAATGACTTTGTACATACATAACCATTGCCCAGAACAGATAGAGAACATTTCCAGCACCTAGCAGGTTTCCTGGTGTCTCCTCCTAGATTATGATTCATCCCTCAAAGGTAACTGCTATTCTGACATCTAATACCATAAATTAGTTTTGCTGTTTTGGACTACATATAAACGGAATTATACACTATATAATCTTTTGATGTGGCTTCATTTGCTCAACATTGTCTGAGATACATCCATATTGTTGCTTACAATGTCAGTTTTCCTTTCATTGCCGTATAGTCTTCTGTTGTATGAGCCTACCACAATTTATCCTTTCTACTGTTCATATTGTTTGAGGTGTTTTTGTTTGTTTGTTTGTTCGTTTGTTTGATTTTTAGAGTTGGGGTTTTGCTATGTTCTGTAGGCTGGACTTAAACTCCTGGGTTCCAGTAATCTTCCAGCCTCAGCTTCCTAAATAGCTGGGATTACAGGCATGTGCCACTGTGCCTGGCTTCTTTTGAGTTTTAAGTGATGAAATTCTTGATAAAATTAAAGTTTACCTTGTTTGGGGATTATTTTGTTTTGTTTTGGCCTTTCTTTTGTTTGTAATCAAGTAACCTATTGTTTTGTGGTATAAAATTATCCCAGATTCTCAGGTTTTGTAAGTATTAGTGAACCACGGAAATTTCCATTTTGTAGGTCAAAACTGGTTGAATAGTATTTGCCACCAGGCTTTCTTTCTGGTGATCTTCCTTTTCAGCCAGAGACCTCTTGATTCCTATGAAACCTCACCTACTCACAGTTGTGAAACACTGCATTTAGAGAGCAGTGTCTCCCTTTTCCCCCATTCTTTTAGATGAGGAACGGGAGGTAACGATGGACTTAATGATTAGGCTAATATTACAGAGGGTCATTGAAAGAGCTGGGAATGGATGTCAGGAATCTTGGTATCCTTTTCTCCTGTTCTAGATATATACTAAGCTTTCATTGTGTTGATTACTTCGGTATATTCATCTACTTGTGAATAGACTGTCAATTTTAATGCACAAATATTATTTACCCTTTTTTCTTCAGTATGGGTAATCAGGTTGGGGTGAACAATTTTCTTCTATCAACAAATTATTTTCGTTCTTCCCAATATTATAGTGAAACAGATTGCTTGTAGCTTAAGTTTTACATTATATAATGAGTACCTTTAATGTGAGAAAGTATGCTTTTTAATTACCTTATTACTTTTCTGGGAAAACACGAGCTACACTTCCTCCAAATAAGTCTGTTTATGCTTTAAAAATGTTTTAATTCAGGAAAAAGGATTCAGAGAATAGGATGTTCTTTAATAAATTGTGTCAAATGTTATCAGCCTCTTAGTGTTCTTAACCATGTTCAGGTCTTTTTTCCACAAAATAAGCAATAGTATTTAAAATTACAAAAACAATCTCTTAGGTTCTATGATAGTTTTTAATGCAACTGAAATACAATTACTGTGACTCTGAGAAATTAATTTATATCCATCTTGTATGAGTTGTGTGAAGGACCATGTGCTCCACTTTTATGAACTTCATGGGCTATCCAGCATTTAACAGGATTGGCATTTGTAAAATAAATAGACCATTAACACTCCCAAACTTTATTCAGCAGCAGATGGAGCTTCAAAAGGACTCGTGCTAAGCTTTTCAGGAGATAATTAGCAAGTGAACTGAAATGCTGTAATTCCTGGGGAGAGAGGCTCTGTCAGGCATATACTGTCATCCCGCTGCCATACTTCACTCCTCCTTGAGTATTTTGACAGGTGGTTTAGGACGGTTTTTTTTTTTAGTATCTGGAAATGTATAGGCTGTTTCAGATGGCACGAAATTGTGAATTTGGAGGTCACTGATGCTTTATGACCACAGAACTCGGCAAGTCCAGTTCTTTGGTCATAAAGCTACTAGGTCTTAGAAAACAAAGAGCATTTTTACATTGAATATTCATTTTAAAAAAATCAGCACAACATATATGTAGTGAATCATCAAAACAGAAATTCTTCAGAGTAGTCTTATTTATTTATTTTAATTTGATGTAACTCCGTCCCTTTTTATTACGAAGATCAGTTGAGAAAACAACCTGATTTCCTCCCTTTGCCTTTCCAGCTCCGGCTAGTCCTTACTGTACTTCCTAGGCTTATGCTTATTTGAGTTCTTTTATACTTTCCCTTTTCATGTCTATTTCGGTTTTTTTTCATTATCACCCCTTGTCTCCTAAGCTTGTGGTGTCATTTTAGGGAAACCGACATTATTCCTGGGCATTCGGGCTACAGCCTGTGTCCTGGTTTTCCTTAGCCTGTTTGCCTGGCCTGCCCAGTTCTGACTGTTAGTTGACGACACACAAATCTATGAAACTCCTGAGAAACTGGGAGCTACCAGCCTATGATTAATGTTTTGTTTATTTGTCCAGTTAAGTTTGTCTTGTTGAGTCTTTAACATTTATTGAACAGCTTCTTTGTACAACCTGTCTTCAATGACCCTATGTAATCTAGCTCCTACCTCTAAACTCACACATATAATAGACATTTAGCCCCTGCAAGCTTTAGAGATAGCTGTGTTATCTTTTAGACGTCAGAATTCAGATTTCACATGCTGGCCTAGAAAATGTAAGAAAAAGGACTTTTAAATACCTTACATATTTGGATTATTATCTACTTTAGTACTGTCTCTTTACCCTAGACTCTATGACTCCTGGAATTTAAAAACTAATATTTAGATCAGAGTTTCTCTACCTTGATACTATTGACATTTTGAAATGAATATTTCTTTGTTGTAGGAGATTGTCCTATGCAGTGAAGGATGTTTAGCAGCATCCCTGGCCTTTACCTGCTAGATGCCAGTAGCCTCTCCCCGGTTGTGACAACCAAAATGTCTCTAGACATTGCCAAATGTTCCCTGGAGGGTAAAATCCCCTTCTGTTAGGAACCACTGGTTTAGGGTCTTTCCTGTTATATTTTCATGTCTGCAGTAATCTCATATTTGAATGGTCCCAGAACTACAAGTACATATTTATTCAGAATGGTTGCAGAATTGCATGTTTAGGGTCATTTATTTATTCACTTGTTTATTCAGTGAACATTTATTGACAGGAGTTGAGCTGGAGTCTTGTTCAGATGAGATGTATTTAAGACAAACTTCATCAGTTTAGAATTGAGTCTGAAAACCCTTAAGGGTCTACTTGAAATCTCCTCATCTGTTTCTCTTCACATTGCTTTCTTCCTCATCTAAACTATAGGTTATTGTTTGAGTCTTTTGTTTTTCATGTTTAATTATATACTACATTGTATTATTGTTGAAATCTTCATAGGAATGCCTTGTCTTCAGAGCCAGATTAGAAGCTGATTATTGGTAAGAACAATGTGTTTATACGGTTGTTTATCAGAGCCATGTGCTGAATCAGTAGTATTCTACGTATTTGTTGAATGAAAGAATACAGATCAACACAGTTTTAAAGTAGTGAATGCTCAACAGTATATCCAATGATTCTTACCTGCTTAAAGCACTTGCGAGTTCTAAAAACAAAGCTGCCCTCTCCTTCACTTGCCATTTGATATATTAATACCTTTGTAATAGTCTTAAAATTTGCTTTTCTAACTTGCCAAGAAAAAAAGGCTTGTTTTTCTTTAACCTTAACATACAGCTTAGAATTATGAAGAAAATCAACCAGTTATTCATACTAAGTGACATCACTAAAACATGCTTGAAGATGCCATCTGTTTAATCTTAACAGTGGTTTTTGAGTAAATAAGGCTTTGTTGTTCTTCTTTTACTGATAGCTACCTTTTATATATTTCCAAATTTCAAGATTGTATTACCTATGAAAGTGCCTTGGATTTTACTTTATTACTGAAAATACTATTTTAAAATATATGCTTTCTATGAAATCCACTTTTTTTTTTTTTTTCTTTGAGATAAGGTCTCACTCTGTCACCCAGGCTGGAGTGCAGTGGCACAATCTCAGCTCACAACAACCTCTGCCTCCCGGGTTCAGGCAATTCTCATGCCTCAGCCTCCTGAGTAGCTGGGATTACAGGGGCACACCACTATACCTGGCTAATTTTTGTATTTTTTGGTAGAGACAGGGTTTCACCATGTTGGCCAGGCTGGTCTTCAGCTCCTGCTCAAGTGATCTGCCTGCCTCGACCTCCCAAAATGCTGAGATTACACAGTGAGCCACTGTGCCCAGCCGAAATCTACATTCTTTTTTTTTTTTTTTTTTTTTTTGAGACGGAGTCTTGCTCTGTGCCCCAGGCTGGAGTGCAGTGGCGCGATCTCGGCTCACTGCAAGCTCCGCCCCCCCGGGTTCACGCCATTCTCCTGCCTCAGCCTCCCGAGTAGCTGGGACTACAGGCGCCTGCCACCTCGCCCGGCTAATTTTCTTGTATTTTTAGTAGAGACGGGGTTTCACCGTGTTAGCCAGGATGGTCTCGATCTCCTGACCTTGTGATCCGCCCGTCTCGGCCTCCCAAAGTGCTGGGATTACAGGCTTGAGCCACCGCGCCCGGCCAAAATCTACATTCTTTTGTAGAATCAAGTATTCAGATTATTTATGTATATTATCTCACATATTAGACTTTGATCATCTAAATGGTTTGAAGCTAAGGATTTTTATAGATAATTTAACTTACATATACTCATAGAGAAGAGAAATGACAGTATCTAGCATGACCAAAGTTTAGTAATATATCCTTTTAATATTTAAAATGTTTTTTTCTAATGATTATTGCAAAATTACGAAGTTTAAAGAATCTTCAGAATACCTTTCCTAATAAACAGTTTGCTTCATCTGGTATCTTTGTTATTTCTTTTGTTTTGATTTTGTTTATTAACACAGAAAAGCTTCACTGGCCTGAGCAAGAACTTGCTAAGAAGTCTGTTCTAAATGCAGAAGATTCATTGATCATTGACAGCAAAAGAAGCATTTCACATTTATCCTCGGGAGTGCTAAAAGACATTTTCACAACTGGAACCAGTAGTTACAATGTCCTACTACAGAGCAAGGAGGAAAAAAAGTATCACTCACAAAAACAGTCTTCCTCCACCTACTCCAAAAGATGTAGAAAACCCAGCAAATCTCCTAACACTTCTCGTAGCAAAGATCCTCGCAGGATGAAAGCCCTGGTGCCTGTGACAAGCAGTGGTACTTGGTACTGCCTGGAAAGGCGGCCTGCTGTTTTTGTCACTAGTTCAGTGTCGAGTCCTGTAAAGTTTACACATGATATCTCTGTTACAGGGAATGGCATAGTACTGCCACCTAAACCCAAAAGCAAGGGCAAGTGGTGCCATTTCTCCACTCTTCCAAAGACAAAGCCACAGCCTCAGCTGTCTAGAAGCTTTGAAAAGGGAGATGACTTTTCTGGGAAGAAATTTTGTATATTGACTGCTATAAAACCCATCAACTTAGAGAAAGAAAAACTGAGATTCTTCAAATCTGACTATACCTACAATCCTCAGTTTGAGTATGCCAATCCTGCTCTGCCAAGCGTATTAGCTAAGCACAGCCACGCATCTGACCGATTTCTTAAGCAGGTAAAATGCCATTTCAATAGTGGTAGTTCATTTATATGTACTAAAACAATTATCTATGATCTTATAAGCAAAAACAAAGACATTTTAAAATATTCAAATTATTTCTTTTTTTTTTTAATTCAAATTATTTCTATGTTATGGTTAATTCCCACTCAGGACATGTAAATATGTGACAAGATGAGTATCACCTGTATATAAACTACATTGTTCTCATCAAAATTTATAATCTGTTATATAGACTCTCTGTGACAGGAAGCAATTATATTAGGAAAACAGCTTCAGATTCTGGTTCTAAGCTTTCATGTGGGAGTTACAAACTTGTGGCCAATTTAGCCGCCTACAGACGAGTGTTGGGTAGCCCACATTACATTTTTGTTTTCTAATTGATTTATTTTTTGTTTTTTGTTTTTTTTTGAGACAGATTCTCGCTCCATGCCCAGGCTGGAGTGTAGTGGCGCGATCTTGGCTCACTGCAATCTCTGCCTCCTGGGTTCAAGCGATTCTTGTGTCTCAGCTTCCCCAGTAGCTGGGACTACAGCCCCCCCCCACCATGCCCAGCTAATTTTTAGTGAAGATGGGGTTTCACCATTTTGGCCAGGCTAGTCTCGAACTCCTGACCTCCAGTGATTTGCCCGCCTTGGCCTCTCAAAGTGTTAGGGTTACAGGTGTGAGCCACCATCCCTGGCCTCTAATTGATTTTTTAATGTCTTAGATGGAGCATACAATCCCTGGTTCTTCCTATTGTGTTAAATTCCTGGCTTGCTTAGGCTCCAGTAAGTAGTTTGGGAACTGAAGCTTGATTCTTGTCCGTGAGCTTGTTAATGCTTCACTGAAATTGTTAATCATCATGAAATAAATATTTAAGCACTTATTCAAAGATAAAAAAATGGGATTTTCAAAATTATCTTCAAGGTTAGCAAATTATGATGTGAATGATATGAATAATACTTTTAAATTGCTCACTTTAAGTCCTTAGCAGTTTTGTGTTTTACAGGGCTATAATACATTTCAGAACCTCATTTAAGTAATTAAGAAGAAATTAGCTAATGTTTATCTGCAGGGCATAGTTTTGAGATCATAAAGGCCGACAATATTTGGTCAAATTAACTTTGTTCAGGTTCTTATATTAGCTTCAATGTGGCATTGTCAGTGACTGAAAGTCTGTTTATAGGATAGGTAAAACTGCATGGTTCCTCTCTCCTGTGGTGCATGTCCTATTTTACCATTTTTGCTGATAATAGTTATTTGGTCTCGCGGCCAGCAGATATTTGGCTGTTTATTATAGATAACATCGAATCTGGCCAGTCTTTTGAAGCCATTATGTAAAACTTAATTATGTAAAGCCATTATGTAAAGATTAAAACAATTTTAATCATGGTATTTACTTTCCTTTATTAGGATCTCTTTTTACTGCTTCTGTATTCTTTAATGAGTATTTGCTTTTTAAAAAATGTGCTGAGATTGTGCTAAAAATTGTGATCCAAATTGATAAGTTACTAATATAAAGTGGCACTTTTGGATAGGAGAAGGCAGCATTAACATAGTGATTATATAATCCACTCTTAGGCTGTACTACTTCCACATTGTAAAATGGAGTGAAGAAAATACCTGCTTTAGATTATTTTGATAATTAAATGAGAGAATGCTTAGTGCATATATAGCAGTTATCATCGTGCTTGACACCTAAAAAGCACTAATAAAGAGGTTAGCTGTTATTTTTATTTCTATTTGGCAGACATTCTTACATGTGATTTTTTTTGTGTGTGGAAATTGCAGTTGATTGAACAAGGCTTTCACAAATATAAATTTTACAATGACAAAAATCCTATTTGCATTTTCCCCCTGATGCTGAAAGAGATGGCTGAGAGTTATTTACCAGTATTCCTTAATTTGGAGACCTACCCCACCCCTGCCTGTTGGGAAGGATATTTCCAACCATTAGATTAAAAATAATGCTCTTTGATTTCTCTGGAAGGCAATTTGGGAGCCTCAGCAGCCCCACAGATTGAGAATTGACATTGCTTGGCCTGTGGCTTTGCAATTTTAATTTTGACCCAATTCCAGCTTTAGGAGATTAATCCTACACTTGAATTACTTGAGACTTCTAAGTAGCACTAGCAATCTTAGCTGACTTGTACTGCAGATGCCACCGTTTGGGAGCACATTCTCAATAAATGCCAAGTCTACTGTTTAAAACACTTTAATCAAAGAAATACATGGTACAAGACCTCTGGGAAAATATACTTAAATTCTTATTCAGCTACCAAATGAATAATGACATGATATCATACATCCATCTCCTCCTTAGATAAAGCAGCAGCTTCAAGGCTGGTCTCCAGGACTCAGAAACATGATCCCCAAAGGGGCCAGGATGACCAAATAGCCCCATGGTCTCTGGATTCTACCTTTGAGGCCTTGCCAACCCCCAGCTGACAGTCTCTTGAGTTTCACAATCTGGATCTTGGTAAAGCAGGCAATCTGTATTGTTTTGCAGGATGATTGTGGTCCTCTTAAGTGCATAGATTGGCGGAATGATGCTAGACTTTCACGCACAGATAAGTCTGCCACAGTGGAACTGAGGCAGTGCTCATGCTCTGTTTTCCCCATCATTGTCAAGGAGATCCAGGCCTCAAGTTTTTTGGTCTCGGCAGTGTGTCCCTAGGGAGGCACTGAGACCACTGAGGTGATACAGGGCAAACAGCAGGCTGCAGGACTAGAATATAATTCTAGGTGGAGCCTGCTGAGCCCTGCCTTGCTGCATGCTGGCAGCCATGGTAGCCTCAGCTTCCTGACTATCTTAGATATGTTTAAACTTGACAGAAACTCAAGATGTCTGTTTTCTGTGGCTTTGGACCTTTGCAGAAAAGAGCACAGTGCTTCATAGGTGCTAAGGAAGGGATCTGGAATTAGAGCCTGCAGAAAGCTACTTGGGGTCAGGTGCATCCTCACCAGTGGGTCAGAAGTAGATTCTTAGTGTGCTCTTGAGCAGTAAATAGTTCAGATAAAATCTGTATGTTATCTTGAGTTCATGTGAGTTTTGTATCATACTTCATATTGTATCTTTATTCTAATAAAGAAAAATGTAAATTGCCTATCTTCAAGTAAAATGGATACTTCAAGAATAAACAAGGAGGCTGGGTATGGTGGCTGACACCTGTAATCCCAGCACTTTGGGAATCTGAGGCAGGTGGATCACTTGAGGTCAGGAGTTCGAGTCTAGCCTGACCAACATGGTGAAACCCTGTCTCTGCTAAAAATACAAAAAATTAGCCGGGCGTGGTGGCAGCCGCCTGTAGTCCCAGCTACTTGGGAGGCTAAGGCAGGAGAATCGCTTGAACCTGGGAGGTGGAGGTTACAGTGAGCCAAGATGGCGCCACTGCACTCCAGTCTTGGTGATAGAGTGAGACACTGTCTCAAAAAAAGGCATAAACAGGGAGTATCTTCCCATGGTTCTGGCAACCTCTCTATTCTCCCGCAAGGTGAAAAACAGAAAGTTAGTACTAAAGCTTTGCCAACCAAAAACAACTGTTTTCTTGAACAGCTTACTCTCAGAAGATTACATATTAACAATTACTCACCTGTAAAATTAGCCCTGTCACCAAAAGACCTGTAGCATCTTTTTTGAGACAGGGTCTTGCTCTGTTGCCCAGGTTGGAGAGCAGGGGTGTGATCATAACTCACTGTAGCCTTGAACTGCTGGACGCAAGCGATCCTCCCCATTTAGCCCCCAGCCCCAGTAGCTGGGACTCACAGGCATGCACCAGCACACCAGGCTAGTTTTTAAAAACTTTTTGTATAGGTGGGAGGTCTCACTATGCTGCCTTGGCTGGTCTCTTGAGCTCAAGTGATCCTCTGGCTTTGGCCTCCCAAAGTGCTAAGATTACAGGTATGAGCCACTGCGCCCGGCCTGACCTGTAGCATCTTGAGGGGAAAGCATAGACAAGACACCTTCTGGGAAGAAAAACAGCAATCGGGAAAAGCCAGAACACTGTATGTCTCAGAGCAAGCAGAGGTTCTGATCAGAACAAAGTCATAATTTACTAACTACAAACATACTTTTTTTTTTTTTTTTTTTTTGAGATGGAGTCTCACTCTGTTGCCCAGGCTGGAGTGGCCATCTCCACTCACTGCAGCCTCCACCTCCCAGGTTCAACCAGTTCTCCTGCCTCAGCCTCCCGAGTAGCTGGGATTATAGGCACCTGCCACAACGCCAGGATAATTTTTGTATTTTTAGTAGAGATGACGTTTCACCTCATCTGTTGGCCAGGCCAGTCTTGAACTCCTGGCCTCAAGTGATCCACCCACCTCGACCTCCCAAGGTATTGCGATTATAGGCGTGAGCCATTGTGCCCGGCCCATACTTTCTAATAATACAACATTAAGAGTGATATATCTTGATTTATTATAAAAAGATATATCCATGAGTGAAGCAGTATGGTTGCAGTAAGAGTTGAAAAAGAAAGCTGCAAGAAAAGTGTTTTGTTTTGTTTTTTTTTTTTTAATTTTTAAGATGGAATCTCACTCTGTTGCCCAGGCTGGAGTGCAGTGGGGCAATTTCAGCTCACTGCAACCTCTGCTGCCTGGGTTCAAGTGATTCTCCTGCCTGGTCCTCCCAAGTAGCTGGGATTACAGGCATGCGCTGCCACGCCTGGCTATTTTTTTGTATTTTTAGTAGAGACAGGGTTTCACCATGTTGGCCAGGCTGGTCTTGAACTCCTGACCTCAGGTGATCCACCCTCCTCAGCCTCCCAAAGTGCTGGGATTATAGACATGAGCCACTGTGCCCGGCAAAAAGTTTATTTTTCAAAAAGTGTTCGATGTTTCTTAAGGCATTTTCGTCACAACTATATAATTTAAGAGTTAGCATATCATTTGATATTGATAGATGTCTATTTGAGTGGAAAAACTATTCTCCTTGTGTTATTGTATCTTAATTTTTTTTTTTTTTTTAACAGAATCTCCCTTTGTCACCCAGGCTGGAGTACAGTGGTGCGAACATGGCTCACTGCAGCCTTGACCTCCTGGGCACAAGCAATCCTCCCACCTCAGCCCCCTAAGTAGCTAGAACTATAGGCATGTGCCACCATGCCTGGCTAATTTTTGTAAAATCAGACGAGATTTTACCACATTGCTGGGGCTGGTTCCAAACTCCTGAGCTCATGCAGTCCACCTGCCTCGGCCTCCCAGGGTGCTGGGATTACAGGCATGAGCCACCATACCTGGCCCTAAATTTTTTACTACTTAAATTTAGTGGAAATTAATAGTTCTGTGCTGTCAAGAGTAACTTAGAGTTATTGGAAACCTCAGAGATATTTAAAATAGAGGTTTCATTCTTATTTGGCAGTCATTCTGCCAAAATAGAGAAAAGGAAAGGACTGTGATTCTGACAGCCCCTTTTTCCCTGCACTACTAGAGCAACATAGCACACAACACTCTGTGGCACAGCAGTGCATTTGCATTTATAGACTTCATATTTTATTTATTTATTTATTTATTTATTTATTTATTTATGAGACAGTCTTGCTCTGTCACCCAGGCTGGAGTGCAGTGATGCAGTCTCGGCTCACTGCAGTCTCCACCTCCCAGGTTCAAGTGATTCTCCTGCCTCAGCCTCCCGAGTAGCTGAGACTATAGGCACACGCTACCATGCCCAGCTAGTTTTTGTACTTTTAGTAGAGACAGGGTTTCACCATGTTTGCCAGACTGGTCTTGAACCCCTGCCCTCAGGTGATCCGCCCACCTTGGCCTCCCAAATGCTGGGATTACAGGTGTGAGCTACCACACCCAGCCAGAGTTCAGATTTTAAAAGTAAATATCTATGTGGACCAACTTCATTATGTTAGGAAATAAGTTCTGATTTTCATCTTCCTCGGTTAGCAAACTATATAGTCATCGTATATGAATTCACGAATTCAGATGCCTATAGGATCTGGGCAAAAATTGTAAATGAAACTGGCTGTATAGTAGTAAATTGGAAATCAGAGAGCAGTTATTTTGTTTGAGCCACAGTTTGGAACCAGTATCTATGAGATTTTCAAGGGAAGGTAGAAACCTGAATTTTATATGAAGTCTTCTAGTTTGTAAACATTGATACCAAGTCAGTTAAAACACAGGCTGAGGTCAGGCTTGGTGGCTCATGGCTATAATCCCAGCACTTTGGGAGGCCGAGGCAGGTGGATTGCTTGAGGCCAGGAGTTTGAGACCAGCCTGGCCAGCACAGTGAAACCCTGTCTCTACTAAAAATACAAGAATTAGCTGGGCATGGTGGTGCATGCCTGTAATCCCAGCTACTTGGGAGGCTGACATGAGGATTGAGAGAATTGCTTGAACCCGGGAAGCGGAGGTTGCAGTGAGCCAAGATCACGCCATTGCACTACAGCCTGGGTGACAGAGTGAGACTCTGTCTGAAAAAAAAAGAAAGAAAGAAACACATTCCATCCAGGCCCATGAAGACCTCTCTGTGGGCCACATTTTCCCCTTGGATTACCATTTTGCTACCTCTGATTCACCAGCTCTATTTAACATAGGTTCCATTTTATTAGAATCAGTGATTAGTATGGCAAAGATTACATCTGATCCTCTGAAAACAGTCTTTTGATTTTAGCATTTATAGTGTGAATGGAATAGGCAATTCATTGTTATATTAAAACACATACATAATAGGTACATATATAATATTACCTTATTGTGCTTTAAAACAAGTCAAATGTTCATTTTTCTTTTTTGATAGAAAAAATTTAATTGGAAATAAATTGCCTTCACTAATAGGATGTCTTGACGTAAAATTTCTTTAAAGCTAAGTTATAATTGTACTAGTATTAAAATATTATTTTATCTTGGTAGACCTCAAGTTGTCAAAACAATGAAGGGGAGGAAAAAGTAAGCCTTCTTTAAATTATACCTTTTCCTAGGTGACATGATATTCTGTTTAGCAAATCACAAACCTTTCACAGATACACTGAAGTTATAAGTTTTTTAAAATTTTGAGTTTGGTATGTTCCATAGTAGCCTTGTGTATTAGATCGGAGAACTGGGGTTATTTCTTAACCTAAATAGCAAGAACAATTTTTTTTACGGATCAGAGATGGAAACTCCCCAATCAGATTGTATGTCCTTGGAAGAAGGTTTGACCTTGATGACTCATTGAAAGGCTTTTTTGATTTGCCTTTGAAAACTTGATTAACATGTACATTCTCAGGTTCTTACCTTAACAGAGTCTTTTCAACAAAACAGGTTGAATATCTGGTTTTTCCCTTGTAGGTGGTGAAAGAATAGTCTGCGGTATTAAGCCATGTATAAATATCTTATCCAGTAGCAGTTACCCTCTTATTTTCCCGCTCACCCTTTTATACATCCAGAATACCCCCAGCCCTGATAACACAGAAATTCAGCCGAGAATACAAGAGGAGTGTAAGGTGCGGGGTGGGTGTGTGGAGGCAAGGAGGGCCAGATAAGTTGCAGGTGACAACTTAATTCTTTGCCTGGCTGTGTCATTCACTGAAGGTAGAGTCAGTGTCTGAGATGTATTTATTTTCTAGATTCTGCATAGGTAAAATATAATATTTTGAAATATTTTGGTTTGTTTCTTTTCATTATAATCTGGTCCTAGTCTGCAGTTCACGTTACAGAAAACTGGATTGTTGGTAAAAGTACTTTTGTTCCCTTCTGTCTCTCCCCTGCTCTCCACACTGCTATCATTGTCTCTCTAAGATGCAAATTTGATCATCTCACCTCTTCAAAAAAACTTCAGGGCTCCTCATAATTTAGGATAAAGTTCAAAATCTTTGTCATGGCCTGCAAGGCCTTATACCAAGGTCAACTGTATTCACCCATAGCATCTCAACGTAACTATCTGTCACAGCATTTATCCACTGTTACCATCCTTCACTTTCTTGTTTATCTTTACCCATAGACCAACCTCCTTGAGAGAAGTGTGTTTTTCTTTTTTTTTCTTTTTTTTTTGAGACGGAGTCTGGAGAAGTGTGTTTTTCTTTGTTTTTCTCATTTCAGCTATTCCCAGAATTGAGTGCAGTTCCTGGCACTGAATAAAGAAGTTTCCCAGTGCCTGTCCATCCCAGGAACCCTGCAGTCTTGTCAAACTAAGCTCTATTTCACTTTCTTTAGTTTCTATATGCTTATAACAGTAATAGCACCGTTTGCATGAAATATCCCCTATTTCCTCTAATCCCTTACTTCTATTTCCCTTTTTTCAGTTATCTCACAATACCTTATTTATAATTCCATCAAAGTATTACTACATCGAATCTGTTTATATGTCATCTCTGCCAGTCTAATAGTACAACAGGGACTTAGATTCTAAAATATAAAACTGCATAAAAGTGACAGTGATTGGCACATAGAAGGTGAGGAATAGCTCGATAAATGAATGGTCCTTTTTGCTAGTATGTTAAAAATTTAGTGAAATACTTTACAAACAGTGGATCCAAATTTGTTACCCAGGGGTCAAGTTCAGCCTGCTTATATGTTTTGTTTGGCCAGCACAGTGTTTTATAAAACATTGGAATGTAAATATGCTCTTTTACCTCTTCCAGATGTCTTATAATCAGTAGCTTTACACAGTGATTACTGCTTACAGCTGAAGGGATTTTAGTGTGTGACTACTGCTGTCCCATTAGTCTGTGGCTACAATACCTTAAATGGAGGCCTAATCATCTGATTGAGTAATCACAAATCTTTATATACCTAATTTGCTACCAGGAAGTAATAACCAGCATTGAAAAACTCATTTAGTATCTTGCTTTTCATTCTGAGAAGCTTGAAGAGCCAGAATATGTATATGTGTACATATATATCCCATGCTTATCTGAAGTAACCATTTTCGGACTGTTCTGAGGAACACCACCTAAGCAAAGGAAGCCATACATGTTGGAAGACATAGAATATGATATTCATCTCTAACATTCACCACACATAGTATCATAATAAAAGCTTAGAAGAGTCTTTTGTTTAATATTTTCCAAACTAATTAGACCTTGAAACCTTTAAAAAACAATATCTTGTTGACTGCTTTCCCTCAAGAAAGTTTGGAAAACACTGGCTTAAAGAAAAGGACTGTCTGAGATCCTAGGGATTATTCTGTATTTGGGAGGGAAAGGTTTTAGATTCTAGAATTTTCTGAAAAGGAGAGGAATGAAGGGAGAGTTGGAATGGTATATTAACTAGTAAGGCAGGAAAAACATAACCTTGAGTAAAAAGTTGGAGGGCAAACCAATTACCTTAAATTCTGAAATTAAAACCCAGTGATCTTCTGAAATTAAAACCCAGTGATCTTCTGTTAAAATTTAAGTACTTTCTACAGTCATATGGGAAATAAGCACATTCACAGCCCCTCCATGCTCTCATTTTGTCTTCACAACTTTGTGAGGTAAATAGGGCAGAGATTTTAATCTCCCTTTTGCCAGTGAAGAACCTAAATCTGAGAAAGGTACAATGACAAATCTAAGAGCACACAGTCAGCAAATGATGGGGCCCCAATGTAAAACTAGGTCTTCTGACTTCTAGTCTTTCCACAGCATCATCCTACCCCCATCATACTGGTGTCCTCATTGTATGTAGTTTTTCATTGAGTGAAAACTGCAGTTGAGAAGGGAGATAGTTTTTTAGCACGTAACTGATGGTCAGGTTTCCAGATTGCTAAACAGTAAACAAAATCAGCAAGTAAACCAAAAGTTTGTCATTAAACAAAATATTGAGATTTTTCAGAAATTTTATTATCCAAGACAGTGTTGAAAGTTTTATATAGAGAACATTTTTTTTTCTGGATTAGTGATTTCAATGTTAAATTATGCTATTTGATTACTCTTCCCTTTTAAAAAAAATAGCTTTATTAAGATACAATTCACATGTCATACAGTTCACCCATTTAAAGTATGCAGTTCTCCTGCAATGTAAAACTAAACTAAAAGCAATTATAAACAATAAAAATAGACTGGACACAGTGGCTCAGGCCTGTAATGCCAGCACTTTGCGGGGCCGAGGTAGGTGGATCATGAGGTCAGGAGTTCGAGACCAGCCTGACCAACATGGTGAAACCCTGTCTCTACTAAAAATATAAAAATTAGTTGGGTGTGGTGGCAGGTACCTATAATCCTAGCTACTCAGGAGGCTGAGGCAGGAGAATCGCTTGAACCGAGGAGGCAGAGGTTGCAGTAATCTGAGATCATGCCACTGCACTCCAGCCCGGGCAACAGAGTGAGACTCTGTCTCAAAAAAATAAAATAAATAAAAATAAAGAGAGTACAGTTCAGTGGTTTTTAATTTATTTAGAGTTGTGCAGCTGTAACCACTAATTCTAGAACATTTCATCACCTCAAAAAGAAAACACTGTACCCATTAGCAATCGTTCCCCATTTCTCACCAACCTTTCAGCCCTAGGCAACCACTTTCTGACTTTCTGGATTTGCCCGTTCTGGACATTCAATATAAATGGAATCATACAATACCTTGTGGTCCTTTATGACTGGCTTCTTTCACTTACCATAATGTTTTCAAAGTTTATCCGTGCTGTGTTCTAGCATGCATCAGCACTTTTTATTGCTGAATAATATTCCATGTATAGATATACTACATTCTATTTTTTTATCATTTGATAGACATTTGGGTTGTTTCTACTTTTTGGCTGTTAATAATGCTTTATGAACATTTGTGTACACATTTTTTATGGACAAATGTTTTCAGTTATCTTGGGTCCACATCTAGTAGTGGAATTGTTAGTACATATAATTATTCTATGTTTAACCTTTTAAGGAACTGCCAGACTGTTTTTCAGAGTGATTATACTATTTTACTTTCTCACCAGCAGCATGTGAGCGTTTCAGTTTCTCCACATTCTCATCAACTCTTTTTTTTTCTATAGACATCCCAGTGGGAGTGAAGTGGTATCTCATTGTGCTTTTGACTTGCAATTCCCTGATGTTAGTTAATAATGGCCATTTGCATATCTTCTTTGGAAAATTGCCTATTTCAGATCCTTTGCCAATTTTTCAGTTATTTGTTATTATTGAGTTGCAGGAGTTCTTTATATATTGTAGCTATCAGATATGAAATTTGCAAACGTTTTCTCCCATTCTTCAGGTCACTTTTTATTTTTATTATATATCCTTTGAAGCACAATTTTGATGAAGTCCAGGTTATCTTTTTGTTGTTTGTGCTTTTGGTGTCATATCTAAGAGCCCATTGCCTAATCCAGGGTCATGAAGATGTATGTCTATGCTTGCTTCTAAGAGTTTTATTGCTTTAGCTGTTACATTAAGGTCTTGGATCCATTTTGAGTTAATTTTTTTATATGATATGGGATAGAGGTCCAACTCCATTCTTTTAAATGTGGATATCCAATTGTCCCAGCCCCATTTGTTGAAAAGAATTTGATTACATTGTTCTCATTTTAATAGAATAGAATACAAGTGCTTTAGGATCCTGAGATGACAGATCTGTAATGTGAATAATGCTGTTACTCAATTTTGTGTGGCATTGTAAGTGACATTGAGATGAGGAGAGAGAGAGGACCATTTCCTTCACACGGAACAATTACTCATTTTGCATTTATTTCCTCTTTGCTCTAGATTCCAGGTCTCTGAAAATCAATTTGTTTTGATGCCTATAAGATATGCAACGCTTTATTTAAAATATTCTCTTCTTCAACTATATGCTTCTGGTGAAGAAAATTTTTTTTAAAATTTAAAAATATCTTATTCTATTAAGGAGGGAAAGATTCAGAAATCATTGATTTGTGAATAGAGAGAATAATTTAGTAAAAACGAGGTTTTTCAATGTTTTTAAAAAGGCAAAAATATATTTGGTTGCTTGTTTCACATCATTGTTAGCAAGAAGTGTTATCCTACCTGACAGTGTGTCTTGTGGAACTCAAGAGTAGATTCCATTATACTATTTTCTAACATGGTAATGGAGGAGCTGGCCAAGTACATTTTAAGATGTATGCAAAGGAAAGGTCCAAAGTCAGATTCATGCAAACTAGGAGACTGAGACCTGGACAATAGGGATAGGTGTGTATACATTAAGATGTTCTGGTTCTAGAAATTTTAAGACTGATTTGTGAAAATTTGTGATGTTACATTGCTTTCTACTTATATTGCTATTCTTAGAGTTGGAAGGAAACAATATATTTGATATCTATGGGCAAATCTGGGCTATTTAGAGAAGTGGCTGTGTGTTCCATGAGTTAATTTCAAGAATGCAAGGTATACCAACTGTTTTCCTGCCAACAATTGTCCCTACCTAAAAATCTATTATAGAAAAATGTCTTTTTTTAAAGATATTTTTAAAATTTAAAAACAATTCCATGTGTTTCTTTGTTAAATGAAACACTCCAGAGAACGGATATCAATGCCTACCTGGCAAATGGGAAAAGGTAATTAGATGGTGAATAGAAAGGCCAGGAGATTCCAAAGTAGAAGGCACTTAACCATTTGTTTTTTGAGTTAGAAAAGTAGTTTATATTCAGTATAAAGACTTAGAAAAGTGTGGAGAATAAGAATCCCATAATTCTACCACCCACAGGTAACCACTATTGACTTTTGAGAGTATTTTTCTTTTCCCATGCTTAACGATCATAATTGTGGTCAACGCACTTTCACTTATCATAAACATTTTCTCATATCATGAAAAACCGTCAACATTTTTTATGTCAGCATCAATTTCAGTGCTTGCATATATTTCATATAATAGGTGTATAGTAATTAACTTGAATATTTAGATTGTTCCTTATTGGACTTTTTTTATTTCAAAGCAACAGTTGTGTTAGTCATTTACTCTGGGGAGCTTTTTGCCTAGAGCCTGTGGGAACGAGGCTAGTTACTGAGCTGTTCAGAGGAGAGTGTTTCTTTTTCAGTATAGGTTATTCTAGACATCCTGATGTGTCTCAGAGTGCTTCTCTTCTTATTAACTTACCTAGAAATAATGGCATTTTTAAACAAAATAGTTTTATTTATTTACAGACAATAAAATTTACTCATTTTAGGTATATATTGCAGTCACTGTCTTTCCCTGAACCCTGTCCCCAGGCAACCAATGATCTGAAGTGGCCATCTGATCAATTTTACTCAGGTCTTTTTATCTCTAAGAAAAGTTGCCTTAATTTTGAATATTTCTCTGAAGCATTTATTTTAGTTTTCTTTTATTCATTTTTATAATTAACAGACTTAATTTAGCCATATGCATTTCACATGTCTCACCTTCTCTCATTTTGACCTTTTTTCTCTTTTCCTAAGATAATTTTTTATATTTCTTTAAACATTTTAATTTCTTGCTTTGCTTTGCTTGCTTGCTCTCTCTCTCTCCCCTCGCCCTCCCTCTTTCTCTCTCTCTTCCTTCTTTACTTTCTTTCCTTCTTTTTCCTTCCTTCCTTCCTTCCTTCCCTCCTTCCCTCCCCTCCCTCCCTCCCTCCCTCCCTTCCTTCCCTCCCTCCCTCCCTTCCTTCCTTCTCTCCTTCTCTCCTTTCCTTCTTTCCTTCCTTTCCTTCTCCCCTCCCCTCTCCCTTTCCCTCCCCTCCCCTCCCCTCTCTGTTTCCCTTCCCTCCCTTCCTCCCTCCCCTCTCCGCTCCCCTCCACTCCCCTCTCCTCTCCTCTCCTACAAGGTCTCATTATATTGACCAGTCTGGTCTTGAACTCAAACTCCTGGCCTCAAGTGGTCGTCCTACCTTGACTTCCTAGAGTGCTGGGAGGCTTGAGCTATCATGCCTGGCCTCTAAGAAAATTTTTGAAGATTATTATTGGTTTTATTAATTTGTAAGATGAAACTTTTGCTTTCTAAAATTTTATTGGTTTCCTGCAGAATGTATTAGGTTGGACCATTTTAAATTATTCATATTTAATCATTTTGACCTCCAAAGATGGTAGTGTCATCTGGTTTAACCTAATATTCTTTCAGAGGTATGTTCTTCATTTGAGTTTTCAGGGTAACGCTTCCTATTTCCTTAGAACATCACAGTTCTTCACAAAGCTCATGTATCTTTGTAAAAATTACTCATCCGTGGCTGGGCACAGTGGCTCACACCTGTAATTCTAACACTTTGGGAGATCGAGGCAGGCGGATTGCCTGAGCTCAGGAGTTCGAGAACAGCCTGGGCAACACAGTGAAACTCCGTCTCTACTAAAATACAAAATAATTAGACGGGCGTGGCAGCGTGTGCCTGTAGTCTCAGCTACTCAGGAGGCTGAAGCAGGAGAATTGTTTGAATCTGGGAGACGAAAGTTGCAGTGAGCCAAGATTGCACCACTGCACTCCAGCCTGGGCGACAGAGGGAGTCTCTGTTTCCAAAACAAAAAAATTAGTCATCCATGATTAAGAAGCACCAGATCCAGGCTTAATTTTGGTCTGAAGACAGGCATAAGGAGTCATCTCTCTACTGGAGTCTTCAGAGTCTTGACTTCCTGAGAGTTGATTTCTCAAGCTTGCTGGTCTAGGCTCCTGAGCTTAGGGACCTGCTAAACTTTCATGTGATGGTGTTCTGCAATATTTTAGTATGACTACAAGAACAAGGGTGAAAGAGAGTTAAGACCAGCCTGACCAACATGGTGAAACCCCATCTCTACTAAAAATACAAAAATTAGCTGGGTATGGTGACAGGTGCCTGTAATCCCAGCTACTTGGGAGGCTGAGGCAGGAGAATCGCTTGAACCCGGGAGGCAGAGGTTGCAGCGAGCTGAGATCAAGCCATTGTGCTCCCGCCTGGACAACAGGATGAGACTCCATCTTAGAAAAAAAAAAAAAAAAAGACCTATATAGTGTTTTGCAAACTATACTCCACCAAAACATTGCATGTTTTAGTGCTTCCACAAACACTGAAATATTTTCTAACAGACAATTAAAGTTTAAGGTGGAGTTCTGTGAGATTTTGTCTGAAAAAAAGTTCTGCTAAAACCAAAAGTTGAAAACTAGTGTTTTAAGGAATCTAAGGTAAATTCTAGACCATTTTCCAGGAAATGCATGTCTTAGTCCAAAAAATTCATTTGGGCTGCTATAACAGAATACCATAAACTGGGTAGCTTATGAATGTCAGAATTTATTTCTCATGGTTCTGGTGCCTGGGAAGTCCAAAATCAAGGCACCGTCAGATCTGGTATCTGATGAGAACCCTCTTTCTAGTTGATGGAAGGCACCTTAGAAGGCTGTGTGTCCTCACATGGTGGAAGGGGCTAGCTAGCTCTTTGGGGCCACTTTTATTTAGAGGCAGAGTCTCACTATGTTGTATAGGTCTTGTCTTGAACTCCTGGCCTCAGGTGATCATCCCACCTTGGTCTCTCAAGGTGCTAGGATTATAAGCATGAGCCACTATAATAAAAGAGCCCTGGGGCCTCTTTTATAACAGCACTAATCACAATCATGAAGGTTCTACCCTAATGACCTCATCACTTCCCAAACGCCCTACCTCCTAATACCCTCACCTTGGGGGTTAGGATTTCAAAATAAGAATATGGGTGGGGCATAAATATTCAGATTATAGCAATGCAGAAAATGAAAACCTGCATTTCCCATGATGTATTACAATCAGGAGTCTACCTTTGGCTATAGGACTTCAAGTAAGGAAACCATATATCCCAGAATACAATGTATCAAATCTCTTTTTTCTTTTTACCCATTCTTTTGCTTTGGAGTTATATTGGGAGATGTAGTTTTCTGATTAACATAAGTGATGATATAATGGAATTATTTGAAATTTATTGCCTCTAAAAGTATTACCCATGTGGAGGTGTGCGAACACTTGATTCTTCAAGTGGTGTAAACATGGATTCTCTGAACTCTAGGGGAAGTGGATAAACTACCTTTTTTCTCCCTTTTAAAATAAAATAAATTTTTACTTCTGATCATAGCACAAATATATTACATATTGTGAGGAATTTTAAAACTTCTGAAAAATACAAATAACAAACATCAGTGCAACCCATCGATCATCTGATTCCCAGACATGAACTTCAGCCTTTCAGTATATTCCTCCAAGCTTCCCTGTGCCTTTTAAAGCTACTGTTTCCTTTTTCCAAAATTGGGATTAGACTCAAAATATCTGTGGCCTGCAGTTAAGAAGTTGTATAAAGAAGCAGAAATCATTGTAATACAAAAATACTCACTGATGAAGTGATTGACTCATTGCTATTCAACGTCCTTTCTTTCTTCAAGCTTGAACTTATTTCCACCAATTCAGCTACTGTCGCTATCTCTGTGCTGTGGGATATTATAATGCAGATGGGGGAAGTTACTTCTTAAGATCAGTGAAGGATGCTGCAGATCACTGACAAGTCTGTCTGTGTTGGACCGGTTGAAAAACTGATGAAGAAAAGAATCAATAAAGATAATGAAAGGCTAGGCATTCAGAGAAGAGTGATTGAATATAATGTAATATTTAAAGCTGAATATTAAGATTGCCTTTTAGGAACATTGATGTAGCTCCCATTAAGTGCTGACACCATGATGGTGCCATGCAAGTCAAGATGAAACAAAGGAGGTGATGTGCTATTATGTATCATTGTGATAGAAGAATTGCATTCTCTTTCAGCAAGCAAAAATCCCACTGCTTTTATTCATTCTTTGATTTAGTCACTCATTCTATGATCTGTGATAACAAGGAACACCTGTGTTTAAGTTTTTCATAATTCTCTAGACTTTTATATTTGCTACAAGAAATAACCAGATAACCACATTTTCCTACCGAGTAAGCATTTGCCTTAGAAAAGCTATTATAATTTTATCTGAAATTAAGTACATGCTTTAAAAGACCTATAAGCAGGCCAGGCGCAGTGGCTTATGCCTATAATCCCAGCACTAACTTTAGGAGGTTGAGGCGGGTGGATCACTTGAGGCCAGGAGTTCGAGACCAGCCTGGCTAAGGTGGTGAAACCTCGTCTCTATTAAAAAATACAAAAATTAGCCAGGCATGATGGCAGATGCCTATAATCCCAGCTACTCAGGAGGCCGAGACAGGATAATCACTCAGGAGTTTGAGAACAGCCTGGACAACACCTGGAAGGTGGAGGCTGCAGCGAGCCGAGATTGCACCACTGCACCTCAGCCTGGCGACAGAGCGAGACTCCGTTTCAAGGGGGGAAAAAAAAAACTATAAGCAGAAATCATAATACTAATACTTCTTAGAGATAAATAATTTTTAACCATTTTTAAGTCTTCACAGTTCAATATATTAATATAAGGTACCACTTCTCTTCTGCAATTCTTCAGGCCACATTTCTCACATTCTTCTCACTCTTTGATACATGGATTACTGGTGACTATTAGGTTGGTGTATGCAAAGTATCTTTGCTAATCTGCTAAAATGGGTTTTTAATTATATGCTAATTTGTGCCTTTAATTGTCCTAGTTGTCATACAAATTAATCAGTTTCTGGAGCACTTGTATTTGCTCTTCTGTGAAATTCCTCTCACATTTTACATGCACTTGAATCACCTGGGGATTTTGTTAAAATGCAGATTCTGAATAGGCATGAAGGTGGTAAGGGGCCAAAATTCTGCATTTGGCACCAGTTCCCATGCTATGCCAGTGCTACTGGCCTTCAGACTATACTTTGAATAGCAAGGCTTTCAGTAACAGTTTTGGGACCAGAAGCCAGGCAAAGCCTATTGAAGCCATTTCTTACTGTGATAAGTTAATGATACATGCCTAGTTTATTAGTAATGTATATTTTTCAATTAGTGATATATATGTTGAATTATGACTTGTAGTATGTGAGCTTTTTTTGGTAATTTTTGTGTCAGGCATGTTATCTACAGTGGTGGTATTTATAGAGAACAGTGTTGACAAACTCTGTAAAAATACTTAAAAAAAAAAAAGGTTTATTCTAAGACAAATATGAAGGACCATGGCCTGAGACAGTCTCAAGAGGTCCTGAGAACATGTGTCTATGGTGGTTACAGCTTGGTTTTATACATTTTAGGGAAACATCTTACGTCTCAATCAATACATGTGAGGAATGCATTGGTTTGGTCTAAAAAGATAGGACAACTCAAAGAGGGGGCTTACAGGCTATAGGTGGATTCAAAGATTTTCTGATTGGCAGTTGATTGAAAGAGTTAAGTTATCTGAAAACCTTGAATCAATAGAAAGGAGTGTTTGGTTTAGGTTAAGGGAGTCTAGAGACCAAGGTTCTTATTATGTAGATGAAGTCTCATAGGTGGCCACTCTTAGAGACAATAGATGACAAGTGTTTCTTATTCAAACCTTTAAAACATATAATCCTAGCATTTTGGGAGGCTGAGATGGGAGGATCACTTGACCTTGAGTTCAAGGCTAGCCTGGGCAACATAGTGAGACCTTGTCTCTATTTTTTTTTAATTAAAAATAAAAGGTGCTAAAGAGACTGGGCATGGTGACTCATACCTGTCATCCCAGCATTTTAGGAGGATCATTTGAGGCCAGGAATTGACCAGCCTGGGTAACATAGCAAGACTCTCCACAAAAAATCGTAAAAATTAGCCAACACAGTGGTGTATGTCTGTTGTCGCAGCTACTCAGGAAACTGAGATGGGACGATCCCTTGAAGTCAGGAGGTTGAGGCTACAGTGAGCCATGATCGCACCACTGTGCTCCAGCCTAGGTGACAGAGCAAGATACTGTATCCAAAGAAATAAAAATAAATAAATACATTAAAAAGGTGCTAGATTCTCAATCTCTTCAGGACTGGGAGGGTCTGGAAAAGGAAAGATCTAGTTATGTTGTAGAGATTCAACAGATGCAGATTTTACCCCCACAAAAGAGCTTTGCAGGGCCATTTCAAAATATGGCAAAGAAACATATTTTGGGGTAAGATATTTTTATTTCCTTCTTTATCAGTCATGTGATGTTATGCCAGAGTCAGGTTGGAAAGTAAGCCACACTATATAGGGTTGAATAAGACCTATCTGATGAGATTTTATAATTTAAAGGGCATGAGCCTGCAGGCCCTTTAGATAGGAATTTGGGCAAGAGAGGAAAACAAAGATCAGAGTTTAGTCCTCAGTGATAACATACCAATGATGATATAATAGTTAATATGTATTGACTGCTTACTGTGCCACAGACACCATGCTTTACAAAGGTTAACTAAATTTTCTCAATAAAACCATGAAGTAGATGTTATTATTGTTATCCTCATTTACAAATGAGGAGGCTGAGGCCAGTCAGAAGGTAGTGAGTTATCTCAATCGATTGTTCATGTCAGTTACAGATCAAACTCCTTGTTCTACTCTTTTCCCTTTTCTCACTACTATACTGGGCTAGTCTAATAATAACAACAATAATAATAATAATAAACAAGTTTAGTGACTTGCTCATGATACATAGCCAGAAGAGGACAGAGCCATGGCATCAACTCCAGAGCTTGTACGTGTAATTTCTTTACTAGTGTAACAGTTCAGAAACTATAGACTTTATATGACATGTATATGAATTCCCTAGGTTCTTACACAGTTCATGTAAGATAGAGTTGAATTTGCTAGCTTTTTTCCCCAAAAGGCCTTTGAAAAGCAATTTTCCTTTTCCTTAGGTTTTCCTTTCTATGACTTTGCCATGGATACTGATAATTTGTGATTCCTTAGCAGTTATTTTTAGTTCTCCATTCTTCCTGTGTGTTAATTTGTGCATTTGTGAAAAAATATCTCAACTTTCTTTTTTTTTTTTTTTTTTTTTTTGAGACGGAGTCTTGCTCTGTTGCCCAGGCTGGAGTGCAGTGGCCGGATCTCAGCTCACTGCAAGCTCCGCCTCCCGGGTTTACGCCATTCTCCTGCCTCAGCCTCCCGAGTAGCTGGGACTACAGGCACCCGCCACCTCGCCCGGCTAGTTTTTGTGTTTTTTTAGTAGAGACGGGGTTTCACCGTGTTAGCCAGGATGGTCTCGATCTCCTGACCTCGTGATCCACCCGTCTCAGCCTCCCAAAGTGCTGGGATTACAGGCTTGAGCCACTGCGCCCGGCCAAAATATCTCAACTTTCTTATTCCTTTGCTGCAAAAATTTATGAAGAATGAAAAGTAGATAATATTCTGCCCTGACTGAAAGATAAAAGTATTTTTATTAATGTTGAGAATTTGTTTTCTGCCAAAGAGTAACCCAGGAGAATAGACAGATTGTTGCGGAAGACTGATTGAATTTTTTTTTTTTTTTTTTTTGAGATGGAGTTTCGCTCTTGTTGCCTAGGCTGGAGTGTAATGGCACGATCTCAGCTCACCACCACCTCCGCTTCCCAGGTTGTGCAAGGATTCTTCTGCTTCATCCTCCGAAGTAGCTGGGATTACAAGCTTGTGCCACCATGTCTGGCTAATTTTTTCTATTTTTAGTAAAGACAGGGTTTCACCACGTGGACCAGGCTGGTCTCAGATTCCTGGCCTCAAGTGATTCGCCTGCCTCAGCCTCCCAAAGTGCTGGGATTAAAGGCATGAGCTGCCGCGCCTGGCTGATTTCTTTAAAAAAAAATTTTTTTAAATTTTTATTTCAATAGTTTTTAGGGTCAGACTGATTCTTATGTGTGTTCTTAAAATTTTGAAATTTTTTTTCCTTCAAAGGGCAATGGTAATCTATTGACTTATGTGAAGACATACCTTCCACTCTGAGTTCTCCTGCCAAACCACCAAATTATCTCAGAGAAGCCAGGAGTTCCTCTCCCCAGCTTCTCGGCCTATCAGATGTTAGCACTTGAAATACGCAGTCCTTGAGCCCTCCGTCAGCATGTTAAGGAGAAACGAACACAGGGGAAGAGTTCATATTGCTAAGGTGTACAGGCGTTTGTACAAATTTGTGAAAATGAGTGGAAGTTGTTTAGGGTTAGAAAAGTTTGGCACTGCAGTTGCAGTTTAATTTGGAAATCAATAAACCTAGAATAGGTCACAATAAATAACATAGCTAGCTTAGGACATCTCAAAGTAATATAAGGCTGTTTACTTTCATTATCTCTTTCTTTTACAGTCTATCAATATTATGGAACTGACTTTACAAAAATACGGAAGTTATGAAAAATTCGAACAAGCCACTGGTGGTAGCTTGCTCTCTAAAACTCGAATCTGGAGTCACGTTAGGAAGTACATGATGAAGGAAGGCTGCCTAGGGGAGGTATGAATCGCGAGTAAACATGAGGAGTTACTGTCAGTGACAGTCATAGTTTATTTTATTTTATTATTTTATTTTTTGAGATGGAGTGTCTCTCTGTCGCCCAGACTGGAGTGTAGTGGTGAATCTTGGCTCACCGCAACTTCCGCCTCCCGGGTGCAAGTGATTCTCCTGCCTCAGCCTCCCTCGTAGCTGGGATTACAGGCACCAGCCACCACACCCAGCTAATTTTTGTATTTTTAGTAGAGAGGGTTTTTGCCATGTTGGCCAGGCTGGTCTTGAACTCCTGACCTCAGGTCATCCGCCTGCCTCGGCCTCCCAGAGTGCTGGGATTACAGGTGTGAGCCACTGCGCCCAGCCTAGTCGTCATTCTTTTCTGTAGATTTTGTTTTCCCAACCCTATGTTACTCATTAAATTAGTCCCCCAGATTTCTTACTAAATACTGTAAGTCTTAAGTTCCTGTTGCATTGAATTGTTTTGATGTGTTCAGTGTCTTTTTGTTTTTCTTCTTACTGCCATTTCTGTATAACTTGTGGGATTAGATGAATTACTTTATGAAAATTGCTAATGAAGAGCTTTGCCCCAGAAGCCTCTCTTATTAGTCTTCTTAGTGGTCAGTCTCAAAGCCTTGGCACTGGCAATGAGCTGGATTCTGGCACCTGTATCTTCGTCTGCATCAGTTTAGCCAGGGAGCATATTTACGACATCTCAGAGGTACAATTTTAAGTCCTTCGTGTCTTCCTCAACACAGCCATTTACTTTCCCTTAAACTCAGTGAAGGTTCTTGAGTTCCCAAAGGGTCAAAATTAGAAGGGTCACAGGTGATTTGGCTGCACATTCCATCTTGGTTTCTGGGAGATTTAAGGTGGTTATAAACAAAAAACAGTGTTAATTTATAGGCCCATTGTTTTCTGCGAAAGCTTCTCCCCTTACCTTTATGTTATGTTTTATGTCTGTTTACTTTTTCTCTTGCCCATGTTTTATGTCTGTTTACTTTTTCTCTTGCCCCTTAGATTGTAGTTCATCTCACTGAGGACCTGCTTTCCCGAGCGTCAATGACAGTAGTAAATGGATGTCCAACTCTGACTATCAATGTGTGCACTGCACGTGAGCATTGGCTGGAGGGAATGCTGAGGCATGAAATAGGTAGAGGCAATCGTTTCCATTTGTTTATTTGTAATATCAAGAAATAGCTCTAAAGAAATGTTTTTTTAGAATGAGTTTTTTCTTAGTAGTGTTTATTTTATTTTCTTAGTAGAAGAAAATTTAGCAAAAAGTCATGAGCTTCACTTGGACTGAAGCTAATGTATTTATGTCTCATTTCAAATTAGATTTTTTAAGGGAAGTGTTTAGGTGTATTGAACCTGGAAAGTCATTTAACTGCTCTGGATTTCCCCTGCATTAAACTGAGGGGGTTGAATTAAGGTATCTTTGAGGTTCTTTTCAAATATCAAGTCTGTGATTCTTCCTTTAAAAAAGTAAATTGTTATAAAGGTGATACCTCCTCTCTTGAGATGTGATCCTTTTGAAGGCAGTGTACTCCTTCACACCCAAGAGATGTTAGGATCAGGTCATTTTCTACTTTGTTTTGTTTTGTAGGCACACATTAATTTGGTTTTAGAGTTTGTTTGTTTGTTTGTTTTTTGAGATGGGATCTTGGTCTGTTGCCCAGTCTTGAGCACAGTGGCAGGATCTCAGCTCACTGCAACCTCTGCCTCCCAGGCTTAAGTGATCCCCTTCACCCCAGCCTCCTGAGTAGCTGGGACCCCAGGTGCACACCACCACACCCGGCTAATTTTTTTGTATTTCTGGTAGACATGTTTCACCATGTTGCCCATGCTGGTCTCAAACTCCTAAACTCAAGTGATCTGCCTGCCTTGGCCTTCCGAAGTGCTGGGATTACAGGCATGAGCCACCGTGCCCGGCTGGTTTTAGACTTGATGGAATCTGTCTTTGGGGGAAGAATTAAAACAAGAATGGCATTTCTTCTTCTTCATGTAACTTTTCTTCTCCATAGGTACACATTATTTTCGAGGTATTAACAACCTCCAGCAGCCATGGAACAGTTGGACTGGACGTAAAAAACATGAGCTGAAGCCAAATAATCCCACAGAGGAAGGACTAGCAAGCATTCACAGTGTTCTGTTTAGAAAAGACCCCTTTTTGTGGCGGGCTGCCCTCCTCTACTACACTGTTTATCGAGCCAGCCAAATGTCTTTTTGTGAACTCTTCAGAGATATTGGCAGGTTTGTCAAGGACCCCAATACAAGATGGGATTATTGTGTACGGGCCAAGAGGGGATGGACTGATACTTCCCAACCAGGTGGGTGTCCTTTAACTGCAGGTTTTCTGACTTACTGACTAGTTGTCTAGGGATTTTGTAATCCCTGAATCACAAAATGCACTTACTTAAAAAAATTAAACCTTGGTTACCTGAGGTCAGAACTAGTTTTCCTAAACAGCATTTTCTTAGCATTATTTTTACCCAGCTCAATTTTGAAAAATCTCAGACCTATAGAATATGGAAAGAATGGTAGAATGAACACCCATCTACCCTTCATCTGTATTTACCTATTGTTAACATTTTGCTATTTTTGCTTTCTCTGTCTTTGACTTTTTAAAAACAGCTATACTGAGATATAATTCACATGCCATACAATTTACCCATTTAAAATGTAAAGTTCAGTGATTTTTAGAATATTCAGAGTTGTGCAACCATGACCATTGTCTAATTCCAGAATGTTTTCATTACCCCAAAAGAAACCCATACCCATTAGCATTCATTCCCCATTTCCTCCCCTGTGTCTGGTTCTAAGCAAATGAATCATCTCTAGATTTACCTATTTTGAACATTTCATATAAATAGAATTATCTAATATGTGATTCTTTGTGGTGGGCATCTTTCAGTTAGGATGATGTTTTCAAAATTCATTCATGTTGTAGCATGTATCAGTATTTTGATCATTTTATTGCTGTGGGGCAGTCTGTGCCTTAGCAAAGCTTAATCGCTGTGCTGGGAGATCCGCTGCTGTCTTCAGAGCCGGCAGGCAGGAACGTTTAAGTCTGCTGAAGCTGCGCCCACTGCCGCCTCTTCCCCCAGGTGCTCTGTTCCCGGGAGATGGGAGTTTTATTTATAAGCCCCTTACTGGGGCTGCTGCCTTTCTTTCAGAGATGCCCTGCCCAGAGAGGCGGAATCTAGAGAGGCAGTCTCTACTTTTTTTTTTTGAGACAGAGTTTCACTCTTATCACCCAGGCTGGAGTGCAATGGTACGACCTCGGCTCACTGCAACCTCTGCCTTCTGGGTTCAGGTGATTCTCCAGCCTCAGCCTCCCAAGTAGGGTAGTACTGAAGGCATGCACCAATATGCCTGGCTAATTTTGTATTTTTAGTAGGGACAGGGTTTCGCCCTGTTGGCCAGGCTGGTCTTGAACTTCTGACTTCAGGTGATCCAGCCACCTTGGCGTCCCAAAGTGCTGGGACTATAGGCATGAGCCACCATGCCCGGCCTAAGAGTGTTTTTAAACTATTTATTTGGAGCTTGGTAAATACTTACTCAAAGTAGTGATGGTTATGTTGCTAGCACAGCCCATATTAACATTTCATACTAGTGTTGCATTCATATGACAGCGTAGTGCCTTAGAGCCAGGAGCAGGCAAGATAGGAAGCAGGAAAGAGAAGGACATCTCTCTCTGTCTTTCATGTGTGCATAGCCAATTCCAGGCAGGATTTCAGATGAGCAACTTGTCTGCCATTTCTTAAAATACTCTTCTCAATACTCTTAGAAGAAAATTCATTGATATACTGAACTAACCTGAAATTCAAAATGACTTTTAAACAAATGTTTCTTAAATTGTACTCTTTTTTTCAAGGGCATTTTTGAGTGTTCTTTTTAGATTCCTTTGCCTGGATTTTAGTACTCTGTACCCAGATGCACAGGGCTTCCATGTTGCCTTTGATACCCACCCTGTGGAGGCTCATCACTTTTAGACTAGTCCCTTTTTTCTTTTTTTCACATACTTTTGTGTTTTTCATGTTTTATTATGGAAAATTTCAAATGTATACAAAAGAATGATTAATATGCTGAACTCCAGTAATATATTACCTGATCATAGCTATTATCAACATTGTCTAACTGTGGTCGTCTATTCTTCCAAATTTGTTTCCTATAAGTATTTTAAAGCCAATTCCAACATCATGTTCTTTTACCCATAAATATTTCTGATTAGGACAATTTTTTAAATCATCCTCTTGCTATTAGCATACCTAACCAAATTAACAATAATCTCTTAATATATGACTCCATGTGGTAGAATTTTAATTAATTTAATAGAGCAAAAAATTTTTTTTTAATTGCACAAATTGTGTCAGGATGGGAAAAAGGTTTACTGTGTAAACAGAATATCCTTTTCTAACTAGGTTCAGATCTCATGAAATGTTCTACTTTTCATGTCTTTATCCATTTTTTTTCTATTTTTTAAACCTACATGCTCTCCAAAATCTAGTTCTAGTTCTTGTTTACATAGAGAGGAACCAATGTCAAAATTTATGCTTTAAAACCATAGTTTGCTTTTGTTTAATGGAGAGGAAGGATTATTAATATTCTAAATACCAGGAATTTCTAAAATCCTGCATCTCTCCACTACCTTTATTGAGATGTACCTGCTCTAAAACTATCCGGCTCAGGTCTCCCCACTCAGATGCCTTCAGTGCACAATGGTAGTTATGACTGAATGGTGGGAGTAGGGGAAGGTGGGATAATCATATTTATAAGAGTCATATATTTGAAATTACCAGTCTCTATTTATAATGAGGAAAGAATTGTTATTTTAATATTGGGGAGGATGTGTGAGGAGAAGGAATTCTTAAGGTTCTAGTCTGTATACCATCTTGGCACTTCTCAAGACCTGACATTTTATGTAATGAAGAAAGTTAAATAAAAATAAAAATAAATGTTGACAAACATTTTTAATGCAGGACTGATTCTTACGGTAAATGGAACGGGTTGATATCTAATTACTTAGTAATTTTTCTAAACATCAGAAAGTAAACACTATTCTGGTTCCTCCAGGGTGTTTTAGTAAAGACCAGGTATACTTGGATGGAATTCTTCAAATCCTTCGATACAGAGATACCATAGACTTCCATCTGCTTACTGCCCTCGGGAAGGTGAGTAGAAGCCATGGCGCATATCCCTGAACACACCAGATCAGCATTCCCCTCACTCGAGCTTAGCATTAAATAAGACTTAGCTTCACACTATTTTTACTTTATTGTCAGAACAAATTTTCTTTATGTCATATCAAGAGGGAAGAAATCTGGTTCTGTAATAGAACCAAATTATAAAATTTCTTTTTGGTCAATAAGAGATAAAGGAATAGGAAATTTGGGAATATATATTGTTTTATTTTTATTTTTATTTTTATTTGTGTGTACATATTTTTCTAAAAAGCATTTTCTGAAAACTATAAAAGCATTTTGAAGTAAGCTGCACTTATAACACTTCCCCCTGTAATGTCTCCTAAGAACAGAATATTTTCTGACATTACTATATGATTTTGTTTAAGAAATTTATTACTGATTAAATATAACATCTAAAATATAGTCCACTTCAAATTTTCCAAAGTGCCTCCAAAATGTCCTTTGTGGCTCCTTTTTTGTGATCTAAGATCCAGTCGAGATTTATACATTGCATTTGGTTATAATCTTTTCTCTCTTTTAATCTCCGCTTGCCTTATTCTTTCTCTTTTTTTCATGACATTGTTAAGACTTGGGCTGGGCAGGGTGGCTCACGCCCACAATCCCAACACTTTGGAAGGCTGAGGTGGGAGGCTGAGGCAGGAGGATCACTTGAGGCCAGGAGTTTGAGAGCAGCCTGGGCAATATGGGGAAACCCTGTCTTTATAAAAAAATTTTAAAAAGTAGCCGGGCATGGTGGCATGCACTTAGTCCCAGCTACTCAGGAAGCTGAGGTGGGAGGATTACTTGAGCCCAGGAGGTCGAGGCTGCAGTGAGCCATGATTGTACCACTGCGCTCCAGCTTGGGAGAGAGAGCCAGACCCTGTCTCAAAAAAAAAAAAGAAAAAAGAAAAAAGAAAAAAAGATTGCCACAGTTTTCTTGAGAATTCCTACAATATGGATTATCAGATTATTTCCTTCTGATGAGATTCAGGTTAAACATTTTTGCCAAGAATACTACATAAGTGATGTGTATTTCCTATTGTATCACATTAGAAAGTATGTGTCATTTTGCTCCATTTGATTATCTGGGTGTTTGATCACCTGGGTTAAGTTAATGACCACCAGATCTCCCCATTGTAAAAGTACCTTTCCCCCATTGTATTAGTAAATAGTCTTTGGGGTGATATTTATGAATGGACTATTCCCTAATAACCCTTGATGATCTTTTCCCAAATCCATTATTACACTGGTGGTAACAAAATAGAGATCTTCTAATTCTTTTATATTTCTTTGTCACTCCCCGTTTTTGTAGTATTATTGTGGACTTCATTGGACTTAATTTTTTTTATTCAACTTTTTCATGGTTGCACCTGTGTCTTAAACATGTCTCCATGTTTTCTGACACAGTAAAATGTCTGGGCACAGTTTGTACTTTTCCTACCCAAATCTCTAATGAAGATCAGCCATTTCTCTAATGAAGTCTTATTTCCTTTTAATTGAAACAAAAATAGAAAAATTAGAAAAATTAGCTGTATAATTGTGCAATTTTTCTAATTTAATAATATGTCATTTATATTCTAGTTATTTTCTTGATTCTTTTATTTCAATTTAGCCAGAAGACTTGTTTGGTTTTAGAGTCTCTCTCACACACAAATATGTTAAGTATAGTTGTCTAATTTTTAGACAAACAGTAGGTTCAAGGTACAGTATTAAATCAAATTTGACTTTTTAAAATAATCTTTTAGGCCGGGCATGGTGGCTCACACTTGTAATCCCAGCACTTTGGGAGGCCAAGGTGGGTAGATCACCTGAGGTCAGGAGTTTGAGACCAGCCTGGCTAATGAAACGTCATCTCTACTAAAAATACAAAAAATTAGCCAGGTGTGATGGCGGGTGCCTGTAATCCCAGCTACTCAGGAGGCTGAGACAGGAGAATTGCCTGAACCCGGGAGGCGGAGGTTGCAAGGAGCCAAGATCATGCCACTGTACTCCAGCCTGGGCAACAAGAATGAAACTTCATCTCAGGAAAAAAAGAATAATAATACTCTTTTAATATGGTCATGGTATAAGGGGCAGAGAAATACATTGTTATTTAACACAGTGAAGAAAATGTAAGTCACTGATTTTTGTTATTTTGCAGCTATTAAAATAATTTGATACATGATCTGTATACTTTCATTGAAGGCCCAGGGAAGAAATTCATCCTTAAAATGTACATTGTAGTTACATTTTTAAATTAACTCATCTTCCTTTCTTCAGGTTTCTTATGAAGATGTGGATCGCTTAAAAGGATTGGCAGTTACCGAAAACATGAGGGTCCCTCACTTCCTGCAGGACCATGGCCGATATATGGAACACTTAGAGAAGATCATGGAAGTGAATGAACTGACTGACAGGGAACTGAAAGATCTTATATAGTAATTAGCGTTCTGGCAAACATAGCTAAGCTATGCCTCCATGTATATTACCAGTTAGGTGCAGTTAGCACCAGAAGATTTATAAAAGAAGAATGACTACTTGTGTTTTCTAAAGAAGGGTCTTCAGTATTCAGCGGAATTTTTAGGTTAAGTACAAATCTTAAACTATTTCCCTAAAATGTTTCTATAGGCTGCAGGGGGAAGTTACTCCTATTTTCTGAATCTCAACAGGGTCAGATGAAAATACTACTGCTGAGCATTTTTGAAGACTCTTGGTCAAATTGCCTGATAAATTTCTGCCTGAGCAGTAAGCACTGGCCTAGTGCTTCTGCCTAAATATGGAGGTCAGCTCCAACTGGAGACTGGCTGAATTCCATTGCTGTTCAGAATCCAAAGTTATATTTTATTTGATAAATAATGGTAATTATTCTCCTTTGAAAAATTAGTTTTGTGTTACTCCAAAAAGCTAGCTATATCTAAGCTTCCTTATTTTTTTTATATGTTAAGGAAATTTAAAGGGAGAGGAAAAGCAATTTGAAAATTTTTCATTAAGTGTTTTATTTTAACATTATTATTTCACCTTATCAGCTTATAGGAACTAAATTAGAGAATCACCTCTTTTTGTCCACTTATCTCTTAACTACATTTTCATTTGCTGAAACATATTGTACCCTTTTAAATTTTTTACAGAGTTTTAACGTCTTTTCCACTGCGTCCTTTATAAAAATGATAAGTACAAATTCCAGAGAGGTTTTCCTACACAAATAAAAATAACTGGGGAAGGGCTACTCACCTTTTTTATTAAACAGAACGTGTAACAAGCAGAGGACAAATAGACTGACCTGGTTAAATGTAGGCTCTGGATGTTGACTGGGTAGCACCTATAGTAAACTTGACCATGCTCTGAAAAATGAAATTTCTGGGTATTGATGGTTTATAAAGCCAGCTTTGTGCTATTCATTCAGTATATTTTATCAAATCTTTGACTTCATCAACCCAGTAATGACATAGTTTAAATTTAAAAATGAGAGTTCTGTTTTGCTATATTTTTCCTGCTAACCTACCTTTGTATTTTATCAGCTTCAGTATATACTTGGATATATATACCTGGATTCAAATGGTTCTTCATACAACTTAATGATCAGAAAGAATGCTGCTGTAAACACCCCACTCAAGATTGCTGCTGTAATTTCTACCCAAAGCTGTCTGAGAGTTTATCTTTACCTCAGTGCAGGTTAAAATAATGGTGCTAATACTGGTAGATATATACTGTGAAGCCTGGTTCACATTCATGCTAGAAAATGATTTTGGGAAATCTTTTGCAGGAGAGGTTATGTGATTTTTCTCTTTCACATATCTAGAAGGACTTGCCTCAAAGAAGAATGTTGCAGCAAACAGGATATACTCTAGCCGGTGCCCAAAGGTTCTTGCAAAACTATGAATCTTGCTTTTAGCACTAGAGGGCCAGACACTCTGGAGCATTGACAGGCCTTAGCCCCTGCTCCCCAACTACGTGCCATGCTGGGTAGTGTGTGTCCTGTATATCTGTGTGCCAGGCTGGGGCAGACTGTGCCAATGCTCACCAAACACTAGAATCTGCTCTTACACCTCTAGCATGTATCTCCTTGTAGCAGAATCATGCACTTTCTCAGCATTGTGTAGTGTTTTCTAATTTCATCTTAAAACTTATCAAAAGTGATTGTGAAAACAGTGTCTAGAATTATAAACAGAAATGGCAATATTTATGTCCTGTGATTCAAGCCCAAAGGTTATAAATTCAGCTTTCACAGGGAATAGCACTGCTAATCTTACTTTATGGTTTAAATATAAAGGAAAATCACAGCAGCCTTAATTTCCTATTGGTAGGATCATTGTAGTGGTTCTAGTTCCTGAGTTTTAAAATGGATGAATATTTTCTCTTTGTCTGATTTGGAAAAGGAACTGCTTTTTTGCCTTACTGCTTTGGTATAAAGATGAAAAACATGAGCACTCTGCAGACAAAATGACCTTAAATCACATTGATAAAGATATTTTAAAAGTTAGCAGTGAACCAAAAGTAGTTACAGATTAGCAGAAATAAAGAGCTTTAAGCTTTAAAAGTTGAGATTAAATATTTAATGAAAGTTTATTAATTCTTTTTCCAAAAATAGCAGTAAGGTCAGTTTTTTCCCTAAAATAAAAAGTTTTAATAAACTGAAAATTATAGCATCAGTACTTAGGAGAATAGTTGAAGATTGTATTAATTTTAATTACAATAGTTATTTGTCATAGGCTATTGATGATTAGAATTTCATTAGTTTTGTCCACTGTAATTTTAAAAATAGTTGTATCAGATACAAATACTGATAAACTGTTAGGTTTTAACACCAGACAGGATTCAAAGGAAATTAATGTTTGCAAACATAAATCCATAGTCTTCATTTCTTTATATTTTCACCTTTGTAAAAGTGTTTAAAGTTTGTATTGTTTGTTTTGTATATCTTTGGGCATTTTTTGTCTAGCTATAATAAAAAGAAATAGTGCCAAGGTTCTCAGATGAAGTGTGTGACAATATATGCATGTAACTTGTTTTCTTTGAAAACCCAATTATATTTGTATTGTGGTGTTTCTTGCTTTTTATTTTGTGATAATTGTCAAAAGGACATTAATCATGCTTGTCTTCTAGTGCTGTTACTTCCTAGAAAAATATTATATTTACCACACTTCACCTTTTCCCTAGTTATTTTAGCTTATACTCTCATGGGACATATGGAGAAAAGAAAAGGAGAGAGGTTGTATTAGTCTATTCTCATGCTGCTAATAAAGACATACTTGAAACTGGGTAATTTATAAAGGAAAGAGGCTTAATGGACTCACAGTTCCACATGGCAGGAGAGGCCTCACAATCATGGTGGAAGATGAAGGAAGAGCAAAGTGATGTCTTACATGGCGGCAGGCAATAGAGTATGTGCAGGGGAACTACCTTTTATAAAACGATCAGATCTCATGAGACTTATTCTCTATCATGAGAACAGCACAGGAAAGACTTGCCCCCATAATGTATTTACCTCCCACCAGTTCCCTCCCGTGACACGTGGGAATCTTGGGAGCTACAATTCAAGATGAGATTTTGGGTGGGGACACAGCCAAACCATATCAGAGGGACAATTTTTTTTATTTTTTTGAGACGGAGTTTCGCTCTTGTTGCTCAAGCTGGAGTGCAATGGTACAATCTCAGCTCACTGCAACCTCCACCTCCTGGGTTCAAGTGATTCTGCTGCCTCAGCCTCCCGGGTAGCTAGGATTACAGGCATCCACCACCACGCCTGGCTAATTTTTTGTATTTTTAGTTTCACCATGTTGGCCAGGCTGCTCTCAAACTCCTGACTTCAGGTGATCCGCCTTCCCTGACCTCCCAAAGTGCTAGGATTACAGGCATGGGCCACCGTGCCCAGCCTCAGAGGGACAATTTTGTCTTAAGGTACTATCCTGTTCATTTAGTAAACTTTTATGCAGAACGTGTCAAGCAGGATCTGTGCTGATTACCAGAGATCCTCTGATGAAGAAGAGAAGAGAAGAGGCACAGAAGAAGGTTATGGCACAGCTACATTCCCGTGACCAAAAAGTGCTACAGAAAAAATGTACACTGTAGTCAGTGGGCCTGCCTGTGTGTTTGAAGCAGAGAGGAAGATCATTTGCTAAATGGTGATTGTTCACAAGATTTTATTATTGCTTTTTGCACAGGATTTTATTACTGCTTTTTGCAAGGCTTATGTTTGGAATAAAAGCACCTTCCCAGGGGAAGTAGTAGACCAGGAATGCAGTTGCTTGGGTCATCATAGGCCTGAGGGAGATCCCCTGAGACCTCCTGCAGATGCCCATGAGAGCCAACACTGTATCTTTAAGAAGATGAGCATGAAGCTGGGGTGAAGAGGAGTGTGGTGCCTTCACCCATCGGGGCAAGTAACCAGGTATAATAGTTTTCATGCTGCTGATAAAGACATACCTGAGACTGGGCAATTTCCAAAAGAAAGAAGTTTATTGCACTTACAGTTCCACGTGGCTGGGGAGGCCTCACAATCGTGAAAGGTGAAGGTGAAAAGCACGTCTCACATGGCAGCAGATGAGAGTTTGTGCAAGGAAACTCCCCCTTATAAAACTGTCAGATCTCGTGAGACTTATTCACTACCACGAGGACAGCATGAGAAAGACCTGCCCCCATGATTCAATTACCTCCCACCAAGCCCCTCCCACAACAGATGACAATTCAAGGTGAGATTTGGGTGGAGACCCATCCAAACCACATCATTCTGCCCTGGCCTCTCCCAAATCGCATGTCCTCACATTTGAAAACCAATCCTGCCTTCCCAATAGTCCCCCAAAGTCTTATTTCAGCATTAACTCAAAAGTCCACAGTCCAAAGTCTCATCCAAGACAAGGCAAGTCCCTTCCGCCTATGAGCCTGTAAAATCAAAATCAAGTTAGTTACTTCCTAGATGCAATGGAGATACAGGCATTGGGTAAATACAGCCATTCTAAATGGGAGAAATTGGCCAAAACAAAGGGTTGACAGGCCCCATGCAAGTCTGAAATCTAGTGGGCAGTCAAATCTTAAATCTCCAAAATTATCTCCTTTGACTCCATATCTCACACCCAGGTCACACTGATGCACAAGATGGGCTCCCAAGGCCCTGGGTAGCTTCGCCCCTGTGACTTTGCAGCCCTCCACCTGGCTGCTTTCGCTAACTGGCATTGAATGTCTGCCACTTCTCTAGGTGTACAGTGCAAGCTATCAGTGGATCTACGAGTCTGGAGGATGGTAGCCCTCTTCTCACAGCTCCACTAGGTGGTGACCCACTAGGGACTCTGTTGAGGCTCCCACCCCACATTTCCCTTCTGCACTGCTGAAGCAGAGGTTCTCCATGAGGGCCCCGCCACTGCAGCATACTTCTGCCTGGGCATCCAGGCATTTTCATACATCCTCTGAAATCTAGACAGAGGTTCCCTAACCTCAATTCTTGACTTCTGTGCACCCTCAGGCTCCACACCACATAGAAGCTGCCGAGGCTTGGGGCTTCCACCATCTGAAGCAATAGGTCAAGCTGTGCCTTGGCCCCTTTTAGTCATCACTGGAGCAGCTGAGATGCAGGGCATCAAGTCTCTAGACTGCATACAGCACAGGGACCCTGGGCCCAGCCCATGAAACCATTTTTTCCTCCTAAACCTGAGGGCCTGTTATGGGAGGGGGTGCCACAAAGGTCTCTGACATGCCCTGGAGACATTTTCCCTATTGTCTTGGTGATTAACATGCAGCTCCTCGTTACTTATGCAAATTTCTGCAGCCAACCTGAATTTCTCCTCAGAAAATGGGATTTTCTTTTCTATTGCATTGTCAGGCTGCAAACTTCCCAAACTTTTATGCTGTGTTTCCCTTTTAAAACTGAATGCTGTCTGGGTGTGATGGCTCACACCTGTAATTCCAGCACTTTGGAGACTGAGGCAGGTGGATCACCTGAAGTCAGGAGCTTGACACTAGCCTGGCCAACATGGTGAAACCCTGTCTCTACTAAAAATACAAAACATTAGCTGGGCATGGTGGCACATACCTTTAATCCCAGCTGCTTCAGAGGCTGAAGCAGGAGAATCGCTTGAACCTGGGAGGCAGAGGTTTCAGTGAACTAAGATCGTGCCACTGCACGCCAGCCTGGGTGACAGAGTGAGACTGTGTCTTAAAAAAAAAAAAAAAAAACAAAGAAACCTAAGTCACTTCTCCAACGATTTTCTGCTTAGAAATTTATTCCACCAAATACCCTAAATAATCTCTCTCAAGTTCAAAGCTCCACAAATCTCTACAGTAGGGGCAAAATCCTGTCAGTCTCTGCTAAAACATAACAAAAGTCACCTTTGCTCCAGTTCCCAACAAATTCCTCATTTCCATCTGAGACCACCTCAGCCTGGATTTCATTGTCCATATCATTATCAGCATTTTGGTCAAAGCCATTCCACAAGTTTCTGGGGAGTTCCAAACTTTCCCACATTTTCCTGTCTTCTTCTGAGCCCTCCAAACTGTTCCAACCGCTGCCTATTACCCAGTTCCAAAGTGGCTTTCACATGTTTGGGTATTTTTCAGCAGCATCCCACTGCTGGTACCAATTTACTATATTAGTCAGTTTTCACATTGCTGATTTACAGAAGAAAGAGGTTTATTGGACTTACGGTTTTATGTGGCTGGGGAGGCCTCACAGTCATGGCAGAAGGTGAAAGGCACATCTCACATGGCAGCAGACAAGAGAATAGAGCTTGTGCAAGGCAACTCCCCCTTATGAAACCATCATATCTCATAAGACACATTCACCGTCACGAGAACAGCATGGGAAAGACCTGCCCTCATGATTCAATTACCTCCCACTGATTCCCTCTGGCAACATGTGGGAATTAAAGATGAGATTTGGGTGGGGATACAGCCAAACCATATGACCAGGCTTTGAATCCAAACCTTTGTCTGCACTTTTGAAAGCCTTGTCTGCTGATACGGTTTTTATCCATTTTTGTTCACTGTAATTTTCATAGCTAAAGGAGTTAATGTCTTGAAACTCATGGCAGGATGTAAAATACCTATGCTTGTCAGTAAGTTGTGGGAGTACTTTATGAATAGGTGGAATTTCAGTGGACAATCATTTCAAGAGAGTGTGGAGTTCTCAAGATTTTTTTCCCCAACATGGGGGTGAAATAAACCTGAAAAAATCCTGTCACCATATAGATTCAAATTCTTAATATGTAATGACCAAAGGTGTAAATATCCACATTTAGATAAACCAGACATTTTGTTCTCTTGCCATTTAAAAATACCTCTATTATATTAGGAGTACTTTGCTACTTAATTACTGTTATATCTTCATTAAAATATGGTCCTACACATCAACTGACCCTCCTGAATGGAAGAAGACATTAATTCTTTTTGTCACTCATTTGTGTTGGAGATCTAATTTGCTCTTTGGTGAGATAGTTGGAGTGTTCTAGTCAGCAATTAGACATTAACAAGCAGAGGCTGGGCACGGTGGTTCATGCCTGTAATCTTAGCACTTTGGGAGGCCGAGGCAGGTGAATGGATCACTTGAGGTCAGGAGTTCAAGACCAGCCTGGCCAATATGGTGAAACCCATCTCTACTAAAAATACCAAAATTAGCTGGGGTGGTGGCATGCACCTATAATCCCAGCTACTCGGAAGGTTGAGTCAGGAGAATCACTTGAACCCAAGAGGCTGAGGTTGCAGTAAGCTGAAAGATTGCCCACCACTGCACTCCAGCCTGGGTGACAGAGTGAGACTCGGTCTCAAAATCAATCAATCAATCAATCAATCAATAATAGCAAGCAAAGAACATCCTCCAGTTTTTGAGCACCAAGGGCACCAAGAATCTCTGCATGCTTCTCCACAATTCCCCACTAGAGAGAGCACTGGCTCTTTTCTTTTTCCCTTCTCCTCCCGCTCTCCTCCCTTCCAGTAGTTTATCTTTGACTGGAGGCCCCCTAAAATGCTGAATCTTGCAAGTTGACACTTGCAGCTAAATCCTAACCTAAACTCTCATTTCAAGCAAGTATAAGTGTTGTAGGAAAGATGTGTATATTTTAAAGAACCCAAGAGAAGGAGTTACTGAAGTCTCCTGCAGGCCTATTCTAAAAGGTTTCCTCCTCCATCCAATGTAAATTTCACACTGACAAATCTGTCATAAAATTCCTTGAGATGATTTGGCGTTAAAAACAATATACATGTTCTGTATATTTAGTTTGCAGTCTTGAGAAATATTTTGAGTAGTATTTCATTGTGTCCATTTGACGTAATACGTGTGTGAGAGATGAGCAATTCGAAATTCAGATCCTGCTTTATCTCACCAGCATAACTGCCTTAGACACTTCTCAGTGAATCTAGCTTTTTTCCCTGTTTGGAGAAATGAGAGACAGGAGGTATTCAGGAAAGTCACTAGAGCCTCTGGCCAAGAGAAGCTTCTCAGCTCAACAAGTAATAATGTCCCACAAACTCAGGTCCCCATTGCTTCTTTTTGTTTGTTTATTTGTTTTGAGACGGAGGCTGGCTTTGTCGAGCAGGCTGGAGTGCAGTGGTGTGATCTCGGCTCACTGCAACCTCTGCCTCTTGGGTTCAAGCGATTTTTGTGCCTCGACCTCCTGAGTAGCTGGGATTACAAGCATGTGCCACCACACCTGGCTAATTCTTCTATTTTTAGTAGAGAATAGGTTTTACCATGTTAGCCAGGCTGGTATTGAACTCCCGGCCTCGAGAGATCTGCCTGCCTCAGCCTCCCAAAGCTCTCGGATTACAGGAGTGAGGCACCGCACCCAGCCCCACTGTTTCTAGAGCGCAGGCAAGGCTGGGAAATTCACAGTTTCTAATTTTAAACCCCCCTTTGCTTAGATAAACAACAGCTTTCTAGCTTTCATCAGACCCTGGATACCTGGTAACAATGCATCCTTCAGACCCTTTAAGCCTCTGGACTGTCTTCAAATAAAATACTGGAAATTGCAGAGGTCTGTCTCCCTCTCATTCCAGCCCACCCTCCTCCAGGTACACAGACCTCCTGTAAACTGAGGTTCCTTCCCAGGGCTGTCAGGCAAACTTCTGAGGTGTTTAGGAGTTAGATATGTGACTGGCTTTATCTGGGACAATTCTACAAGACCATGAACATACTAAATGTTGACGATGAGAATGACGGCCTTTGCCTCCACAGCCTCCAGAGGCCATCTGGAAGCTGCCAATGGTGGGGACTGAGGCTGAGGCTGGCTCCTTGAAGTTTTCATCCTCTTATGCTTTCACTGCTCCTAGTTGGCAGCACGTCTTCCACTCAAGAGCCTCAACACCAAAACCACTCAGAGTCTGACTGCTTCTTGCCAGGAGACCTATGAGACTCCTCTGGGAGATAAGAATAAAAAGATCTGATTTCCAACTTCTCTGCAATTTGGTCTTCTTAGATAAGTAAATGATCAATGCTATTCAGAAAAATTCAGAAGAAAACTTCAGAGAAATTCCTAGAGCTGCAGTTGCATACCAGTTCTGTAAACAGTAAGGATTTACCCAACATCAGTCTTGTCTGGTAATGAGATTAGTGAAAAAATCCTCACTGCCAGCTCCATTAGGACAGTGAAGCCAAGGACTTAAGACTTTCAACAAAATAGCCAGAGTAACAATAGTTCTCCTGCTGTTATCTATCTGTCAACTTCAATCCTACACTTTTTCAGCTGCCTGGCTGATCTCTGACATAGGGCCAGGTAGCTATCACCCACCCCTTGCTACTGAAAGAATCCCTTACCGAGCCATTGAAAGCTACACCAAAATTCCAAGTAAATAAACCACCACAGTTCTTGACATTTAGTCAGCCCCGTCTCTATCGTCTTTAGTATTATTTCTGGTAGGTTCAAACTGGGCATGGTGGTACGTTCCCAGCTACTTGGGAGGTTGAGGTGGGAGGATCACTTGAGCTTAGGAGTTTGAGGACAGCTTAGGCAAGATAGTGAGACCTCATTTCTGGAAAGAAAATAACACACACACACACACACACACACACATATATGGTAGCACCTTGTTTTAACCAACTCCCTCCACATCAGTATTTCTCTAAGTATAAGCCTCAGAGCATGGCCCCAATTCAACTGGGCCACAGGCCAGGCCTAGTCAGTTTCATCATCAGACTCTGGATTAGGGCTTAGGAATCCACATGTCAGGAAGCCCCACGGGTGATTCTTCCAGGTACCTACATGTGAGGACCACTGCCCCGGGAGAAATTCTCCTTGCTGGTTATCATGAAGGAAACTGGAGGCCTGGGGAATTGCCCCCCATCACTCAGCAAGTCTAGTGGTATCGAGGGCCTAGTCCTTGGGTTTCTGATTCTGTCCTTGGGCTTTTAGAGTCAGGGAATGGGGAAGATTCATAGTCCAGAACATTCATAGGATCCCTTCATGCACAGAACAGGTATGGCGCCCACTTGCCAAGAGGTAAAGCATCTCTGGAATTTCTATTTTAAAATGCCACTTCCAGGTGTCTCAGAATCCCAAGCAAAGAGATTACCACACAATACACAGCAGGCCTGGGGCTGGAGCAGGTCACTCTTTTCTGGCTCTGTCCAAAGTAGCCGGTGCTACTGCAGCCACAACCCCAACCAATCACACTCACGCCTCATCAGTGGAGTCCTTCCTTAGTGCGCCTCACCTTGAGCATTGATCCTTTAAGTAAATAATTCATCATGATGAAAGTCAGCAAGACACTGAGGTAATTGTGTCTTCCATCACTGACTATGGATCGGAATTCAGCTGGCGAAGCAGACACTATATTAGGCACTCTCAGAACCAAAAGCACCAAGCGAAGCCTGCCTTATGTGGTTTGACCCCAGAGCTCAGGAAAACAGAAGCAGGTAGGAAATCCTTTCCATGGCCTTTTATCTCTCTCCCTTCTTCCTCCTCCCCAGGCCACCTGGAAGGAGGGAGTCAGTGAACCATCTCCTCTTTTCCTGCTGCTCTCTTTAGCAGGCCTTTGAACTTCACTGCCCTTTTCCACATTGGTGCAGACCCAAGTTTTCCACATTACCAAGCCCAGCCTGGCCACACAGGCACACAGATCCGAGAAAAAGAGGGTGCCCCCCTCCATCCCTACCCTCCTGGAGGGATAAAGGCAGAAATAGGAGACACCCCTGGGAAGCAAGAGCAAGGCCCCAGGGTGCCTTGGACAGGACCTCACCTTTGCCTTTGAAGTTTATCCTGGCTATCGCAGGCTGCAGCTGTACTCCTGGCCTGCAGTGGCCTGGTGGCCTGACCACCCCTGAACCTCTGCCATCTACTTTCTGCCACCTGTGTGTTTCTGGGGCAAAACCAAGCTCTCAGGTCAACCTCAGCTACTCAGACTTCTAAGCAGTTTCCAGAAAGCAGAAAGCTGCAGGAAATGCTCCCTAGACTGTCTCATTTGCATGAGCTCTGCCCACCTTTGTCAAGGACATTTGTTTTCCGTGACCCTCCTTCCAATCTGACTTCCCTTTCTTTTTTTTTTTTTTTTTTTTTTTTTTTTTTTTGAGACGGAGTCTCGCTCTGTCACCCAGGCTGGAGTGCAGTGGCCAGATCTCAGCTTACTGCAAGCTCCGCCTCCCGGGTTCCCGCCATTCTCCTGCCTCAGCCTCCCGAGTAGCTGGGACCACAGGCGCCGCTACCTCGCCCGGCTAATTTTTTGTGTTTTTAGTAGAGACGGGGTTTCGCCGTGTTAGCCAGGATGGTCTCAATCTCCTGACCTAGTGATCCGCCCGTCTCGGCCTCCCAAAGTGCTGGGATTACAGGCTTGAGCCACCGCGCCCGGCCCTGACTTCCCTTTCATTATCACCCACCCACTGCACTCACTCTTTAGCTCAGTAAAACTCGAGTCCCTAATGCCCTCCCGACAATAATTTAATTAAATACTTTGTCGCAATGGAAGTCAGCAGGGTGCTTGGGAATAGCATCTTCCATCACTGACTACTGGAACTTGGCCAGCTAAGCAGACACCAAAACCAAAAGCTGCAGGGCAAGCCTGCCTTATGTGGTTTGACCCTGAAGGTCAGGGTTGCCCCTACTGCCACTGGTGGCCTCTCTCATGCCCAGCAAACTCCTTCCAACAAGGGTCCCCTTGCCTATTTTTCAGTGGTGGTTTAAACTCTGTGCCCCTACTTCTGATGGAGCCCTGACATCTGAATTCGTCCCCCTGTATGGTGTTGGCTCCCACAAAGGGGCCTCCTCATTCTTGCCTGGGGGCCGTCCACCTGTGGACACTGCTCAGCTCTGCACTGCAGCCAGGATTGAAAGACGTCCTCCAGACTGTAGAAAATCGCCCCTATCCCCAGGGCACGTTCTGCATTTCTCAGTGCCATCCTGCCCACAGATTTGGGTGGTCTGTGAACTCCCCAAACCTTTCCATCCACATTGCACTCCTGTCTTCTTCCCTAGACACACTTGGCCACCACTGAAGATAATGATGGTGGTAATGATTTCATGCCAAACACATTTCATTTCATCTTTATGACAGTATTACAAGGTAGTAGACATACCTCCATTTTTCAGGTAAAGAAACAGGCTCACACCTTGATTTTGGACTCCCTGCCTCCAGAACCATGGGTGAATAAATTTCTCAAGTTGTAAGCCACCCACCCGCTCCCAACTGCCTGGGCAGTTGACCTACAGGCACCCAAGTTCCACTTGTCCAAAACAGGGATCAACATCTTCTCCCCAAACCTGGCTCTTTTCCTGGATTTATTTTTTATTTTTATTTTTAAACCTAACAAAGATCAACTTCTTAGAAACCTGAAGCTGGTCAGGATGGAGGCAGAACTCAAACCCATGCCCTTGTGACACTCAACAGTATCCCAATAGCCCGCCTCTGCGCTCGCTCTCCAGTCCCTCAGTCGTTTCTCTGAGACGAGAGTGACCACCCCGGCCCCCACCAGCTCTACTAACACCTTGGCCGAAGGAGCACATAATAATGTGCCAGCAACGAGAGCCATCCCCCATCCCTGCCCCGATACCTGCCCCGCTCCTGCACCACGGCTGCAGGCCCCCTCCTCTACCTGTTCCTACTCCCACACAAGCCTGCAATGCTCCCCAGGGCTGCAGAACCACCTCAACATCCTTAGCCTGCCTTGGAAGAGCTGGCCTGTGGCGCCTGTCAGTCTCCTCTCCATATCTCGTCCTAAGCTCCTGCCAGGAGCAGCCACATCACCGCTGTCCTCCCTTCACACCCCAGCCCTCTTGGTCCCCTCTTCCGGGGATGCCATCTGCCACTCACCCTGTGAAGTCCTGGCTCAAGAGGACCTTTCCCAGGAAAGCTCCTCAGACGCGCCTCCAGCTGATCGGGTTCTCTCTCCTTCCTCAGGTTCACACAGTACTCTTCATCTCGGCTGCAAACGTTTTTCTGTGTTTGTTCTTGATTATAAGCCTCTCCCCTGAACTGTTCAAAATCAGGCCGCTAGTGTCGGAGCTGAGTTGGAATCCTGACTTTGTCGCCTCCTGGCGGCGAGGCCCAGGTACTGGTTACTTACCTGTCTGAGTTTTGGTTTCCTTTTCTGCACCACGGGGCTGAGGTGAGGTTTAAGGGGCCTTGCCAGGTGTGTGGTGCTGACAAGGCTGGCAGTGAGCACCTGTTCACTTCGGTGCCCTCCCCACCTCTTTTCCATCTGCTGGACACCCCGCCCTCAAATATGGGTTCTTGTAGACCCTGTGGGTAGTGCGGGGCTCTTCTCTGAGAGAGACAAACATCTCTGGGGCCTGGCAACTGGGAAAGGGACTGATTGTCAGGCAGGAGGTGGCACTCAGAGGCTGGGCCCCCACCTGTAACCCCAACACTTTGGGAGGCCAAGATAGGAGAAGTGCTTGAGCCCAGAAGGTCAAGACCAGCCTGGGCAACATACGGAGACCCTATTTCTACAAAAACTGGGGGAAAAAAACAACCTGTGTGGTGGTGAGTGCCTGTGGTCTCACCAGCTACTTGGGAGGCTGAGGTGGGAGGATTACTTGAGCCCAGGAGGTCAAGACCAGGCTGGGCAACACAGGGAGACCCTGTTTCTATAAACTGGGGGAAAAAATTAACTGGTATGGTGGTGTGTACTTGTGATCTCGTCAGCTACTTGGGAGGCTGAGGTGGAGGACTGGTTCAGCCCAGGAGGTCGAGGCTGCAGTAAGCCATGCTTGCACCACTGCACTGCAGCCTGGGAAACGGAGTAAGACCCTGTCGCATAAACAGTGGCACTCAGATGACAGCCCTAGACAGGCAGGAGGACTCATCGCTGTCCACTTCTGGGCCTCACTCAGAGTGAGCCCTCGTTGTCCAGTTCTACTGAAGGTCCTCCCAGGAGGCAGGGGCTGCTGGCGTCTGCCAGGTAGGGCCAGGCAGGGAGACCACCCATCTGTTCCCACAAGCTGAGGGTGAGAACGCTCCACCTTGTAGGTCACATAAAGCTGCTTTCATGATTCCCTGGGGCTGTTTCTTCTTTGCTCTCCTTAAGTCTTGGGTAAAGGCTGGGCTACCTGCTCCAGCCAGGCCTAGCTGTGCTGCGGACAGGAGTGTTCCGGGTGGGAAGGTGAGTGCCCTGTGGCCACAGCAGGAACGAGACTCTGGGCAGATGGCTGGGCTGGCCTGCTCAGGCCCTCTCAGCCGAGGAGAACCAATCCCAGGCATCCCCAGCCTGGAGGCTTAGGGTTCAATTTCATTAAGGCAGGGGTGGTAGAAGGGGCAGTGGCACGGCTCAGACCTGTAATCCCAGTACTTCGGGAGGCCGAGGCGGGTGGATCACTTGAGGTCAGGAGTTCAAGACCAGCCTGGCCAACATGGTGAAACCCTGTCTCTACTAAAAATACAACAATTAGCCAGGCGTGGTGACAGGCGCTTGTAATCCCAGCTACTCGGGAGGCTGAGGCAGCAGAATGGCTTGAACACAGGAGGCAGAGGTTGCAGTGAGCTGAGATGGCACCACTGCACTTCAGCCTGGGCAACAAGAGGGAAACTCCATCTCAAAAAATAACAAAATAAATTTCATTAAGGGGACCCATGGTTTTCTTACATGTGACAGAAGATGGAGGGATGAATTGTTTTGCCTGGCTCTTGGGTGAGGCTTTTCTGAGCCGGGAGAGAAAGAAGTTTCCCTTTGACCTGGTGGGTGCTCAGACTCCTCCTGGCCACATCTTTAGCGGAGACTCACGGAGAGGAGAACACGGAATACAAGAGGATCCCACTCCAGCCTGGCTAGCAGCTTCCCGTCCAGGCTTGCGCAGCTGCAGGAGCGCTGCACTGGAGACACGTATGACCCAGACCAGGGAGGGGTGGCCCTGGAAGGCAGGGATCTTCCTGCTTCCTCTCCCCCAGCCCCACCCCCAGGGCCTATCCTGGTGGGTGCCCAATGGGTGATTAACACACAAAAAGCAACCCAGGGCTTTAAAATAGCCCTTTCTTCTTTTCTCTCTGGGACTTTTAATTTACCCTCCAAATACGTACATTTTACCCTCCAAATACATACATTTTAATGTTCCCCTTTGAGAATTAAACACTGAATTCCTTTTGGTGATTCTTTCCAGGGACTGGCATAAAGGGAAGGAATTACAGAGGCAAATCCCTCGCACACACGCCCACCCCTAACTGCGAGCACGCTGGCACCTTGGTCTACAGGGAAATGTAGTACTTGCTGATTCCTTTAAAAAGTATAAATTTGGGCCAGGCGCAGTGGCTCATGCCTATAATCCCAGCACTTTGGGAGGCCAAGGCTGGTGGATCACCTGAGGTCAAGAGTTTGAGACCATCCTGGTCAACATGGTGAAAGCCCATCTCTACTAAAAATACAAAAAAATTAGCCAGGCATGGTGGCGCATGCCTGTAATCCCAGCTACTCGGGAGGCTGAGGCAGGAGAATTGCTTGAACCCAGGAAGTGGAAGTTGCAGTGAGCCAAGATCGTGCCACTGCACTCCAGCCTGAGCAACAGAGCAAAAACTCCACTTCAAAAAAAAAAGTATCAATTTTATTTATACTTTAAGTAAATATAAGCATGTATTCCTTTAAAAAGTGTGTTTTATTATTTTTTGTGTCTCGGGCTTTTTATTATTTATGCATTGTATTAATTGTGCTGTGAAACATTTCAAACATACACAAAAGTAGAAAGAAGTGTATTATGAACCCCTGTGTTCCCTTGACCCAGGTTCAACAACTATCTACGTTTTGCAAATTTAAGTGGATTTCTAACTCTACTCAATCCTCTCATATTTCCCATGCAGGGGAAGGGGGAAGAGATAGACCATCTGTTTATTAACTAATCCTGAAGATTCTAGAAAACTTGCACTTCTAATTCTGTTTTATGAAACCTCCTGCCTTCCGGGCTGAGGAAGGGCAGGCCCAGGCTGCAGGGCCCGGGAGGAGAGGCCGCTAACGGGGAGGAGGAAGCTGGAAGCCCTGGAGCTCCACCATTCATTCCCGGAGCGGAGTGCTCTGCTGTGGCGAGGCTCCGCCATTTCTCAGTCTGGGCTGGAACTGAGCCTTTCAAGGGCTAAAGGTACC